>NC_080685.1:114136733-114737117 GCF_030445035.2 Dasypus novemcinctus
GTACTCGTTACAAATTATTTCATTGTACATTAAAATATATATATATCATCTTTGCATTTGCATTTTAACCCTTTAGTGTGTGAAAAGAGGAGTTACGTACTAAAAATGCAATATTCTTTTATAGTTATCCATATTGTTAGTTTTATCTAATGACTTTATTCTTTATGTCACATTGAACTACTTTCTAGTTTCTTTTCCTTTCAGTCTGTATAACTCCCTTTAGCATTGCTTGTAGGGCAGTTCTAGTGGTGATAAACTTCCTCAGCTTTTGTTTATCTAAGAATGTCATAATCTTTCCCTCATTTTTAAAAGAAAGTCTTTCCAGATATAAAATTCTTCATTGGTAGTTACTTTCTGTTATCACTTTAATTCCATGGCTCCCCAAAGCTGTACTTCCTAGACTTGGCACCTTTCTAGCAAATGCATTCCCACTGTCTTCTGCAGTTCTGAGGATGTAATCTTTCTTTAAGTCTCTTCTGCCACTTTTGTTGGGGAAAGAGAGGCACTGGAATAATAATTGCCCTTAGGGTCATGCCCCCAGTGATCCAAAGTAGCTAATCAAAAGCAATGGGAAGCTTTGAGCCTTACCATACCTCCTTCAATTTTGGGGAACCAGGTTTCTATATCTCTCTCACTGGTACCAGCAAGGTATGTGAGGGCTGGATCCCCACTGCTGCCTATGGTAAGAGTGGGGGATGGGTGAGAGTAACCAGTGAGCTGAGAGAGCAATTTACTGGTATTTACAATAGTTAAGTTTAAGAACATGTTTTCCTGGGGAATATATAACTTCAAACCACCACACCCTTTAAAAAATGGGTAAAAGGCTTGAAAAGACATTTCTCCAAACATAATATACAAATGACCAAAAAGTCCATGAAAAGATGCTCAATATCATTAGCCATTAGGGAAATGCAAATAAAAAACACAATGAGATACCATTTCACACCCACTAGAATGGCTACTATTTCAAAAACTGAAAATTACAAGTGTTGAAGAGGGTGTTGAGAAATAGGAACACTCATTCACTGTTATTGGGAATGTAAAATGGTTCCACTGTGGAAAATATTTGGCAATTCATCAGAAATTTAAGTATAGAATTACCATTTGACCTGGCAATCACACTCATAGATAATTAGCCAAAACAATTGGAAATAGGTACTCAGATATTTGCACACCCATGTTCTAAGTGGCATTATTTACAATTGACAAATGATTCAAGGACCCCAAGTGTGCATTAAATGATGAAAGATAGACAACATGTGGTATATTCACAAAATGGAATATGATTCAACCATAAGTAGGAATAAACTTCTGATACATGCAACAACATGGATGGACCCTGAAGACATCATATTGAGTAAAATAAACTAGACACAAAAGGGCAAATATTGAATGATCTCATTGATATGAAATAAGTAAAATAAGAAAACTCATAGAATCAGAATTTAGAATGTAGGTTACCAGGGTGGAAGTAGGCAGTAGGGAGTCAATGATTAAAATGTACAGAGTTTCTATTTAGGATGGTTGGTAAGTTTTGGTAATGAATGGTGATGATTTTTAGCACAACACTGTGAACACAATTAACATCACTGAATTATATATTTGAATGTGATTAAAAGTGGAAGTGTTAGGCTGTATACATGTTAATAGAATAAAAGAGCAAAAATTGAAAACACAAATAAATGTATAAGACTTTTTTATAAAAACAGGAAAAAACTATGCAATATTTTTCTGGTATATTAAAAGGTGGTTAATTTTAAAAAAAATGTAATTCCTACAATGCCAGTTGTGTGGTAATTTCTGAGCAAAGTAAAGCATTGTCCATTGGGATGGATTTGAGATATTGGTAATATTTTCAATTATATGGGAGTTTGCTTAGTTATTAGTGTTTAAATTGACAATTTTTGTTCTATTCACTTTTCTGTATGCTTGTTATGTTTACAAAAGAAAAAATGGTTAAAAATAATGTGACTGGAAGGGTAAAATTGTGCAGCCTCTGTGGAAAACAATTCGGTAATTTCTTAAAAGTTTAAATATAGAATTACCATATGACCAGGAACCATACTTCTAGGTATATACTCAAAAGAAATGAAAACAGCAACCCTAACAGATTCTTATACATAAATGTTCATATCAGCATTATTTAAGATAACCCAAAGATAGAAACAACCCAAGTGTACATCAAAAGATGAAAAGATAAATAAAACATGCAATGGAATAATATTCAGTCAAAAAAAGGAATGAAACTCTGTACATGCCACAACATGGATGAATGAAACTATTATGCTAAATGAAATAACCAGACACAAACGACAAATATTCTGATTCCACTTACATGAATGAATAAACTAATACATACAGGCAGAAAGTTGATTAGAAGTTATCAGGGACTGTGGGTGTAGAGGGAATGGTGAGGTTTTGCTTAATAGGTATGGAGTTTGTACTTGATGTGATGAAAAATTTTGATAATTGTTGGTAGTGATGGTAGCATAACATTATGAATTTAATACTTCTGAATTGTACATTTACAGTTTCTATTGTATTTACCCCCTTTTTCCCCCCTTTTTTGCCCTACTACTTCACCAAGTTTTCAACCTCCTTGGGTTTTCAAGAGAACTCTTCAAAATGTGGAGAAATATCTCAGGAGCATCACAGAGTAAAGAGTCATATAGAGGCTGCCTTATTCTCTCACTTGTGCATAAAATACTTTGGTTCATTCAAACATAGAGAGTAATTTCTATGTGTTTTGCATCATATATCATATTTTCTGAGAAGCTATTATGCCATGCAAATAAAGAACATACCTTTACCTAAAACTCTTTTGTCAAGTTTTATTATAGATATTTAATGTTTCAGAGGAAAAAAGTCATATGAAAAAGGACTTGTTTGAAAAATGATAAAAATTTTCAAGAGATATTGTGGTATTATATGAAGCAAGTCTAAGTCTTTTAAAATCTCCATGGTACCATGCTTTTCCTGACCATCATCTCTACTGGATTCTTGCATGAGATTCATAGTCTATCCCCCTGCTTCCAACATCAGTCCATATATTCTATTCACAACATAGCAGCCAAACACATATTTTTAAAATAAGGCAAACAATAACTTCAAAACACTCAATTGGCTTTCCATCTCATTTCCATTTCATTCAGAATAAAATCCAAAATCCAGCCAGTAGGTATTTTGGGGACATTAAAGTCTTAAATGGGAAGTTAAGACTTAAAATGTTTAGAATTAACATTTGGAACAATGGAAATGTTTTGGTAATGGATGGTGGTGATGGTGGTACAACACTATGAATGTAATTAATAGCTGTTAAATATATATCTGAATACAGGAAATGGCTCTGTAGCCTCAACTCCTCCACCTCCAGCCAGTCCTGCCCAGCCTCCAGACCCTGCTCAGAGATCATGCCCACCACAGTGCTCCCTCTCCAGCACCAGTGGCGCCCTTCTCAGCACCCACCCTCCTGAGCACTCACACCTCCATGGCCCCCCTGTCTGGCAATTATGGATGTTTGTGACCTGTGGGCTGCAGAAGCAGGTGAGGCTTGGTCTATCACATCCTGCCCCTTACAAGGCATGCAACTGGGGCAAGTTACCTGGAACTCCAGTTCTTTTGGTCCAGTAAGGACCAGAAGGAAAGCAGTGCAACATCTACCATAGGTGGTTATTTCTAGGACAAAGGGAACTAGGGGATATAAAACATTCCTTTGTCCCCACAGAATGGGACTTCCCTGGGCCTCCTAACAGGCAGGGAGCCCAGGCCTGGGCGGCTCTTGACAACATTGGCTAAGGCAGCCGCAGAGGTCAAGCACGCCTGGTCCTGGGGCCAAACAGTCAGACTTGATGCCAGATGCATGCTGCCTCTGCTGAAGGGGGCCAGCCCCCCCCCCCCCACACACACTTAGGCAAATGCCAAGGGCCCACAAGACATCTCAACCCACCATTGACCCAGAGGTCTCCACCCTAGAGCAGCTGGGCACTGGACTCTGGAGCCCACAGAAGTTCAGCTGGGTTCCTAGGTCACCTGGAATCTGAGCTCTTTCCTGTGGGCAAGACACCCAAATCCTACCCAGAGTGGCCACAGTCCCAGCAGCACCCAGCCAGAGTTTTGACCAGGTTAATGGTCAGCTGTGTGCCTAAATTCTCTCCCAGGCTTGACTGTGCCCCCTCAGCCCCTAACAAGGCAGGTGACAAGCCCACCTGGCACACACCAAGCACTCAGAACAGGCTTCCACTGCAGAGGCTGCAGCAGACATATGACTGAGGACCTGCAAGGCCCCTTTCATCCTTCATCCTGAGAGCCCAGCATCTGCCCCATCTCAGAGAGATGTTGTGACTCAGAGGTGACAAAGCCAAGCTCCTCTACCAGCAGCTCCCTCTGCACCTCCAGAATGACCTGCAAGGAGGGGATATGGTTCTGAAACACCAAAGCTTAATTACATGGCACAGAAAACTGTCTGAGAGTTAAATTACTTCATACACTCACAGTGGTTCAAGTCTCAGGGGTCACAGCTGCTGCAACACTCCTGGAGGTACAAGTGCCTGGGGCTGGTGGCTTGTCCTGGGTGCTTGGCCACACTTCCAGTTCTCATCTACTCTGGCTCTAAGGGTTCTAAGCTGGGCCCTCTCTGAATATCACATTTTGAGTCCTTCTGAGAATTCAGGATTCCAATATCCTTGGCCTCCAAGACCTTTCATAGCCATAAGTTCATCTTTTTATCCAGTGTTGACTGGGTACCTGTTGTGTAGCTTCCCCAGGTAAGACAGTGAGAGGACTCGGTTTGGACAGTACCTTAAGGGGAGATGGAGACAGCTTTGCTGACAGTGATGATGCCACAAACGCCATACAGAGCAGAGAGAGCACAAGGGGAGCAGGGAGCACAGGCTGTGGAGTAGGGAAGTCTGCCTGGAGCAGTCAAAGGAAGGTTGCCCAGGGCGGCAGCACTTGAGCTGGGACCTGAAGGAAGACTTGTGGGGGCTGGCAGAGCAGGCGAGTAGGCAGTGACTTTCCAGGTATGGGTGGGGTGGGGGTCTTGTTGGTGAGGGAGAACTAGAGACCAGGTGAGGAGACAACAAGGAAGAGTGTGGCAGTCGGGTTCTGGTTTTGGCCTCCTATGGGTGGCTCTCCTTCCTGGAAGCAGCCAGGCCTTGCCAGGACATTCAGGGGCAAGTTCTGGGGTCAGAGCAAACTGAGGTCAAAGAATAGAAGGACGTACAAGGGAGCAAGGATTAAGCTGAAGCGGCACACTAAGGCACCTGGCACATAGTAAATGCTTAGTAAACACCTATGGCATCAGCATTGTTCTACTGGGATGATATACAGGCCCTTGGGGGCAGGGTCTGTCAGGAGACAGGAGGAGGGACAGGAAAGAGGGAGTGACTACCTGGAGATGCTGAGCAACTGGTGAGGGTCCTGGAGAAGTTGGCCCCTCAGACCCCTCCCATTCTAGACATTCAGAGCCAGGTTCCAGGTGGGGCTGCTGGACTGGCATGCTCCATGAACATGTGCTGAATGAATTAGGGGCCTCCAATTTCTGCTCAAGAGTGTCCTGACACCAAGCCGCCTCGCGCCTGGTCCCTTGGTCACAGCTCGAGCCGCAGCCTCGGCGCCACTGCCACCAGAGGCGGTCGCTTCGTGGTTCGGTCCCTCTGACATACAGGCTCCCACTGCCGCAGCCACCCTCCGCGCGGTTCAGGCCACCCTGGTCTCATGTGGCCGAACCCAGCCTGTGAAGATGGTGGACCGTGAGCAGCTGGTGCAGGAAGCCCAGCTGGTCGAGCAGGCAGAGCGCTACAACCACATGGCCGTGGCCGTGAAGAACGTGACAGAGCTGAATGAGACCCTGTCCAATGAAGAAAGAAACCTCTCTGTGGCTTACAGGAATGTTGTCGGGGCACGCCATTCTTCCTGGAGGGTCATCAGTGTCATTGAGCAGAAGACCTCTGCAGATGGTAATAAGAAGATAGAGATGGTTCATGCTTACCATGAGAAAAGAGAGGAGTTGGAAGCAGTATGTCAGCACGTGCTGAGCCTGCTGGATAACTACCTGATCAAGAATTGCAGCGAGACCCAGTATGAGAATAAAGTGTGTTACCTGAAGATAAAAGGGGACTATTACCGCCACCTGGCCGAAGTAGCCACAGGAGAGAAAAGGGCGACGGTTGTGGAGTCCTCTGAGAAGCCCTATAGTGAGGCCCATGAGATCAGCAAGGAGCACATGCAGCCTACTCACACCGTTAGATTAAGTCTTGTTCTCAACTATTCCATTTTCTACTATGAGATCCAGAATGCCCCAGAGCAAGCCTGCCACTTGGCCAAGACTGCTTTTGATGATGCCATCACCGAGCTCAACACTCTCAATGAGGACTCCTACAAGGACTCCACTCTCATCATGCAGCTTCTCTGTGACAACCTCATGCTCTGGACAAGCGATCAGCAAGATGACAATGGTGGAGAAGGCAACAACTAAGGCCCCCAGGTGGACTGGCTGTGCATGCTGATGCTACTACTGCAGTCTTAATTTTTTTCCCATGAGTTGGGGGTTGGGTGGGGGAGGGAAAGGGAGGGGTGACCTACCTAGGGAGAAACCCATGACCTGTCCTGTCTTTGATTGCCTCTTTGACATTTTTGCCAAAATACCACTAGTGGAAAGTCAGGCTAGCTGAGCTGGTATTGGAATAGCAGCCCCACACTGGCATATGGACTGTTCTGTAGATGAATGCAAGTGTAGTTATCTTTAATTTAATTTATTGCTAGATGATAGGGTTTTAAGATGAATAGAAAACTTAAATGGAATGGCCCTCATTCAGTAAGTTCTGTGGTTCCAGTAAGAATTTTTTTTACATATGCTCTTAAGTTTTGGGTACTTTCTATCTCATCTGTTTTAGCTGTGCATTTTTTTCAGGGTGTACTCTACCAGACATGGAACAGTTTAGATCCCAAACTGACAGACTTAGAACATAAGGTATATTTATCCTATGGTTTAGGCCTTGACAGTTTCCTGAAGTCTCTGATTAATTGATAGTATTAACACTGAATTGCAGTTTACAGTATATCTACATTGCAGCCATATGTAACATCAAGTCATTGACTGTATATTTTTCTTTGCTAGTGTTTTTTGGCTTTACACCCTTACTCAGATTTATTCAGGTTGGTTTTGGTGTTATCTGTCTCCTGGGCCAAAAAGCTTACCTGAGGAGAATCAAAGCTACTTTACATTTTAGTTAACAGGTGCTTGGCAGGTTGGCTGTGGGAATTTTGTCCTTTTTTCCTCTTAACTTAAATCCACCACAAAAATTTTAACCACTTTAATAGAAATGTTAAACACCACAAAAACAGAAAATTCAGGTATGTCATTTATTGCGTTGGTATTTTCAAAGAACATTCTGATTTTTTTAAATGCCACAGCTTCTTCCTCAGGGATTATACTGCCTTTTCACTTTTGCACTTGATTTTTCCCACTGTACCTGATGCTGATGGCAGCCAATTGGGTTGTAGGTGCTGTTGGGTTGTAGAAGTTGTGTGGTCATTCTGAGAGTTTGTGGTGCAGTGTGAAAATTCAGATGCTAGAAGCTTTACTGGTAAGAAAATCCAAAAGGAAGAGTTGTATTCATAAACACTGTCAAATTTAGGGATCCTTGTGTGTCAGTCTTTCTTCCTGGGAAAACACTCCTTCCCCAAGTAATTGTGTAGGAAGATAAACTAAAATCATTATCAGGTAATAAATACTCCTGTTTGACCACAACTTTTTCTATATATTTTTTTCTTTTAGTGAAAGCATAGATGTTGGAGAGTCACTTCTCTTGTGCAATCAGTGCACAACTTGGAATTCAAGGAAACTACATTGCTATTTCCACAAATTTGTTTTCAGTTAGCCCTAAGTCCCTCATTCTCATTTTTGAATCAATCTTTGTGTAAACATGACTTGTACATATACTGAGATATATAAAAAAATCAGTAACAGTGTGAACTCTCAAGAATTAAGTAATGACATCGGACTTGCTTTATTTGTTTTATGTAGGCAAGGAGAGGTGTGAGTAATTGAGGAAAAACTTGGCCCACGTTTTTGCTAATACCAAATTTGAGCATGCACTTAGGAGATGGATATGCTTCACAGATCCAGAGACAGTGAAGGTAGAAGAATGCAATGACATAGGATCGGTGTACTCTCTGACATTGCAGTTTACCCAGCATGACTTTCCTTAGAAGGCCCCTCTGTGTGCTGGAGCGGGAGTCCCAATTAACTCCACCCGAAGAATCAACAGAAAGATTTGCAGCTTTTGTGCCATTACAGGAGTCTAGAGTAAATGCCGTGGAAGGGGAAAGATTGGGGGGTGGGGCAGGGCTTTCTTTCCTTTATCTTCATGTCAAGTGAGCAGTGTTGTGTCTTTACTTATAGCATTTGGAAATGATTTACTGGAATTACAAAACCTATTCTTTTAAATTTCAGCTTTGGCTCTGGCTGCTTTTTAGAATAATGCAAGATAAAATACTTGAGGGCTAAAAATGAGGAGGGCAAAGGGAGACTTGATATTTAAGCAGCTTGAATGGTTTCATTTTTAAAGAAATGCACTTGCCTATCATACTATCTCTCCAGTGAAATGATTACCCCTCCATTACTCTATTGATACAATATTGTGCATGCATACAGTAACTTGAAATTCATTAACATACTGTAGGTGTTATGTATTCCTATGACAAAAATTTAAGTCTTCAAATTTTTTTAAGTTTTTCTCTTTTTTTTAATTTAATTTTTCCTTTTGGGGGTAAAGTTTGCTCTACCAATAGTGATCATAACAAATTGATCTGTTTTGGATGTTGCTATAGTGACATGCAGTTATATATTTTGTTTTTAAAGGGGGGGGGAGTAAAAGAAACACCAGTGTTAGCTTAATCTTAATGTCTGGTGTTTGCCATGGTGAAATTATAACCATTAAGTGTAGAAGAACAATGACTATGTTCTCTGAATGAGCCTTTGTGCTTTTTGTCATGTTATGCAGTGAACTATATTTAAGGTCTAATCAGTGATTATTTTTCCAAATTCGTGTTTCTCTAAGGAATTATTTCACATATGGACCATTCTTAGCAGTTTTCCTCAGTGACAGAATATCATGAATGTGAGTCATTATGTAGCTATTGTACATTGAGCAAATAAACTTACAGATCTGATGTCAAAAAAAGAAGTGTCCTGACACCTTAAGAAACCAAAGAGAGGAGGTGGGGCAAGATGGCATCTGAGTGAGTGCACGTCATAATCGCTCCCGCAAAGGACCAGCTCAGTAGGGTTGGAATCTTGCTGGAGGGGGTTGTCTTGGTGGCTTGCAAGGCAGGTGTTTGGACATGGATTTGGAGAGACTGCAACAGAAATAGTGCTTGCTAAAGGTAGAATTGTGGTTCTAGCATTGAGGTCAGAAGTTGTGGGGAGGTGGGACCCTTCCCCCTAGGGCTGGCAGTAACAGCATTCCCTGAACTGTCAGTAGTGCAGCAGTGTTTCCAAGACCTGTGTTTCCCAGAAGTGTGGTCAACCAGGTCCGTGACCCCTAAGCCCCCATAGCCCATGTTCCAGACCCACATACCCTGAGTCCACAATATCCCGGTCTTCCCTCTCCTGAGTCCAGTACTCCCTGAGGTACAGGATTACCCTAGCCCTCTGGTTTTGAACTGACTCCCTGATTCTGAGGGTTATGGTGGGAGGTGCAGAAGGGTCAAACAAAAGTGTGGGTTCAATTTTCTTGGCTCCCCACTGCCACCACCCCCTTTTTTTTTTTTTTTTGAGCTTTGAGGAGCATACCAGCCCACTTGGGGAGAGCCTGGGAAGAAAGGATAAGTGAATCTACTGAGAAAGCCCAATTTACCTAAATGCCCTTGGATAGGAAACTTGGTCTGGGAGAAGCAGGAGTCAAAAAATCAACTAGCCTTCTCTAGTAAACCTAAGGAAGAGGGACTGTAGGATGTGTTTTCAAAGCTTCCAATAGCATATTTGGGGTCCCTGGTGAGGTGTGGGTGCTCTCTCTTTGGAAATTAGGAATCATTGTTTTTTCTGGTGATTTGGGTCACCAAGGACCCACTTGAATCTCCTGCTGGACCCCTCACACAGCTTTCCTGATGCCATGGGAGGAGGGAATTGAGAAAGGGAGAAAGGGGGAAGGTCAGACTCCTAAGCATTTTATTTAACTGCAAAGAGAATTCCTTTGGTCTTTTGTGTTGGTTTTCTTGTTTTTCCTTCCTTTTATCTCTTTCTTCTTCTTCTTTTCCTTTTACTTGCTTGCTTTCCACACACCCCTTTTTTTCCCTTTTTTCCTCTTCTTTTTTATATTTTTTATATTAGGTGCTGCAGGGAGTGATTCACATTTGCTGTGTTACCTCATCCTAGATATTCTCTTTTCTGTGTGTACTGATTTTGGCTAATAATGCTATCTACTTTCCTCTACATCTTTCTATCCTCCATCATTTATTGTTTCTCTTATATTCTACCTCTCTCTTTTTTAGCCCCCAATTTTTCTGTCTTTTTATGTCTAATACCTTTGTACTGTCTTCTGTCTTATTCATTCTCTATATTATTGTCCTTTCTTTTCTCTTTCTCTCTATCCTGACCACACTGGTCTTTTAATTCATTCTATATTCCTCCCCATATTCAGTTTACTGTCTCATTATAGGTACTCCACTTTTCTTACTGCTATAATTCTACACAGCTTACATGAGTCTAATATCCATTCTCCTAGATTTCACATGGTTCTTCTGTTAACATTTACTATCAATATTACTATTATCCTTTTTCTTTTCTTACTCCTTTTGCTTTTTCTTGCCCTAATATTTTCCTTCAAGTGAACTTAGCAAAAACAAGGAAATAGAAGAAAAACAAAGTAACAAAGAAAAGAGTTAACATTCACACAAAAACAACTAATTAAACCACAAGACTAGACAAAGAAGCTAATCAACGGAATAAACCTACCAAGATAAAATGATGACCAGACAGCAACAAAAAACTACAAACCAAACCAATAATCAGGAAAACATGGCCCAGTCCAGTGAACAAACTAAAAACAAGGAAGAAGACCAGAACATCGAACAAGAAATTAAAGCTCTCAAAACATATATTAGGGGCCAATTTAATGAAGTCAAGGAAGAGATTAAGAATATGAAGAAAACACTTGAAGAGAATACAGAAGAAAGTGCAATCATGCACAAAAATATAATGGATATGGGGATGAATAGCACAATCTAAGAAATAAAAAATACACTCTCAGCAAATAACAGCAGATTTGAAGAGGCAGAGGAAAGAATTGGTGATGTGGAAGACAGTACATCTGAAATCAAACATATAGTAGAATTGATCGATAAAAAGAAAAATTCCAGCAGGGATTTAGGAACCTGAATGACAATGCAAAACACACATACATATGCATTATAGGCATCCCAGAAGGATAAGAGAAAGGAAAGGGAATAGAAGGGGTTTTGGAGGAAATAATGGCTGAAAACTTCCCAAACCTGTTGAGGGAGATGGTTGTACATGTCCAGGAAGTGCAGCACACCCCAACTAGTATAAATCATAACAGTCCTACTCTAAGACATACACTTGTCAAATTGTCAAAAGAGATCCATCACATACAAGGGAAGCTTGATAAGATGAAGTGCAAATTCTCATCTGAAACCATGGAGGCAAAAAGCCAGTAGTATGGCATAGTTAACATGCTAAAAGAAAAAAGCTGTCAGCCAAGAATACTTTAAATGGCAAAGCTGGCATTCAAAAATGAGGGAGAGTTCAAAATATTCACAGATAAACAGAAACTAAGACATTATGTCAATTGAAACCTGCCTTTCAAGAAATACTAAAGGGAGTTCTGCAGGCTGAAAGGAAAAAACAGGAGAGAGAGAGTTGGAGGAGAGTGTAAGAGCAATAATTTCTCATTTTAAAGAGAAATAAAAACAATACGAAGCATATATAAATCTAAAGAAAACATGGATAATGTAAGTAATTCCTTGACAGTAATAAAATTGAACATTAATGGATTAAACTCACCCATCAAGGGACACAGATTGGAAAAATGAATAAGGAAATATGACCTCTCAATACGCTGTCTACAAGAAATCTACCTTAGACCCAGGGATGAAAGGAGGCTGAAAGTGAATGGTTGGAAAACAATTTTACAAGCAAATAACCAAAAAACAGTGGGAGGAGCTATAAGAATATCTGACAATTAGACTTTAAATGCAAACTGTTGTAAGAGACAAAGAAGGACACTATATATTAATAAAAGGGACACTCTATCAAGAACAGAGAACAATCATAAACATTTAAGCACCTAACCAGGGTGCATCAAATACATGAGGCAAACACTGGGAAAACTAAATGGAGAAATAGATGCCTCTACAATTATAGTGGGGGATATCACCATTAGACAGAACATCTTGACAAAGAATTAATAAAGAAACAAAGACTTTGAATTATACATTAGTGGATCAGGACCCAATACACAATTACAGAACATTACACCCAAATACAGCAGGATATACATTCTTCTTGAGCACACAAGGATCATTCTCCAGGATGGACCACATGCTAGGTCACATAAAAACTCCCAATGAATTCAGAAAGATTGAAGTTATACAAAAGCATTTCCCTGACCAAAATGGAATGAAGGTGGAAATCAGTTAAGGACAGAGAACCAGATCAGGCACAAAGATATACATTTTAAATGATACATTCTTACACAAGCAGTGGGTTAAGGAAATCACAAAAGAAATTAGTAACTACCTTGAAAGAATGAAAATGACAACACAATGTATCAAAAACCTATGGTTTTGCAGCAAAAGGTGTACCAAGAGGGAAATTCATAGCCATAAATGCTTATATTAAAAATAAGAAACCCTAAGTTGCAAAGCAATAGGAAAAAGCCCAAGAAGGTCTGAAAACCAGAGAATGGAGTTTGGACTTGATCCTATAAGCATAGATCAAGTTACTAACTAAAGATTTTAGGCTACAAGGAAAGTCATGAGGAGTAAATGGTCCAAACTGAATAGAACTGTTACAGACTGCAAGGAAGAAACTAGAAAGTGAAAAGATCACTTACTTTTAATGTACAGTGGTGATGGTAACATGACATTTTGAATATAATTAATGCCACTGTATTATATATCTAAATGTGGATAGAAGGGGAAATTTGGGGTGGTATATACATTGATAGAATAAAAATTAAAAGTAAACAACAATAGGACTACACAATACAGTGAACCCTAAAGGAAATAGGACTATAATTAATAGGACAATTATATTATTCACAATTGCTAAAAGATGGAAAAACCTAAGTATTCATCAACCAATGAATTAATAAGCAAAATCTGGTATTTTCATACAGTGGAATATTATTCAGAAGTAAGAAAAAATCAATTGCAAAGTAAAGACAATGTGGAGGAGCACTGAGGATATTAGGTTGAGTAAAGGAACCAGACACAAGAGGGCAAACACTTTATGGCCTCACTAATATGATCTAAATACAATGAATAGACTTACGGAGTTGGGACTATGAAATGAAATTTGGTGGGAGATGGAATGTGGATGAAAAGGGGAAGATGATGCTGGTATATATAGAATAGTTAATCAGATAAAATGTATATATGGTAATGCTTGAACTTGATGGCAACACATTGTGAATGTAACAAACACTGATGATTTATGAAGGAGAATGTGGCCAAAAACAGAGTCTAGGAAAATTAAGGTTAGAGGACAGCTGAAGAATAATATTGGGAATGTAGAACACTGATTTTGGCAGGAGATTGTGATAAATAAGACGGAGGAATTGACTTCTACTACATGTTAAGAATGTGCTGATACAATGGAAAAATATAAATTATTTGGAACTATAATTAACACCACTGTGATGATTTTCCAGCAAAAGCAAGGTTGATAATACATTAATGCTCAGGGTTAAAAAAAGAGTTTGGTTTTCTGAAATCTGAATAGGATTAAGCAGTTTTTCTCTTCATTATTTTTTCATTAATACGGCATAATTATGATATTTAACTAATCTATCTTTATGAGCACTACAGGAACAACTGAGTTAGAATTTGCAATTAGACCAGAGAAAGAAGAGAAAGAACTTTTTAGGAGGAATGTATCCATAACTTGTTGAGTGCATTTTTCTATTATATTTTTCTGAATTTGAAATAAGGTTATAAAAAATAGTACAATGATAATAATATTTACTCATGATTGTAACAAAGGTACCACACTAATGTAAAATGTTTAAAATGGGGGCAGGAAATGGGAACACTTTATGCATCTTTCTGGAAATCTACAAAATCTCTAATAAAAAAATCTTGAAGGCAAAGATAAATACCTCTTAATACATGGGGCAATGAAGTGGTACTAAGAATTTTAAAAAGGACAGAATTTGCAGACTCAAGCAAATGCTGCATTTTTTAAGGCGGGGATAAGGTGAAGGATGACATATGAGTTTCCAATCCCAGGTGAGATTCAAGATCAGTTCCAAAGGACAGTTGGTTTCACAGAAAGATAAGAAATTACATTTTAGACACATTACATCAGACCCACAGAGCGGATATTCATGTAAAATCTACCAAAGAAAAAAGGTGGATGCTGGATTCAAACAAATTGATGAAAAACCAATGCTTAAATTACAGATTTGTGGGTAATTGTATAAAAAGCACAAGTAAATGTGGGTAAATAAGAGATCTGCAAAGGGAAAAAGACTGGAGAGGGTAAAAAGCAAAAGTAAAAAGCCTTAACCACTAATATTAAACTGAGAATATGGAGGAAGTGTAAATGAGGGAGAAATAAGGGCCCAAGAGGATCTGAACAATAGGGCTGCAGAAATCAAGAAAAAGCAACGATTCAGGAAGAATCTATGTCATAGGAAGGGTTTTTTTTTTTATGACTTTGAAAGTCTGTGACTTTCTAATCACTTTGAGAAACAATGTGATTGAGAAAAAACACTGGATTTTTAATCACTGTTTTGACTCTTCTTAGTTCATTAGAACTACAGAATATTTTCACCAAAAAAAATTATGTAGGTATAGATAGATAAATGGATGACCAAAACTTACAAGTGCATGTAGAAAGATTAACTGGATCATATCAAGGCTCAATATTGTAGCCAAGGGATACTTATTTCTTCTACCACAATTTTTCCAATAAAAAAATTCCAAATCCTCTAAATTCATTCTGAGCATTAAACAAAAGAAAAAAAAAAAACCACCAACCACAAAAATCACATTACTTAGAAATAATAAGAGAAATGTGGTCCTTCAACTATACCAAAAGAAGGGTGTCATAATAAAATATATCACTAATTCAGAATTAAAAGCATTTCTTTGAAAGTATAAAACTAAAATTAGCACTATACTTTTAAATACATGTCCCAGAGACTTAAATCTTTGGTCTGTTCTGAGCCCTGAATCTCAGCAGAGTTACACCTACTCACCAGTTCACTGGACTCACCCAGGTCAACTAACGAGATGATGATGGACAACATCCATCCCAAGGAACAGAGAGTGTGTGCAGCTGCAAGCAAGATGGTTCCATCCATCTGCCCCATGTGATCTAAGCCCCTCCCAATTAGAAACAAGAGTTGGGCATCACCATTCCCAAATCCTCAACATTGGGGAGTGAACAGTGGACTAAAGTAGACTTAGTAGTATACAATTAAAGAATTATTGCTATTTTATTCTAGTAATGGAAATTACTTTGACCATTGTAAAGGCAGTGGCCACCAGAGGTCCTGAGGGGAAGGGAAAGAGAAGAATAGGTTCAACATGGGTGCATTTTCAGGACATTGGAATTGTCCTGCATCACATTGCAATGACAGATACAGCCCTCTACACATTTTGTCATAACCTATAAAGTTGTGTCAAGCAGAATGTAAACTATAGTCCATGCTCAGTAGCAATACTTCAATATGTGTTCAACAATTGGAACCAATGTATCACACTAATCAAAGATTTTCTTAATGGAGGAAAGTGGGAGAGAGTTTCAGACTCTTGCTGCCAACGATGGCTCAAAATGGCAAGATGTACAATGATATCACCTCCAGATTGGCACGGTTTCATAGTGCTGAAGGGCATTATGCACCAGGCTGGTGGAATACTGGAGCCTACCCTCCTAGCTTTTCTCTAGGGTCAATGGTGCTGCAACATGCTGGCTGTATGAAGGGCATACTAAGTGGAGCAATGATTACCAGAGACATGTAAGTAGAACTTAAAACAATTGGCACTATGCCCTCCTCCCACGGAGAGAGAACATGTATGGTATTGCAATCCTGGAGCGTAGATTTTTAATTGCCACTCAAAAAGAAACTTATGCATTAGTTGCTGTATTAATTACTATTAAGCACAGTACCTATATGCCTAACGATTATAATGAGACATTTCTGTTCTAGATCATATGCAGAGGGATAATGAACATGTTAAAAGGTCCTGGTAAGCTTCATTTTCTAAGTAGTTAATGAAAGGCATGCTTAACCCAGATCTCTTCCTAGCCCTTATTCCAAAACCTGTCCCACTCATATCCTGGGGCTGACTGGCAAACCACATTCCATCCTACCAGAGTTAAGCATTTTCCCACGAGGAAGGAAATGGCAAAGAGGTGGCTGCCACGGCAGGGGCTCCATGGGGTGCAGGTCAAAAGGCTATCTGGGAGCTCCTTTAGAGACATTGCACCCACACTGACAAAACTGCTTCAGCTTTAAAGCAATTTCATGTTCCATCTATTCTTCCCTACTCCTCCTCTCACGACCTTTGGTAACTACTTTCTTACATTGATTTTACAAGTTCTTCAGTTTCACATGCTAATAACTACAATAGCAATAAATCTACAGTAGTCCATGGTTACACTCCCCACTTTTTTTTTCAAATTCTCAATTTATTCATTTTTTTTAAAAATACTACATTAAAAAAATATGAGGTCCCATTCACCCCCACTGCTTTCACCCCACCACTCCCCCCACAGTAACACTCTCCCCCATAATCATGACACATCCATTGCATCTGGTGAGTACATCTCTGGGCATCGCTGCACCCCATGGCCTGTGGTCCACACCAGAGCCGACACCCTCCCACGTTCCATCCAGTGGGCCATGGGAGAACATACAATGTCCAGCAATTGTCCCTGCAGCACCACTCAGGACAACTCCAAGTCCCGAAAATGCCTCCACATCTCATCTCTTCCTCCCATTCCCTGCACCCAGCAACCACCATGGCCACTTTTTCCACACCAATGCCACATTCTCTCGATTATTAACAATAGTTCATGAAGAGAATATGATTAAGTCCACTCTAATCCTTACTGTATTCCTCCTTCCTGTGGACCTTGGCTTGGTTATGTCCATTCCACATCTATGTCAAGAGGGGGCTTAGATTCCACATGGATACTGGATGCAATCCTCCTGCTTTCAGTTGTAGGCACTCTAGGCTCCATGGTGTGGTGGTTGACATTCTTCAACTCTATGTTAGCTGAGTGGGGTAAGTCCAATAAATGAGAGTGTAGGAGCTGAAGTCTGTTGAGGCTCAGGGCCTGGCTATCATATTGTCAGTCCAGAGATTCAAATCCACTAGATATATATTAAACCCCAGCACAAACTACAATTCCAGTAAAGTAGCAAGAAAGGCTTGTGAAAAGAGATCACATCTGAGTTCAATTCCACCACGCAGAAACACCGGCTCCAAAGAGGGCCAACTGACATGGCAGTGAACTCCATCTGCCACGACCATAGAACCCGTGGGCCTCCTTAGCCCTCAAAAGAACCAATACCTGGGGTTGTATCTACTTTATCTGTCTCTGAGACTCTGCTCAGGTGTGCATGAGGGCCATCCTTCTGACAACCTCCAGAATCTTTTTAGAGACTTATAGCCATACAAACTCACCTGTCCCTTCCATTTGCCCCTTACTTTAGGTCAAACAGCATTTTTAGCTCCTGTTATTGTATGTAGACAGGGATATTCTGCTGGTCTGCATTGAACCTTTAATTCAAGGTCATTTTCTAGCTATGTCATCAGCTGGCACTCGGCAGTGATCCCTCGGTGCCAGGGAGGCCCACCGCCAGGTGCCATGCCCAACGCTGGGGGGAAGGCACCACACCCACATGCTGAGTTTGGTTTCGAGACTGGCCACATTTGAGTAACATGGAGGCTGTCAGGAGGGAACTCTCAGGCACAGTGCTGGTCTAGGCCTTGTTCTTATTTCAGGTGTATAGGCGCACAAGCATAGTCATTACTATCAGGGGTTCACTGTTGGACCCTCATTCCTTCCTGATCCTTGCTATTGCACCTGGGGGACTGCCGCTGCTCCCCTAGGGGCCACGACAGAGCCCCCACCCCTGGCAAGGAACCCAGTAGCCCCCAGCTGTTGTTTTTAATTGTTTCCACTATGAGTATATCCAAACATTTCCATGCACCCTGGACACATGCCCTGTATAACTCCCGGTCAACAATATGTCCCCAGTCAATAACATCCCATACCAGTATTCCTCCACTACCATTGTTGAACCACTCTGTGATCCAAAACTTCCTGAAAAGTGAAGCCCAATATAATGTCAGGTTCCCTTAATAGTAAAATGGAATATAGCGATGAGTTTAAAGGTTAGATATAGAATACATATTGATTTGGAAAAATTCTACATCCTTTTTCTATTCTTTTTTCCCTAATTATTGAGCTTCTCTTCACAAGAGCCATAGATCACAATAATTCATATATACAATATACAGTATTCTCATATATCCATTATAAAACCTTTTCCCTTCCACAGCCATAGTCTTTTAACTTATTCATATCATATTGACTGAAAATGATGTACAGATATTAAGACAACAGCTTTCAAACAAGGTAACATTTGTGCTTACATTGTGGTTTATACTTTAGGCTACACAGTTTTCTAAATTTTTTAGTTATCCTATGTTTTACATTATGGTTTACATTATTAGTCTGTCATCCCCTATATGTTTTTGGTGTAATCTTATATGTTTTATATCCATCCTTGTGTACTCTTGTGAAACACTTCTTTTGCCCTCACATTTACTTTGGTTCCCTCTATTGAATATTTCCCCCTCCCCTTGGGGCCCACAGTGACAGTCAATCTTCATTTCTTGAGGAGCCATGTTCAGAGGTACTTGCAACAGTGTTGAGGACTTGACTTACTCAACTGCCCTAATGCCATGGGAGCCACCCTTTCTCTTGAGAGATACAGTTCCCGCCTTTTGATGGCATTAGTCCTCCCCAGGATGTGGGTCTACCTTCACTCTCATTATATGGGTCTCTACCCAATGGTGTAACCCACTCTGGCAAAATGAGCATTCAGATATTCCCTAGGAGTCTGTCCTGCATTAGATTATCCCCTTTGAGTATGTTAAACAGGTAACTTTCCTAATTATATTTTGAAAAGGTTTTCTCAGCATTATACTCTCAACCAACACCTGACAATCTCCTATGTTCGTATGTTGTCCCACCCTCCCCCCCTATTTCTTGGGCAATATTACCCATCGGCCCATCCCTAGCCCCGCTCAAACCCACAAAGCCCCACCCAAAGGTAATCCTATGCCATTTTTTCTCTTCCTTGTACACATACTTATCTCCAGCTTATCATAGATTCCACCCCTTCAGGCGTCGGCTCACATCCTTCCTCCACCCCCCGATTTCCTATAAGCTTATTTTCCAGTCTCTAGCTCTCTGAGGCAGCTTGCTTATTTCATATCATTGAGGTCATGTAGTATTTGTCCTTCAATGTCTGGGTTGCTTCACTCAACATAAGGGTCTCAAGATTCATCCATGTTATCATGTGTGTTTGTAGTGTATTTGTTCTTATAGCTGAGTAGTATTCCATTGTATGTATATACCACATTTTATTGATCCACTCATCTGTTGATGGGCATTTGGGTTGATTCCAACTTTTGGCGATAGTGAACAAAGCTGCTATGAACACTGGTGTGCATATATCGGTTTGTGTCCTTGTTTTCAGTTCTGCTGGATATATACCCAGCAAAGGAATTCCTGGGTCATATAGCAAATCTTTGGTTAGTTTTTTGAGAAACCACCAAACTGTCCTCCAGAATGGTTGGATCCTTCTGCATTCCCACAAGCAGTCGGTGAGTGTTCCATTTCTATACATCCTCTCCGGCATTTGTATTCTTCTGTTTTTTTCATAGCTGCCAATCTTATGGGAGTGAGATGGTATCTCATTGTAGTTTTGATTTGCATTTCCCTGATAGCTAGAGATTTGGAGCATTTTTTCATGTGCTTTTCAGCCATTTGTATTTCTTCCTTGGAGAAGTGTCTGTTTAAATCTTTTTCCCATTTTTTAAATGGGTTGTTTATCTTTTTATTTTCCAGACATAGGAGTTCTTTATATATGCAGGTTATAAGTCTCTTATCGGATATATGGTTGCCAAATATTTTCTCCCATTGTGTAGGCTCCCTTTTTATTTTCTTGACAAATTCCTTTGAGGTACAGAAGGCTTTAATTTTGAGGAAGCCCCATTTATCTATTTATTCTTTTGCTGCTCATGCTTTTGGTGTGATGTTCATGAAGCCATTTCCTATTAAAAGGTCTTGTAGATGTTTCCCTACACTGCTTTCCAAGGTCTTTATGGTCTTGGCTCTTATATTTAGGTCTTTGATCCATCTTGAGTTCATCTTTGTATAAGGTGTGAGATGGTAATCCTCTTTCATTCTTCTACATATGGATATCCAGTTCTCCAGGCACCATTTGTTGAATAGGCCATTCTCTCCCAGTTGAGAGGGTTTGGTGAGTTTATCGAATATTATATGGCTATATATATGAGGTTCTATATCAGAACTTTCAATTCAATTCCATTGGTCTATGTGTCTCTCCTTATGCCAATACCATGCTGTTTTCACTACTGTAGCTTTGTAGTATGTTTTGAAGTCAGGTAGTGTGATTCCTCCAATTTTGTTTTTCTTTTTCAATATGTCTTTGGCTATTCAGGGCCTCTTTCCTATCCAAATAAATGTCATAGTTTTTCTAGTTCCTTAAAGAAGGCTGTGTTGATTTTTACTGGGATTGCATTGAATGTGTAGATCAGCTTTGGTAGGATAGATATCTTAATAATATTTAGTCTTCCTATCCATGAACAGGGTATATTCTTCCATTTATTTATATCTTCTTTGATTTCCTTGAACAGTCTTGTATAGTTCTTGGTGTATAAGTTTTTTACATCTTTAGTTAAATTTGTTCCTAAATATTTTATTTTTTTTACTATTGTGAATGGTATTTGTTTCTTGATTTCCTCCTGATCTTGCTCATTATTGGTGTACAGAAATGCTACTGATTTTTGCGCATTGATCTCATAACCTGCAACTTTACTAAACTCATTTATGAGTTCTAGAAGCTTTGTTGTAGACATCTCAGGGTTTTCTATGTATAGGATCATGTCATATGCAAATAATGAAATTTTGACTTATTTCCAATTTGAATGCCTTTTATGTATGGTTCTTGTCTCAGTGCTTGAGCAAGTACTTCTAAGACAATGTTAAATAGAAGGGGACACAGTGGGCATCCTTGTCTTGTTCCTGACTTTAGAGGGAAGGATTTTAGGATTTCTCCATTGTAAATGATGTTGGCTGTGGGTTTTTCATATATACTCTTTATCATGTTCAAAAATTTCCTTGTATTCCAATTTTTTGGAGTGTTTTTATCAAGAACGGGTGCTGTATTTTGTCAAATGCTTTTTCTGCATCTATAGATATAATCATGTGATTTTTTTCTTTCAATCTATTTATATGGTGTATTACATTGATTGTTTTTCTTATGTTGAACCATCCTTGCATACGTGGAATAAATCCCACTTGGTCGTGAAGGATAATTAATGTGTTGAATACAATTAGCAAGTATTTTGTTAAGTATTTTTGCATCTAGGTTCATTAGAGAAATTGGTCTGTAATTTTCCTTTCTTGTGGTGTCTCTGTTTAGTTTTGCTACTAGGGTAATGTTGGCATCATAGAAGGAGTTAGGCAATGTTCCTTCTGTTTCGATTTTTTGGAAGAGTTTCAGCAGGATTGGTGTTAGTTTTTTCCAGAATGTTTTGTAGAATTCACCTGTGAAGCCATCTGGCTCTGGGCTCTTCTTAGTTGGGAGATTTTTAATGACTGATTCTATCTCTTTACTTGTGATTGGTTTGTTGAGATCATCAATTTCTTCTTTCGTCAATATAGGCTGCTTATGTGTTTCTAGGAATTTGTCCATTTCCTCTGAATTGTCATTTTTGTTGGAATATAGTTTTTCAAAGTATCCTCTTATGATAGCCTTTATTTCTGTGGGGTCAGTGGTAATATTTGCTTTCTCATTTCTTATTTTGTGTATTTGCATCTTCTTTCTTTTTTCTTTGTTAGTCTCGCTAATGGTTTGTCAATTTTACTGATCTTCTCAAAAAACCAACTCTTGGTCTTGTTTATCTTTTCAAGTGCTTTCTTATTTTCTCTTTCATTTAGTTCTGCTCTTATCTTTGTTATTTCCTTCCTTCTTCCTGTGGGATTACTTAGTTGTTTTTTTTTTTCTAATTCCTCCAAATGTGCAGTTAGTTCTTCAATTTTTGCTCTTTCTTCTTTTTTGATGTATGAATTTATGGCTATCAGTTTCCCTCTCAGTACTGCTTTTCCTGCATCCCATAAATTTTGGTATGTTGTGTTATCATTATCATTTGTTTCAAGGTAGTCATTGATTTCTTTTGAGATTTCCTCCTTGACCCACTGTTTTTCTAAGAGTGTGCTGTTTAATTTCCATATCGTGGTGTGAAATCTGGTCCTCTGGCCCTTGCAGATTTCCAGCTTCACTCCACTGTGGTCAGAGATACTATTTTGTATGATTTTGATCTTTCTGAATTCATTAAGCCTTTCTTTCTGGCCTAGCATATGGTCTATTTTGGAGAACGATCCATGTGCACTTGAGAAAAATGTATATCCTGCTGTGTTTGGGTGTAATGATCTGTAAATGTCTACTAGATCCATCTCCTCTAATATACTGTTCAAATATTTAGTTTCTTTAGTGATTCTCTTTTGAGATGTTCTGTCCAGAGTTGATAGTGGTGTGTTAAAATCCCCCACTATAATTGTAAATCCATCTATTCTTTCAGTTAGTTTTTCCAGCATTTGCCTCACGTATTTAGAGGCGCCCTTGTTAGGAGCATAAATATTTATGATTGTTTGTTCTTCTTGAGAGATTGTCCCTTTCACTAATACGTAGTATCCTTCTTTGTCTCTCACAATTGTTTTGCATTTAAAGTCTATTTTGTCTGATATTAATATAGCTACTCCTGCCATTTTTTTGGTTATTGTTTGCTTGTAAGACTGTTTTCCAACCATTCACTTTCAGCCTCCATGAATCTCTGCGTCTAAGATGTGTCTCTTGTAGACAGCATATAGATGGGTCATATTTCCTTATCCAATGTCCCAGTCTGAATCTTTTGATAGGTGAGTTTAATTCGTTGACATTATTACTTTCAAGGAATTATTTATGTTAACCATATTTTTTTTTTTTAAAGATTTATTTATTTATTTAATTTCCCCCCCTCCCCTGGTTGTCTGTTCTTTTTTTTTTTATTTAATTTTTTTATTTTTTATTGATTTTGTAATAATATTACATTAAAAATATATATGTGAGGTCCCATTCAACCCACCCCCCCACCCCCCCCTCTCCCCCCCCCCCCCCCAACAACACTCGTTCCCATCATCATGACACATCCATTGGATTTGGTAAGTACATCTTTGGGCACCTCTGCACCTCATATACATTAGTTCACATCATGGCCCATACTCTCCTCTATTCCATCAAGTGGGCCCTGTGAGGATTTACAATGTCCGGTGATTACCTCTGAAGCACCATCCAGGGCAGCTCCATGTCCCGAAGACGCCTCCACCTCTCATCTCTTCCTGCCTTTCCCCATACCCTTTGTCCATTATGTCCACTTTTCCCAATCCAATGCCACCTCTTCTATGTGGACATTGGATTGGTTGTGTCCATTGCACCTCTATGTCAAGAGGAGGCTCAGATTCCACCTGGATGCTGGATGCAATCCTCCCATTTTCAGTTGTAATCACTCTAGGCTCCATGGTGTGGTGGTTGTCCTTCTTCACCTCCATCTTAGCTGAGTGTGGTAAGTCCAATAAATCAGATTGTAGGTGCTGGAGTCTGTTGAGGCTCAGGATCTGGCTATCACATTGTCAGTCCAGAGATTCAAATCCCCTAAATATATCTTAAACCCCAACATTAACTGCACCTCCAGCACATTAGCATGAAAGTCTTATGAAGGGAGATCCCATCTGAGTCCAGATTCATCACACATAAACACCATTTCCAAAGAGGGGCCATCTGCCCTGGTAGTTAACCCCATCGGCCATGACCATAACTCCCATGGGTCTCTTTAGCCCTCAAAGGAACCAATATCTGGGGGTTGTATCTGCTTTATCTGTCTCTCTGACTCTGCTCAGTTGTGCATGAGGGCAAACCTTCTGCCAGCCTCCAGACTCTTTTTTAGAAACTCGTAGCCATATAAACTCATTTCTCCTTTCCATTTCCCCCTTACTTTAGGTCAAACAGCATTTTAAAGTCATGGTATTTTATGTAGACATGGATATTCTGCTGATCCGCATTGAACCTTCCGTATAAGGTCATTTTCCAGTTGCATCATCAGTTGGTAGTTGATAGTGGTCCCTCGTTGCCAGGGAGGCTCATCCCC
The DNA here is from genome assembly GCF_030445035.2 of Dasypus novemcinctus. Lineage (NCBI taxonomy): Eukaryota > Metazoa > Chordata > Mammalia > Cingulata > Dasypodidae > Dasypus > Dasypus novemcinctus. The sequence continues at coordinate 114,161,436 of NC_080685.1, forward strand.
GGGTGTCATGTCCCGCGCTGGGGGGAAGGCATTGCATTTACATGCTGAGTTTGGCTTCGAGACTGGCCACATTTGAGTAACATGAAGGCTGACAGAAGGAAATTCCCAGGCACAAAGTTGCTCTAGGCCTTGTTCTTATTTTGGATTTATCAGCTCACAAGCATAGTCATTAGCATCTGGGGCTCACTATTGAACCCTCACTCCCTCCCGGTCCCCACCACTGTACCTGGGAGACTGTCGCTGTTCCCCTAGGGACCACGACAGAGCACCACTGGCCAGGAACCCAGTACCCCCCCTACTGTGGTTTTTAATTGTTGCCACTATGAGTATATCCAAACATTACCATGCACCCTGGACATATGTTCTGTACAGCTCCCTGTCAGTCATATATCACCTGTCATTGGTATCCCATACCAGTATCCCTCCATTGCCATTGTTGAAACACTCTGTGATCCAGAACTCCCGAAATTTGAAGCCCAATATAATGTCATGGTCCCTTACTAGTGAATGGCATATAGCGATGAGTTTAAAGGATAGATAAAGAACTTGGATAAAGTTAGATAAAGAACTTAGATAAAGAATGTTGACTTGAAAAAATTCCACATCCTATTTTTTTCTTTTTTTTCTTTTTTTTTCCCCCCCCCCCCTCCCTAATTATTCAGCTTTTCTTCACAGGAGTCCTAGACCACAGCAATGTATATATATAATATACAGCACTCCCACACATCCACCAGAAAACCTTTTCCCTTCCACAGTGATACTCTTACGCCCTATTCATATCATATTTACTTAAAGTGATGTACAGAGTCTGAGACATTAGCTTTCTAACAAGGTGACATCTGTGCTTACATTATGGTGCATACATTAGGATACACAGTTCTTTACATTTTTAGTTATCCTATGTTTTACATTATGGTTTACATTATCAGTCTGTCATCTCCTATATGTTATGGTGTAATATTACATGTTTTATATCCATCTTTGTATACTCTCAAGAAACTCCTCTCTTACCCCCCATTTACTTTGGTTCCACACATTTAACGTCCATTTTCCCTTCCACCTTGGTGCCCTCAGTGATAGCCAACCTCCGTTTCCTGAGGAGCCACTTCCAGAGATAGATGGAATAGTGTTCAGGGCCTAACTTGCTCAACTGCCCCAATGCCCTGGGAGCCACCCTTTCTCTCGAGGGATACAGTTCCCTCTATTGGATGGCATTAGTCTTCCCCAGGATGTGGGTCCACCCCCACTCTCACTACTTGGGTTTCTACCCATGGTGTCACCCACTCTGGCAGAATGAGCATTTAGACATTGCCCAGGAGCCCGTCCTGCATCAGACCCTCCCCTCTGAGCATTCTAAACAGGTAACCCTCTTTATTATATTTTGATATGATTTTCTAGGCATTTTACTCTCCACCAACACCTGACCCTCTCCTGGTTCGTATGCTACCCCTCCCTCCCCCCACTTTTGGGCAACGTTACCCATCCGTCCCTCCCCAGCCACCCTCAAACCCGCAAAGCCCCAAGCAAAGGCAACCCCTTGCCCCCCTTTTATCTCTTCTTTGTGTTCATACTTACCACCATCTCGTCTTAAATTCCACCCCTGCAGACATTGGCTCATATCCTTCCTCCACCCTCCGATTTCCTGCAAGCCTATCGTTCAGTCTCTTGCTATCTAGGGCAGCTTGTTTATTTCATATCATTGAGGTCATGTAGTATTTGTCCTTCAATGTCTGGGTTGCTTCACTCAACATAAGGTTCTCAAGATTCATCCATGTTATCACATGTGTTTGTAGTGTGTTTGTTCTTACAGCCGAGTAGTATTCCATTGTGTGTATATACCACATTTTATTGATCCACTCGTCTGTTGATGGGCATTTGGGTTGATTCCAACTTTTGGCAATAGTGAACAATGCTGCTATGAACATTGGTGTACATATATTGGTTTGTGTTCTTGTTTTCAGTTCTGCTGGGTATATTCCCAGCAGTGGTATTGCTGGGTCATATGGCAAATCTATGGCTAGTTTTTTGAGAAACCGCCATACGTTCTCCAGAATGGTTGGATCCTTCTGCATTCCCACCAGCAGTGGATGAGTGTTCCCCTTCCTTCACATCCTCTCCAGCACTTCTTTTCTTCTGTTTTTTTCATAGCTGCCAATCTTATGGGTGTAAGATGGTATCTCATTGTGGTTTTGATTTGCATTTCCCTGATAGCTAGAGATTTGGAACATTTTTTCATGTGCTTTCTTGCCATTTGTATTTCTTCTTCGGAGAAGTGTCTGTTTAAGTCTTTTTCCCATTTTTTAAATGGGTTGTTTATCTTTTTATTTTCAAGATATAGGAGTTCTTTATATATGCAAGTTATAAGTTTCTTATCAGATATATGATTGCCAAATATTTTCTCCCACTGTGTGGGCTCCCTTTTTACTTTCTTGACAAACTCCTTTGAGGTGCAGAAGGCTTTAATTTTGAGGAAGTCCCATTTATCTATTAGTTCTTTTGCTGCTCGTGCTTTTGGTGAGATATTCATAAATCCATTACCTATTACAAGGTCCTGTATGTTTCCCTATACTGCTTTCTAAGGTTTTTATGGTCTTGGCTCTTATATTTAGGTCTTTGATCCATCTTGAGTTAATCTTTGTATACGGTGTGAGATGGTAATCCTCTTTCATTCTTCTACATATGGCTATCCAGTTCTCCAGACACCATTTGTTGAATAGGCCACTCTCTCCCAGTTGAGAGGGTTTGGTGGCTTTATCGAATATTATGTGGTTGTATATGTGAGGTTCTATATCAGAGCTTTCAATTCGATTCCATTGGTCTATATGTCTCTCCTTATGCCAATACCATGCTGTTTTCACCACCGTAGCTTTATAGTATGTTTTGAAGTCAGGTAGTGTGATTCCTCCAATTTCGTTTTTCTTTTTCAGTATGTCTTTGGCTATTCGGGGTCTCTTTCCTTTCCAAATAAATTTCATAGTTAGTTTTTCTAGTTCCTTAAAGAAGGCTGCATTGATTTTTATTGGGATTGCATTGAATGTGTAGATCAATTTTGGTAGGATAGACATCTTAATAATGTTCAGTCTTCCTATCCATGAACAAGAAATAGTCTTCCATTTATTTAGGTCTTCTTTGATTTCCTTGAACAATCTTGTATAGTTCTCAGTGTATAAGTTCTTTACCTCTTTAGTTAAATTTATTCCTAAGTATTTGATTTTTTTATTTACTATTGTGAATGGTATTTGTTTCTTGATTTCCTCCTGATCTTGCTCATTACTGGTGTACAGAAATGCTACTGATTTTTGCGCATTGATCTTATAACCTGCGACTTTACTAAACTCATTTATGAGTTCTAGAATCTTCGTTGTAGATCTCTCAGGGTTTTCTATGTATAGGATCATGTCATCTGCAAATAATGAAATTTTGACTTCTTCCTTTCCAATTTGAATGCCTTTTATTTCTGGTTCTTGCCTCAGTGCTTGAGCAAGTACTTCTAAGACAATGTTAAATAGGAGCGGTGACAGTGGGCATCCTTGTCTTGTTCCTGAGTTTAGAGGGAAGGAGTCTAGGATTTCTCCATTGTAAACAATATTGGCTTTAGGTTTTTCATATATACTCTTTATCATGTTCAAAAAATTTCCTTGTATTCCAATCATTTGGAGTGTTTTTATCAAGAAAGGGTGCTGTATTTTGTCAAATGCTTTTTCTGCATCAATAGATATAATCATGTGATTTTTTTCCTTCAATCTGTTTATATGGTGTATTACGTTGATTGATTTTCTTATGTTGAACCATCCTTGCATACCTGGGATGAATCCCACTTGGTCGTGGTGTATAATTCGTTTAATGTGTTGTTGAATACGATTAGCAAGTATTTTGTTAAGTATTTTTGCGTCTAGGTTCATTAGAGAAATTGGTCTGCAATTTTCCTTTCTTGTGATGTCTTTGTTTGGCTTTGGTACTAAGGTAATGTTGGCATCATAGAAGGAGTTGGGTAATGTTCTTTCTGTTTCGATGGTTTGGAATAGTTTCAGCAGGATTGGTGTCAGTTCTTTCCGGAATGTTTTGTAGAATTCACCTGTGAAGCCATCTGGCCCTGGACTCTTCTTAGTTGGGAGATTTTTAATAACTGATTCTATCTCTCTGCTTGTGATTGGTTTGTTAAGATCATCAATTTCTTCTTTTGTCAATATGGGCTGTTTATGTGTTTCTAGGAATTTGTCCATTTCCTCTAGATTGTCATTTTTGTTGGAATATAGTTTTTCAAAATATCCTCTTATGATAGTCTTTATTTCTGTGGGGTCAGTGGTGATATCGCCTTTCTCATTTCTTATTTTGTGTATTTGCATCTTCTCTCTTTTTTTCTTTGTTAGTGTTGCTAAAGGTTTGTCAATTTTGTTAATCTTCTCAAAAAACCAGCTCTTGGTCTTGTTTATCTGTTCAAGTGCTTTCTTATTTTCTATTTCGTTTAGTTCTGCTCTTATCTTTGTTATTTCCTTCCTTCTTCTTCCTGCTGGGTTACTTTGTTGTTGTTTTTCTAATTCCTTCAAATGTGCAGTTAGTTCTTCAATTTTTGCTCTTTCTTCTTTTTTGATATATGAATTTATGGCTATAAACTTCCCTCTCAGTACTGCTTTTGCTGCATCCCATAAATTTTGGTATGTTGTGTTATCATTATCATTTGTTTCAAGGTAGTCATTGATTTCTTTTGAGATTTCCTCTTTGACCCACTGTTTTTCTAAGAGTGTGTTGTTTAATTTCCAAATCGTGGTGTGAAATCTGGGCTTCTTTCCCTTGCAAATCTCCAGCTTGACTCCACTGTGGTCAGAGATAATGTTTTGTATGATTTCAATCTTTCTGAATTCGTTCAGCCTTTCTTTGTGGCCTAGCATATGATCTATCTTGGAGAATGATCCATGTGCGCTTGAGAAAAATGTATATCCTGCTGTGTTTGGGTGTAGCGATCTATATATGTCTATTAGATCAAGCTCCTCTAATATACTATTCAGATGTTTTGTTTCTTTGGTGATTCTCTTTTGAGATGTTCTGTCCAGAGTTGATAGTGGTGTATTAAAATCCCCCACTATAATTGTAGATGTATCTATTCTTTCACTTAGTTTTTCCAGCGTTTGCCTGACGTATTTAGAGGCACCCTTGTTAGGGGCATAGATATTTATGATTGTTCGATCTTCTTGACAGATTTTCCCTTGGACTAAAATGTAGTATCCTTCTTTGTCTCTCACAATTGTTTCACATTTAAAGTCTATTTTGTCTGATATTAATATAGCTACTCCTGCCTTTTTTTGGTTATTGTTAGCTTGTATGATTGTTTTCCAGCCTTTCACTTTCAATCTCCATGCGTCTCTGGGTCTAAGATGTGTCTCTTGTAGACAGCATATGGATGGGTCATATTTCCTTATCCAATGTCCCAGTCTGAATCTTTTGATAGGTGAGTTTAATCCATTGACATTCAGTGTTATTACTATCAAGGAATTATTTGTGTTAGCCATACTTTGATTGGATTTGTGTTTGTCATATTTTGTTTGTATATTTTTTTTTGTCTTTTTTGTTGTTGTTGTTGGTCTTATACTCTCCTCCAACTTTGCCTTTCCTGTTTTTTCCTTTCTTCCTGCAGCACTCCCTTTAGAATTTCTTGAAGGGGAGGTTTCTTGTTGGTATACTCTTTTAGTTTCTGTTTGTCTGCAAATATTTTGAACTCTCCATCATATTTGAATGCTAGTTTAGCTGGATAAAGTATTCTTGGTTGGAAATTTCTTTCCCTTAGTACCTTGACTATATCATACCACTGTTTTCTTGCCTCCATGGTTTCAGAAGAGAAATCAGCACTTAATCTAATTGAGCTTCCCTTGTATGTGATGGTTTTCTTTTCTCTTGCTGCTTTTAGGATTTTCTCTTTGTCTTGAGCATTGGATAATTTGACAAGTATATGTCTTGGGGTGGGCCTGTTGGGGTTTATGACTTGTGGAGTGCGCTGTGCTTCTTGGATATGTACATCTGTCTCTTTCAGTAGATTTGGGAAGTTTTCAGCCATTATTTCCTGCAACACTCTTTCTGACCCCTTTCCCTTCTCTTCACCTTCTGGAATGCCTATAATACGTATGTTTGAGCGTTTTGCATTGTCATTCAGGTCCCTAAATCCTAATTGGATTTTTTCTATCTTCTTATTGACCCCTTCTACTATCTGTTTGATTTCTGATGTCCTGTCTTCCACATCACTAATTCTCTGCTCTGTCTCTTCTAGTCTGCTGATATTTGCTGCAAGTGTATTTTTGATTTCTTGAACTGTGGTGTTCATTCCCATCATATCTGTTATGTTTTTGCGTATCTCTGCAATTTCCCCTCCAAGTGATGTCTTCATGTTGTTAACCTCTTTCATTACTGCATCAAATTTGTCGGTGATAAATGTTCTGAGATCTTTCATTGCTTGTGCCAAGTTTTGCTCCCCTTCGTGATTATTGGTTTGTTGATTGGATTCAGCCATGTTTTCCTGATTATTGGTTTGGTTCGTAGATTTTTGTTGCTTTCTGGTCATCTCTTTATTTTGACGAATTTAATCAGTTCCTTAGCTTCTTTGTCTGCTCTTGGAGGTTAATTAGTTGTTATTTTTGCACAGGTGTTATATCTTCTCTTTGTCACTTTTTTCTTCTTATTCTAGTTACTTGTTGTTGGTTAAGTTCACTTTAGAGGAAAGTATTAGTGTTGGGGAAAGGCAATTGTGTAAGCAAGGGAAAAGTGTAAAGTTGTATTGGTGATGTATGTTAATAAAGCAAGAATATGAGATCTGGAAGGATGGAGGTTAGATTCATGTAGATTGTATAGAGTTATAGCTGTAGGTAGAGTACCTTTTATGAAGTAGATGACTGAATTTGGGAGGAATATGGTATGAACTACACAGCTATTGTTTTCATGAGAGAGGGAAAAAGAAAAGAAAGGTAATAGTTTCAAGAGTGGATAATAGACAGAAAACAGAACAAAGGTATTAGAAATTAAGAGTTAGACACTTTGTGGATCAAAGAACGGGAGGTGGGGGGTGGAATATAGGAGAGACAGTAGATGATAGTGGATATCAAGATGCAGGGGAAGGGGGATAGTATAGGTAGCCTAAATGAGTTCACACAGAAATGAGGCAGTGGAGGATGGGAAAACCCAGCAAATGTGAGGTGTTCCCTGTAGCACCTATTGTATACTTGAATTAAAGTAAAAATAAGTGGAAGATGAGGGACAAGAGGGAAAGAGAAAACCGAAAAAAAAAAACTAATTATAATAAAGAAAAAAGAAAGGCAAGAAGAAAGGAAGAAAGAAAAAGAGGATGGGCAAACGGTGGGGAACGGATAGGGAGAAGAGAGATACAGGTACACACGTGTCACAATTGCAACACTATCTAAAACAACAACTTCCCCCCGCTTTGCCCTAAAAACCCCGTCTGTCTGCCCAAATGGGTCTGCAAGCACCTCCCTTCCCACAAACCCCCAATAGGCCGCCCAGGGCCCACGAACTCCCCAGTACTGCAGATGCTCAAAAAAAAAAAAAAAAAAAAAAAATTAAGTAAAATAAATTAAAAAAAAAAAAACAACAAAAAACAAAGACAAAACAAAAACAAAAACAAAAACAAAAAAAAAACAGAAACCCCTCCGCAGGCCCGGCTCCGCCCGCCGCGGAGGCTTGGACCGGCTCTGCCCGGCTCCTCACGCCGCCTTGGCCTGGCCTGGCTCCGCCCAGCTCCGCTCGCTACAGCGGCCCAGCCGGCTCCGGCGTCCACCTCCCGCCACCGCGGCCTGGACCGGCCCTGCCCGGCTCCGTACCCGCCGCGGCCTGACCCGGCCCCGCCCAGCTCCAAACGCTACCGCGGCCCGCAGCCGGGGCCTGAACCGGCCCCGCCCGGCTCCAAACGCTACCGCGGCCCGCAGCCGGGGCCTGAACCGGCCCCGCCCGGCTCCAAACGCTACCGCGGCCCGCAGCCGGGGCCTGAACCGGCCCCGCCCGGCTCCAAACGCTACCGCGGCCCGCAGCCGGGGCCTGAACCGGCCCCGCCCGGCTCCAAACGCTACCGCGGCCCGGCTCGGCCTGACTCGGCCCCGCCCGACCCCGCTCGCCGCCGGCGCAGCCCGGCCCGGCTCCGGCGTCCGCCGCTGCGGCCCGGCCTGGCTCAGCCCCACCGAGCGGGGCTAGATGCCTCGTCTCCGCCTACCCAAGGAGGGAATCCTCTACAGGTAGCTGGGATCTCCGTGTATATTTCACAGACGAATCCTCTCTGTTACCTTCCCTCCAAATCGATGTCCAGACACCTCCGGACCAGCAAAAATCCTGAAACAATCCGGTCCCAAAGAGTCTCCAACGCCGCCCAGCCGATTCCCTGCAGAAGACCCTAACAGGGATGTTCACTCAGCCGCCATCTTGCCCCCTCCCTGTTAACCATATTTTGATTGGACTTGTGTTTGTCATATTTTGGTTTTCTTTTCTTCTATTTTTGTCTTTTTTGTTGCTCTTATACTCTCCTCCATCTCTGCCTGTCCTGTTTTTCCCTTTCTTCCTGAAGAACTCCCTTTAGAATTTCTTGAAGGGGAGGTTTCTTGTTGGCATACTCTTTCAATTTCTGTTTATCTGTGAATATTTTGAGCTCTCCATCATTTTTAATGCTAGTTTAGCTGGATAGAGTATTCTTAGAAATTTTTTTCTTTTAGTACCTTGACTATATCATACCACTGCCTTCTTGCCTCCATGGTTTCAGATGAGAAATCAGCACTTAATCTTATGGAGCTTCCCTTGTATGTGATGGTTTTCTTTTCTCTTGCTGCTTTTAGAATTTTCTCTTTGTCTTGAGCATTGGATAATTTGACAAGTATATGTCTTGCGGTGGGCCTGTTGGGGTTTATGATGTTTGGGGTGTGCTGTGCTTCTTGGATATGTACATCTATCTCTTTCAGTAGATTTGGGAAGTTTTCAGCCATTATTTCCTGCAACACTCCTTCTGACCCCTTTCCCTTCTCTTCTCCTTCTGGGATGCCTATAATACATATGTTTGTGCATTTTGCATGGTCATTCCGGTCCTTAATTCCTAGCTGGATTTTTTCTATCTTTTTATCAATCAATTCTACTATCTGTTTGATTTCCAATGTACTGTCTTCCACATCGCTAATTCTCTGCTCTGCCTCTTCTAATCTGCTGCTATTTGCTGCGAGTGTATTTTTGATCTCTTGAACTGTGGTGCTCATTCCCATCATATCTGTTATCTTTTTGCATATGTCTGCAATTTCCCCTCCAAGTGTTGTCTTCATATTGTTAATCTCTTCCTTTACTTCATTAAATTTGTCTGTGATATATGTTCTGAGATCTTTAATTACTTGTGCGAAGTTCTGCTCCCCTTCCTGGTTTTTAGTTTGTTGATTGGATTCAGCCATGTTTTCCTGATTCTGGTTTGGTTTGTAGATTTTTGTTGCAGTCTGGTCATCATTTTATCTTGATGGGTTTAATCAGTTCCTTAGCTTCCTTGTCTAGTCTTGGGGATTAATTAGCTGTTGTTTTTGCGTAAGTGTTGTATCTTCTCTTTGTCACTTTGTTCTTCTTATTCTAATCTCTGATTGCTGGCTGAGTTCACTTTGAAGGAAAGTATTAGGGCCAGAGAAAGGCAATTTTGTAAGAAAGGAAAATGTGTAAAGTAGTTGTAAGAAAGGAAAATGTGTAAAGTAGTCACTTTGTTTATCCCTCAGTTTGAGGTACTGGGGATGACATTCACTCTGCTTAAGAATGAGAGGGGGTTTAGATCTTATTTGGCAGATAGAAGGAATTGTCTTGCTTGAAGTTGTATATCTCTTTGGGGTTTTTTGGATGGGGGTTGTCCACCAAAATGTGGATACCGAATTTGATATATAACTGTCATGTGTGCAGAAGTTCCATCACCCAAGGTAAAATTTTTTAAAGTTTCTTAATGACAGGACAAAACAACACCTGTATCTGTTTTTACCCATTTCTAATCCTGGAAAGAATTCCTGAACTCTCAGTAGCCCATCCTTACTGAAAAGGCTGCACACTGACAGGTGCTCACTCTGCTCTCCAGCCCTAGCTGCGTACTCTGCTGCCTGTTCTGCAGCAGACTTTCTGGTGACACCTGCCTCATGGGCACCTTCCTCTAAAGCCAGAGATATATTTATATATGAGTAAAAGCTTATACCATGGAAAACCATCATACAAATAGCTTATAGATACTTATAAGTGCCAACTGTGACCAAAAATAATTGGACCATTTGTAGTATGCAAAATGAGTTCAGTAAAAGATAAATCCACTTAAAACTATTCACAATTTTTAAAAGTGTAGAGATCAGATCACATGTTACTAGATCTACCATTCTATTTTATCCCGGTAAAAATAGTTATGGTAGGACCATGAAGACTTAAATCAAAGAAGAATCACAGAACTATGAACTAAAGTCACTGTGGCAGATAAGATCAAAGAACACTTCAAAAGTTTCATCCTTAGATATGAAAACTAAACACAGAAATGACAAAAATAATTCTTTAAGAAATAAAATTTAACATAAATTAGTATATTACAACTTTAAAATATTTTGCTTAAATAATAAAAAATATTGACTGGGATAGCATTATTAGAATGTTTCTTGAATATTGTCTTCCCTACAGAGTTTTCATGAGAAAATTTATATAGGGAACTTGCCTCAATTTCAACATTTTATGAGTTTAATGCACTACATAATAAAAATGTGGGAAAAATGGCTCTGGGAGTTTTGGGACATGTATTTTCTCTTAAAATGTTTCTCTGTTACTGAAAATAGTGGAATAAAATGTATTCCTTCAACATAATTCTGACCAGTTTCTAGAAATAATCCTTCACTTAACATCCAATTATTTTAGATTGAAAATACCTATGAGTCTGCATAACAATTCAATATTCTGACATCTTTTTGATAGTCATGGTTACTCTATTAGTCAGGGTTCTCTAGGGAAGCAGAATCAATAGAAGTTATCTGTCAACACTAAGAGGTTTTATAAGAGTCTCTCACATGACTGTGGGGATGCACAAGTCCAGGTTCTACAGGCAGGCTGCAAACCAAGGGTCTGATGAAAGTCCAATGAAGGTCCTTGATGAGTTTCTGGGAGAAAGTGGTTGTCTCAGAATGCTGGGATCATTTCCCCTTTTAAGGCATTCAGCTGACTGGATAAAGCATTACTCATTGCTGATGACAATCTCCTTGACTGACGGAGATGCAATCAGCTATCTATGCAGTAAAGTCACTGGTGACTAAAGTCCATAAATGTCCTTGTATTACAATTAGCTCAGTGCTTGCTTGGCCAAACAACTGGGCACAATTACCTGGCCGAGTTGACACATTAGCCTAATCGTCACAGTTACTCCACTCATTTTGAATTGTGCACCTTTACAACCTGAAGTTTCTTTCTAATGATTCTCACCTTATCTATGGTCCCTCATACATGGGAGACACATATATTTTAATGTAACATTTATTGTGATCTATGTATCTTTAAAAAAAATAAAAATTTAAAAACTTAAAAAAAATAAAAGGTTCTGTGGGCGGCAGACTTGGCCCAGTGGTTAGGGCATCCATCTACCACATGGGAGGTCTGTGGTTCAAACCCTGGGCCTCCTTGACCCATGTGGAGCTGGCCCATGCGCAATGCTGATGCATGCAAGGAGTGCCCTGCCACGCTAGGGGAGCCCCATGTGCAAGGAGTGTGCTCCGTAAGGAGAGCTGCCCAGTACAAAAGAAAGTGCAGCCTGCCCAGGAATGGTGCTGCACACACGAAGAGCTGCCACAACAAGATGATGCAACAAAAAGAAACACAGATTCACGTGCTGCTGACAACAGAGCAGACAAAAAAGAAGATACAGCAAATAGACACAGAGAACAGACAACCGGGGTGGGAAGAAGGGGAGAGAAATAAGTAAATTTAAAAAAATTTACGCCACACCCTACCCTATCCCACCCCACACCTCCCACATCAACCTCTTTCATCAGGGACACATTCACTGCATTGGGGATTACATCTTGGAGCACTGCTATACCGCCTGGATTATGGTTTACATTGAAGGCTACACTCTCCCCCAGTCCATTCAGTGGGACATGGCAGGATATATAAGTCCTGCATCTGTCCCTTCAATATCATTCAGGACAACTCCAAGTCCGGAAAATGCCCCCATATCATACCACTTCCTCCCTCTCCCTGTACTCAGCAACTCCCCTGTACACTGTCTCCGTATCAATGATACATTTTCTTCCAGTGCTAGAGTCACAACAGTTCTATAGTAGAATACCATTAAGTCCACTCTAATCCATATTTTATTTCACCATCCTGTGGATCCTGGGATAGTGATGCCCACTCTACCTCTAAAACGAGAGGGGGCTTAGATCCCACATAGCTGATGGATGCAATTCTCCTGCTTGCAGTTGTAGACTCTCTTGGTTCCCTGGTGTGGTGGTTCACTATCCTCACCTCCCTGTTAGCTGACCTGGGTAACTCCAATGAACTGGGGAGTAAGGTGCCACAACTTGGCTGAGACTCAGGACCCAGCTGGCACATGGACAGCCTAGAGATTCAAGTCTACTGAGTATACACCAGCGCCAGGTTCAGCAAAAGTGACAGATGAGGCATGTGTAGAGAGGTCACATGTGAGTCCAACTCCATCACACTCGGGGGCACAAATTCCAAAGTAGGGTCCACTGGCAAGGCATTGAACACCAGAGCCATCTGCAATGACCATAGAACATGTGTGCCTCTGTAGCCCTCAGGACCACCACTACCTGGGGTTGTTATCTACTTTAGCTGTCTCTGGGATCCTGCTGAGGTGTGCATAAGTGCAACCCCTCTGATGACCTCCCAACTGGAACCTGAAAGTCAAGGTCAAGGACTCAGTAGGGTCTCATGGCGACATAGTCTGTTGGCCATGTTGTGGTTCATCTCATTTCCCTGTACTCAACTGTCTCAACTTGCCCTCAGAGAGTTCATGCCATTATTCTTAAAGGGGTGCTGAGGGGCCAAGGTCATTCTTCTGTAGTTGCTTTCTGCTGGTTAGGGCAGTAGTCCCTGCCTGACAGGGCATGAACCTCTCTCGCTATTCTATTGTGTTTGAGGGAAGATGGGTTCGCATCCTGGTTGGAACTGGATGAAATCCCCACATGATTAATAAGGCATTGATTCATAAGAAATAAACTTAATTCGAATTTTGAAAATCCATGGTCCCAATAAAGAGATAAAGAAGATGATGGCAAATAGACCCAAAAAGGGTGTAGCCAAGACATATTAGACCACAAGAGTGAGAAAGGCCAGGTACCTTCAGAGGCTGCTCCCTCCCAAAGTCGATGGAAACAGCATTCTTCCTTGAATTCTTTTATGCTGCTGGTTAACTCCAGGAAGAGACTGTAGTAGACCTGCTAGGTTTCGGTATGAACTTCAATCCCAGTTCCTACAGCAGAGGTTATGCTTAGGACAGCTAGGGGCGGTGTGAAGAGGGACTGCCCTAGACATAAACTCACAGAAACAGTATAGGCAACAAGATAAGCACATGGCAAAGAAAATAAAGATGTTACTTAAGAGAGCCATTCCTTTATCTTACAGCTACATTCCTTACCTACTTATAAAATGAATTAAGTTTACCAAGATTTTTAACATGCTCAAAAGCCTTCTGCATATGATCTAGAATTGAAGAGATATTATCATATTCATCAGTATGTAGGTAAGTACTTAATACTAATCAATGCATAAATTCCTCTTTGAGCTGCAGTTAATAGATCTAAGCTCCAGGTTTACAATACCATACATGTTATCTCCCCATGGGAGCAGGCCATAATGCCAATTGTGTTTAAGTTCTACTCACAGTACTCTGATAATTGTTGCTCCATATGGTGAATCTTTCACACAGCCAGCATGCTGCAGCACAGTTGATCCTAGAGAGAGACTAGGAAGGTAAGGCTCCAGTGTTTCACGTGCCTGGTGCACAGTGCCCTTTGACACTATGAAACAGAGCCACCATGGACGCAATGTTCATTGTCCATCTGGCCATTATCAATCCGTCATTGGCTGCTGCAGGAGTCTGAAGCTGCAATGTACTCTTCATCCTCTTCAGGAGCATAACCAGAGATCTGATAGATACCTTTATTTTGTAGAGGTCAGTGACCAACTTGGCCAACAACTCAAATGGACAGGCAACATGCAGGGTATTTCAGCCAGGTTTGGATGCACAAGCGATTTTAAAAGAGATAGACTTCCATATTATTGATCTTTATATTCTTTCTAAATACCTCCAATATAATATATAATATATTAAATGATATTACTTTTGCCAAGTTATGTAAATGGACTTTAGCAGTACAGGAGGAACTACTTTCTCCAGTATTTTATGAAAACTAAAGGTTCCCAAAGCAATCAAGATTATCTTTTCATACCACCACTTTAACATGCAGATTGAGGTGGCCTCTGACAGGTTTCCCTGCTATGAAGTTACCCTTTATTATTAATATCAATGTACAGTTCTAATTAATAATGGTTTCCTGGAATTAGTCACTTAAATGCTTCAGTTTAGAAGATGCTTTTCCAAACTCCATATAATTTACCATAACCACATGGACTGGATACTTCACATTAAAATAAGCTTATTAGGGAAAACGGACTTTGGCCCAGTGGTTAGGGCATCCATCTACCATATGGGAGGTCCGCGGTTCAAACCCCGGGCCTCCTTGACCCGTGTGGAGCTGGCCATGCGCAGTGCTGATGCGCGCAAGGAGTGCCGTGCCACGCAAGGGTGTCCCCCGTGTGGGGGAGCCCCACGCACAAGGAGTGCGCCCATGATGAAAGCCGCCCAGCGTGAAAAGAAAAAGCAGCCTGCCCAGGAATGGCGCCGCCCACACTTCCTGTGCCGCTGATGACAACAGAAGCGGACAAAGAAACAAGACGCAGCAAATAGACACCAAGAACAACCAGGGGAGGGGGGGGGAATTAAATAAATAAATCTTAAAAAAATAAAATAAAATAAAATAAAATAAGCTTATTAAATTACAATTAGGGAGGCATATGTAGCTCAAATGACCAGGTTCCCATCTACCATATAGGAGGCCCCAGCTTCAATTCCCAGGGCCTCCTGGTAAAGGCAAATTGGCCTGAGCACTGTAGAACTGAAAGTCCATTGACATGGAGAGCTGACAGCCCATGCTGCACACAGCTGGTGCAGCAAGGTGACACAACAAAGTGAGACACAGAGGAGAGATGCAGCAGACTGGAGAGATGAGGCAGCTTGTGAAAGTGAATGCCTCTCTCCCACATCAGAGGTTCGGGGATCAGTTCCTGGAGCCTCTTAAAGAAAAGACACGGGAAGCACATGAAAGTGCAAAAACAAAAAGGTGGGGGGAATAAATAAATCTTTTTTAAAAATTACAATTAGCAGCCAATGAAGTTTACTTTATTCGTTGAAGAGAGGGCAGATCTACATTTCCTCTGTTTAACTTAATTCCATTAAACATGAATTTAGAATTTCATTGTCTTAAAGACTTAATATAATATTTATTTAATTGGCATTCTATAAATGTAGGGAGATTACATCTAAGTTAAATAAAATTGAAATCATTATAGTTTATTTCAGGAATGTTCTTTTTCCTTCCTTTATGAAAGGTTTAAAACTTCTCTTGTTTAATAAAATTCTAAAACTGTGAATAATCTTAAAAGCATACTGAATGCTAGGTTCTGGAATATATTACAATTGTTTAATTTGTTTCGATCATAATTTAGAAAAGATCTTCCATAGTTTTCGAGGACTTCTAAATTGCTTCCTGAAATTCATTAATAGGATTATTAACCACCCTTATTTTAAGGCTATTGAAAGGTTTAAATTGGGGAACCACGGGACAAACTGATTTTTAATTCTACAGCCTAGATGACTGTTTTCATCTGCCACACCTAGCCCCTCACTCAGAGCTCTGGCAAAGAGAAGGCCCAGGGGGCTGGGAAGGTTAAAGAGCTCAGGAAAACCTTTCCCTTTCCCAATTCCCAAATGCCCCACTCCCTTCCCTTCCCACACTTTCCCACATTAACCACATCCCTCATTAGTGTGGTACATTTGTTACAATTGATGACCACATATTGGAGCACTGCCACTAAGTGGGGATTATACTTTACATTATAGTTTAAATTCTCTCCCATACAATTTTATAAGTATGACAAGATATATAAAGTCCTGTACCTGACACTGCAACATCATTGAGCACAATTCCAATGTCCTGAAAATGCCCCCTTATTATACCTATACCCTCTCCCTCCCCTCAGAACCTCTGGTGGCCACTGCTTCCTCATCAATGATAAAAGTTCTCCCATTACTAGAATCACAATAAGTCTGTAACAGAATAACAGTAAGTCTACTGTAGTCCATCATTCACTCCCCAGTTGCAAGGATTCTGGAATGGTGAGCCCAGTCTGTCTCTGAGAGGAGGCTTAGATCCCAAGGGGCAGGTGGATGAACTATCTTCTTGTAGTTGCAGACACTGTCTGTTCTTTGGAATGGCTGTTGTTCATTCTCATCTCCTTGTCAGATGTCCTTGGTGAGTTCAATGAACAGGAGAGTAGGTGTTGCAAATTTCTTGAGTTTCAGAGCCTAATTGGCACATAGAAAGCCCAAAACTATGAGTCTCTTGGGCATAAATTCTATTACTAACTATAGGTTCAAATACAATTGGCAGAAGAGCCATGTGTTTGAAAACCACAACTGAGTCCAACTCTGTCACACTGGGGAGCATAAATCCCAAAGTAGGACCCAATGGCAGGGTGCCAAACTCCTCAGACGTCAACCCAGCCTATAGTGTCTGCATATCTCCAGAGCTCTCAGGAACCCAGCTATTTGAGGCAATTATTTACTGTAGCAGTCAATCAGATCCTACTAGGATGTGCATAAGTGTAACCTCTAGAATGATCTGCCCACTCACTTTTAAGTCTCTTAAACCATATAAATTCATTTGTCTTTATACTTTCCCCCTTTTGGTCAATGTCTTTTTCCAGTTTCTTTGCTACTTGGTGCTTGACAGTAATCCCTCGGTATAAGGGAGCCTCATCCCTGGGCATTATGTCCCATGCCAGGGGGAAGATAGTGCATTTATATGTTGAGTTTGGCTTAGAAAGAGGCCACACTTGAGCAACAAGGAGGCTCTCAGGAGGTAACTCTTAGGCAGCCTATAACACTAAGCTTGGTTTCCATTTCAAAAGTAAAGGTTCATAAGTACAGTCATCAATATCAAACGGCCCATCCTCTTTTACTAGTCACTGCCCCTATACTCAGGGGTCTTGCTGTCCCATTAGGGAATGTGGCAGAACTGGACATTTAAGGTTCTCTTGGTTATTGTGTGATTCTTCACCCACTGTGACAATGCCCCATGAACATCTGACCACACGCCTCACATACATGCCCCAGGTGAACCTCTTCCCATGAATCCCCCATCATCAACACCCCACACCAATGATCCTCCCCTGCCACAGCTGGAACCCTTCTTAGATCCAACATTTATTCAAAAAATGAAGCCAATGAAATAACCAAACACAATTAATGAGAAAATGAAATGATAGTTTAAAAAATAACAAAAATAAAATTTTTTAAAAATTGAAGAAAAAATTAAAAATTTTTTCATTATGCCTTCCATCACTATAAGATCTGTTGTCTTGTATATACAGTAACATTTTCTTCCAGTTATTCCCCTAGTGTCTTATTTTCTTCATTGTATCTTCAGAGAATCTTTAGGTTATAGAAAAGCCATGTGGAGAATATAGGGTATTCCCATATACCCAATATCCTCCCCCTTTTCCTGTTTCCCCATCAATAACATTTTACATGTGGATGGCACATTTGTTACAATTGATGTACAAATATTGAAGCATTGCTACTAACCATGGTCAATGATTTACATTATGGTTTGTAATTTGGACCCTACACTTTTATAAATTTTGATGACATTTAACAAGGCCTGTATCCATCACTGTAAGACCATGTGGAACAATTCCATCACTCCCCAAATGCCCCATGTTCCACCTTTTTATTCCTCTCTCACCTCCCCTTGGGACCTGGGCAAGCATCATGCTTCCTTAAGAATGAGACTCATAGCTATTTACAACAACACTGAGGGCTCCATATACCGGCCTGTCCTCCCATTTAAGCACTGCCTACAATCTCAAGAGACTCCTGCCACTCTGTTTGAGAACACAGCAGGACTCCCCAGGAGGCCACCCCTTCCCTCTCATTATGTGGGTCTCCACCCTCTGATAACACATACTACAATGGGATGAACACTCACACACTCCCTAGAAGCCTGCCTCAGGTGGGCCCTGTCCTGCATGCTCCCCACATCTAAGACCTTAAACCAATAACTCTCCCTTCCATATTTGCCAAAATAACTTTCTCAATGTTGTCATTTCAACCACATACCCACAAATCTTGTGTTCACTTGCTCCCTCCCCAACCCTCCCCCCAATTCCATGTACAGTCCAACCCACCCTCCCCTCCCCAACCCCTCACAAACCAGCACCACCCAACCCAACAGCATCACTGCACCGCTGTCACACCCATTCACTACACAGCTAATCCCCAGAGCTCATCTGTTCCCTCCCTGAACCCTCGCCCCAGTTCCATGGACAGTGCAACCCATCCCCACCCTACCCCCTCGCAGACCAGCACCACCCATCCCAATAGCCTCACTGCACCATCATGCCCATCCAGTGCACAGCTCCACCCTTCCACCTTATCAATTTTGCCCATAAGGGCACTGGCTCATAACTCTCTATACCATTTCTGACAGACACCTAAATTTAAGCAAGGATTAAAATAAAGTCATTTACTGGCAAAGCAGCTGTGTTTCATGGATAGGGCACTGACCTTGGAGTTTCCACTCCCAGGTGTGAATCCAGCTCTGAGTCACATTAAGTTGTGAGATCTCAGGCAAGACATTGTACCTTTAATTAACCTTCCTGAGCATCTACACTACATACTTTACATACATTAAGTCATTCATAGACAGATGTCATGGTTGATATATTCTCCTCCTCCTCAGGTGGAAAAACTGAGGTACAGAATTCTATGTGCAACAATGACAAAAAACAGAAGTGAACTTCATCAGAAGTCAAAAGTTTTGTCAGTCAAAAGACATTACTAAGAAAGTGAAAAGAACCTACAGAAATAGATGCAAATCTTATTTCTAGTATGGGTTTAAATAGCCAGTATGTATAAAAGAACACCAACAACTCAACAACAAAAAGAAAAACTACCCAATTAAAAATGGGCAAAGGACTTGAACAGATAAATCTCCAGAGGATATATCAAATACCAATAAGCACTTGAAAAGATACTCAAAGTCATTATTCATTAGGGAAATTCCTATAGAATGTATGGTATCAGCAGGGTCAGCATTTGTGACTCCATGGAGGTTGAAGTGATCTGGAAGATGTCAAGAAGACACTGGCAATTTTGGAAATTTAGGTGAGATACAGAACAAATGGGAGGCACCATGGGAAATTGTCATTGAATTTTAGAACCATTTGTAGGCTGATTATTACATGTTACTTTAGGTTGCCATTAACTACAATTCTTTTCTTCTATTGTCTTTGCTATTCTTCTTACAGTAAGAAGGATGGCCCAGCAGCAGCTCATACTGTACTTGTTAATCCACAAACTCCACTCTACCCTCCTGCCCAAAGCCAGAATACTCCCTGAGTAATTCATGGTTAAACACCAATGTGCTCACAGATACTCTGTGACCTCTGAGTTCCCAAGGAATAAATGATAGTAGAGCTTCCCAAAGACCAAGAAGATGAGGTGGCCCATCTAATGCTGAGGTGAGGTCACTATTCTTTTTTTTTTTTTTTTTTTTTTAATTTTTTTATTTTTTATTGACTTTGTAATAATATTACATTAAAAATATATATGTGGGGTCCCATTCAACCCCACCCCCCCACCCCCCCTCTCCCCCCCCCCCAACAACACTCGTTCCCATCATCATGACACATCCATTGGTTTTGGTAAGTACATCTTTGGGCACCTCTGCACCTCATATACATTGGTTCACATCATGGCCCATACTCTCCTCTATTCTTTGCCTAAGATATAAATATTAACTTTTTTGTTTCTCTTTCCACTGACTTCAGATAAGGATATCTACTTATGTATAATATATTTGATATACACAATTTCCTAGCAGAGAAAAGTGTCGAGTGGGGTCCTCTTCAAACCTTCTTTAAAAGGGCATCCACAAAAGGCAGCAGATTATAAACTCCATGGTAGGGGTCTTTACCTCAGCAACTTTTTTTCCTCCACTGATTAAGAATTTTGTAATCGCAAAGCAAAATGGACTTGAGGGATTTATGTTTAAGCAAAGCATGTGCCCTACCACAGATGTCCCTCCACTTGCTTATGGGGTCTTTGACTTGACCACTGTTTCCAATCTGTTCTTCTAAAGCACCAAGGGAACAAAGTACCTGAGCAAACACTACACAGCATGAATCCAATATGGAGTTTTCATTTCTGTAATTGAGAATGATTCTAAGTGGAAGCAATAACAGCACATATTCTGGAAGCACTCACTCTTGAGGAAATATCTTCATAAGAAAATCAGAGCATTCTTGCTGGCTTTATCTGGAAAGTCATTCTGTTTCCATATCCTGGAAGAAATGAGGATTAGGGTATGGTTAAAGAGAGTTTCCAGGTAAAGAACTAGGTCTTACAAGCATCAGTGTTCCCTTAGGTGGCATGGACTCTGTACAGGGACTGGGGACTGTCTATGTGCAAGTCTGAGTGGTGTCCTTGTGAATGTGGGGGCAGGGGAGGGGGCATGAGTGTGTGTCCTGGAGAGGGACAGTGGGATGCATATCCTTGAACACACTTCTAGCCTCCACTCTACACCCACATCCAAAATTCAAGGATTAGGAATAAAACCTGAACTTGTTCTCAGTTGAGAGGGATTGCTGTCCAGCTGCCCTCAATACTTCCCAAGGCCTGGCAGGCTTTCTGGAGGACTTGTGTGAAGGGGCTATTGCCTGGCTTGTTCCACACACTGGCTCTCACACTCCTGCTGACCTGGTCTCCTGGAATGAAGCAGGCCCACAATAGTCTCTGGACCACAGAGCCCAGGGCTCCCTGCTCTTCTCAGAACCCACAGCTCCAGTGAGACAGGTCAGCCCTGTCCCCCAAACTCTACCACCCCCCTCCCTGTGAACTTTCCTCAGGCCACACAGGCATTTTCCTCCCTCTCTCCCCCAGCTGCCAACACTGTTCCAGAACAAGTCTGGTTCCAGAAATTCTTCTGTACTGGTTCAAGAGAAGAGACTTGGGAAGAAAAAAGAGATGACAAGAAAGAAGAGGAAATGTGGAGCAGGTCAGAAGAGGGGAAGGGAAACAAGTGCATATGGAATCCACTGCTTTTCTAGCTTTCTTTTTGGCATTTCAGGAAATTCAGCAAAATGGAGGGGAACATTAATTAACTGCGATCAACATTTTATGTGAACATGCAAGTGGAGCTAGGAACTAGCTGGTAAAAATAGGCACAGGAGGTAAAGGATGCCCTAACAACTTCTACCCAGGGGCCAGAAACGCTTTTCATAAAAGCGCCTAAGTTGCTCGGCCACCCATCCAATGGCTCCTTAATTTGGGCAAGAGGGCAAGTAGGGTCACTGTGTACAAATTCCTCTTCCATTAATCTCTGTGCCTTCCAGATTCTGGAACTTGTGTTTGTGTTCCAGATCCTAGTATCAACAGCTATGAAGACCATGCATGAACTGAAGGTCTTTGCCAGAGTCTCAGAGGAGCTGGTGTTTGCAGACTGAAAGGCATAATTCCCTGAAATGGAGACACCTCAGTACTCAACCCCTTATACCCATTCTCTAATCAGCTGATTTAGTGAAAGTCTGGTTTTTAGTTTGACAGATTTAAAGTGAAGTTTAGAAAGAGACTTTACTTTTAATGTTAGGTATTATTATATTAAACAATATTTATCTCCTACAAGTTTTCTTAATATTTATCAAGCACCCTAAAGAGAGTTAAAATTTCCTGAATTATCCTATGTCTGTCTCCCTAGTAGCTTTCACCAAAGACACTCCCTCTCTCATACAACCCCATTTAGTCATAGTGGAACAAGTGTAAATGTAATACTTAGCATCTGTCCTTAGGCCAATGTCTTTCTAAACACTTTCTAAACCTTTACTGACCTCTGTTGACTCAGCTGGAAGGGAATGTGGGAACAATATTACCCAGGATCTAATTGTATAACGTGGACTTTCATGTCTTTTATATGTGCAAATCAATTTTGTTGGGTATAAAATTAATGGCTCCACTTTCTTCTAACACAATGTATTGTCTTCAAAAACCTTGATGAGGATCTAATTTTCTATCTATTGTGCTAAATGCACAAATGATTTTTTCTTTTTCTGTAAAGCCCATCAATTCTACTAGACTATATATTGTCATTATATTCATGCTCATTCAGTGCTCAAAGTATTTCTTCTATTTACAGACAAAAATGATACCTTTAAATTTATTTCAGGTCTCTGCTTTGGTTTTGTCTTTTCATGCATGCCGTTATTCACATATTGGTTCTTCTGGACCTATCATTAGCTTTTCACACTTTTTCTCAAATCTTTAAAAAACTTTTATTTTCTCTTGAATAATTTTTTCTCTCATCAACTTCTATTTCCTATAAGGCATTATCATTCACTGTGTTTCTTCTAGCTTGCATTACATTTTGAAGTGAGTTTTCCTTTTTTTTCCACATTCTTTCCACATTTCTGTCCCTTCATTTTTTATTATCTGATGTCTTTTCATATCTTGCTTCATTTTCTTAATGCCTAACGCCTTGCTTTTTGAAAAACTACACCATAAAGGACACCGAAATGAAGACTTTTCATTTCGTTGTATGCTGTTACTCTGCATTTATTCCTTTTTTGCCCTTTATTACCTTTGTATGTCAATTGACGTATTTTTTCTATTGGTCATTTTATATGATTTTTTCCCGTGAATTTGTAGGCAGTATTATGATTCAGAACAGCTTTCCAAACCTCACAGAGCTGTCTCTCCTGTAGTTTCTGTAAAATGCTCAAAGACATGGCAGCTTAATTCTGGGTATTTCCTGGTTCCATATTTCTCCCACTCTCCCAATCTAAAATAAAAAACTCTTCTTTGTTTTCACTGTCTCTATTGTACCAGTCTTTTTCATTCTGAATCTGATTATTGCCTTTTAACCAAATATTGAGTTCTTTTTCTAAAATGGAACAACTGCCATCATCTTGCCAAAATCTCATCATAACCCTTAAATGTGCATATATTTTCAGGATCATTTAGTTTTAGAGGTGTTTTCAGTTATATGTCTTAAAATGTAATTCATTTCTGAATTAATTTTGTTTAAAAGTATTTTATCTAATAATTAACTTTTAGTTTCTCTTCTTTTATTTTTTTAAATTTATTTCTCTCCCCTTCACCACCTCCCCCAGTTGTCTGCTTTTATGTCCTTTCACTGTGTGTTCTGTGTCTGCTTGTATTCTTGTCAGCGGCACCTGGAATCTGTGTCTCTTTTTGTTGCGTCATCTTGCTATATCAGCTCTCCATGTGTGTGGCACCATTCCTGGGCAGGATGCACGTTTTTCACACTGGGCAGCTCTCCTTCCAGAGTGCACTCCTTGCCCATGGGGCTCCCCTATGTGGCAGACACCCCTGTGTGGCACGGCACTCCTTGCGTGCATCAGCACTGCATATAGGCTGGGTCATCACACAGGTCAGGAGGCCCTGGATTTGAAACTTGGACCTCCCATATGGCAGGCAGATGCCCTAACAATTGGGCCAAATCTGCTTCCCTTTACTCTCTTATTATTACTCTTGAAACGGAAGGTAAGTTCAAGTCAATTCAAAGAGGATTATTATCAACTTGTGACATTAAATATAAGCTCCAACATAATCCTACAAATAAAATACCTTAAAAATGTACAGAAAAATAAATAAGAATGGGAAAAAAATGTTTCGCTACAAAAGGCAGGAATGGAGGAAATAAGGGGGAAAAAAATAAAGATGTATAAGAAATGAATTTAAAATGCCTAAATAAATCCTGCTTTTCAAAGTACTTGCTTCAAAATAGATTATAAGGTGTACATTCAAGAGACTTAAATCTTTGGACTGCCCATGTCCCAGCTGGGTTTTGAATCTCAACAGTTCATTGGACTCACCCAGTACAACTAACTAGGAAATGATGGCACAATAATGATGGGCTGATGGCACAACAACCATCCCAAGATACATAGTCTACAACTGTAAGCAAGATATTCTCATGGATCTTGCTCTATGGGAGCAAAGCCCCCTCTCAATTAGAGGTAGAATGGGCATCAACATCCCAGAATCCTCAGCACTGGGGGAATGAACTCTGGACTAAAGTAGACTTACTGGTATCCTACTATAGACTTATTGTGATTCTAGCAATAGAAGATTTATATCATTGATGTGAAGGCAGTGGCCAGTAGAGGTTCTGAGGGAAAGAAGAGGGAAAAACAGATGTAATATGGGGGCATTCTTGGGACTTGGGAATTGCCCTAAATGACATTGCAATGACAGATACAGGCCATTATATATCTCCCCATAACTATAAAATTGTGTGGGAGAGAATATAAATTACAATGTAAACTATAATCCATGATTAGAGGCAATGGTCCAAAATGTATTCATCGGGAAACGGACTTGGCCCAGTGGTTAGGGCATCCGTCTACCACATGGGAGGTCCGCGGTTCAAACCCTGGGCCTCCTTGACCCATGTGGAGCTGGCCCATGTGCAGTGCTGATGTGCACAAGGAGTGCCGCACCATGCAGGGGTGTCCGCCACGTAGGGGAGCCCCACGCGTAAGGAGTGCGCCCCGTAAGGAGAGCCGCCCAGTGCGAAAGAAAGTGCATTCTGCCCAGGAATGGCACCGCCCACATTTCCCGTGCCACTGATGACAACAGAAGCAGACAAAGAAACAAGACGCAGCAAATAGACACAGAGAACAGACAACCGGGGGAGGGGGGAATTAAATAAAATAAATGTTTTTAAAAAAAGTATTCATCAATTGTAACAAATGTACCATACTGATGAAGGATGTTAATGTTGGAAAATTTAGGAGCTGTAGGGAATGGGGCATACAGAAATCCCCTGTTTTTTATATATTATTTATGTAATCTAAGTATCTCTTAAAAAATAAAAAAGAAATAGATTAAACTCCCCAATCAAAATACACATATTGGCAGAATGTATTTTAAAAATACTTCAGTGAAGTGGACTTGGCTCAATGGATAGAGTGTCTGCCTACCACATGGGAGGTCCATGGTTCAAACCCAGGGCCTCCGTGACCCATGTGGAACTGGCCCACATGCAGTGCTGATGCATGCAAGGAGTGCCGTGCCATGCAGGGGTGTCCCCTGTGTAGGGGAAACCCATGTGCAAGAAGTGCACCCTGTAAGGAAAGCCACCCAGCATTAAAGAAAGTCCACCCTGCCCAGGAGTGGCACTGCACACACCAAGAGCTGACGCAGCAAGATGATGCAACAACAACAACAACAGAGACACAGATTCCCAGTATTGCTGACAAGAATAGAAGCAAACACAGGGGAACACACAGTAAATGAACATAGAGAGTAGACAACTGGAGTTGGGGTGGGAGGGAAGAGAATTAAGTAAAAGTATATATTAAAAAAATACTTCAAACACCTATGTTATTTTAAAGACACTCATTTTAGATCCAAAGAAACAAATAGTATGAAAGTTTTGAGAAGAAAAAAAATACTACATATTGAGTAACTAGAAGAGAGCAGGGGTGGCTAAACTACTATCAGAATAAAATAGCCTTGTAGTCCAAAAATACAACAAAAGGAAATGGAGGATACTATATATTAAGAAAAAGGTCAATCCACCAGAAGGTATAGCAACAAACAACATATATGCACAGAGCCACAAAATACATGAAACAACATTGGCAAAACTGAAAGAAGAAATAGTTATACAATAATAGTTGGAAACTTCAAAACACCAGTTTCAAGAATCAATCAGGGAAACAGATGTGCTTTAACTGATAGAGCATCTGCCTACCATATAGGAGATCCAGGGTTCTGTAACCAGGGCCTCCAGGCCCATGTGGTGAGCAGGCCCACGCACAGTGCTGCCACAGGCAAGGAGTGAATGCCAAGCAGGGGTGTCCCTCGTGTACAGGTGCCCCATGCACAAGGAGAGCACCATTCAAGGAGCTCCACCCCACATGAAAAACGCAGCACACCCAGGAGTGCTACAACACACAAAGGAGACCTGATGCAGCAAGATGATGGAACCAAAAGAGTCACAGATTCCCAGTACCGCCTGAGAAGAATACAAGCAGACACAAAAGAACACACAGCTAATGGACACAGAGAACAGACAACAGAGGGGAAGGGGAGAGAAAATAAATCTTTAAAAAAAAAAGAATGAGTCAATCATCAAGACAATTTCAGAATGGAAACTGAGGATGTGAACAATATTATAAACAAACTGCACCTAACATATATAGAACACCACTCAACAACAGTAGATTACACATTCTTCTAAAGTGTCCATGGATCATTTTCCAGACTAGACCATCTATCTGTTAGGGCACAAGACAATAAAAATTAAAAGATAGAAATCACACAAAACCTTTTCCTACCCCAATAGATTTATATAAAAATCAACAGAAAGAAAACTGGAATTGTACAGTTAAGTAGAAACTATATGACCCATTTTAAAATAACCAATGGGATAATTTTCTGAAATCCACCTACAAAGAAAACCAGAAAATTCTTAGAGAAAATTTTGTTTTTAAATGTCCAAAAAATTATGGAAAGAAGCAAGGTACTACTCATTGGGAAACTTATAACTATAAATTCTTACATTAAGGAAAAATGATATATAATCAATTAGCTCTCCTCATATCTTGAGGAAAGAAGAGAAAACTAAACCTAACATTAGTAGGAAGAAGGAAATAATAAAGATTAGAAAGGAGACAAGGGAGGTAAAGCACAGAAAAACAACTGAGAGGATCAATGAAATCAAAATTTGAATGAAATAAAAAAGATTAATAAAATTGACAAACCTTTATCCAGACAAACAAAGAGAAATGAGAGAAGATGCAAATAACTATTTAAGGAATGAAAGTGGGAACATTAACACTCATCTGGCAGAAATTAAAAGGGTTATAAGAGAATACTATGAATATTTATATGTCAATAAACTAGATAATTGAGAAGACATGAACAAATTCCTAAAACATAAAAATAACCTGCTCTGACTCAAGAAGATATAAAAGATATTAACAGACCTATAAAAACAAAGAGATTGAATAAATAATCAAAAACTTCCCATCAAGGAAAGGTCAAAGTCCAGATGGCTTCAGGGAGAATTGTACCACATGTTCAAACAAGAATTAACACCAATCCTTCCCAGATGCTTCCAAAAAACTGAAGAGGTAGGAATTCTTCCTAACTCATTCCATAAAGCTACTTTTGTTCTGATACCCAAATCAGACAGACACATCAAAAGAAGACAAAGAACAACTTCCATATGAATATAGAAGCAAAACTCCCAACAAAACACTGGCAAATCAAATCAAACTACATATATTATAAGGATTATACCCCATGGCCAAGGGTGACTTATCCCCACAATGCACTGGTGGGTCAAACTAAGAAAATCAGTCACTATAGTAACACCACATTAAAAGAATGGAGGGGAAAATCTATGATCACTTCAATAGCACAGAGAAGGCTTCTAATGAAATCTACCATGATTTCATAATAAAATCACTCAGAAAAATAGGAATGAAACAAGTAAATACAAAAAAACTCACAGCTAACACCGTAGTCAATGTGAGAAACAATGAAAGCTTGCAATGAAAGAATGAAACCTGAGGTCAGGAACAAGACAAGGATGCCCACTGTTACCACTTCTATTCAAAATTAAACTGGAAGTTCTAGCCAGGGTTAGTAGGCAAAAAAGAGAAAGGCATTCAAATCAGAAATAAAAAAACTACCACTATTCTCAGATGATATGATCGTTCATATTGAAAATCCCAAAAAGTCCACAAGAAATCTACTAGAGGAAATAAATTCAGAAAAATTGCAGGGTATAAGATAAACACTAAAAATATCAGTTTTGTTTTTCCATACCAGGAAAGAACTCTGAAATGGGCATTAAACATCAATTCCAGTAGCTGCAACACCTACTCTGCAGTTCACTGGCATCACCCAGGGTAACAAACAAGGAGGTGGGGATGGAAAACCACCATACCAAGGAACTGAGAGAGTCTACAACTGCAAGCAAGAGAGTCCCATCCATCAGCCATATGGGATCGAAGCCTCCTCTCAATTAGAGGTGGAGTAGGTATCGCCATCCCAGAATCCTCAGGATTGGGGAATAAAATATGGATGAGAGTGGACTTACTAATATTCTACTATAGACTTACTGGTATTCCAGGAATGGAAGAAATTATATAATTGATGTGGAGACAGTGGCTGCTGGAGGTGCCGAAGACAGAGAAAAGGAAAAAGAGGTGTAATATGGGGACATTTTTGGAACATGGAATGGTCTTTACTGATACTGCAAAAACAGATACAGGCCACTATATATCCTAAAAAATTGAATGAGAGTAAGTAGAAAGAATGTAAACTATAATCCATGCTTCATGGCAATGCTACAAAAGTGTTCATCAATTGCAATGAATGTACCATATTAATGAAAGAATTTGTTAATGTAGAAAAGGGTGGGAGGTGTGTGGAATGGGGCATTTGGAAATCCCTTATATTTTTTGTGTAACATTTTCTGTAACCTAAGTACATTTGAAAAAATAAAAAATATCTTTTAAAACATTCCATTCACTATAGCCTCTAAAAGAACACCTGATAATAAATTTAAATAAAGAGATGAATGACCTATACACTGAAAACTGCAAAGCACTTAAATTTGACCTAAATTATGACCTAATTAATTTTAATTAATTAAGATTATCTAAGTAAATGACAAGATACCGTGTCCTTGTTTCAGATTTAATATTGTGACAATATCAGTACTATCTGAAGCGATCTACAGAATAAACGCAATACCCACACTGGGGGGAAGGCAATGCATTTACATGCTGAGTTTGGCTTCAAGACTGGCCATATTTGAGCAACACGGAGGCTCTCAGGAGGTAACTCTTAGGCACCCTGCAGCTCTAGGCCTTGTTCTTATTTCAGGTGCACAGGCTCACAAGCTTAGTCATTAGTTTCAAGGGCTCATTGTTGGACCTTCCTTCTTTTTGGTCTTTGCCATTGCATTTGGGGGGTTGTTGCTGTTCCTTTAGGGAATGTGATAGAGCTCCACTGGCGAGGAACTCAGCACTCCCTCACTTGTTTTTAATTGTAACCACTATGAAAATATCTAAACATTTTTATGTACCCTGGATATATGACCTGGAGAACTCCCTGCCAACCATAGGCCCCCCTGTCAATACCATCCCACACCAGTATTCCTCCCCTGCCATTGTTGAACCTCTCTTGATCCAAAACTTCTTCAAAAAATGAAGCCAAATATATTGCCAGGTTCCATTAATAGTAAAATGGAATATAGTGATGAGTTTAAAGGTTAGATATAGAATAGATATTAATTTAGAAAAATTGAGGTAAAAATAAATTGGGGTATCAAAAATTTAAAAATGCAAAAGCTTTATTTTTGATGTTTTGCCTCCCACCACTGCAATAAGTGTTGTCCTGTATGCAAACTGGCAAGGCAACTTCTTCTGCCGAGGGATTACTACCAAGTACCAGCTGATGATGTAACTAGAAAATGACCTTAAATAAAAGGGTCAACTTGGACCAGCAGATTATCTCAGTCTATATATAATATCAAGAGTTAAAAATGCTTTAAGACCTGAATAAAAGAGGGAAATGGAAAGGACAAATGAGTTTATATGGCTATGAGTCTCCAAAAAGAGCCAGGAGGTCATCAGAGGGGTTGCCCTTATCACACCTCAGAAGAGTCCCAGAGACAGATAAAGTAGATACAACCCCAGGTATTGGTTCTTCTGAGGGCTACAGAGACCAACAGGTTCTATGGTCATGGCAGATGGAGTTCAGTGCCATGTCAGTTGGCCCTACTTTGGAGTTTGTGTTTCTGTGTGATGGAGCTGGACTCAGACCTGATCTTTGTCCACAAGCCTCTCCTGTTACTTTTACCAGATCTGTAGTTGGTGCTGGGGTATAGTGTATACCCAGGGGACCTGAATCTCTGGACTGTCCATGGGAGAGCCAGGCCCTGAGCCTCAACAAACTTGCAATTCCTACACTCTGGTTTATTGGACTTACCCCACTCATCTAACATGGAGATGAAGAAGGTCAACCACCACACCAGGCAGCCAAGAGTGCCTACAACTGAAAGCAGAGTTGCATCCAGCATCCATGTGGAATCTAAGCCACCTCTTGATATAGATGTGGAGTGGACACAACCATTCTAAGGTCCAAAGGATGGAAGTATAGAGTATGGTTTAGAGTGGACTTACTTATATTCTATTCATGAACTATTGTGATTAGTAATTGAAGAAAATGTGGCATTGGTGTGGAGAAAGTGGCCATGGTGGCTACTGGGGGTATGGAGTGGGAGGAAGAGATGTGATGTTGGGGCATTTTCAGGGGTTGGAGCTGTCCTGGGTGGTGCTGCAAGGACAGTTACCAGACATTGTATGTCCTCCCATGGCCCACTGGGTGGATTGTGGGAGAGTGTGGTCTATGGTGTGGACCATTGACCATGAGGTGCAGCGGTGCTCAGAGATGTATTCACCAAGTGCAATGAATGTCTCATGATGATGGAGGAGGTTGTTGTTATGGGGAGAGAAGTAGGGTAAGGAGGGGTGGAGGGTAATGTAACATAAAAAAAATAAAGACCAAAAATGAAGAGAAAATAAATGCAATACCTACCAAAATCTCCACAATCTTTTTTTAGGAATGGAAAAAGTTGATCCTCAAATTCATATGGAATAGCAAGGTACCAACTCACCAAAACAATCTTTCAGAAGTCTCTAACTATATAATAAGCACATGCAACCAAGATATCATCCCAAATTATACAACATTACATAAAAAGAACTAGAAAATCCCATCTATTCTCCAGGGGAAAAAGCAATCAGCCAATACAGTCCCAAATGAACCAGAGAAGGAATTATGTGACAAAGCACTCTCTGCTCAATGAGAAAGGTAAATCTTCTTGGAAAGAAAGAAAAGATAGTTCTCAACAAAGAAACATAAACAACAAAAATGTAAAAGAAAACTTTAGACCTATATATAAAATACCCAAAATTCAAGGACAACTAGCAAGATGGCAACAGAGTAAGGAGCTCCTAGAGTCAGCTCCTGCTACAGGGCAGTTAGTAATCACACAGCGCTATCTAAAGCACCTGTCTGGGTGTGCCAGGAAGCCAGAAGAGCATCCTGCAGCATCCTTGAAAGAATGGAAGGAAGGAAACTGCCCATCTGCAGAGAAGATTCAGAAGTAGAGCACCCCATGCCCTGGAGGCTGGTGCCCATCATCCACTGGAGGCACAAGCCACCTGGGGAGCTATTCTGCAGCTGGAATAGGAAGCGCCACTTCCCAAAAATGGGGAAGGAAAAGGTAGTTGGGCACCAACTTCAGCTACTGATGAGTAAATTCAGAGGACTACAGTATATAATCCTAAGAACTGCTAAAGTTTGAACCTGACCAAGAGGTCAAGAGTCTGGGAGCCACCATCTGAATTCTATGCCAAGCACAAGGGGAAGCAGGACAGAATAAAAACCCCAGTGCTGGTAGGGACCAGCACCTTTGCATCCAGATCAGATTGCAGCTCTAGCATAGGACCCAGCCTCACCTCCAGCAGGGAGGAAGCTGGGGGACCTGCATTAGCCTCTTTGGGAAATTACCAGCCAAGTTGAGATACCAGTTAATATCCTACTATGGCAGCATAAGCTGCCCGAAGAGCTATCCTCTGGCTAGAAATGGAAGCTCCATTTTCCCAAAAACAGGGGAGAAAGAGAGTTGGCCACTGATTTCAGCTACTGATTAGTAAATTCAGCTTGCTAGAGAACAGCTAAAGAATGAACCTGTCCAAGTTGGAAAGTAGCTGCTGGCCACCATTTTTTAACTCTGCCCCAAGCATGAGAGGAAAATTGCAGTGAACATAGGGACCAGTTTCTTGCACCCAGATCAGCCTGCATTCCTATCCTAGGCTTCACCCCCCATCTCTGGCAGGGAGGAACCTGGTGGGCCCTGCACCAGCCTATCCAGGTAACTGCAGGAAACTTTAGCTGACACAGACTGAATAATCAGAAGTCTACCAGGACAACTGCGGTCATCTTGGACCTGCAATGGATAGATTGCTGCCCATGCCTGCAGCTCTGTCCCTGCCCCAGGCAGGGGTGAAAGGGGCATGAAGCTTCATTAGTCTCTCTGGGCAACCATAGTCTAGGCCTGCATGACTTGAATTATTCCACACAGCTGTGATTCTGTCCCTACCCCTGGCAAAGGAGAAAGTTGAGAGAAGCTTCCCAGGTCCCTGGGTAAAGAGGGCAGCTTAAGCCTCCACAGCTTAGAGCACCTTGGCTCCTACTGCACAACCAGCAAAGAAGAAAGGGCAGAAAGCCATAAACTAAAGAGAAAAACTACACCCAGAATAAATACTCTACTACTCCAGATGCCAAGACAACAACAAAAAATTATAATCCACACCAAGGAACAGGAAGATATGGCCCAATTAAAGGAACAAGATAATGTCCCAAATAACAGAAAGGACTTGAGACAACTAATCATAGAAGTTCAAGCAAATCTCCTTAATAAATCCAATGAAATGGCTAAAGAGATTAAGGATATTAAGAAGACATTGGAGGAGCACAAAGAAGAATTTGAAAGCATACATAGCAAATTAGCAGATCTCAGAATGAAAGTTGCAATGAATGAAATTTTAAAACATTGGAATCATATAATGCAGGACTTGAGGAGGCAGAAGAAAGGATTGGTAAGCTGAAATAAATGGGCTCTGAAAGTGAACATACAAAAGAACAGATGAGGAATGGAAAAAAATTGAACAAGGAATCAAGGAACTAAATGACAGCAAAAGATGTACAAACATACATGTCATGGGTGACCCAGAGGAGAAATGAAGGTAAAAGGGGCAGGAGGAATATCTGAAGAAATAATGGTAGAAAATTTCCCAACCCTATTGAAAGACATAGATATCCATGTCCAAGAATCACAATGTACTCCCATCCAAAAAAATCTGAAATCAACCAACTCTGAGACACATACTAACCAGAATATCTGATGCCAAAGAAAAAGAGAATTCTGAGACCAACAAGAGAAAAGCAAAGCATAACATAATATATAAAGGATACCCAATAAGATTAAGTGCTGATTTCTCTTCAGAAACCAGGGAGGCAATAAAACAGTGGCCTGATATATTTAAGATACAAGAGAAAAACTTCCAGCCAAGGATCTTAAAACAAAGATCCTTGCTTTCTAAATTTCTAAATTTCTAGATTGCTGTCTAAAGACAGCAAGACTGTCTTTCAAAACTGAGGGTGAGATTAGAATATTCACAGATAAACAGAAACAGAGAATTTCTAACCAAGAGACAAGATTTTCAAGAAATACTAAAGGGTATGCTAGACCTTGACAAGAAAGACAGGAGAGACCTGGAAGGGAGTCTAAAAATGAAGATTATATCAATAAAAGTAATTAAAAGAGGGAAAGAATGGTGAAAATAAAATATGACAGATAAAACTCAAAAAGTCAAGAAAAACCTTAACCAATGATGTAAGGCACTTGTATTTATAAAACTGCAACTCAATGTTAAAAAAAAGTTTAAAAAGTTGTAAATAACTTGAAGAATATTCCATGCTCATGCATTGGAATACTAAATATCATTAAGTTGTCAATTCTACTCAAATTGATATACAGATTCAATGTAAACCTGATGAAAATTCCACCAGAATTTTTTAAATTGAAAACACAATTATCAAATTTATTTGGAAGGGTAAGGGATCCTGAATAGCCAGAAACATCTTAAAAAGGAAAACTGAATTCTCACCTCCAGACTTTAAACCATACTTCCTATCATGGTTTAAAAAAAGCATGGTACTGCCATAAAGACAGACACATAGACCAATGGAATCAATTTGATGGTTCAGAAGCAGACCCTCACATGTATGGTCAAGCCATTTTTGACTAGCCTGTCAATCCCACACAGCTCAGGCAGAATAGTCCATTCAACAAAGGGTGCTGAAAGAACTCAATATCTATAGCCAAAAGAAGGAAAGAGGACCCCTATCTCACACTTTATCCAAAAATTAACTAAAAATTGACCAAAAACCTAAAAATAAAAGAACCATAAAACTTCTAGAAGAAATGGTAGGAAAGTATCTACAAGACGTGGTGGTACATGGTGGATTCTTAAAGGAGATAAGAGAAGGACAGAGATGGACTACTGATGGTTAATGTACATAAAAGTTTTAATTAGCTTTGCTGTGAAAGTGTGGAAATGTATAGAGCGGATGGTAACACATAGTGAGTAAAAGCTAAATGGGGATGTGGCTGAAAATGGTAGCTAGATATGAAATGCCAACTGACAGAATGCTAAAGAATAATCTGGGAACCGAATAGTATGGTAAACCAGGAAGTAGTTGAGAATTGTGGTTGATGGTACAGATGCTAGAGTGTCCTTTGTTAGCTAAAGCAAATGTACATCACTACTGTAAGGTGGTGGGAATGTGAAGAATACAACTGGAGTGACCTATGGACTCTGGTTAGCAGTAATAATGTAATATTATTGTGCCTATGCCAAAGATGTACTGTGTTGATAATGAGCTAGTATGGAAAACGTGTGCCAAATGTACACTATGGTCATGGTTACAATCAGATGATATTATCTCGTCTGTAACAAATGTTCAGATAGAGGGGTGTTGTTTGGGAATTCTTTTTTTTTTTTAAAGATTTATTTATTTCTCTCCCCCCAACCCCACCCCAGTTGTCTATTTGCTGCATCTTGTTTCTTTGTCCACTTCTGTTGTTAGCGGCATGAGAATCTGTGCCTCTTTTGGTTGTGTAAGCTCTCCATGTGGGTGGTGCCATTTTTAGGCAGGCTGCACTTTCTTTCGCACTGGGCGGCTCTCCTTACCGGACCCACTCCTTGCACATGGGGCTCCCCTACACAGGGGACACCCCTGCGTGGCAGGGTACTCCTTGCATGTATCAGCACTGCGCATGGGCCAGCTCCACACAGGTCAAGGAGGCCTGGGGTTTGAACCACAGACCTCTCATGTGGTAGACGGATGCCCTAACCACTGGGCCAAGTCCATTTCCCTGTTTGGGAATTCTGTACATGTGCATGATTGTTTTATAAGTTTACAACTTCTGCCATAAAAATATACTTCAAAAATAATAATAGGGTAGGTTGAGGGAAAAATACACCACCAAATGTAAGAGAAGGACAATAAGATTTTGACAATAATCTTTAATAATTTGTAAGAAACATCTCACAAAAATGCAAGGTGTTGGTGGAGGGTTGATGTATGGGACCCCTGAATGATGTTACACATGTTTGCTTTCTAACTTCACAATTGTTACCATAGTTATTAATTATGAATGGTCATATATAAATGATATAAAGATAATAGGGTGGGTTGGGGGAAAATACTTCGGTTAGTAGTAATATTGTGACAATGCTCTTTAATCAGTTAAAAATGTTTAACAATTCAAGGCATTGGTGATAGGGTGAGGTATGAGAGTCCTGAATGATGTTATAAATATTTGTTTTGTAAATTCACAGCTATTATACACTTAATGTCTATGTATGCTTATGTATGAGTGGTATACTTTAATAAATTTTTAAAAAAAATTTTTTAAAGCATGGGAACCACTGAGTCCATCACTCTACTTTTTGGGGAACAGGGCTGGAAGGAGACTATCTGGGGAGTCAGGCGAGCTAAAATTAGATTTCAAATATAAAACAAAGTCTAAAAATTAGGTATGTTTTTTTTAAATCACCATTTTACAGATGAGGGATAGGTACAAAGATCTCAAAGTACTTTTCCTGAAGTGACCCACCAAGTACATGTCAGGATCTAAGTACAGGGAAGTCTGACTTAAGGTAAACCACTGTGGAAATGACTTCACAAGAGTCACAATTCCATCCAAGTTGGGCTGCCCTCAAAGTCCATGGTGAGCCTCAACTATATCCAAGGGCTGCAAATATGATGTTCTGAAACCACCTACCCAGCCAGGAGGCTCATCATAGAGATGGTGGAAAGAGCCACCATCTCTACTCTTTACACTCTATTAAAGTGAGTATATGGTGGCTGTTTAGGTGACCCTGTGCTAGGCACAGGGCAGGGAGAGATGAATGTAAACCTTATGGAAGTGATTTACAATCCAGTGAGCAAGAGATAAAGAATCAGCAAATACAACTTGAAGAAGAAGGGTCAGTGGTAGGATAACAGAGCAGGTAAGATGCTGGGAGTGGATGAAGTTCAACCTGCTGCCCACATAGGATGCTCCAGGTTTGGTTCCTAGTGCCTCCTAAAAACAAAGCAAACAAATGAATAAACCAACTCAAGGGAGCCTATATGGCTGGTTCAGTGCCAGCTTCCTACATACAAGGTCCCAGGTTCAATGCCCAGTCATGGTACCTCAAAAAAAAAAAAAAAAAAAAGGTTACCTAAGTCAGAGAAGACAAGACTGGAGCTGGGAATCAAAGGAGGAGGAAGCAGCCAAGTGGTGAGGGGCTATTTCCACATCAAGCATATAGCCAGTGACAAGTGGAGAAGGAAGAAAGAGCTTGATCACTGCATTACCTCCAAGGGAGGTGGGCATGGCAATAAACCCATTAAAAAAGTACAAAATATTTAAATAGACATTTCTACAAAGAAGTTATACAAATCGTAAATAAACATATGAAAAGATGTTCAAGTCCATTAGCCATTAGGGAAAGGCACATCAAAGCATGATGAGCTATCCTTCACACCCATTCAAAAGGCAATTATTTTTAAAATTGGAAAATAGCAAGTGCTGGTAAGGATGCATATAAATAGGAAACCTTGTACACTGTTGGTAGGAATATAAAATAGTGCATTGGCTGTGGAAAACAGCTTGGCAGTAACTCAAAAAGTTAAACTAAAATTACCAAATGAACTGGCAATCCCACTTCTGCATATATATCCAAAAGAAATGAAAGCAAGGATTCAGACAGGTATTTGTATATCAATGTTCAGAGCACAATAAAGAAAAGGTAGAAGCCAAATAACTACCAGCAGATGAATGGATAAACAAAATGTGGTGAATACATACGATGAAATATTATTCAGCTCTAAGAAAGAATGAAGTCCTGATGCATTCATCAACATGGATGAACCATCAGGACATTACATTCAGTAAAATAAGACAGACACAAAAGGACAAATATTGTATGATCTCACTGATATGATCTAAGGACAAGAACCAAACTCACAGATTTAGAATCTAGAATATAAGTTACCAAGGAACAGAATGGGTTAGAGAACGGAAAGCTGATACTTAAATTGTGCAGAATTTCTATTTAGGTTGATTGTAAATGTTTAGGAATGGATAGTGGTGATGGCAGGACCTTACTGTGAATTATATGTTTGTGAATGTAGTTGAGAGAATTTGTTTAAGGTCATGTACACTACTAGAAGGAAAGCTAGAAGCCTAAAGATGGGATTGTTTAACTAAGTGAATCTGTTATGGATGATGGACTGAGGTTAACAAATATAAGATCGCTCTTTCATGAATTATAAATGGATGACACTATTACACATTGTTAATAATAGGAAGGTAGATGGAAAAAATACACCTAATGTAAACTAAGGATTATAGTTACCAGTAATATCTTATATTCTTTCATCAAGCCTCACAAAGCTGACACACTAATGCAGAGAGTCAACAATAGAGGGATACATGGGAACATTGTATTTTTTACATGAATTTTCTGTAAACATACAACTTCCCTCATTTAAAAAAACTGTAGTAATTTAAGAAAGCATTATGCTAAGTGAAATAAACTAGATGCAAAGTATCATATATTCTATGATTTCATTAATATAAAATGGAAAGATAAATTTAGAGAGATGAAATTTATAGTGGTTATGTAGGGCTGGGGAATGATAGAGGGAGAGGTGCCTTCTAAGGAGTATAGGGCTTTCCTTCTAGGAGAGATGAAAATGTCCTAAACTTGATTGTGGTGAGGAATGCACAAATCTGTAATTACACTAAAGTACACTTAGGATAGATTATATGGTATGTAACTATATCTCAATGAAACTGCTTTTAAAACTTGGGGCACACATTGTGGAGGTTCTTGTAGTCCAGTATAATGCCCTTGCATTTTACTGTAAGCTGGGAAGGCATGGGGGTTTCAGTAAAGAAAAACAAGGGCCAAGACTTGCCTGACGTTTTAACAGGATCATTCTGGCTGCTAGGTAAGAATGGACCACAGTGGCAAGTAGGTAAAAGGCAGACCAGTTAGGGAGCTACCACTGTAGCCCAGGCAAGTGATATGGTGGATTAGACAGAGCAGCAGCAGTTAGGGAAACCAGGTGGTCGGGTTCTACACTTATTTGAAGTAGCTGTTGCTGGATTACCATGGGGTAAGTAAGTGACACAATCCCAACTCCAAAAGACAATGAACAAACAGGAGAAATGCACCTATGGATTAAGTAGACTATTATTATTCTAATAATATAAGAACTTGTAACATTGATATAAAGACAGTGGACACAGAGGTTCTGAGGGGAGGGAGAGGGAAGAATAGGTATAACACGGGGCATTTTTCAAACACTGGAATAATTTTGCATGATACTGCAATAACAGATACATGTCATTGTACATTTTCTCAAAACTTATAAAAATGTGCTGTGCAAAGTGTGAAACAATGCAAACTATAGACAGACCATGCTTAACAGCAATGCTTCAATATGTGCTCATCCCATGAAACAAATGGACCACACTAATGAAGGATAATGCTCATGGGGAAAAGTGTGTTAGGGGGAGGGAGTAGGGAATATGGGAACCCCCTATATTCTTGATGCAACATCTATGGCAACTAAAGCTCCTTTAAAAATAATGAAAACAAAATTTTTTAAATTGTGACATTGAAGCAGAAGTATCAATGGAGTTGTGATGTTAGGCAAGAGAAAGACTGGGGTATCATCAAAACTAGTTGATATTTGAAAACATGGAAACAGATTCTGAAGAGAGAGTGCATTGAATGAGATCTATAAAAAATAAAAATGATACATGGCTCTTCAAATTTTAAAGCTACAGATCTGAAAAAAAGAAACTATAAAAGAGTCTGGAGGCTGTCAGAACGATTGCCCTTATGCACAACTGAGCAGAATCTAAGAGACAGATGAAGTAGATACAACCCCAGGTATTGGTTCCTTTGAGGGCTAAAGGGACCCACGGGCTCTATGGTCATGGCAGATGGGGTTCACTGCCATGTCAGATGGCCCTTCTTTGGAGCTGGTGTTTCTGCGTGATGAAACTGGATTCAGATGGAATCTCTTTTCATTAGACTTTCATGCTACTTTACTGGAATTGTAGTTGGTGTTGGGGTTTAAGATATATTTAGGGGATTTGAATCCCTGGACTGACAATATGATAGCCAGGCCCTGAGCCTCAACAGACTTCAGCTCCTACAATCTGATTTATTGGACTCACCTCACTCAGCTAATATGGAGTTGAAGAAGGACAACCACCACACCATGGAGCCTAGAGTGCCTACAACTGAAAGCAGGAGGATTGCATCCAGTATCCATGTGGAATCTGAGCCTCCTCTTGACATAGAGATGCCACGGACATAACCAATCCAAGGTCCACAGAGAAAAGGTGGCATTGGAGTGGAGTGGGAAAAGTAGACATGGTGGCTGATATGGGTATGGGGAATGGCAGGAAGAGATGAGATGTGGAGGCACCTTTGGGCCTTAGAGTTGCCCTGGATGGTGCTGCAGGGGCAATCACTGGACACTGTAAATCCTCCCAGGGCCCACTGGATGGAATGTGGGAGAGTATGGGCCATGATGTGGACCATTGACCATGAGGTGCAGAGATGCCCAGAGATGTACTTACCAAATGCAATGGATGTATCATGATGATGGGAGTGAGTGTTGCTGGGGGGGGAGTGGTGGGGTAGGGGTGGTAGGGTTGAATGGGACCTCATATTGTTTTTTAATGTAATATTTTTACAAAATCAATTAAATAAATAAATAAAGGCAAACTACAGGCAGGGAATAATATTTGCAAACTTAACTATGACAAAGAAAGAACACATACCTAGACTATCTGAAACTGATATCTGGAACAGCTATCTACAATGTTGGGAGTGGATGTGGCTCAAGCAGTTGAGCACCTGCTTCCCACAAGAGGTTCTGGGTTCAGATCCAAGTACTTGCTAAAATAAAAACAAAAAACAAGCAAACAAAAAAATTTCAGGGAAGCCCATGTGGCTTGGTGGTAGAGGCTGGCTTCCCACTAATGAGGTCCTGGGTTCAACCCCTGGGCCTAATACCAAAAAGAAAACCCATAAAAACACAGATATCTAGAATAAATCAAAAGAATTTCCAAAATTCTCAAAATTCAACCATGAAAAAACTATCCTGGGAAGCGGCTGTGGCTCAATCACTTGGGCTCCCGTCTACCATATGGGAGGCCCTGGATTCTCTTCCCAGTGCCTCCTTGTGATGGCAGGCTCGCCCACAGGCTGCGGATCACTGCCTGGCCCACAGGCACTGTGGAGAGCCAACTCAGCCAAGTCACGCAACAAAGGAGGTAGATAAGCAAAAAAAAAAAACCATAGAAGAGTGTGCAGAGAATGGACACAGCAAGCAAGCCACAAGGGTGGAGGAGAAATTTAAAAATTAAAAAAAAAAACCCAATTAGAAAAGGGGCACTATATATGCGCAAACATTTCACCGTAGTAGATGAATTGATGGGAAATAAGTACAGGAAGAGATGCTGGATATAATTAGCCATTAGGGAAATGCAAACTATACCATTATGATATGTAACTACACACTATTAAAACAACTAAAACATAAGGTGACAATACCAAATGCTGGTGAGAATGCAGAAAAACTGAATCACTCATACATTGCATAAGGGAATGTAAAATGGTACAGTCATTTTGAAAACTAGTTAGCAGTTTCTTATGAAACTAAACATAAATTTATCATATGGCCCAGCAAGTGCACTCCTGCACAGAAATCAAAACATATGCCCAAACGAAAGCCTTAGTTTGTTGTTTGAAATGATATAATCAAACGGATAAATCTCTAGCTAGGCTAACCAAACATAAAATAGAGAAGATAAAAATTACCAATACCAGGAATGGAAGAGGGGTCATCACTACTGCTTCCATAGACATTAAAAGGATAATCAAACAAGACTATGAATATCCTTAGGTCCAATAATTTTATAACTTAGATGTAGTGACTCAAAAGTTCTTGGGAGATGCAAATTATCAAAACTCACACAAGAATAGATCATCAGAATAGCTCTATAGCTATTAAAATTTTGAATCAATAATTAATAACATTCCAAAAAACAAAGGACCTGGTTCAGACAGTTCAAAAGCAAATTCTACCAAACATTTAAGGAAAAATGAAACAAATTCCCCACAATCTCTTTCAGAAACAATGCAAAGGGAACATTTCCTAACTCATGAGATGAGGCCAACATTACCCCAATGGCAAAACCAGAAAAAGATATTAAAAGAATGGAAAAGCACATACCAATATTTCTCATGAATATAAAAACATAATTTTGTCCCATTGCCTGGGATTGTCCAGCTGACTAGGGGTCTCCTAGAAGGAAAATTCACATAACAGGACATATTACAAATGCCTATAATGATCCCTTCCCAGAATCTTATTATTGTGTATTTTGTAGGAAAAACACTCATTTTAATAAAAATCAAATGTTGAAAAAGCTACACAATGAAAGGTAAGCCTCCCTCTCATCCAGCCCATTCCCTCAGTTCTACCTCCGCCCAGACACCCACTTACCAATTTCACACACCTCCTTGCTGGATAAGCCATCCAGACACAAATATATATGCCTGTGTCTCATTGCACACCCTATGTTTGACAAGTTTTTTTAACTTAAATCATTCAGTCATTTAGTCAACCTTTCTTAAAGAAATGTCCAAAATAGACCTAATAGCCTGACCATGTAACATAAAGTCATACCAGGATACTCTTAGTGAGAGGGGGTGACATGAAAAGGCAGGACAATGGACATAAACCAGAACTGCCCTCAACAAGGGGAGCACACAGTCATCCTGGAGCGCACCCATCTGTTTAACAGCTCTGTGGAAACCCAGTTCATGGACTTTCTTTAATTGACAAATCAGTGATCTGGAGTCCCCCAGGTCCACCCAGATGAATGCACCACCTCCCGCTCCAGTAGCAGGAGGTCCAGTATTAAAGGATGAGACTCAGCACAGGTCTGCACCCTCCCCAGTGCACAGGACTAACACCTCCTGCAAACATCCCCAGGGTACAGAGCTCAAGGCTGCCTAGCACCTGAGCAGCCACAGCCATCACCAAAGGCCGGGCTGAAGGAGCCTGGACACCACCTGCCAAGGCCTGCAGCCTGGAGCTGAGCATCATGGGAGGGAGGGTGGCAGCTTTCAGCACTGCCCACATGCAGGCCACGCCTAGACCTCAGGGCCCTCCCAAGGCCTCCAGACTGGGCATGGCCCTGCCCACTTCCTGCTTCAGGCACCCAGGGTTCAACTAGGGGATCATCTGAACCATTACTCAACTTCTGAGTGTTTTTCTTTAATCTTTAACATTCTCCATTTAATTTTTCAGCCCTTTCAGCTTTTCACTTTTTTTATCTACTTAACCATTATCTTGTCACCCTATTTCTTAGAGATTATACTTCAATTTTGAGCTGTATTTCCAGTTTTCTTATTTCTTCTCATTCACTTTTTGAGTTTTTTTAAATTTATGATATCTTATTGCATATTATTTCATTTTCTTAATGCCTGTTTTCTACTTTTCAGAAAGTATACTTCAGTACATAATATAGATCATGACAAAGAGCTTTCATTCATTTGTTGTGGATTACTCAGCACCTACTCCTTTTCTCCCTATATTACTTTGATACTTGAAAATAACAATGTTTTTTCTCTTGGTTTTCATATGATTAAAAAAATTTTATAAACAGAAGTGAAACTGAAAATAGCTTTCTAACAATACAACTCTGTTTCTCTTTCTACATGTTTTATGAAATATTTTAAAATATGGAAGCTTTCTTCCTGATATTTTCAAATTCTATACTTCCACCACTCTTCCAAGAAGGGTCTTCACTCAGTTCATTACCTCTACTGCACCTTTTCTTGTCTATTTTCTTTCTCCACCTGACTACTGAATGTTCCTTTTACATGTACGCCTCTCTTGAGAAAAATTACCACATTGCCAAAATCTAGTCATTCTCTATACGTCTATAGATTTTCAAAATCAATGATCTATAAAAGCCTATATATATTCAAAAGCAATATGTATATGTTATTTCAATAAGTTATACTATATTTCATTTCTGAATTAATCTTGTTTTTGTATATTTAATGTATTCTATTCCTACAATCATTAGATTTTAGTTTCTTATACTTTATGACTACAGTTATTTTCTATTTAGTTTTAAATCAATCTATTTTCATACACATTTGGTGTTAGCAATCACGGTTCATATTCAGCAAATTCTGAAAATTTTTTATCACTTTAGATTCAAAATCAAATAGGTTCAGCATCACTTATATCTGAACTACAATGTTACCACCATATGGCTTGATACCTATCATCAGTCACACACATGGTCCTCAAGGATTCTGGCTAATACTTGTTCTTACTCCAATTAAAATACTATTTTATAAATAACCTGAGGAAAGAAAAATTCATTTAATAGGGTTTATTGAATTTTTAAAATT
Organism: Dasypus novemcinctus; assembly: GCF_030445035.2. Lineage (NCBI taxonomy): Eukaryota > Metazoa > Chordata > Mammalia > Cingulata > Dasypodidae > Dasypus > Dasypus novemcinctus. The sequence goes on from NC_080685.1 coordinate 114,205,452, forward strand.
TAAGAACACATCAAAATATTTCAGGCATAGTCTATCATGATCTTATTATTAAACTTTGAACATATGGACATTAGCGAAAATTAAGTTCTTCAAAACCACAAAAATGTAGGTATCCTACAACTAACTCACATTCCAGGCTTTCAGAAATGCACTCACAGGATGCTTATAATCTGGAGACTTTCTCCTGCTCACTACGTGGATGGTCATTTGTGGAAGTCATTCTACTCTGTTCACAGCTGCATTTAAAAAAATCCATGGCTAACATTACACTCAGTAGTGAAATACTGAAGATCTTTCCCAAGAGTTCATGAACAAGATAAATTAACACACTTTCATCACTGCTTTTCAACATTGTACTAGCCAGAGCAATTGGGTAAGAAAAAGAAATAAAGTCATCCATATTGGAATGGAAGAGGAAAGCTATTCCTATAGATGACATACTCCTTTAAATACATAATTCCAAAGAAGCCACAACAATACTAATGCAACAATAAAGGCATTAAGCAAACTTGCATAGTAGGAGATAAAGGCACAAAAGTCAGTTTCATTTAAACAGCACAGCAAAAAAAAAAAGTCCATTCAATTAGCTGCTAACAAATAAAACAGCTAAAATGAATTTAATGAAAGGATAAAACACATGAACACTAGCAAACAACTGAATGAAACTAAAGAAGACCTAAACATATGGCAAGACAGCCATTGTTCAATGATGATAAGACTGTATTGTTCTACTATCAATACTACCCACAGGGAACTACAGATTCAATATAATAGTTATAAAAATCCCAGCAGCCATTTTTGTTTACAGAAACAGAAAAACCAATTCTCCAACTTAAATGGCTTCAATAAGTATCTTTAATAGAGAAAACAACCACCTTTCTCCCTTGTGAGACTGCGATAGACTAATTTATATGATATGAGGAGGGCTTTCATTGAGGTCTGGTTGACTTGGGTAGGAATATGTGGGATTCTCTGAGGGATATTGGGGTTCACAGAAATTTGAGTCCTAATTATCCCTGTTAATGGAGGGCAATATTTTCCTGAAAATTTCATGGGGACTCAGAGGCCAGGATGTGGAATATCTCTGAGTACAGAGCTGTGTCTCCATTGGCATATTTTCATTCAGGCTGGGTGCAATTTTTGCTTCTCAGAAGGAAGTAGAGGTCTCTGAAAACACAATAATTGACCAAGTCCCCTCCTCTTTATACCCTAAATCACAGGATCTGCAGTGAGTTAAGCATGAGCAAGGGTATAAAAATTCACTCAACATCACTAGTGACCAGTAAAATTAATACGAAAACTAGAAGGTCTCACTGCTACATCTTCTGGAGTGCACATGATCTGGGAGAGGAAGGACTGAAATAGGAAGGTGCCCACTCCAGGCTGCTGAGGGAGTTGTTTAGATCTTCAGTCAGGGAAACACCTGTTGTTGGCCACTTCTAGAGAAGTTCTCATATCATTCTACTTTTCAACTCCAGAATTTCTATATCCACTAAATTTATACTTTCTAGCCCTTTATTGATATTCTCTACTTGGAGAGACATCATTCTCATGTTTTCCTTTCACTCACTGAGCAGATTAAAAATGTGTAGATGCACTAATCTGGAAAATGGTGTCGATGGAAGTGGGTACTGCTCACCTCTTTTGAAAAAAAATGGCAGAGAGGGGGCAGGGGCCTAACTTGAGTGAGCTGTTTTGGGAATCCAAGGAGCAGGAGGCAGCAGGCATCATTCAGGAGGGAGGTGGACAAAGAGATAAAGAGCCCAAGGGAAAACCGTGAGGTGCTCACCCCTGTGGTTGGAAAAGGTGGTGGGCAAGCCCCACCTTCAAGGCAAATAGCCTCCATGGACACGCTGGCCCTCAAAGGCCAGCTGAGTGGGAGGGAGCATTCCCTGGGAAGAAGCGGGTCTGCTGCTGGGTGGGGAGTGGTTTCCCTTCTGTGGGTTTGGAAACCTCAGCCCCCTTTGAATCTTGGGGAGAACACCAGCCAGCACTGGGGTGGCCCTGGGGAGAGTGGAGGGGGAATCTGCTCAGGCAGGCTGTCACACCCAGCCACCCTGGGAGAGAGGAACTTGATCAAGGAGGGGCAGGGACAGGCACCCAACTAGCCCAGCCCCTGAAAGCTGTTAGAAAGTCCAACTCTCAAGGGAAACAGGGCCAGAGAGCCAGACAGGCTTCCAAAAGCCTGTTTAGCTAGTAGAGCTGCTGCAGCACAAGAGGGAAGCCCCTGCCTTGCATGTAGGTGCCTGGTTGGAGCCCTGGTACCTCCTGAGTGAAGGGATCCAGAGAGAGTAGGCACACCACAAGCACCTCATGATAGGGACATAAGGCTGAGATTCTATTGTTTTTTTAATGGTTTCTTGGGTTTTTTTCTTTTTCCTTTATTTTACTTGGTAAAACTGGATGCATCACCTGTGGAAGGCAGGCTGTAGGTGACTGACTGATCAACACCAGCAGCCTAGGAGGTCTCTGGGGGCCTAAGAGGGAAGGCTGCTCTTCCAGGGTGGCTTCTTTGTTACTCTTTTGTTTTCTTTGTTCTTTGTTCATTTTTCTAAACTTATTTTTCAACTATTTTATTTCTCTTCCTTTTGTTTTTCTGCCTTCTGACCTCTGTTGCTTTTCTTTCATTCTACCAGTTCTTCTTTGGTCTTCATTTTTTCATTTTCTCTTTCCTTCTATGGTCTTCTGATGTGCTTGGCATTTAAATTCATTCTATTTTTTTTTCTATTTTCATTCTTGTCTAACTTTTTCTATTCCAACTCTTTTTATTCTTATTCCTTTGTATTTTTTATGGTTTTTTACTTATATTCCTTAGTTTCCTAGCTCTTATGCAGTTCCTCTTTACATTTTTTGCATTATTATTACTATTATTCTTATCTCTTTCTTTTCCTATGGGTCTAGCATTTTCCCCCCAAGGGAATAGAGACAACTGGGAGGGTATTCTAGAGGAACAAACATCAAAAAACAACTTTTTAAAAAAATATTTATTTTTTTCTCTCCCCTCTCCCCCATTTGTCTGCTGTTTCCATTCACTGTGTGTGTTCTTCTGTGACCTCTTCTATTCTTAGCAGCAGCACCAGGAATCTGTTTCTTTTTTATTGCATCATCTTGTTGTGTCAGCTCTCCAAGTGTGCAGCACCATTCTTGGCCAGGCTGCACTTTCTTTCATGCTGGGTGGCTCTCCTTATGGGGTACACTCCCTCCACATGGGGCACCCCTACTTAGGGAACACCCCTGCATTGCACAGCACTCCCTATGTACATCAGCACTGTGCATGGGCCAGATCCACATGGGGCAAGGAGGCCTGGGGTTTGAACAGTGGACCTCCCATGTGGTAGGTGGATACCCTATTCATCGGGCCAAGCCCACATTCCCCAAAAAAACAACCTTGAGGACTGCCAGGAAAAGGGATGAAGAAGGTAGGTAGAGACTTACATGCCTACCAAAAAAAGCACCCAGAAGGCAGGTACCTATCTAAAGGAGGGGCTCTGGATATTTATAGAACAGGAAGGTGCTCTGAGTCATCTGGAAGGTGCTGGAAAGATAAAGAAGAAAACCAGGAGTTGCTCGCACCTGTGGCTGGAAATCGCACATATACCCCACAATCCCAGCAAGTAGCCACATGGCCCCTGGCTTGTGCTGCCAAGGAACTGGAAAGAGGTGTTCCCTGGGAGGAAGAGGGGTCTGGCAGATGCTGCACAGTGGTTTCTTTGTGGTGAATTTGGCCAGCTCAGGCCCCTCTGAATCTTGGAAGAGACCCAGACCTGCCTGGAAGAGGGAGGCGGGATCCCCTCAGGCAGGTTGTTGCACCCAGATGCCCTCCTGAGGAGAGAAAGCCATTAGACTAGAGAGGGGCTGGGCACAACCACCTCATCAGCAGGACTTTAGCAGGTACAGAAGTCTACAAACACCTGGGGAAGGTGGCACCTAGCTCTCTAAAGACCCATTAACTTAAGGAGACAATTCAGCTCAGTGGAGGGAGTCCTGCCTTGCATGTATGAGGCCCCTGGTCTAAGGTGTGACCCAACTGGTTATCAGGCATCAGCTAGTAGTTTGTGACAAGGAATGTACTGGCCCTCTTTCTGATTTAAGTGCTCTTGGACCTCTTATTTCTTTGCTGTAAAAAAGCCTCCTTTCTTTAACTTTTTAAATTTTAATCACTAATACTGGGTACATCACCTGCCTGCAAAAGGCAGGCTGCAGGGTGAATGATGAACACCAGCAGCCTGAGAAGCTCCTTAGGGGCCTAAAGAGAAGGCTGTCTTTCCTCAGTTGTTTCATTGTTGTTGCTGCTGTTTCATTTCTTTTGTGGTGTTCCCCTCTTTTTGTCCCCCCAATTTTATACTTTTACTAATTTTTTTCCTACCTACATAATTTCTTGTCTTTCCTTCATTTATCTATCTTCTGTTTTCTGTTCTTTTTCATGCACCTTCCCTATTTTGCTTGGTCTTCAATTTTAAAAATTTTTTTATTTCTTTTTCACACTGTTTTTCCGTTTTCTTTTTTTTTTTTTACATTTTGCTTTCCTTTGCACTTCTCTACTCATCATTCCAGGCTTTTAATTCATTATTTTTCTCTATTTTTTTCTCATTTCATTTTTTTAATTCCACTTTTTAAAACTTATTCCGCTGTCCTTCTTAAGATTTTTTACTCATGTGGAGTATTTATTTTCCTAGGTCTTGTATGACCCATATTCTACCTTTTATTATTATTACTGCTATTATTATTCTTTTCCTCTTCTTATCTCTTTCCTTTCCTCTGGTCATATTTTTTTCAAGACAGCACAGGTAAGAAAATACAATAAGAGGAATGAAGTGTCAAAGTGAAAACTTACAACATGCAAAAACAATAACAAAATAAAACACTAGAGCAGAAAGAGAAGCTAACCAACTGAATAAATCCATCAAGATAAACAGGTGCCTAGACACCAACAAAAAATTATGACCCATACTAACAAACAGGAAGACATGGCCCAGTCTAATGAACAAATTGAAAAAAAGGAGGAAATACAGAACATGGAACTAATCAAAGATGTCCAAATATCATGAGTCAACTTAAGTGAAGGAAGAGATTGAGGATATTAAAAAGAAACAGGGGGAAGTGGATTTGGCTCAACAGATACAGCGTCTGCTTACCACATGGGAGGTCCAAATTTCAAACACAGGGCCTCCTGATCCATGGGATGAGCTGGCCCACGTGCAGTGCTGATGTGCACAATGAGTGCCATGCCATGCAGGGGTGTCCCCTGTGTAGGGGAGCCCCACGTGCAAGGAGTGCGCCCCATAAGGAGAGTTGCCCAGCATGAAAAAGTGCAGCATGCCCACAGTGGCACCGCACAGAGAGGTGATGCAGCAAGATGACGCAACAAAAAGACACAGATTGCAGGTGCCACTGACAAAAATACAAGCAGACACAGAAAAACGCACAGCAAATGGACACAGAGAACAGACAACTGGGGGAGGGAAGGAAGGGGAGAAAAATAAATCTTAAAAAAAAAACACTGGGAGAACATACTGAAGAAATTGAAAACATACATACATCAAAAGATAATGGATATGATGGTGATTAATGGCACAATGCAGGAAATCAAAAATACACTGAAAGCACAAAACAGCAGATGTGAACAGAGGAAAGAATCAGTGATGAGGAAGGCAGTACATCTGAAATCAGATAGCAAAACAGAAGGATGAAAAGACAGAAAAAATCCAGCAGGGACTTAAGGATTTGAATCACAAAAACATATGCACTGTAGGCATCCCATAGGGAAAAGAGAAGGAAAAGGGGACAGAAGGAATGCTGGAGGAAATCATGGCTGAAAATTTCCCAACCCTACTGAGGGAGAGGGATGTACATGTCCAGGAAGTATAGCACAACCCAAAAAGTATAAATCCCAACAGCTCTACCCAAGACATATACTTCTCAAATTGTCCAATGCTCATGACAAAGAGAGAATACTGAAAGTAGCAAGAGAAAAGAGACCCATCACATACAAGGAAAGCTCAAAAAGGTTAAGTGCTGATTTCCCATCTGAAACCATACAGGCAAGAAGGCAGTGGTATGACAGAGATAAGGAGTGCTAAAAAAAAAAAATTCCTGCCAAAAATTCTCTATCCAGCAAATCTGGCATTCAGAAAATGAAGGAGACTGCAATATATTAACAGATGAAGAGAAATTAACAGCATTTGTCAATAAGAAATCTGCCATTCAAAAATACTAAATGCAGGGAAGTGGACTTGGCCCAGTGGATAGGGAGTCTGTCTTGGCCCAGTGGTTAGGGCATCCATCTACCACATGGGAGGTCTGTGGTTCAAACCCTGGTCCTCCTTGAACTGTGTGGAGCTGGCCCACGTGCAGTGCTGATGCACGCAAGGAGTGCCATGCCACACAGGGGTGCCCCCCATGTAGGGAAGCCCTAGGTGCAAGGAGTGTGCCCCGTAAGGAGAGCCACCCAGTGCAAAAGAAAGTGCAGCCTGCCCAGGAATGGCACCACACACATGGAGAGCTGACATAACAAGATGATGCAATGAAAAGAAACACAGATTCCCATGCTGCGGACAACAGAAGTGGACAAAGAAGAACAATGCAGCAAATGGACACAGAAAGCAGACAACAGGGTGGTTGGGGGGAAAGGGTAAAGAAATAAAATAAATCTTAAAAAAAAACTAAAGGGAGTTCTTTAGCATGAAAGGAAAAAAAGGAGAGAGGTGGAAGAGGGTGTAAGAATAAAAAGATAAGAGAAATAAAAACAACATATGGCATATATAAGTCTAAAAAAATATGATTAATAGAAGTAATTTCCTGACAGTAATAACATTCAGTGTCTTCAGTTAAGACACATAGATTGGCAGAATGGATAAGTAAATATGAACCATCCATATGCTGCCTACAATAAACTCATCAAGGACCCAGAGATGCAAGGAGACAGAAAGTAAATGGATGGAAAACAATTTTACATGCAAACAATAATCAGAAGAGGGCGAGTGTAGGTATACAAAAACCATATAAAATACACTTTACATGCAATGAGACAAAAAAAGACACTATATATTTAAAAAAAAGAGAAATCTATCAAAAAGAAAGAACAATCATAAACATTTATGCACTGAACCAGGGAACCTCAAAATACATGAGACAAACAAGGGAAATAACTAAGTGGAGAAATACATGCCTCTACAATTACTCCGGGGAACTTTAATACACCATTATCACCATTAGGCAGAATATCTCAATGAGAATCAATAAAGAAGCAAAGACCCTAAATAATACATTAGAGGATCTGGACCTAATTGACATACACATAACATTACACTTAAATACTGTGCGATATACAATCTTTCTGAAAGCACATGGATCATTCTCCAGAATAGACCATATGTTAGGCCACAGAACAGCTCTCAATGAATTTGGAAAGATTGAAATTACACAAAGTAACTTATCTGACCACAAAGGACTGAAGCTGGAAATCAGCAAGGGGCAGAGAAACAGATTAGGCACAAAGACATAGAAATTAAACAATATACTCTTAGACAATCAGTGGGTCAAAGAGAAATTTGCAAAGAAATCAGTAACTACCTGGAAATTTTTGAAAAAATAACACAACATAGCATAACCTATGGGATGCAGCAAAAGCTGTACTGAGAGGAAAATTCATAGCCATAAAGGCTGATATTAAAAAGAAGTGCTAAAATAAAAGACCTAACTGCACACCTGGAGGAACTAGAAAAAGAACAACAAGCTAACCCCAAAAGAATTACAATGGAGGACATAACAAAGATTAATGCAGAACTAAATGAAATTGAAAATGAGAAAGGACTACAAAAAATAAAATAAAAAACCTGGTTCTTAGAGATCAATAAAATTGACAAACTCTTCGCTACACTAACAAAGTAAACAAAAGATGCAAATACATAAAATAAGAAATGAGGAAAGGGAAATCACCCTGACCCCACAGAAACAAAGTGTATCATAAGAGGATACTTTGAAAAACTATATGCCAAAAAGAATAATTTAGAGGAAATGAGCAAATTCCTAGAAACACACAAGTAGTCTACACTGGTGAAAGAAGAAAAATGAACTCAACAGACTAACCACAGGTAAAGAGATAGAATCAGTCATCAAAAACCTCCCAACTAAGAGCAGCCCAGGACCTGACAGTTTCACATGTGAATTCTACCAAACATTCCAGAAAGAACTAAGACCAATCCTGCTTAAACTCTCCCAAAAATAGAAGTAGAAGGAACATCGCCTACCTCAGTCTAGGGTGCCAACATTACCCTAATATCAAACTCAAACAAAGATGCTACAAGAAAGGAAAACTACAGAGCAATCTCTAATGAACCAGATGCTAAAATCTTCAACAAAATATTTTCTCATCATATTCAACAACACATCAAGCAAATTACACACCATGACTAAATGGCTTTTATCCTGGGTATGCAAGGAGAATTAAACATAAGAAAAATCAATCAATAAAATACACCACATAAAGAGATCAATGGAAAAAAACATATGATCATCTCTACAGATGCAGGAAAAGCATTTGACAAAACACACCTTTCCTGATTAAAACACTCCAAAAGACAGGAATAGAAGGAAACGTCCTCAACATAATATAAGGTATACAGGAAAAACCCACAGCTAAATCATAGACAATGGTGAAATCCTAAAAGCTTTCCATCTAAGATTGGACACAAGAGAAGGATGCCCACTGTCACTGCTCCTATTTAACATTGTGTTAGAAGTACTTGCACGAGCACTGAGGCCAGAAAAAGATGTAAAAGGCATCAAAATTGGAAAGGAAGAAGTAAAAGTTTCACTATTTACAGATGACATGATCCTATATATAGAAAGCCCTCAGAAACAAAGCTTCTAGAACTTATGAATTCAGTAAAGTCAAAGGTTATAAGAATAGGAAAAAGTAAGTAGCATTCCTCTACACCAATAATAAGCAATCTGAGGAGGAAATCAAGAAAAAAATACCATTTGCAATAGAAACTAAAAAAATCAAATAACTAGGAATAATTTAACTAAAGAAGTAAATGACTTATACACAGACAACTACAAAGAACTGTTAAAGGAAATCAAAGAAGACTTAAATGGAAGAATATTCCCTGCTCATAGATAAGAAGATAAATATCATTGAGATGTCTATCCTACCCAAACTAATCTACAGATTTAATGCAATCCCAATAAAATTCAATACAGCATTTTTTAATTAATTGGAAAGACTTACTATGAAATTTATTTGAAAAGGCAAGAGTTCCTGAATATTCAAAGACATATTGACAAAGTACAATGAAATTGGAGGAATCACACTACCTGACTTTAAAGCATACTACAAAGCTACAGTGGTCAAAATTGCATGGTACTGGCACAAGAACAGACTTAATAACTAATGGAACTGAACTGAGAGTTCTGATATAGATCATGGCATATACAGTCATTTGATCCTCAGCAAAGCCACCAAGCCCACTCAACTGGGAGAGAATGGCCTCTTCAACAAATGGTGCTTGGATACTGGATATGAATATCCAAAAGAATATCCATCTCACACCTTATACAAAAACTAACTAAAGATGGATCAAAGATCTAATTATAAAGAGCCAAGGCCATAAAGACCTTGGAAGGTAAGTAGGGGAGCTTCTATAAGACCTTGTAATAGGAAATGTCTTCATGAACTTCAAACCCAAAGCATGAGAAACAAAAGAAAAAATAGATAAATGGGACCTCCTCAAAATTAAAACCATTTGCACCTGAAAGGAGTTTGTGACAAAAGTGAAAAGACAGTCTCAACAATGGTAGAAAGTATTTGTTAACCAAATATCTGATAGGAACCTAATGTCCAGCATATGTAAAGAAATCCTGTACCTCAAAAATAAAAAGACAAACAACCCATTTAAAAAATGGACAAGTGATTTGAACAGATACTTCTCCAAAGAAGAAATAGAAAAGGATAAAAAGCATATGAAAAGATGTTCAACATCACTAGCTATTAGGGAAATGCAAATCAAAACTACAATGAGATACCATCTTACTTCCATTAGACCGGTGGACATTAAAAAAATCAGAGGACTAAGGTGTTGGAGAGGATGTGGAGTAATGGACACCCTCATCTACTGCTGGTGGGAATATAGAATTGCCCAGCCATTGTGGATGACAGTTTGGGATTTCCTCAAAAAACTAACTGTAGTTCTGTCATAAGACCCACCAATTCCACTGCTGGGTATATACCCAGAAGAACTGAAAACAAAGACAAGAACCGATTATGCACAATGTTCACAGCAGCATTATTCACTATTGCCAAAACTGGAATCAACATAAATGCCCAGTAAGAGATGAATGGATAATCAAAATATAGTCTATACATACAATGGAATATTATTCAACTGTAAGAAGGAATACAGTACAACACATGGGATAACATGAATGAATCTGAAGGGCCTTATATTGAGTGAAGCAAGCCAGGCATTGAAGGACAAATATTACATGACCCCTTTGATAAGAATTAAGCTAAGTGAGCCAACTCAGAGCTAGAATCTTGAAGATAGGTTTACAGGAAATAGAAAGGGAAAGCAGGTTGTGACCCAATGCCCATAGGGGTGAAATCTATAAGGTGTGAGTAGTTGTGCAGTGAAGGGATATGACAGGGATGTAGGGATACTATTGGGTTGGGTGGTGCAAGCTTGACAGGGAGCTAGGGTAGGAAGGATGGTTTGGTTGGTCCATGGAAATGGAGGAAGGGTTGGGGAAGGTAGCAGGTGAACACTGAGGATTGGTGGGTATGTGGTTGAAACTACAATGCTGAGAAAATTGTTTTGGCAATATGACAAGGAAGGGCTACTGGTTTAGGGTGTTGGATGGAGGTACATTTGGGACAGGGCACACCTGGGGCAGTCTTCTAGAGAAGGTGCAAGTGATGATTGTTGGTGTAGTGTGTTGGATCAGTGGAGGGAGATCCACATAATGAGTGGAAAGGAGTTGAACTCCCATACAGGGGAGTCTTGATATGTTCTCAAACACAGGGGAGGGTGTCTCTGGAGAGTATGGGTGGTTCCTAATAGGGGAGGACAGACTACTGTGTCAAGCCATCAGCATTGTTGCAAGAATTACAAATCTTATATAGATGAGATTTATGGGACAAGATGGGGCCTGAGTGAACTTCCCTGATAGTATCTCCTGCAGGGATTCGGCTGGGCGGCGTTGGAGGCTCTTTGAGACTGGGCTGTTTTGGGATTTTTGCTGGTCGGGAGGTGTCTGGACATCGATTTGGAGGGAAGGTAACAGAGAGGATGAGTCTGTGAAATATACATGGAGATCCCAGCTGTGCGTGGAAGATTCCCTCCTTGGGTGGGTGGAGCCGCAGCATCCGGCGCCACCACAGTGCAGGGAGCGGGCGGAGTGCGGGGAGTGGGCGCAGCGTGGCGGGGTTTTCTTTCTTTTTGTTTTTTTTTCTTTTTTTTGGAGGCTCTGCAGTACTGGGGAGATCGTGGGCCCTGGGTGGCCTATTGGGGGGTTAGTGGGACGGGAGACACTTGCAGACCGATTTGGGCAGACAGACGGGGGAATTTTTGATTGCAGACACAAACAATAGCGTTTCCGCCTAGAGCCACAACACCCCCCCCCTCCCCAAGCCCCGATGCTGACCTACAGCAGTCTTAAAGTGATAGCAACAAAGAGACGCTACCAGTCTCATAGGGTGGGAGGCGTTTGGAAGCTGATTAGGGGAATATTTTGTGAAACATGGGAATTTCGGGTTTGGCTTCTGTTATTAACGTTTCGGGCTGGAGCCCCTCTCCCAGACCTGGATATTGATCTGAATCATTAAATTGGCTGCAGCCTAGAGGCGCCCCCAGGTGGCCGTTCCGAGGGGCCACAGGGTGGGAGGGTTCCTGAAGTCAATTGGTGATATATCCACACAACAGACCCTAGCAACTGAGTGAATTGTAGGGTACATAACACAGGATAGAGCTTGTGGATGTGACCTCACCCATAGGGCTGGCACCCAGCTGCGGGGATCCCTGAAGGCTGTGATGCACTGCGGTGCTCCCAGGCTTCCTGATAACCGGACTTGAGGTTGCCAGGTCTGAGTTCCCTGGACTCTGGTAGCCCACACCCCAGAGACTCACACCTCTTGAGTCCTCAATATCTCAGAATTTCCATCCCTGAATCCACCACGCCCTGAGGTCCATCTGAGGTCCTTGAATGTCCTAGTCCTCAACATTTGCATTTTTTCTTCTTTGTTTGGTTTTGTTTTATTTTTACTTTTATTCTATTTCTATTTTTTTATTCTATTTTTTTAATGTTCTGATTCCTGGCATTGCAATATCCCCTAGTCTTTTCTCCCAGCATATCCCCCAAAGTCATTTTTTTTTCCCTCTCTTTCTTGTCCCCCATCTTCTTCTTATTCTATTTTATCTTAACAATACAATAGGTCCTGCAGGAAACACCTCACATTTGCTGGGTTTCCTCATCCTCCACTGCCTCATTGCTCTGTGAATAGATTTTTGCTATCTAAACTATCCCCTTTCCCCTACATCTGGATATCCTCCACCATCTACTATCTCTCCTGTATTCCACCTCCCTTTCTTTGATCCACAAAGTGTCTACCTCAATTTCTAATACCTTTGTTCTGCTTTCTGTCTGGTATCCGCTTTTGAAACTATTACCTTTCTTTTCTCTTTCCCTCTCTCACAAAAACAATAGTTTCTTAGTACGTACTATATTCCTCCCATATTCAGTTGTCTACCTCATTATAGGTACTCTACCTACTGCTATAACTCTACACAATTTACATGAATCTAACCTCCATCCTCCCAGAACTCATATTGTTGCTTTGTTAACATATATCACTGATACTTTTACACTTTTTCCTTCCTTACACAATTGCCTTCCCCTGGCACTAATACTTTCCTTTAAAGTGAACTTAACCAGCAATAAGAAATTAGAATAAGAAAAAAGTGACAAAGAGAAGATATAACACTTAGGCCAAAACAACAACTTACTAATCTCCAAGACTAGACAAAGAAGTTAAGGAACTGATTAAACCCGTCAAGAAAATATGATGACCAGACAGCAACAAAAATCTACAAACCAAACCAGTAATCAGGAAAACATGGCTGAACCCAATCAACAAACTAAAAATCAGGAAGGGGAGCAGAACTTGCACAAGTAATTAAAGATCTCAGAACATTTATCACCGACAAATTTGATGAAGTAAAGGAAGAGGTTAACAACATGAAGATAACGCTTGGAGGGGAAATTGAAGACATACGCAAAAAAATAACAGATATGATGGAAATGAACACCACAATTCAAGAAATCAAAACTACACTTGCAGCAAATATCAGCAGACTAGAAGAGGCAGAGCAGAGAATTAGTGATGTGGAAGATAGTGCATTGGGAATCAAACAGATAGCAGAAGTAGTCAATAAAAAGATAGAAAAAATCCAGATAGGACTTAGGGACCTAAATGATAATGCAAAATGCTCAAACATACATATTACAGGCATTCCAGAAGGAGAAGAGAAGGGAAAGGGGTCAGAAGGAGTGTTGCAGGAAATAATGGCTGAAAACGTCCCAAATCTACTGAACGAGACAGATGTGCATATCCAAAAAGCACAGCGCACTCCAATGGTCATAAACCCCAACAGGCCCACCCCAAGACATATACTTGTCAAATTATCCAATGCTGAAGACAAAGAGAAAATTCTAAAAGCAGCAAGAGAAAAGAAAACTTCACATACAAGGGAAGCTCCATAAGATTAAGTGCTGATTTCTCATCTGAAACCATGGAGGCAAGAAGGCAATGGTATGATATAGTCAAGGTACTAAAGGAAAAAAATTTCCAACCAAGAATACTCTAGCCAGCTAAATTAGCATTCAAAAATGATGTAGAGTTCAAAATATTCAGATAAACAGAAACTAAAAGAGTATACCAACAAGAAACCTCCCCTTCAAGAAATTCTAAAGGGAGCTCTGCAGGAAGAAAGGAAAAAAACAGGACAGGCAAAGTTAGAGGAGAGTGTAAGAGCAACAAAAAAGACAAAAATAGAAGGGAAAAAAACAATACAAACAAAATATGACAAACACAAATCCAATCAAAATATGGCTAACACAAATAATTCCATGAAAGTAATAACACTGAATGTCAACGGATTAAACTCACCTATCAAAAGATTCAGACTGGGACATTGGATAAGGAAATATGACCCATCTATATGCTGTCTACAAGAGACACATCTTAGACCCAGAGACTCATGGAGGCTGAAAGTGAATGGCTGGAAAACAATCATACAAGCAAACAATAACCAAAAAAAGGCAGAAGTAACTATATTAATAGCAGACAAAATAGACTTTAAATGCGAAACAATTGTGAGAGACAAAGAAGGATACCACATTTTAGTGAAAGGGACAATCAAGAAGATCGAATGATCATAAATATTTATGCTCCTAACAAGGATGCCTCTAAATACGTGAGGCAAACGCTGGAAAAACTAAGTGAAAAAATAGATGCATCTACAATTATAGTGGGGGATTTTAATACACCACTATCAACTCTGGACAGAACATCTCAAAAGAGAATCACTAAAGAAACAAAACATTTGAACAGTATATTAGAAGAGCTGGATCTAATAGACATATATAGATCACTACACCCAAACACAGCAGGATATACATTTTTCTCAAGCGCACATGGAACATTCTCCAAGATAGACCATATGCTAGGCCACAAAGAAAGGCTTAATGAATTCAGAAAGATCGAAATCATACAAAACAATATCTCTGACTACAGTGGAGTGAAGCTGGAAATTTGCAAGGGACAGAGGCCCAGACTTCGCCCACGATTTGGAAATTAAACAGCACACTCTTAGAAAAACAGTGGGTCAAAGAGGAAATCTCAAAAGAAATCAATGACTACCTTGAAACAAATGATAATGATAACAAAACATACCAAGATTTATGGGATGCAGCAAAAGCAATACTGAGAGGGAAATTTATAGCCATAAATTCATATATAAAAAAGAAGACAGAGCAAAAATTGAAGAACTGCACTTTTGAAAGAATTAGAAAAACAACAACAAAGTAACCCAACAGGAAGAAGGAAGGAAGGAAATAACAAAGATAAGGGCAAAACTAAATGAAATAGAAAATAAGAAAGCACTTGAAAAGATAAAAAAGACAGCTGCTTTTTTGAGAAGATCAACAAAATTGACAAACCTTTAGTGAGACTAACAAAGAAAAAAAGAGAGAAGATGCAAATACACAAAACAAGAAATGAGAAAGGCGATATCACCACTGACCCCAAAGAAATAAAGACTATCATAAGAGGATACTTTGAAAAACTATATTCCAACAAAAATGACAATTTAGAGGAAATGGACAAATTCCTAGAAACACATAAGCAGCCCATATTGACGAAAGAAGAACTTGATGATCTTAACAAACCAATCACAAGCAAAGAGATAGAATCAGTCATTAAAAATCTCCCAACTAAGAAGAGCCCAGGGCCAGATGGCTTCACAGGCGAATTCTATAAAACATTCCAGAAAGAACTAACACCACTCCTGCTGAAACTCTTCCAAAAAATTGAAACAGAAGGAACATTGCCTAACTCCTTCTATGATGCCAACATTACCCTAGTACCAAAGCCAAACAAAGACACCACAAGAAAGGGAAATTACATACCAATTTCTCTAATGAACCTAGACGCAAAAATACTTAACAAAATACTTGCTAATCATATTCAACAACACATTAAACGAATTATACACCACGACCAAGTGGGATTTATTCCAGGTATACAAGGATGGTTCAACATAAGAAAATCAATCAATGTAATACACCATATAAACAGACTGAAGGAAAAAAATCACATGATTATATCTATAGATGCAGAAAAAGCATTTGACAAAATACAGCACCCCTTCTTGATAAAAACACTCCAAAAGATCGGAATACAAGGAACCTTTTTGAACATGATAAAGAGTATATATGAAAAACCTACAGCCAACATTGTTTACAATGGAGAAATCCTGAAATCCTTCCCTCTAAACTCAGGAACAAGACAAGAATGCCCATTGTCTCCGCTCCTATTTAACACTGTCTTAGAAGTACTTGCTCGAGCACTGAGGCAAGAACCAGATATAAAAGGCATTCAAATTGGAAAGGAAGAAGTCAAAATTTCATTATTTGCAAATGACATGATCCTATACATAGAAAACTTTGAGAGATCTACAACAAAGCTTCTAGAACTCATAAATGAGTTCAGTAAAGTCGCAGGTTATAAGGTCAATGTGCAAAAATCAGTAGCATTTCTGTACACCAATAATGAGCAAATCAGGAGGAAATCAAGAAACAAATACCATTCACAATAGTAAATTAAAAAATCAAATACTTAGGAATAAATTTAACTAAAGAGGTAAAAAACTTATACACCAAGAACTATACAAGACTGTTCAAGGAAATCAAAGAAGACCTAAATAAATGGAAGAATATTCCTTGTTCATGGATAGGAAGACTGAATATTATTAAGATGTCTATCCTACCAAAACTGACCTATACATTGAATGCAATCCCAATAAAAATCAACACAGCCTTCTTTAAAGAACTAGAAAAACTAACTATGAAATTTATTTGGAAAGGAAAGAGACCCCGAATAGCCAAAGACATATTGAAATGGAAAAACAAAATTGGAGGAATCACACTTCCTGACTTCAAAACATACTACAAAGCTACAGTAGTGAAAACAGCATGGTATTGGCATAAGGAGAGACACACAGACCAATGGAATCGAATTGAAAGTTCTGACATAGAACTTCATATATATAGCCATATAATATTCGATAAAGCCACCAAACCCTCAAAACTGGGAGAGAATGGCCTATTCAACAAATGGTGCCTGGAGAACTGGATAGCCATATGTAGAAGAATGAAAGAGGATTACCATCTCACACCTTATACAAAGATCAAGATGGATCAAAGACCTAAATATAAGAGCCAAGACCATAAAGATCTTGGAAAGCAGTGTAGGGAAACATCTACAGGACCTGGTAATAGGAAATGGCTTCATGAATATCACACCAAAAGCACAAGCAGCAAAAGAACAAATAGATAAATGGGACTTCCTCAAAATTAAAGCCTTCTGCACCTCAAAGGAGTTTGTCAAGAAAGTAAAAAGGGAACCCACACAATGGGAGAATATATTTGGCAACCATATATCTGATAACAGACTTATAACTTGCATATATAAAGAACTCATATATCTTGAAAATAAAAAGATAAACAACCCATTTAAAAAATGGGAAAAAGATTTAAACAGACACTTCTCCAAAGAAGAAATACAAATGGCTAAAAAGCACATGAAAAAATGCTCCAAATCTCTAGCTATCAGGGAAATGCAAACCAAAACTACAATGAGATACCATCTTACTCCCATAAGATTGGCAGCTATGAAAAAAACAGAAGAATACAAATGCTGGAGAGGATGTGAAGGAAGGGGAACACTCATCCACTGCTGGTGGGAATGCAGAAGGATTCAACCATTCTGGAGGTCAGTTTGGCAGTTTCTCAAAAAACTAACCATAGATTTGCCATATGACCCAGCAATACCACTGCTGGGTATATACCCAGCAGAACTAAAAACAAGGACACAAACCGATACATGTACACCAATGTTCATAGCAGCATTTTTCACTATCGCCAAAAGTTGGAATCAATCCAAATGCCCATCAACAGACGAGTGGATCAATAAAATGTGGTATATACACACAATGGAATACTACTCGGCTGTAAGAACAAATACACTACAAACACACGTGATAACAGGGATGAATCTTGAGAACCTTATGTTGAGTGAAGCAACCCAGGCATCGAAGGACAAATACTACATGACTTCAATGATATGAAATAAGCAACCTGCCTCAGAGAGCTAGAGACTGGAAAAGAGGCTTACAGGAAATCAGGGGGTGGAGGAAGGATGTGAGCCGACGTCTGCAGGGGTGGAATCTATGATGAGCTGGCGGTAAGTATGAGCACAAAGAAGGGACAAAATGGGGGCAAGGGGTTGCCTTTGGGTGGGGCTTGGCGGGTTTGAGGGGGGCTGGAGATGGGCCAAGGGGTAATATTGTCCAAAAATTGGGGGGAGGGGCAACGTACGAACATAGGAGAGTGTCAGGTGTTCGTTGAGAGTAAAATGTTGAAAAAATCATATCAAAATATAATTAGGAGGGTTACCTGTTTAGGATACTCAGGGAGGATGGTCTGATGTGGGACGGACTCCGGGGGAATAGCTGAAGGCTCATTTTGCCAGGGTGGGTTGTACCATTGGGTAGAGACTAAAGAAGTGAGAATTGGGGTGGACCCACATCCTGGGGAGGACTAATGCCATCAAATAGAGAGAACTGTATCTCTCGTGAGAAAGGGTGGCTCCCAGGGCATTAGGGCAGTTGAGAAAGTCAGGCCCTGAACACTGCTGCAAGTATCTCTGGACGTGGCTTCTCGGGAAATGGAGATTGGCTGGCGCTGTGGGCCCCAGGGGGAGGGGAAAATGGATGTGGAATGGATGGAACCAAGGTAAATGTGGGGGCAAGAGAGGAGTTTTGCGAGAGTACACGAGGATGAATATAAAACATGTAATATTATACCAAAAACATACAGGGGACAACAGACTAATAATGTAAACTGTAATGCAAAACATAGGATAACTAAAAAATTTAGAAAACTGTACATCCTAAAGTATGGACCACATTGTAAGCACAGATGTCACCTTGTTTGAAAGCTATTGTTTCGGAATATGTACATCAGTTTCAGGAAATATGATATGAATAAGTTAAAAGATTATCGCTGTGGAAGGGAAAAGGTTTTATGGTGGATCTGTGGGAGTACTGTATATTGTATATATGAATTACTGTGATCTAAGACTCTTGTGAAGAGAAGCTCAACAATTAGAAAAAAAAAAGAAAAGAAAAAGATAGGATGTAGACATTTTTCCAAATCAATATGTACTCTAGATCTAACCTTTAAATTCATCGCTATATTCCATTTTACTAGTAAGGGAAACTGACATTATGTTGGGACTCACTTTACAGGAAGTTTTGGATCACAGAGTGGTTCAACAATGGCAGTGGAGGAATACTGATATGGGATGTTATTGACAGGCTATATATGGTAGACAGGGAGTTATACAGGGCATATGTCCAGCGTACATGGTAATGTTTAGATATACTCATAATGGAAACAATTAAAAACAACAGCTGGGGGGGTACTGGGTTCCTGGCTGGGGGGTCTCTGTCATGGTCCCTGGGGGAGCAGCGGCAGTCCCCCAGGTGCAACGGTAAGAACCAGAAAGGAATGAGGGCCCAACAGTGGGCTCCTGATACTAATGGCTATGCTTGTGAGCCTATACACCTGCAATAAGAATAAGGCCTAGAGTAGCATTGTGCCTGGGAGTTTCCTCCTGACAGCCTTCATGTTACTCAAATGTGGCCACTCTCGAAGCCAAACTCAGCATGTAGATACAGTGCATTCCCCCCGGCATGGGACATGATACCCGGGGATGAGCCTCCCTGGCACCGAGGGATCACTACCACATACCAGCTGAAGATGCAACTAGAAAATGAACTTGAATTAAAGGTTCAATGCAGATCAGCAGAATATCCCTGTCTACATGTAATAACATGACTTCAAAATGCTGTTTGACCTAATGTAAGGGGGAAATGGAAAGGAGAAATGAGTTTATAAGGCTACGAGTCTCTAAAAAACAGTCTGGAGGTTGTCAGAAGGAATGCCCTTATGCACAACTGAGCAGAGCCTAAGAGACAGATACAGTAGATACAACCCCAGGTATTGGTTCTTATGAGGGATAAAGAGACCCACGAGTTCTATGGTCATGGCAGATGGGGCTCACTGCCATGTCAGATGGCCCTTCTTTGGAGTTGGTGTTTCTGAGTGATGGAACTGGACTCAGAGGGGATCTCTTTTCACAAGACTCACATGCTACTTTACTGGAATTGTAGTTGGTGCTGGGGTTTGAGATATAATTGGGGGATTTGAATCTCTGGACTGACAATATGATAGCCAGGCCCTGAGCCTCAACAGACTTCAACTCCTACACTCTGATTTATTGGACTTACCCCACTCACCTAACATCGAGTTGAAGAAGGTCAACCACCACACCATGGAGCCTAGAGTGTCTACAACTGAAAGCAGGAGGAGTGCATCCAGTATCCATGTGGAATCCAAGCCCCCACTTGACATAGATGTGCAATGGACACAACCAATCCAATGTCCACAGAGAAAATGTGGCATGGGCGTGGGAAGGGTGGCCATGATGGCTGCTGGGTACGGGGAATGGGAGGAAGAGATGAGATGTGGATGCGTTTTCGGGACATGGAGTTGTCCTGGGTGGTGCTCCATGGACAATTATGGGACATTGTAGATCCCCCCAGGGCCCACTGGATGGAACGTGGGAGAGTGTGGGCTATGATGTGGACCATTGACAATGGGGTGCAGTGATGCTCAGAGATGTACTTACCAGGTGCAATGGATGTGTCATGATGATGGGAGAGAGTGTTGCTGTGGGGGGAGTGGGGGGTGGGGGCGGTGGGGTTGAATGGGACCTCAAATTTTTTTAATGTAATATTTTTTAAAAATAAAAAAAAAAGAATTACAAATCTTGTCCTTCAAGGAGTGAAGCCTGGTGGTCACAGTGGGTCCTGAGGGGAGGGAGAGGGAGGAAAGGGATCAATGGAAGAATAGGTATTTAGGGGCAAAGGAAGTGTTCTGTATGATCTTGCAATGATGGATACAGGCTATGTTAAATTTCATCAGAAATGTATACAAGTATCTGGTCTAAAATGTAAACCATAATAGAAACCACTGACCATAGTTTGCAGCTATGCTTTAATATTTGTACATCAGTTGTAACAAATGTACCATCCACATGTAAAAAAGGTTCTTAACAAGGAAAGGGGAAAATCGGGGGGATGTTGGGTATATATGGGAGTCCTGTATATTCTATATGTGACTTTACTGTGACCTAAAACTTCTTTGAAGACAAAATGAAAAAGGTAAAATACTGGGGAAGTAATGGAAGAAAATGTAACTGTACATATAGGACAACATATATTATAGTGATGAAAGACAAAACTTAAACAATTTTTTAACTATTTTTCATTTTTTAAATACCCTTTTTTAACCTTAGTTTTAGTTTTCTTAAATTATTATGTATTTTATTTCTGATGTTTAAACCTTTTGTTATGACTTCATTTTCCTATTAAGCGAATTTGAAAATATTCTTGGCTTCATTTCTGAAGAAGTTTTAGATCACAGAAGGATTACAACTATGGTAGGGGAGGACCATTGGTGTGGGGTGTCTGTGATGGGGGATACATGGGAGGAGGTTCACCTGGGGATATATACAGGGTATATAAATATGTTCAAATGCTCATGGGGCATTACCACAGTGGGTAGACTCACACAATAACTGAAAGAATACTTAAGTCCTATCCTTGGGAGCTCTGCCACATTCTATAATGCTACAGCAACAATCCCCCAAGGAGCAAGGACTAGTGAAAAAGGATGACCCATTGATAAACCCATGAGATTGATGACTATGCTTATGCACTTTTTCTCTTAAATTTGTAACTTAGCCTAGTGATGCAGGATACCTAAGAGTTATTTCCTGAGAGCCTCAGTGTTACTCAAATGTGGCCTCTCCCTAAGCCAAACTCAGCATATAAATGCATTACTTTCTGCCCCAATGTGGGACATGACTCCCAGGAATGAGACTCCCTGACACTGAGGGATTACTATCAAGCACCAGCTGATGATGCAACTAGAAAAGGACACTGAACTAAAGGGGGGGAAAGGTAAAGATACATGAGTTTATATGGCTAAGAGACTTCAAAGTAAGCCAGGAGGCCATCAGAGAGTTACACTTATAAATGTCTCTGCAGGATGTCATAGACTGCCAAAGCAGATGCTACCACAAATAGTGGGACACCTGAGGGATCCAGAGACACCCGCTCATATGGTCAGGGCAGATAGCTCCAGAGATTGATGCCTGGTCACTGGGTCCTCCTTTGGAGTTTGTTCTCCCAAGTGTGACAGAGTTGGACTCAAATATGACTTCTCTACACATGTCTCTTCTGTCTCTTTTATTTGAACCTATAGTTGATGCTGGAATTGGTAGGTGTACATCCAAAAGACTTGAATCTCTGGACAGTTCATGTGTCAGCTGGGCCCTGAGCCTCAGTGGAGGTGTAATAGATAATAAACACATGAGCCATCCATATGCTGCTTACAAGAGACCCACCTTTGAATCATGGATACAAACCAGCTATAAGTAAAAGGTTGGAAAAAGATACTCCACGCAAATAGTAATCAAAAAAGAGCAGGGACAGCTATACTCTTATTGGACAAAACAGACTTGAAGTGAAAAAAAGTTACGAGTCAGAGAAGGCCATTATATATTAATAAAAAGGACAACCCACCAGGAAGATATATTTATGTACCTAACCAGGGTGCCCCAAAATAAATAAGACAAACTCGGTCAAAAACTGAAGGGAGAAACAGGCATCTCTACAATAATCACTGGAGGCTCTAATACACCACTTACATCATGAGACAGAACAACTGGACAGAAGATCAACAAGGAAACAGAGAACTTAAAGAATAATAAATGAGTTAGACCTAACAGACACACAAAATGCTGCATCCAAACACAGCAGGTTATACATTCTTCTCACGTGCCCATGGATTCTTCACCAGGATACACCATATGTAGGGCACACTGCAGGTCTCAATACATATGAAAAGACTGAAGTTATACAAAGCACCTTCCTAGATCATAATGGAACGAAATTGGAAATCAGGAACAGACAGGAAAGGTGGTGGAATTGGCCCAGTGGTTAGGGGGTGATTATTGGTTTGGTTCGTAGATTTTTGTTGCTTTCTGGTCATCTCTTTATTTTGACGAATTTAATCAGTTCCTTAGCTTCTTTGTCTGCTCTTGGAGGTTAATTAGTTGTTATTTTTGCACAGGTGTTATATCTTCTCTTTGTCACTTTTTTCTTCTTATTCTAGTTACTTGTTGTTGGTTAAGTTCACTTTAGAGGAGAGTATTAGTGTTGGGGAAAGGCAATTGTGTAAGCAAGGGAAAAGTGCAGTAATGCACTTTTGATGCAGTAATGAAAGAGGTTAACAACATGAAGACATCACTTGGAGGGGTGAATCTGCAGTTCAAACCCTGGGCCTCCCTGACCCGTGTGGAGCTGGCCCATGCTCAGTGCTAATGCTTGCAAGGAGTACCATGCCACACAGGGGTGTCCCCCGCATAGGGAAGCCCCACATGCAAGGAGTGCGCCCTGTAAGGAGAGCCACCCAGCATGAAAGAAAGTGCAGCCTGCCCAGGAATGGCACCGCCCACACGGAGAAGTGATACAATAAGATGATGCAACAAAAAGAAACACAGATTCCCGTGCCGCTAACAACAACAGAAGCAGACAAAGAAAATGCAGCAGATAGAGAGGGGGCAAGATGGCGGCTGAGTGAACATCCCTGTTAGAGTCTTCTGCAGGGAATCGGCTGGGCGGCGTTGGAGACTCTTTGGGACCGGATTGTTTCGGGATTTTTGCTGGTCCGGAGGTGTCTGGACATCGATTTGGAGGGAAGTTTGTTTGTTTTTTTGTTTTTTTTTTTTTTTTCGGTTTTCTCTTTCCCTCTTGTCCCTCATCTTCCACTTATTTTTACTTTAATTCAAGTATACAATAGGTGCTACAGGGAACACCTCACATTTGCTGGGTTTTCCCATCCTCCACTGCCTCATTTCTGTGTGAACTGATTTAGGCTACCTACACTATCCCCCTTCCCCTGCATCTTGATATCCACTATCATCTACTGTCTCTCCTATATTCCACCCCCCACCTCCCGTTCTTTGATCCACAAAGTGTCTAACTCTTAATTTCTAATACCTTTGTTCTGTTTTCTGTCTATTATCCACTCTCGAAACTATTACCTTTCTTTTCTTTTTCCCTCTCTCATGAAAACAATAGCTGTGTAGTTCATACCATATTCCTCCCAAATTCAGTCATCAACTTCATAAAAGGTACTCTACCTACAGCTATAACTCTATACAATCTACATGAATCTAACCTCCATCCTTCCAGATCTCATATTCCTGCTTTATTAACATACATCACCAACACAACTTTACACTTTTCCCTTGCTTACACAATTGCCTTTCCCCAACACTAATACTCTCCTCTAAAGTGAACTTAACCAACAACAAGTAACTAGAATAAGAAGAAAAAAGTGACAAAGAGAAGATATAACACCTATGCAAAAATAACAACTAATTAACCTCCAAGAGCAGACAAAGAAGCTAAGGAACTGATTAAATTCGTCAAAATAAAGAGATGACCAGAAAGCAACAAAAATCTACGAACCAAACCAATAATCAGGAAAACATGGCTGAATCCAATCAACAAACCAACAATCACGAAGGGGAGCAAAACTTGGCACAAGCAATGAAAGATCTCAGAACATTTATCACCGACAAATTTGATGCAGTAATGAAAGAGGTTAACAACATGAAGACATCACTTGGAGGGGAAATTGCAGACATACGCAAAAACATAACAGATATGATGGGAATGAACACCACAGTTCAAGAAATCAAAAATACACTTGCAGCAAATATCAGCAGACTAGAAGAGACAGAGCAGAGAATTAGTGATGTGGAAGACAGTACATCAGAAATCAAACAGATAGTAGAAGGGGTCAATAAGAAGATAGAAAAAATCCAATTAGGATTTAGGGACCTGAATGACAGTGCAAAACGCTCAAACATACGTATTATAGGCATTCCAGAAGGTGAAGAGAAGGGAAAGGGGTCAGAAAGAGTGTTGCAGGAAATAATGGCTGAAAACTTCCCAAATCTACTGAAAGAGACAGATGTACATATCCAAGAAGCACAGCGCACTCCACAAGTCATAAACCCCAACAGGCCCACCCCAAGACATATACTTGTCAAATTATCCAATGCTCAAGACAAAGAGAAAATCCTAAAAGCAGCAGGAGAAAAGAAAACCATCACATACAAGGGAAGCTCAATTAGATTAAGTGCTGATTTCTCTTCTGAAACCATGGAGGCAAGAAGACAGTGGTATGATATAGTCAAGGTACTAAAGGAAAAAAATTTCCAACCAAGAATACTCTATCCAGCTAAACTAGCATTCAAACATGATGGAGAGTTCAAAATATTCGCAGACAAACAGAAACTGAAAGAGTATACCAACAAGAAACCTCCCCTTCAAGAAATTCTAAAGGGAGTTCTGCAGGAAGAAAGGAAAAAACAGGAAAGGCAAAGTTGGAGGAGAGTATAAGACCAACAACAACAACAAAAAAGACAAAAAAAACATATACAAACAAAATATGACAAACACAAATCCAATCAAAATATGGCTAACACAAATAATTCCTTGATAGTAATAACACTGAATGTCAATGGATTAAACTCACCTATCAAAAGATTCAGACTGGGACATTGGATAAGGAAATATGACCCATCCATATGCTGTCTACAAGAGACACATCTTAGACCCAGAGACGCATGGAGATTGAAAGTGAAAGGCTGGAAAACAATCATACAAGCTAACAATAACCAAAAAAAGGCAGGAGTAGCTATATTAATATCAGACAAAATAGACTTTAAATGTGAAACAATTGTGAGAGACAAAGAAGGATACTACATTTTAGTCAAAGGGAAAATCTGTCAAGAAGATCGAACAATCATAAATATCTATGCCCCTAACAAGGGTGCCTCTAAATATGTCAGGCAAACGCTGGAAAAACTAAGTGAAAGAATAGATACATCTACAATTATAGTGGGGGATTTTAATACACCACTATCAACTCTGGACAGAACATCTCAAAAGAGAATCACCAAAGAAACAAAACATCTGAATAGTATATTAGAGGAGCTCCATCTAATAGACATATATAGATCGCTACACCCAAACACAGCAGGATATACATTTTTCTCAAGCGCACATGGATCATTCTCCAAGATAGATCATATGCTAGGCCACAAAGAAAGGCTGAACGAATTCAGAAAGATTGAAATCATACAAAACATTATCTCTGACCACAGTGGAGTCAAGCTGGAGATTTGCAAGGGAAAGAAGCCCAGATTTCACACCACGATTTGGAAATTAAACAACACACTCTTAGAAAAACAGTGGGTCAAAGAGGAAATCTCAAAAGAAATCAATGACTACCTTGAAACAAATGATAATGATAACACAACATACCAAAATTTATGGGATGCAGCAAAAGCAGTACTGAGAGGGAAGTTTATAGCCATAAATTCATATATCAAAAAAGAAGAAAGAGCAAAAATTGAAGAACTAACTGCACATTTGAAGGAATTAGAAAAACAACAACAAAGTAACCCAACAGGAAGAAGGAAGGAAGGAAATAACAAAGATAAGAGCAGAACTAAATGAAATAGAAAATAAGAAAGCACTTGAACAGATAAACAAGACCAAGAGCTGGTTTTTTGAGAAGATTAACAAAATTGACAAACCTTTAGCAACACTAACAAAGAAAAAAAGAGAGAAGATGCAAATACACAAAATAAGAAATGAGAAAGGCGATATCACCACTGACCCCACAGAAATAAAGACTATCATAAGAGGATATTTTGAAAAACTATATTCCAACAAAAATGACAATCTAGAGGAAATGGACAAATTCCTAGAAACACATAAACAGCCCATATTGACAAAAGAAGAAATTGATGATCTTAACAAACCAATCACAAGCAGAGAGATAGAATCAGTTATTAAAAATCTCCCAACTAAGAAGAGCCCAGGGCCAGATGGCTTCACAGGTGAATTCTATAAAACATTCCGGAAAGAACTGACACCAATCCTGCTGAAACTATTCCAAACCATCGAAACAGAAAGAACATTACCCAACTCCTTCTATGATGCCAACATTACCCTAGTACCAAAGCCAAACAAAGACATCACAAGAAAGGAAAATTACAGACCAATTTCTCTAATGAACCTAGACGCAAAAATACTTAACAAAATACTTGCTAATCGTATTCAACAACACATTAAACGAATTATACACCACGACCAAGTGGGATTCATCCCAGGTATGCAAGGATGGTTCAACATAAGAAAATCAATCAACGTAATACACCATATAAACAGATTGAAGGAAAAAAATCACATGATTATATCTATTGATGCAGAAAAAGCATTTGACAAAATACAGCACCCTTTCTTGATAAAAACACTCCAAATGATTGGAATACAAGGAAATTTTTTGAACATGATAAAGAGTATATATGAAAAACCTAAAGCCAATATTGTTTACAATGGAGAAATCCTAGACTCCTTCCCTCTAAACTCAGGAACAAGACAAGGATGCCCACTGTCGCCGCTCCTATTTAACATTGTCTTAGAAGTACTTGCTCGAGCACTGAGGCAAGAACCAGAAATAAAAGGCATTCAAATTGGAAAGGAAGAAGTCAAAATTTCATTATTTGCAGATGACATGATCCTATACATAGAAAACCCTGAGAGATCTACAATGAAGATTCTAGAACTCATAAATGAGTTTAGTAAAGTCGCAGGTTATAAGATCAATGCGCAAAAATCAGTAGCATTTCTGTACACCAATAATGAGCAAGATCAGGAGGAAATCAAGAAACAAATACCATTCACAATAGTAAATAAAAAAATCAAATACTTAGGAATAAATTTAACTAAAGAGGTAAAGAACTTATACACTGAGAACTATACAAGATTGTTTAAGGAAATCAAAGAAGACCTAAATAAATGGAAGACTATTCCTTGTTCATGGATAGGAAGACTGAACATTATTAAGATGTCTATCCTACCAAAATTGATCTACACATTCAATGCAATCCCAATAAAAATCAATGCAGCCTTCTTTAAGGAACTAGAAAAACTAACTATGAAATTTATTTGGAAAGGAAAGAGACCCCGAATAGCCAAAGACATACTGAAAAAGAAAAATGAAATTGGAGGAATCACACTACCTGACTTCAAAACATACTATAAAGCTACGGTGGTGAAAACAGCATGGTATTGGCATAAGGAGAGACATATAGACCAATGGAATCGAAT
Organism: Dasypus novemcinctus; assembly: GCF_030445035.2. NCBI lineage: Eukaryota > Metazoa > Chordata > Mammalia > Cingulata > Dasypodidae > Dasypus > Dasypus novemcinctus. Next base: position 114,233,615 of record NC_080685.1, read on the forward strand.
TGAAAGCTCTGATATAGAACCTCACATATACAACCACATAATATTCGATAAAGCCACCAAACCCTCTCAACTGGGAGAGAGTGGCCTATTCAACAAATGGTGTCTGGAGAACTGGATAGCCATATGTAGAAGAATGAAAGAGGATTACCATCTCACACCTTATACAAAGATCAACTCAAGATGGATCAAAGACCTAAATATAAGAGCCAAGACCATAAAAACCTTAGAAAGCAGTGTAGGGAAACATCTACAGGACCTTGTAATAGGTAATGGATTTATGAATATCTCACCAAAAGCACGAGCAGCAAAAGAACTAATAGATAAATGGGACTTCCTCAAAATTAAAGCCTTCTGCACCTCAAAGGAGTTTGTCAAGAAAGTAAAAAGGGAGCCCACACAGTGGGAGAAAATATTTGGCAATCATATATCTGATAAGAAACTTATAACTTGCATATATAAAGAACTCCTACATCTTGAAAATAAAAAGATAAACAATCCATTTAAAAAATGGGAAAAAGACTTAAACAGACACTTCTCTGAAGAAGAAATACAAATGGCAAGAAAGCACATGAAAAAATGTTCCAAATCTCTAGCTATCAGGGAAATGCAAATCAAAACCACAATGAGATACCATCTTACACCCATAAGATTGGCAGCTATGAAAAAAACAGAAGAATACAAGTGCTGGAGAGGATGTGAAGGAAGGGGAACACTCATCCACTGCTGGTGGGAATGCAGAAGGATCCAACCATTCTGGAGAACAGTATGGCGGTTTCTCAAAAAACTAGCCATAGATTTGCCATATGACCCAGCAATACCACTGCTGGGAATATACCCAGCAGAACTGAAAACAAGAACACAAACCAATATATGTACACCAATGTTCATAGCAGCATTGTTCACTATTGCCAAAAGTTGGAATCAACCCAAATGCCCATCAACAGACGAGTGGATCAATAAAATGTGGTATATACACACAATGGAATACTACTCGGCTGTAAGAACAAACACACTACAAACACATGTGATAACATGGATGAATCTTGAGAACCTTATGTTGAGTGAAGCAACCCAGACATTGAAGGACAAATACTACATGACCTCAATGATATGAAATAAACAAGCTGCCCTAGATAGCAAGAGACTGAACGATAGGCTTGCAGGAAATCGGAGGGTGGAGGAAGGATATGAGCCGATGTCTGCAGGGGTGGAATTTAAGACGAGATGGTGGTAAGTATGAACACAAAGAAGAGATAAAAGGGGGGCAAGGGGTTGCCTTTGCTTGGGGCTTTGCGGGTTTGAGGGTGGCTGGGGAGGGACGGGTGGGTAACGTTGCCCAAAAGTGGGGGGAGGGAGGGGTAGCATACGAACCAGGAGAGGGTCAGGTGTTGGTGGAGAGTAAAATGCCGAGAAAATCATATCAAAATATAATAAAGAGGGTTACCTGTTTAGAATGCTCGGAGGGGAGGGTCTGATGCAGGACGGGCTCCTGGGCAATGTCTAAATGCTCATTCTGCCAGAGTGGGTGACACCATGGGGTAGAAACCCAAGTAGTGAGAGTGGGGGTGGACCCACATCCTGGGGAGGACTAATGCCATCAAATAGAGGGAACTGTATCCCTCGAGAGAAAGGGTGGCTCCCAGGGCATTGGGGCAGTTGAGCAAGTTAGGCCCTGAACACTATTCCATATATCTCTGGAAGTGGCTCCTCAGGAAACGGAGGTTGGCTATCACTGAGGGCACCAAGGTGGAAGGGAAAATGGACGTTAAATGTGTGGAACCAAAGTAAATGGGGGGTAAGAGAGGAGTTTCTTGAGAGTACACAAGGATGGATATAAAACATGTAATATTACACCATAACATATAGGAGATGACAGACTGATAATGTAAACCATAATGTAAGACATAGGATAACTAAAAATGTAAAGAACTGTGTATCCTAAAGTATGCACCATAATGTAAACACAGATGTCACCTTGTTAGAAAGCTAATGTCTCAGACTCTGTACATCACTTTAAGTAAATATGATATGAATAGGGCGTAAGAGTATCACTGTGGAAGGGAAAAGGTTTTCTGGTGGATGTGTGGGAGTGCTGTATATTATATATATACATTGCTGTGGTCTAGGACTCCAGTGAAGAAAAGCTGAATAATTAGGGGGGGGGGGGGAAATAAAAAAGAAAAAAATAGGATGTGGAATTTTTTCAAGTCAACATTCTTTATCTAAGTTCTTTAGCTAACTTTATCCAAGTTCTTTATCTATCCTTTAAACTCATCGCTATATGCCATTCCCTAGTAAGGGACCATGACATTATATTGGGCTTCAAGTTTCGGGGAGTTCTAGATCACAGAGTGTTTCAACAATGGCAATGGAGGGATACTGGTATGGGATACCAATGACAGGTGATATATGACTGACAGGGAGCTGTACAGAACATATGTCCAGGGTGCATGGTAATGTTTGGATATACTCATAGTGGCAAAAATTAAAAACCACAGTAGGGGGGGTACTGGGTTCCTGGCCAGTGGTGCTCTGTCGTGGTCCCTAGGGGAGCAGCGACAGTCTCCCAGGTACAGTGGTGGGGACCGGGAGGGAGTGAGGGTTCAACAGTGAGCCCCTGATACTAATGACTATGCTTGTGAGCTGATAAACCCAAAATAATAACAAGGCCTAGAGCAACTTTGTGCCTGGGAATTTCCTTCTGTCAGCCTTCATGTTACTCAAATGTGGCCAGTCTCGAAGCCAAACTCAGCATGTAAATGCAATGCCTTCCCCCCAGCGTGGGACATGACACCCGGGGATGAGCCTCTCTGGCAACGAGGGACCACTATCAACTACCAACTGATGATGCAACTGGAAAATGACCTTATACGGAAGGTTCAATGCGGATCAGCAGAATATCCATGTCTACATAAAATACCATGACTTTAAAATGCTGTTTGACCTAAAGTAAGGGGGAAATGGAAAGGAGAAATGAGTTTATATGGCTACGAGTTTCTAAAAAAGAGTCTGGAGGCTGGCAGAAGGTTTGCCCTCATGCACAACTGAGCAGAGTCAGAGAGACAGATAAAGCAGATACAACCCCCAGATATTGGTTCCTTTGAGGGCTAAAGAGACCCATGGGAGTTATGGTCATGGCCGATGGGGTTAACTACCAGGGCAGATGGCCCCTCTTTGGAAATGGTGTTTATGTGTGATGAATCTGGACTCAGATGGGATCTCCCTTCATAAGACTTTCATGCTAATGTGCTGGAGGTGCAGTTAATGTTGGGGTTTAAGATATATTTAGGGGATTTGAATCTCTGGACTGACAATGTGATAGCCAGATCCTGAGCCTCAACAGACTCCAGCACCTACAATCTGATTTATTGGACTTACCACACTCAGCTAAGATGGAGGTGAAGAAGGACAACCACCACACCATGGAGCCTAGAGTGATTACAACTGAAAATGGGAGGATTGCATCCAGCATCCAGGTGGAATCTGAGCCTCCTCTTGACATAAAGGTGCAATGGACACAACCAATCCAGTGTCCACATAGAAGAGGTGGCATTGGATTGGGAAAAGTGGACATAATGGACAAAGGGTATGGGGAAAGGCAGGAAGAGATGAGAGGTGGAGGCGTCTTCGGGACATGGAGCTGCCCTGGATGGTGCTTCAGAGGTAATCACCGGACATTGTAAATCCTCACAGGGCCTACATGATGGAATAGAGGAGAGTATGGGCCATGATGTGAACCAATGTATATGAGGTGCAGAGGTGCCCAAAGATGTACTTACCAAATCCAATGGATGTGTCATGATGATGGGAACGAGTGTTGTTGGGGGGGGGGAGAGGGGGGGTGGGGGGGTGGGGTTGAATGGGACCTCACATATATATTTTTAATGTAATATTATTACAAAGTCAATAAAAAATAAAAAAATTAAAAAAAAAAAAAAAGAAAGAAAATGCAGCAAATAGACACAGAGAACAGACAACCGGGGTGGGGGAGGAAGGGGAGAGAAATAAATGAATAAATAAATCCTTTAAAAAAAAGAATAAACAGGAAAAAGGTAACTTTGCAACTGTGTGGAATCTAAACAACACTCTTAAATGATCAGTGGATCAAAGAAGAAACTGTAAGTGAAATCAGTAAATGAAAATGGCAAATGAAACAAATGAAACAAAATGACAAATGAAAATGAGAGCACAAATCACCAAAATTTAAGTGATACAGCATAGTTGCGGCTGGGGCGGCTTGCACCCCGACGCTGACGGGGGGGTTTGGAGGGGTCAGCTGGCTGCAAAGGCGTCTGAGGCTGCGGCAGACAGCCTCAGAGGGGCTCTCAGGCGTGGAGGACGCGCGGCGAGGGGAGAAAGAATGCCGCGGAGACCAGGTCTGGTACGCAAGTCCGGTTTATTGCGGAAGGGGACATAGCTTTATAGGGTTAGGGACTGCGTGGAGGGATTTGATAGGTGCGGGCGGGTGTGGGAGGAAGGGCGCCCGGCTTGCCACAGTGCTTTAATGCAATGCTTGGCTGTTTCCCCCGGTAAGGGGACAGTGTAGCAAAGGTGAGAAAAGGTGTTGACTGTGACATGGACATACTTGAGGCGCCCAAATGATGGCACATGGGTGACGTCTATTTGCCATTGGGAGTTTGGCTTGAGGCCGCGGGGGTTGACCCCTTGTGGCTGCAACGGTCCAAGCGGCAAGAAGGGGGTGCATGTTTTACAGGCGCGCACCAAATGCTTGCAAGTTTCCTTGGGGAGGCCTGGCAAAAGACGTTGAAGTGAGGCTGCTGAAAAGTGGAACTTAGAATGGAGAAGTTTGGCTTGATTGACCAAGTCTCCGACAGTGGCTATTGTATGGGTGGAGACGGTTTGGTCGGCAGCAGAATTACCCGTGGCTAGAGGCCTGGGCAGCCCTGAATGGCTGCGAATATGAGAAATGGCTGTGTGCGGAGCTTGAGCTCTCGCTGCAAGGCGTGGAGTGCTTGATCAATGGGCGTGTCACGTGGAAAGAAAACAGCGTGGGCAATAACTGAACAAACTTGCAGGGCGTACTGACTATCAGTGAAGATGTTGACGGGCTCATTGCCGTGGTGTTGGAAGGCAGTGAGGATGGCCAGTAGCTCGCCCACCTGAACCGATCCGGGATGGGTTTGGCAGTAAACAATTGGCAAGTCACAGCTGGGAGAGTAGGCAATATAAGTAAACTTGGTCTTAGAGGCGTCCGTGAAGACAGTAGTGGAGTTGGAGAGAGGCTTGGAGCCAGGGAAAGGGTGGTATAGTGGGGAGAGGGGGAGCCTTGTGAGGCCCTGGAGCAACTTGTATGTGGGGGGGTAATGGCAATTAAAGGTCCCGTGGAAGATTTCTAGAAGAATTTGAGCACGGGGGTTTTCGGAGAAAAGGGCAGTTGTGTGCTTATCAGTAAGGCATACATATTCAGAATCAGAGACAATATTCAAGGACTCTTAAAACATTTGTAAAACTTTAATGATGGCTCAAAGCTCTGTGCATTGAGCAGATGAATAAGGAGTTGGCTAAACCTGTTCTTTTTGGAAAGTAACATGCTGGTTTTTTTTTTTTTTATGCTGCTTTTTCATTACTATTACTATTAGTAAATACTGTACAAGATGGTTGGGCTATGCACATAGCCTTGAAAAGCACTGCAAAAGTTTATTGTTGGGTTCTTACAGATAAAGGAATGCAGCTGGCTTGATTTGTGTAAGACACTAAAGAGAGTCTCAGCAAGTTTTAAAACAAAGCGATAGCAATACAGCTGGACTTTAACTTTTTGTAACAAACTAGCAGTATTTGGGACTGCTGCATACTGGTGTTGTTACTTTAACCTATGATAAGAGGTTGGTTTTGTGACATATACTCTTTTATAATAATTAAAACCATAATTAACTACATTGTACTTTTCTTTAATATTATGCTGAAATATTGGTAACTTTATACACTTTTAGGCATTCATAGAAACTTTTTATCCATACGACTTTAATTAATAGAGGGTTTAAGGGAAGAAAAAGTTGTTAATTTTATAACACTGTAAAACACTTTTATTTAGCTTATAACATATTAAATGAACTTAATTATTACTTTAATTTTTCTTTCAAGGTAAAAGAACAAATCTCTTATAATTAGTTTGGAACAAAAGGCCACTGTTCAGGATTAGGTCTTGAGAAAGCAGTTTTGAACGTTATGTTCCTTTAAGAGATAAAGCTTTCTTTCTTGGAACACCGAGGAAACGATAAGCACAAGAAACATAAGACAGACTCTCTTTGTATACTGACTGAGGATAAGAACTTTTACTAAAACAGATTAATGGTGAGAGGCCTTGAGAAAGAACAAAAATTTTCAACTTTGCATCAGCATACTACCCGACACCAAAGCCTGTAAAATTTTATAGATAGACCCATTAAATTTTATTTAACTTTAACTGTAAAAATTCTTTGTCCATTAATCTTCTGCAGTTTTAGCATTCACTCAGGTTTCGTCCTATACTCTACTTTTTCCAATAGTCAATTATTTTATTTCAGGACAAAATTATTTTCTGTTTCCTTAATAATAAAAACACATTCCATATAGCCTACATCAAAGTTATCAAGCAAACCTCTTATAACAATACTGTGAACATTAAACAAGCTTGTTAAAATAATGAACTTTTCTTTAAATACTTAGTAGCATGCAATATTAGAAACAGTTTTCTAGAAGCAAGTTGGCAGGGGAGGCTGGTTGCTGCCAATCTTTCCTGTTATAAAATTACCTTTTATTATTATCATCATCAATTCAGTTTTATATATATTTAGAATGACCTTTTGGAATTAGCCATTTAATACTTTAATGTAAACAATGCTTCATTAAACCTCTTATAATTATTTATAACCATATAGACTATTGAAGACAAATTTTATTTTTATAGAACACATTCCCTTACTTAAAGTTATCACAATACCTTTTACAGCTTGCCATCTGCAAATTAAGTTTCAAGAGTTCATGAAAAATTAGGTATTTTACTTTAGGACATAATACGCCTTTTTGCAAAACTTATTACATTTCAGTTAGCATTTTCACAAACTTTTAACCTTTTTTAATATTCATTTAAGCTTTACATTCTTTATATTATCCTGTGAAGAAAAATAAGTTATTCATTTTAATGTGGGCAAGAACAACCTTTTATGAAGACGTACAGTTAATCTTGTCAATCAAGACTTATGATTTCTATTATTGTAGATATCTTATTAACATTTAAGCTCATGTATTGATATAATAAACTTAAGTATTAATATAAGCGCTTATTTAATTTTTGGCCATTTGGATAGAGCTCTTTTATAAATTTTTATTAATTTATATTACCATCCGGAGGTATCAAAATATACACTGACATTGAACGAACAGACAAACACAGAACAATCACAACACAGTAACAGAAACATACAGTTTACAATTAATTCATAATTCTTAGTTTCTTAGTATAGCTGCTTTTAAATCCTCTGTTATATAGCACATTTTAGATTGTACCTTTCAAGATTTTCTCTGGAATCCATGCTGCCTGCAACACGAAAGCCTGTGCTCGGAAACATTCCTATCAGTTATCAGCAATCAGCTAAAATAACTTGAGAAGCAGTTAGGCAGACCATTAGCACACATTTTTGGATAATTACTGTAAGACTATAGTGAGACTTGAAGTTCAGGAGTAAACTATTGATTTACAACTGAAAATTTCTTTTTAAACCTTGATAAAATTTTTGTACTAATTTTAATATCTTGGTTAAAGAAGTCCAATTAGAATTAGCATGGAAATAAAACAGAACACCAATGTTGCCATGTTTTTCTCTCATACCAGTGGATTAATTATATCAGCCTTCACTAGCCCAGAGATACATTGTCATGTAGATAGTAGGGAGCCCAAAGAGTTGTGAAAAGGGGTGGGCGTTTGCTGGAACAGAGTTGATTGCCTTATAAGCTTGTGTGGATTTTCGGGCTTGTGGCTGGCCTTGTTGATAGGCGGGGCCAATTTCAGGTAGGTATCAGGGTCCGAGAGATTGGCAGTGAAAGCCAGGGGTTGAAGGGGACCAGTAGATCCCAGTAAGCCTGGAGTTGCCTGCCCAAAACTTTACATTGGTGGCAGGCTAGTAGGCCAGCAAGTGCTCTGACTTGCGGCGCTTGGCGGGAAGATAGACGCCCGCCCATTTTTCTGCCGGGGGCCGATAACGGGGGTCCTTACCTTGAGAGCGTGGCGAAGGGGTGGGAGCGAGGTCCCACGGGGGTGAGGCAGTGGTCACGTCGGACCGGACTTGAACTGCCACCACGTTGGGCGCCAGTTGCGGCTGGGGCGGCTTGCACCCCGACGCTGACGGGGGGGTTTGGAGGGGTCAGCTGGCTGCAAAGGCGTCTGAGGCTGCGGCAGACAGCCTCAGAGGGGCTCTCAGGCGTGGAGGACGCGCGGCGAGGGGAGAAAGAATGCCGCGGAGACCAGGTCTGGTACGCAAGTCCGGTTTATTGCGGAAGGGGACATAGCTTTATAGGGTTAGGGACTGCGTGGAGGGATTTGATAGGTGCGGGCGGGTACTGCTTCCTGATAGGTGATTGTAAGCGGTTGCTAAGCAGAGGGCTGGTGGAGAGGTTTGGAATAGGGGAGGGGAAAGGGGGAGTGAGAGCTGGCCGGATGTTGGGCTAGGCGGGAGATAAAAAGGGGGAGGGCAGCACCGGCCAGCCGTTAGCAGCAAAGGCCTAGTCAGGCATGGTCACCTTATCTAGGCCCAGTGGGCAGAGGCGGTATCACTTCTTGCCGCACCGTTTGCTACTGTGGCAAGCCGGGCGCCCTTCCTCCCACACATAGTCAGTCTTGAGAGGGAAATTTATAGCCCTAAACACCTAATTTAAAAAGTAGAAAGGGCTAAACTCAAAGACTTACCTGAACACCTAGAGAAATTGGAAAAAGAACAGCAAACCAATCCTCAAAGCAAGCAGAAGTAAGGAAATAATAAAGATTGGAGCAGAAATAAATGAAACTGAGAACAACAACAACAAAAACAAAATAGAGAAAATCAAAACCAAAAGCTGGTTCTTTGAGATCTGTAAAATTGACAAATTGCTAGCAAGATTAGCAAAGGAGAAAAACAGGCAAATAAATACAAACAGAAATCAAAGGAGGGAAGTAATGACTGACCCCACAGAAACAAAAAGAATCAAAAGACATTATGTACACAAGCAGAGTATTCCATAAGTCCGTTATTTTCTTTGTTATCATGACCATTGAACTTAATTAAAGAAAAGGAAAGATCAGCAAAAACATTTCCTTTCATCGCTAAAAGCTGAGGTTCAATTCATAACATTTTTGTGTATGTAGGACTCTGAAAAAAATTACTTGAAAGAAACTGATCTAGAATCTGAATAGTTTTCTCTATATGTAATGCATGTTGATGTTTAATACAGTTATAATTAAAATCCCAAGTATTTTAGGTTATTTAGAATTTAAAATTTTATTATGTATGTCTTATTGCATTGCAGTCAGAATATGTTCTAAATAATTTCTGCTCATAAAAGTTATATTTTCTTGGTAGCCTAATAAATTCCATTGACACTGAAAAAGAAGTGTATTCTCCATTTGAAAGATACAAAATTGATATGGAGCTAATAGAATAACTTAATTTTATTATTAAAGCCTTCATAATCTAGCTTATTTGTTGCTCATCTGATTTGTCAAAGACTGAGAAAGGAATATTGAAATATCATAAAAATACGGTGTTCTATTTGTTTGTTCTTTGGCTTTTATATTTAGGCCTAATCTTATTCTCCATTTACAGGTACTTGAAATATATCCTTTATTAACACATTTAACAGTGATTTCCTTTCAGGAGCAGAACTGGATTCATGGCTAGGGCAAAGAAAGCATTTACTTCATTTTAGAACATTCTGTATTATTTCTGCTTCGCAACCCTGTTCATGTACTGATTTTATTTTTAAAAGATAAATAAGCACAACTAAAGTAAAAGCCATTTGTATCCCCCCCCAAAAAAAGAATCAAAAGACAATATTATGAGAAATTGTATGCCAACAATGACAACCTAGAAATGGGCAAATTCCTTGAAAGGCACAACCAACCTACACTGACACTACAAGAATTAACAAACCAACCACGTTTAAAGAGACTGAATCCATCATCAAACACCTCCCAACAAGGAAATGCTCAGGACCAAATGACTTCAGAGATGAATTCTACCAAGCATTTAGAAAAGAATTAAAAACAATCCTGTTTAAACTCTTCCAACATGATGAAAAGGAGGGAAAACTACCTCACTCTTTTTATGAAGCCAACATCACCCTAACACCAAAGCCAGATAAAGACACTATAAGGAAAGAAAAGTACAGACCCATCTCCTCAATGAACACAGAGATGCAAAAATTCTCAACAAAATACTGACAAATTGAATCCAGCAGCATTATCGAAGACTTACACATCACGCCCAAGGAGGATTTGTTCCTGGTAAGCAAGGCTACCTCAACATAAAAAACACCATCAACATAATACACCACATTAAAAAAATTGAAGGGAAAAAACACATGATGATCACAACAGACACAGAAAAGGTATTTGACAGAATCCAGCATTCTTTCTTGGTAAAAAGCACTTCAAAAGGTATGAATAGAAGAAAAATGCCCCACAGCCAACATGGTACTCAGTGAAGAAATGGTAAAAGCTTTCCATCTAAGATCAGGAACAAGACAAGGATGTCCACTACCACCACTGCTATTCAACATCCTACTACGAATTCTAGCTAGAGCAATTAGAGAAGAAAAAAAATCAAAGACATCCAAATAGGAAAAGGGATACAAAACTTGCACTATTTGCAGATGACATGATCCTATATTTAGAAAATTCTGAAATGTCTATAACAAAGCTACTTGAGCTAATAAATGAGTTCAGCAAAGTGGCAGAATACAAGATCCACATGCAGAAATCAGTGTTCTTATATACTAGTATTGCACAATCTGAGGAGAAATCAGGGGGAAGATTCCATTTACAATAGCAACAAAAGACTCAATATGTAGGCATCAACTTAGTCAAAGAAGCACAGGACCTACACGCAGAAAACTACAAAACAGTGGTAAAAGAAATTTAAAATGACCTAAACAAATGGAATGACACTCCGTGTTCACATACTCTTAAGACTAAATATTGTGAAGATGTCAATCCAACCTAAACTGATTTATAGACTCAATGTAATACCAATCAAAATTCTAACAGCCTACTTGACAGAACTAGAAAAGGCAATTACCAAATTCATTTGGAACAGAAAATGCATCCAAGTAACCAAAAGCATTCTAAAAAAGAAGAACAAAGTGGGAGGAATTTCACTGCCAGACCCTGAAACATATTACAAAGCTACAGTGGTCAAAACAGCATGGCACTGGCATAAAGAGAGACTCATCAATCAGAGTAATACAATTTAGAATCCAGAAATAAACCCTCACCTCCATGGTCAGCTAGTTCTTCAGACACCTACCAAGTCCATGTTAATGGGAAAAAAGTCCCTTCAATAAATGGTGCTGGGAGACCTGGATATCTATAACCAAATGAATGGAATGGAACCACTATCTTACATCCCATACAAGAATCAACTCAAAATGGATCAGAGACCTAGATATAAAAGGACCATAAAACTGCTTGAAGAAAATGTAGGGAAACATCTTAAAGACCTTGTGCTACACAGTGATTTTTTGGACCTTACACCCAAAGCACATGAAACAAAAGAAAAACTGGATAAATGGAACCTCCTCAAAATTAAACATGTGTGCACCTCACAGGACTTTGTCAAATGGGTGAAAAAGCAGCTGCCTCAGCAGAAGGAAATGCTTGGAAATCACATGTCCAATAAGGGTTTAGTATCCATGATATATAAAGAGATGTTACAACTCAATAATAAAAAAAAACCAAATGACTCAATTAAAAAATGGGCAAAAGACATGAATAGACATTTGTCCAAAGAAGAAATACAAATGACAAGAAGAAACATGAAAATATGTTCAATATGAGTAATGATTATGGAAATGCAAATCACCCATCAGAATGGCCACTATTAAAAAGTCAGGAGGGGGCAAGATGGCGGCTGAGTGAACATCCCTGTTAGGGTCTTCTGCAGGGAATCGGCTGGGCGGCGTTGGAGACTCTTTGGGACCGGATTGTTTCGGGATTTTTGCTGGTCCGGAGGTGTCTGGACATCGATTTGGAGGGAAGGTAACAGAGAGGATCCGTCTGTGAAATATACACGGAGATCCCAGCTACCTGTAGAGGATTCCCTCTTGGGTAGGCAGAGACGAGGCATCTAGCCCCGCTCGGTGGGGCTGAGCCAGGCCGGGCCGCAGCGGCGGATGCCAGAGCCGGGTCGGGCTGCGCGGGCGGTGAGCGGGCCTGGGCGGGGCCGAGCCGGGCCGAGCCGGGCCGCAGCGGCCGGCGTGCGGAGCCAGGCGGGGCCGGTTCAGGCCGCGGCGGTGGGCGGCGGACGCCGGAGCTGGGCCTGGGCCGCTGTAGCGAGCGGAGCCCGGCAGAGCCGGGCCGGGCCGCGGCGGCGTACGGAACCGGGCGGGGCCGGTCCAGGACGCGGCGTGAGAGGCGGACTCCGGAGCCAGGCTGGGCCGCTGTAGCGAGTGGAGCCGGGCGTAGCCGGGCCGGGCCGCGGCAGCGTATGGAGCCAGGCGGGGCCAGTGCAGGCTGAGGCGGCGAGAGGCGGACGCCGGAGCTGGGCCGGGCCGCTGTAGCGAGCGGAGCCAGGCGGAGCCGGGTCAGGCCACAGCGGCATATGGAGCCGGGCGGGGCCGGTCCAGGCCGCGGTGGCGGGAGGTGGACGCGAGGGGCCGGCTGGGCTGCTGTAGCGAGCGGTGCCGGGCGGAGCGAGGCCAGGGCGCGGCGGCGTACCGAGCCGGGCAGAGCCGGTCCAGGCCTCCGCGGCGGGCAGCAGCGGGCGGAGCCGGGCCTGCGGAGGGGTTTCTGTTCTGTGTTTTTTTTTTTTTTTTTTTTTTGGAGCATCTGCAGTACTGGGGAGTTCGTGGGCCCTGGGCGGCCTATTGGGGGTTTGTGGGAAGGGAGGTGCTTGCAGACCCATTTGGGCAGACAGACGGGGGGTTTTAGGGCAAAGCAGGGGGAAGTTGTTGTTTTAGATAGTGTTGCAATTGTGACACGTGTATACCTGTATCTCTCTTTCCCCTATCCGTTCCCCACCGTTTGCCCATCCTCTTTTTCTTTCTTCCTTTCTTCTTGTCTTTCTTTTTTTCTTTATTATAATTAGTTTTTTTTTTGTTTTCTCTTTCCCTCTTGTCCCTCATCTTCCACTCATTTTATTTTAATTCAAGTATACAATAGGTGCTACAGGGAACACCTCACATTTGCTGGGTTTTCCCATCCTCCACTGCCTCATTTCTGTGTGAACTGATTTAGGCTACCTACACTATCCCCCTTCCCCTGCATCTTGATATCCACTATCATCTACTGTCTCTCCTATATTCCACCCCCACCTCCCGTTCTTTGATCCACAAAGTGTCTAACTCTTAATTTCTAATACCTTTGTTCTGTTTTCTGTCTGTTATCCACTCTTGAAACTCCTACCTTGCTTTTCTTTTTCCTTCTCTCATGAAAACAATAGCTTTGTAGTTCATACCATATTCCTCCCATATTCAGTCATCTACTTCATAAAAGGTACTCTACCTACAGCTATAACTCTATACAATCTACATGAATCTAACCTCCATCCTCCCAGATCTCATATTCTTGCTTTGTTAACATACATCACCAATACTACTTTATACTTTTCCCTTGCTTACACAATTGCCTTTCCCCAACACTAATACTTTCCTCTAAAGTGAACTTAACCAACAAGTAACTAGAATAAGAAGAAAAAAGTGACAAAGAGAAGAGATAACACCTATGCAAAAATAACAACTAATTAACCTCCAAGAGCAGACAAAGAAGCTAAGGATCTGATTAAATTCGTCAAAATAAAGAGATGACCAGAAAGGAACAAAAATCTACAAACCAAACCAATAATCAGGAAAACATGGCTGAATCCAATCAACAAACCAATAATCACGAAGGGGAGCAAAACTTGGCACAAGCAATGAAAGATCTCAGAACATTTATCACCGACAAATTTGATGCAGTAAGGAAAGAGGTTAACAACATGAAGATATCATTGGAGGGGAAATTGCAGACATACGCAAAAACATAACAGATATGATGGGAATGAACACCACAGTTCAAGAAATCAAAAATACACTTGCAGCAAATATCAGCAGACTAGAAGAGACAGAGCAGAAAATTAGTGATGTGGAAGACAGTACATCAGAAATCAAACAGAGAGTAGAAGGGGTCAATAAGAAGATAGAATGGCTACGAGTTTCTAAAAAAGAGTCTGGAGGCTGGCAGAAGGATTGCCCTCATGCACAACTGAGCAGAATCAGAGAGACAGATAAAGCAGATACAACCCCCAGATATTGGTTCCTTTGAAGGCTAAAGAGACCCATGAGAGTTATGGCCATGGCCGATGGGGTTAACTACCAGGGCAGATGGCCCCTCTTTGGAAATGGTGTTTATGTGTGATGAATCTGGACTCAGATGGGATCTCCCTTCATAAGACTTTCATGCTAATGTGCTGGAGGTGCAGTTAACGTTGGGATTTAAGATATATTTAGGGGATTTGAATCTCTGGACTGACAATGTGATAGCCAGGTCCTGAACCTCAACAGACTCCAGCACCTACAATCTGATTTATTGGACTTACCACACTCAGCTAAGATGGAGTTGAAGAAGGACAATCACCACACCATGGAGCCTAGAGTGATTACAACTGAAAATGGGAGGATTGCATACAGCATCCATGTGGAATTTGAGCCTCCTCTTGACATAGAGGTGCAATGGACACAACCAATCCAATGTCCACATAGAAGAGGTGGTATTGGATTGAGAAAAGTGGACATGGTGGACGATGGGTATGGGGAAAGGCAGGAAGAGATGACAGGTGGAGGTGTCTTTGGGACATGGAGCTGCCCTGGATGGTGCTTCAGAGGCAATCACCGGACATTGTAAATCCTCACAGGGCCCACTGGATGGAATGGAGGAGAGTATGGGCCATGATGTGGACCATTGGCTATGAGGTGCAGAGGTGCCCAAAGATGTACTTACCAAATCCAATGGATGTGTCATGATGATGGGAACGAGTGTTGTTGGGGGGGGAGAGGGGGGGGTGGGGGAGCGGGGTTGAATGGGACCTCACATATATATTTTTGATGTAATATTATTACAAAGTCAATTTAAAAAAAAGGAAAAAAAAATAAAACATAAAAAAAAAAAAAAAAAAAAAGAAGATAGAAAAAATCCAATTAGGATTTAGGGACCTGAATGACAATGCAAAAACGCTCAAACATACGTATTATAGGCATTCCAGAAGGTCAAGAGAAGGGAAAGGGGTCAGAAGGAGTGTTGCAGGAAATAATGGCTGAAAACTTCCCAAATCTACTGAAAGAGACAGATGTACATATCCAAGAAGCACAGCGCACTCCACTGGTCATAAACCCCAACAGGCCCACCCCAAGACATATACTTGTCAAATTATCCAATGCTCAAGACAAAGAGAAAATCCTAAAAGCAGCAAGAGAAAAGAAAACCATCACATACAAGGGAAGCTCAATTACATTAAGTGCTGATTTCTCTTCTGAAACCATGGAGGCAAGAAGACAGTGGTATGATATAGTCAAGGTACTAAAGGAAAAAAATTTCCAACCAAGAATACTCTATCCAGCTAAACTAGCATTCAAACATGATGGAGAGTTCAAAATATTCGCAGACAAACAGAAACTGAAAGAGTATACCAACAAGAAACCTCCCCTTCAAGAAATTCTAAAGGGAGTTCTGCAGGAAGAAAGGAAAAAACAGGAAAGGCAAAGTTGGAGGAGAGTATAAGACCAACAACAACAACAAAAAAAAGACAAAAAAAATATACAAACAAAATATGACAAACACAAATCCAATCAAAATACGGCTAACACAAATAATTCCTTGATAGTAATAACACTGAATGCCAACGGATTAAACTCACCTATCAAAAGATTCAGACTGGGACATTGGATAAGGAAATATGACCCATCCATATGCTGCCTACAAGAGACACATCTTAGACCCAGAGACGCATGGAGATTGAAAGTGAATGGCTGGAAAACAATCATACAAGCTAACAATAACCAAAAAAAGGCAGGAGTAGCTATATTAATATCAGACAAAATAGACTTTAAATGTGAAACAATTGTGAGAGACAAAGAAGGATACTACATTTTAGTCAAAGGGAAAATCTGTCAAGAAGATCGAACAATCATAAATATCTATGCCCCTAACAAGGGTGCCTCTAAATACGTCAGGCAAATGCTGGCAAAACTAAGTGAAAGAATAGATACATCTACAATTATAGTGGGGGATTTTAATACACCACTATCAACTCTGGACAGAACATCTCAAAAGAGAATCACCAAAGAAACAAAACATCTGAATAGTATATTAGAGGAGCTCGACCTAATAGACATATATAGATCGCTACACCCAAACACAGCAGGATATACATTTTTCTCAAGCGCACATGGATCATTCTCCAAGATAGATCATATGCTAGGCCACAAAGAAAGGCTGAACGAATTCAGAAAGATTGAAATCATACAAAACATTATCTCTGACCACAGTGGAGTCAAGCTGGAGATCTGCAAGGGACAGAAGCCCAGATTTCACACCACGATTTGGAAATTAAACAGCACACTCTTAGAAAAACAGTGGGTCAAAGAGGAAATCTCAAAAGAAATCAATGACTACCTTGAAACAAATGATAATGATAACACAACATACCAAAATTTATGGGATGCAGCAAAAGCAGTACTGAGAGGGAAGTTTATAGCCATAAATTCATATATCAAAAAAGAAGAAAGAGCAAAAATTGAAGAACTAACTGCACATTTGAAGGAATTAGAAAAACAACAACAAAGTAACCCAACAGGAAGAAGAAGGAAGGAAATAACAAAGATAAGAGCAGAACTAAATGAAATAGAAAATAAGAAAGCACTTGAACAGATAAACAAGACCAAGAGCTGGTTTTTTGAGAAGATCAACAAAATTGACAAACCTTTAGCAACAATAACAAAGAAAAAAAGAGAGAAGATGCAAATACACAAAACAAGAAATGAGAAAGGCGATATCACCACTGACCCCACAGAAATAAAGACTATCATAAGAGGATATTTTGAAAAACTATATTCCAACAAAAATGACAATCTAGAGGAAATGGACAAATTCCTAGAAACACATAAGCAGCCCATATTGACAAAAGAAGAAATTGATGATCTGAACAAACCAATCACAAGCAGAGAGATAGAATCAGTTATTAAAAATCTCCCAACTAAGAAGAGCCCAGGGCCAGATGGCTTCACAGGTGAATTCTACAAAACATTCCGGAAAGAACTGACACCAATCCTGCTGAAACTATTCCAAAACATCGAAACAGAAAGAACATTACCCAACTCCTTCTATGATGCCAACATTACCCTAGTACCAAAGCCAAACAAAGACATCACAAGAAAGGAAAATTACAGACCAATTTCTCTAATGAACCTAGACGCAAAAATACTTAACAAAATACTTGCTAATCGTATTCAACAACACATTAAACGTATTATACACCACGACCAAGTGGGATTCATCCCAGGTATGCAAGGATGGTTCAACATAAGAAAATCAATCAACGTAATACACCATATAAACAGATTGAAGGAAAAAAATCACATGATTATATCTATTGATGCAGAAAAAGCATTTGACAAAATACAGCACCCTTTCTTGAAAAAAACACTCCAAGAGATTGGAATACAAGGGAATTTTTTGAACATGATAAAGAGTATATATGAAAAACCTAAAGTCAATATTGTTTACAATGGAGAAATCCTAGACTCCTTCCCTCTAAACTCAGGAACAAGACAAGGATGCCAACTGTCTCCGCTCCTATTTAACATTGTCTTAGAAGTACTTGCTCGAGCACTGAGGCAAACACCAGAAATAAAAGGCATTCAAATTGGAAAGGAAGAAGTCAAAATTTCATTATTTGCAGATGACATGATCCTATACATAGAAAACCCTGAGAGATCTACAACGAAGATTCTAGAACTCATAAATGAGTTTAGTAAAGTCGCAGGTTATAAGATCAATGCGCAAAAATCAGTAGCATTTCTGTACACCAATAATGAGCAAGATCAGGAGGAAATCAAGAAACAAATACCATTCACAATAGTAAATAAAAAAATCAAATACTTAGGAATAAATTTAACTAAAGAGGTAAAGAACTTATACACCGAGAACTATACAAGCTTGTTCAAGGAAATCAAAGAAGACCTAAACAAATGGAAGACTATTCCTTGTTCATGGATAGGAAGACTGAACATTATTAAGATGTCTATCCTACCAAAACTGATCTACACATTCAATGCAATCCCAATAAAAATCAATGCAGCCTTCTTTAAGGAACTAGAAAAACTAACTATGAAATTTATTTGGAAAGGAAAGAGACCCCGAATAGCCAAAGACATACTGAAAAAGAAAAACGAAATTGGAGGAATCACACTACCTGACTTCAAAACATACTATAGGGAAACGGACTTTGGCCCAGTGGTTAGGGCGTCCATCTACCATATGGGAGGTCCACGGTTCAAACCCCAGCCTCCTTGACTCGTGTGGAGCTGGCCATGCGCAGCGCTGATGCACACAAGGAGTGCCGAGCCACGCAAGGGTGTCCCCCGCGTGGGGGAGACCCACGCGCAAGGAGTGCGCCCGTGAGGAAAAGCCGCCCAGCGTGTAAAAGAAAGAGCAGCCTGCCCAGGAATGGCACCGCCCACACTTCCCGTGCCGCTGACGACAACAGAAGCGGACAAAGAAACAAGATGCAGCAAATAGACACCAAGAACAGACAACCAGGGGAAGGGGGGAAATTAAATAAATAAATAAATCTTTAAAAAAAAAAACATACTATAAAGCTACGGTGGTGAAAACAGCATGGTATTGGCATAAGGAGAGACACACAGACCAATGGAATCGAATTGAAAACTCTGATATAGAACCTCACATATACAACCACATAATATTCGATAAAGCCACCAAACCCTCTCAACTGGGAGAGAGTGGCCTATTCAACAAATGGTGTCTGGAGAACTGGATAGCCATATGTAGAAGAATGAAAGAGGATTACCATCTCACACCTTATACAAAGATCAACTCAAGATGGATCAAAGACCTAAATATAAGAGCCAAGACCATAAAAACCTTAGGAAGCAGTGTAGGGAAACATCTACAGGACCTTGTAATAGGAAATGGATTTATGAATATCTCACCAAAAGCACGAGCAGCAAAAGAACTAATAGATAAATGGGACTTCCTCAAAATTAAAGCCTTCTGCACCTCAAAGGAGTTTGTCAAGAAAGTAAAAAGGGAGCCCACACAGTGGGAGAAAATATTTGGCAATCATATATCTGATAAGAAACTTATAACTTGCATATATAAAGAACTCCTATATCTTGAAAATAAAAAGATAAACAACCCATTTAAAAAATGGGAAAAAGACTTAAACAGACACTTCTCCGAAGAAGAAATACAAATGGCAAGAAAGCACATGAAAAAATGTTCCAAATCTCTAGCTATCAGGGAAATGCAAATCAAAACTACAATGAGATACCATCTTACACCCATAAGATTGGCAGCTATGAAAAAAACAGAAGAATACAAGTGCTGGAGAGGATGTGAAGGAAGGGGAACACTCATCCACTGCTGGTGGGAATGCAGAAGGATCCAACCATTCTGGAGGACAGTATGGCGGTTTCTCAAAAAACTAGCCATAGATTTGCCATATGACCCAGCAATACCACTGCTGGGTATATACCCAGCAGAACTGAAAACAAGGACACAAACCGATATATGTACACCAATGTTCATAGCAGCATTGTTCACTATTGCCAAAAGTTGGAATCAACCCAAATGCCCATCAACAGATGAGTGGATCAATAAAATGTGGTATATACACACAATGGAATACTACTCGGCTGTAAGAACAAACACACTACAAACACATGTGATAACATGGATGAATCTTGAGAACCTTATGTTGAGTGAAGCAACCCAGACATTGAAGGACAAATACTACATGACCTCAATGATATGAAATAAACAAGCTGCCCTAGATAGCAAGAGACTGAACGATAGGCTTACAGGAAATCGGAGGGTGGAGGAAGGATATGAGCCGATGTCTGCAAGGGTGGAATTTAAGACGAGATGGTGGTAAGTATGAACACAAAGAAGAGATAAAAGGGGGGCAAGGGGTTGCCTTTGGTTAGGGCTTTGCGGGTTTGAGGGTGGCTGGGGAGGGACGGATGGGTAACGTTGCCCAAAAGTGGGGGGAGGGAGGGGTAGCATATGAACACAGGAGAGGGTCAGGTGTTGTTGGAGAGTAAAATGCCGAGAAAATCATATCAAAATATAATAAAGAGGGTTACCTGTTTAGAATGCTCGGAGGGGAGGGTCTGATGCAGGACGGGCTCCTGGGCAATGTCTAAATGCTCATTCTGCCAGAGTGGGTGACACCATGGGGTAGAAACCCAAGTAGTGAGAGTGGGGGTGGACCCACATCCTGGGGAGGACTAATGCCATCAAATAGAGGGAACTGTATCCCTCGAGAGAAAGGGTGGCTCCCAGGGCATTGGGGCAGTTGAGCAAGTTAGGCCCTGAACACTATTCCATCTATCTCTGGAAGTGGCTCCTCAGGAAACGGAGGTTGGCTGTCACTGTGGGCACCAAGGTGGAAGGGAAAATGGACGTTAAATGTGTGCAACCAGAGTAAATGGGGGGTAAGAGAGGAGTTTCTTGAGAGTACACAAGGATGGATACAAAACATGTAATATTACACCATAACATATAGGAGATGACAGACTGATAATGTAAACCATAATATAAAACATAGGATAACTAAAAATGTAAAGAACTGTGTATCCTAAAGTATGCACCATAATGTAAGCACAGATGTTACCTTGTTAGAAAGCTAATGTCTCAGACTCTGTACATCACTTTAAGTAAATATGATATGAATAGGGCGTAAGAGTATCACTGTGGAAGGGAAAAGGTTTTCTGGTGGATGTGTGGGAGTGCTGTATATTATATATATACATTGCTGTGGTCTAGGACTCCTGTGAAGAAAAACTGAATAATTAGGGGGGGGGGGGGGAAAGATAGGATGTGGAATTTTTTCAAGTCAACATTCTTTATCTAAGTTCTTTATCTAACTTTATCCAAGTTCTTTATCTATCCTTTAAACCCATCGCTATATGCCATTCCTTAGTAAGGGACCATGACATTATATTGGGCTTCAAATTTCGGGGAGTTCTGGATCACAGAGTGTTTCAACAATGGCAATGGAGGGATACTGGTATGGGATACCAATGACAGGTGATATATGGCTGACAGGGAGCTGTACAGAACATATGTCCAGGGTGCATGGTAATGTTTGGATATACTCATAGTGGCAACAATTAAAAACCACAGCAGGGGGGGTACTGGGTTCCTGGCCAGTGGTGCTCTGTCGTGGTCCCTAGGGGAGCAGCAACAGTCTCCCAGGTACAGTGGCGGGGACCGGGAGGGAGTGAGGGTTCAACAGTGAGCCCCTGATGCTAATGACTATGCTTGTGAGCTGATAAACCTAAAATAAGAACAAGGCCTAGAGCAACATTGTGCCTGGGAATTTCCTCCTGTCCGCCTTCATGTTACTCAAATGTGGCCACTCTCGAAGCCAAACTCAGCATGTAAATGCAATGCCTTCCCCCCAGCGTGGGACATGACACCCGGGGATGAGCCTCCCTGGCAACGAGGGACCACTATCAACTACCAACTGATGATGCAATGGGAAAATGACCTTATATGGAAGGTTCAATGCGGATCAGCAGAATATCCACTTCTACATAAAATACCATGACTTTAAAATGCTGTTTGACCTAAAGTAAGGGGGAAATGAAAAGGAGAAATGAGTTTATATGGCTACGAGTTTCTAAAAAAGAGTCTGGAGGCTGGCAGAAGGATTGCCCTCATGCACAACTGAGCCGAGTCAGAGAGACAGATAAAGCAGATACAACCCCCAGATATTGGTTCCTTTGAGGGCTAAAGAGACCCATGGGAGTTATGGTCATGGCCGATGGGGTTAACTACCAGGTCAGATGGCCCCTCTTTGGAACTGGTGTTTATGTGTGATGAATCTGGACTCAGATGGGATCTCCCTTCATAAAACTTTCATGCTAATGTGCTGGAGGTGCAGTTAATGTTGGGGTTTAAGATATATTTAGGGGATTTGAATCTCTGGACTGACAATGTGATAGCCAGGTCCTGAGCCTCAACAGACTCCAGCACCTACAATCTGATCTATTGGACTTACCACACTCAGCTAAGATGGAGTTGAAGAAGGACAACCACCACACCATGGAGCCTAGAGTGATTACAACTGAAAATGGGAGGATTGCATCCAGCATCCATGTGGAATCTGAGCCTCCTCTTGACATAGAGGTGCAATGGACACAACCAATCCAGTGTCCACATAGAAGAGGTGGCATTGGATTGGGAAAAGTGGACATGGTGGACGATGGGTATGGGGAAAGGCAGGAAGAGATGAGAGGTGGAGGCGTCTTTGGGACATGGAGCTGCCCTGGATGGTGCTTCAGAGGTAATCACCGGACATTGTAAATCCTCACAGGGCCCACTGGATGGAATGGAGGAGAGTATGGGCCATGATGTGAACCATTGTCTATGAGGTGCAGAGGTGCCCAAAGATGTACTTACCAAATCCAATGGATGTGTCATGATGATGGGAACGAGTGTTGTTGGGGGAGGGAGAGGGGGGGTGGGGGGGTGGGGTTGAATGGGACCTCACATATATATTTTTAATGTAATATTATTACAAAGTCAATAAAAAATAAATAAATAAATAAAAAGTCAGATAACTAAAAATGTTGGAGAGGATGTGGAGTGATAGGAACTCTTACTCACAGTTGGTGGGAATGCAAATGGTACAGCCACTGTGGAGGACTGTTGGGCAGTTTCTAAAGAAGATGAATATAGATTTGCCAGTGGCCCACCATTCGGTCTACACCCAGAATTGAAAGCAGTGATACAAATATACATTTGCACACCCATGTTCATAGCAGTGCTAGTCACGATGTCAAAAGCTGGAAACAAGCCAGATGTCCATCAACTGACAAATGGATAAACAAACAGTGCTTTATTCCCACAATGGAATATTATTCAGCTCTTAAGAAGAAATGGGCAAGTGGATTTGGCCAAAAGGATAGGGCGTCCACCTACTTCATGGGAGGTCCAAGGTTCAAACCCAGGGCCTCCTAATCCATGTGATGAGCTGGCCCATGCACAGTGCTGATTTCCACAAGAAGTGCCATGCCATGCAGGGGTGTACCCTGCATAGGGGAGCCCCATGCACAAGGAGTGCACCCCATAAGGAGAGCCAGCCAGTGTGAAAAAAGCACAGCCTGCCCAGGAATGGCACCACACACACGGAGAGCCCACGCAGCAAGATGACGCAACAAAACGAGACACAGATTCCGGGTGTCGCTGACAAAAATACAAGCACACACAAGAAGAACACACAGCAAATGGACACAGAGAGCAGACAACTGGTGGTGGGGTGGGGAAGGGGGGAGAAAGAAATAAAAAATAAATCTTTAAAAAAAAAAAGAAATGAAGTCAAAAAACACTTGACAATGTCAATGAACCTGGAGAACATTATATTGAGTGAAGCAAGCCAAACACAAAAGGACAATACCATAAATACAGCATTACTGTGAACTAAATATATTGTATAATACATTGTATGATTCCATTTATATAAAATGTAAATATAAATCAATTTAGAGGGGGGAAAAAAAGTATTTGTGGAAGAATAGCCAAAAATGGGAGCAGTGAACAGTAGGGGAAGCACAGATGGAGAAGTGATGGATTTACTTTTTTATTATTAGTGAAATTAAGAAAATGCTCTAATAAGATTGAGATGATGAATGCACAACTATGTGATGGTGCCAAATACCAGTGATTGATAAAAATGATTTGTTAAAAAAAAAATGACAAACAGCACTTAAAAATGGGAAACTATGTAAATAATACTTTCACCAGAGAAGAGACATTCAATTCTTTTCATCACTAGGGAAACACAAATTAAAACCTGCTAAGACTTAGCATATAGACATAGTAAAATGGCTAAAATCAAGAAAGATATTACCAACTGTTTAAGAAGACGTGGAAAGCCTGGAGCCCTCATACATTTCCAGTGAGAATGCCAAAAGGTGATGCCACTTTGGGAAACATTTTGTCAGTTTCTTAAAAATATAAACTTACATCATTGTTCCTAGTTCCACTCCAAGATATCTATCCAAGACAACTTGCTGCACCATGATTCCCACAACAAGTTCATGGCCGCCAAAGCTGAAAAAAATACAAATGGCTATCAACCGGGGCTTGGGTAAGAGAAGATGGTACATCGTAAATAGCGCTGCAGCTCTAACTAGGTAATTGCATTCAACTAACTTTCACAGAATAAACAAGTTATCCATGTCTGGAAAAATGCCAAAGACTGAAGCAGGCCCTGGGCCCCCCTCCACCCACGGGTCCCCGCGAAGGCAGCCCCCAACCTCCCAGCCCAAAACCGCACAGAGAGGGCAGGACCGGCGGGCGCGCCGCGCACAACCGTCCAGTGAGCGGGAGCTTCGGCGGCCGCGGACCGGGCGCGCCCTCAGCGCAGCGCGGGGACGGCCGCTCGCCCGCTTTTCCGCGTTGCCGGCGGGCCCCCGCAGCCCCGCGCCCCGCCCACAGGCCCGCCGGCTGCCCCGCCGCCGCCAGGGGGGTCCGCACACGTACCGGGCTCGGAGCCGGCGCAGGCGGGCGTCTGAGGAGCGGCCGCGCGCTCCGCCTGAGGGTTCCGGGCCGGCGCTCGCTGCTCACCCGCCCGCGGGCCAGACACGCCCCTCCCCGCACACTGGGGGGCCCCGCACACTGGGGGCCCCGCGCGGCGCCTCGGCCTGGCCCAAGCACCAGGTCACTGGCGGGACCAGAACACCCGAGACTCCGAAAGGTGCGGCCTCCGCGCCGCGTGCTGGGCGGGGCCTCAGGGGCGGGGCTGAGCGGTGGGGAAAGCGGCTGCGCCGCCAGCGGCGGGGCCGAGCGCCCGCCACGCCTTTGCCAGGAGCCCCACCCCCGCCGCGGTCAGAGGCGGGCCCGGGTGCACTCGGGTTTCCTCTGCACTCCTGTCCCACGCAGCTTCGGGAAACCCTAACTGCGTCCTTCGGGCAGAGCGTCTCCACCCCCGAGACCCAGCTGAGGCCTGGCAGCCATGACGCTCCCCCTGGCCAGGAGTGAGGACGCCTCCAGGGAAGAGCTGCCGGCGCCCCCTATTGTGAGATCAATATTCTTCTACATCACAGAAGACTGAAGCTCAGGGTGCAGCGCAATAAAGGGCAGCAGGAGGTGCGCTGGGTGGGGGGGAGCGGGGAGTCTCATTGTAAACAGATGGTTACTGGCCCCTTTTCAACTAACAGGTCATGATTCTAGGACCCAAGATGATAAAAATAGTTAAAATGAACAGAATTATTGTAGTTTCCCAAGATACACAGGATTTTAAAGTGGAAAATCTTCAAGGGAAATTAAGACCTATAAAATGCTATGGTTATAAGCGAATCAACACTTGGAATATTTTAGAGCAATACTTGGGACAAACTGTCAGTAATTCATCTTTTAGGACTTGTGTAATCACTCCAAATAAATTGTTCCTGTAATGTCAAAAAACTATCATATAAATGGAAACTTTTAAAAAAAGTTTTATTTAATTGCCTTTTTTTAAAGCTACCTTGATGACAAAAAATGTTACATTAAAAAATATGAGGTTCCTGCACCCCCCACCCCCACCATACTATGCAAATAAAGGGAGACAGAACGAGGATTAATGGCTGGCAGGGGTTGAGGGGAGTGGGGAAGGTGGAGTAACTCCTTTTGGGTCTATGAGGTTTCCTTCGGAGTGGATAAAAATGTTCTGAAATTAGATAAATTTGATGCACAACATAGTGAATGTACTAAATGCCACAGAATGTACTGTTAAAATTGTTAATTTTATGTTATGTCACTTTTACCTAACAAAAAAATATATGCATAATGTGAAATGGAGGAAAAAGAAACTCTCATAATCATAATGCTCTTTGGTGCTTGAAAGGAACACTTTCTTTCTACTATATCTCTCACCTGCACAGTTCTGAGTTATCACCTGCTGATGGTAGAGTTCCATGCCATTCAAAAGGACACGGTGTGCCTACATTGCAAAGGAGCCTCAGAAATCCTGACTGGTTCCTGTTCAAGGAATAGGTTTCTCTAGTTCTAAAAATGGCTAAAAGCTAGGGTATTAAGTTAAACAAGTATTATCAACACAGACATACTCACGAGTGAAATAGGAGGAAAATGGAATTTTGCAATTGAGCAAGTCTCTTGCTAGACTTCATTACTAGAACCAATTAAAGCATTTTTCTTTTCTGCTCTAGTACAGAACCTGGTCAGAGGGTTTTTCTCCTAGCTCACTTAAGCTTCCCCTGTTCTACTAGTGCCTTTGCAGGGTCCTCTCTGACCACATGAAACTTCCCTGCCATTCTTTATGTCCCATTTCTCCCCTCCTCCCTCCAGTTCCTCCTCCCCCTCCTCCCCTCCTCCTTCTGCCTCTTCTCTCTCTTCTCTCAGGCTTTTCTAAACCACAAGAGGCAGTGGCCTCATTTCCATTGTCATAGAACACTCAAATCCCAAAAACTGCAGAATCATTCATCAAAAGTTTGCAAGTTTTTTCTTTTACTTGTGTAGAGGACATGATCTTTTTTAGTTACTGTTAGCAAGGAGTATCTTTATCAAAGCTTTCACTTTCAGGCAGTTTTTAATCCCTGGATCTCAGGTGAGTCTTTTGTAGGCAGCACACGGATGGCTCATGTTTTTCCATCCATTGTGTCAGCCTATATCTTTTTTTTTAAGATTTATTTTATTTCTATCCCCTTCCCCCTCCATTGTCTTCTCTCTGCATCCATTTGCTGTGCATTCTTCTGTGTCTGCTTGCATTATCTGCTGGCACTGGGAAACTGTTTCTTTTTTTGTTGTGTCCTCTTGCTGTGTCAGCTCTCCATGTGCAGCACCACTCCTGGGTGAGCTGCACTTTTTTTTCACATGGGGTGGCTCTCCTTGTGGGGCACACTCCTTGTACATGGGGCACCCCTATGTGGGGGCACCCCTGCATGGCAAGGCACTCCTTGAGTACAGCAGTACTGTGTGTGGGCCAGCTTACCACACAGGTCAGGAGGCCCTGGGGATTGAACCCTGGACCCTCCCTTTGGTAAACAGATGCTCTAGCACTTGAGTCATGTCCGTTTCCCAGCCTAAATCTTTTGATTGGGGAGTTTAACCCATTCACATTCAATGATATTATGGTAAATGCATTATTTATGTCTATCACTTTATTCTTTGGTTTTCTTATGTCCTGTCTTATTACTGTCTGTATTTTTGCTCTTTTGATTATCCTTTTTGCTATTCTTTCCTCTATAATATCCTCCAAGCCTCTGTTTCCTGTCTTTTTCTGTCAGATTGTAAGGCTTCCTTTAATATTTCCTGCAAAATGGAATCATTTTTATGAATTCTCTTAATTTCTGTTTTCTTTGCATTTTAAATGCACCTTCATATTTGAAGGTCAATTTTGCTGGATAAAGAATTCTCAGCTGGCAATTTTTCTCTTTTAGTATCCTAATTATATCATGCCATTGTCTTCTCTTCTCCAACTTCTGATGAGAAATCCACACTAAATCTTTCTGGGCATCCATTGTATATGATAGTTTGCTTCTCCATTGCTGCTGTCAGAATTTTCTCTTATAGGAGTCCTATTAGACCTACTATGAATCTGAATAGACCCATTGGAGTAGGTCTATTCACATTCATTCTGATTGGGGTACACTGTGCTTCCTGGACATGCAAGGTCATTACTTTCATGAGGGTTGGGAAATTTTCAGCTCTTATTACCTCAGATACTCTTTCTGCCCCTTTTCCTTCTCTTCTTCTTCTGGAACTCCCATGACATGCATGTGGTTGTGTTTTCTGTTATCACTCATCTGCCTGAGCCCTTGCTCAATTTTTCACATTTTTTCTCTTTCTGTTCTCTTCTCTCTTCCATTTCTGCTGTTCTGTCTTCTGCATCACTTATTGTTTCTTCTAGCATTTCAAACTTGCTGTTGTATACCTCTATGTTTTTTGTTGTTTTTTGTTTGTTTCCTATTTAGGAGGTACTGGTGATTGAACCCAGGACCTTGTGCAGTGTAAGCAGGTGCCCAACCTGTGAGCCACATCTGCTCTGCAGTGAGAGTTCATTTTTTCATTTGTTTGTTTTTAGAAGGTGCCAGGGATCAAACCTGGGACCTTATACGTGGGAAGTAGATCCTCAACCACTTGAGCTACAACT
The DNA here is from genome assembly GCF_030445035.2 of Dasypus novemcinctus. Lineage (NCBI taxonomy): Eukaryota > Metazoa > Chordata > Mammalia > Cingulata > Dasypodidae > Dasypus > Dasypus novemcinctus. The sequence continues at coordinate 114,262,180 of NC_080685.1, forward strand.
GCTCCCCTCTAATTTGTTTTTTATCGCACTATTGTGTCTTTCATTCCCATGAATTCTGTTACTTTTCTATTCAGGTTTTCAAATTCTTCTTTGTGCTCACTTGGTGTCTTCTTGATATCTTTTATCTTTTGATCCATATCATCTTTCAGTTCATTAATTTGATTTTGGAAGTTTGTGTGCATCTCCTTGGTTAGTTGTCTGAAATCCTGTGTCTCTTCTGGGGATTTTGATAGATTCCTTTTCTTGGGTCATTTCTTCTCTTTTCTCAGAGTGACTTGTAACTTCTGCTGATGTCTAGGCATCTGATTTGGATGGTGAGTTTACTCAGATGCTCACTTTCCTTTCATAGGGATTTAGTGGCAGGAAGCTGTGTGTTACTGGTGTCCTTGATTCTTGGTTCAACTTGTTCTGCGTCTTTAGGATTGTCCCTGTTAGTTGCTCAGATCTGGGCCCTGAGCAGAGTAATGTGTTGCAGACCTGCTTCCCAGGGCTTTGGGGAGGGAGACTGTAAAGATCCGAAAATGCGTCTCTTGCTTATTTACATCTGTGTTCCCCACATGCGTTTCCTTAGTCCACCAGCAGATGGCACTCTTTGTCAGCCCTTCAGTTCAAAGCCTGGTCAGAGTGTGTTTGCATCCACCAGACCAGATCACTGGGATAGAGGATCCTGCCTGGAGGCTAAGAGCCTCCTAATTCCAACAGTCCTGGTCTATAGAGCAGGTGATTGAGAGGATCAGATCTCCTTAGGCCTGGATCTCTTTAGTCCAGTGCTGGCTCCCAGGCAAACAATAGCAGGGCCCCACCCAGCCTGAAGGAGCTCAAGGGCACAGCAGACCAAAGTTGTGAGTCAAAAACAGCCAGCCTTAGGCTGCGTTGCTCTCTCCTCACTTCTGGGAGGTGGGTCCCCCTTTGTAGCCAGTGGCCCTGAGGCCTGAGAATTCAAAGTGTCTATATGGTGGGGGTGGGTACTGGCAGCTGCAGCATGTACTCACAGTTATGCCACCATGGTTCTTTTCCATTGCCCCTCTCTCTGCTGGGTGGTGTCCAGCCTTCCCCTGGGGTCCTGAACCCTAGAAGTTTCTTTCCAGGCCATTTCTGCCTGTCCTCAGCTATTTTTCTTGAAGAGAAGAAAGTCCTCTGTCTTGCTAGTCTGCCACCTTCCCAGAAGAATCATTGTAAAATAATGGAAGCCATTTGAGTTCACAAGATTTCAATAAAGATAAGAATAATGCATTACTATTTCTACCCCATCTTTCCATATGGTTTTTTAGTATAGGAACAAAATACATATTTATAGAAATAATTATGAAATTCTCTTGAAACTAAAGCACTAAATAAGTTAAAGCCATAAAGAAGGCAAAAGTAAACATTCTCACAAAGAGAGTTAATACAATATTGTATTAAATTTGGCTGAATTTCTTAGTGTTCAGAGCAAGGCAAGAATTGTGGACATTTGAAATATTGATTTCTAAAGTGATTTTTCACTTAATGATTTTTTTATTGCTTTCTAGGTCCCATTGGAAAGGTGAGTGGTCAGAGGGTATAATTGGTGTTGAGGATTGCATAATGTCCCCCACAAAAGGTATGTTCAGGTTCCAGCCCCTGGTCTGTGGGTGTGAACACTTTTGTAAATAGGACCTTTGAATATATGGGCTTTAAATCCAGTGTGGCTGAAGTCCTTATAAGCAAAGCAAATGGATGTGGAAAGGAAGCTGTGGGAGCAGCCAAAAGCTGGAAGTCAACAGAACCCAAAGAGAAAGGAGAAGATGCAGCCATATGCATCAGCACATGACAGAAAAGCCAAGGAGCACCAACATGGCTGGTGAGTTCTAAGTACTGACCCTGGGAGGAAGCAAGCCTTCTAGCCTCTGAAACCTTGAGTCTGTAAATCCCTGTTGGTAAGCCAACCCATTATATGTAATCCATTACAGCAGCTAGGAAATTAATGCAGGAGTCATGGAGGAAACTGAGAGTACACAGTTCTGACCCTCAGCCCCTTCCCTTAGGGCAGCCATGCTTTTATCATTTTTGTTAAATAGTTTCTCAGGCTAAAAAGCAATTACATATTTGTTTTTCACAGAGAAGAAAACACACCATTCTTAAGAAAAAGTTTTCCTAATGCAAGAATGCTGAAAGTGGTAGCTTTTACAGGGGTAATTAAATAACATATAACTGTTATTAGAGACAATGAATAAAAAAGAACAATAATAAAAAAGATCAATTTTTAAGCAAATAAGAACCCTTTCTTGGTAAATAAAAAACAAAACTATAATTATAAAGTATCACTTGATAAAGACATTGTGGCAGGAGGTTAAACTGTGGTCCAGGTATGTAATATTTTAGTGGTCAGTGGAAAATGAAGAAGCCAATATATATGACTTATGTCAGGGATTCTGCACGTTTCAATTATTGAATTCATTACAGTCTCCCAACAGAAAGGTTCAATCTTTATTGTACATGAAAATCTTGTAGGAAACATATTTAAAATACTATTTTCTATACCTTATACCTAGATATTTTTATCTGTGATTTAGTGTGGAGAACCAGAAATCTGCATTTTATTAAAATATATTAGTTTTCCTGATTAGGTACATGAACATAATGAAAAATATCTATCCAGAATAATCTCACGATCACTTCTGTCCCTTCAGCCTAGGTTACTGTTCCACTTTTACAAATATTATTATTATGAATTTCTTAACTCTATCCAGAAAGTTTTTCCTAATGTAACAATTCATTTTAAACACAGCCCTTTTTTCCTACTATTATATGTATTGGATGTTTGAATTGTACCACATCGATTGCCTTCCATTTCCTATATGGATACATTGTTATTTCCTTTTCCTGTGTTTTCCATTGGGTTAAAATGCAACATCCTAAATAATAAAATAATATTTCATTTGGTACCAACTTAACGTTCATGACATGTACATATACTTTACCTCTACAAACAGAGAGGGAGATTTCATAACAATAAAAGGATCAACCTAAGGGAAAGATATGACAACTGTAAATATATGCTCATTTAACACCTAAGATTCAATTTAATACCTAAAGTAAAAAAAAAAAAAAAATTGACACCTATCTGAGGGATAGCCCTGTCAAGGAGGGGGAAAGCTTGCTGTCAGTCGATCTCCCAAACTCAGGTCCTTGCACTATGCTCCAAAATTCAGAGCACTTACCCTGTTTTAATCATGTTTACAAAGTTTGGCTCACCAAGAGCGTGTTCTCCCCCTGAGTGTAAAGCATATACTAGTTGATTTCCAATGATTGTTTTGGAGTGTATGAACAAATGGATGACTGAATGAATGGATGGCACACCAGGCAGAGGTGAAGAAGTAGGAGAGTAGAGCATATTGTCAGAACTTTAGGTTTTCCCAAGTGCTTTCAGTAACATTTCCCAAACTGAATGCCTTCAGATGTTAGTAGCTATTCAGTGAAAAACAGAAGTTCAGTACTCAAACTTTATCTTCTCTGTTCCATATTTGGATATCCCCAATGCCCATTACTGTGTTTATTTTTTTAAATATACTTTTAAATTTTAAAAAAAGATACTTAGACTACATAAATGTTACAAAAAATATAGAGGGGATTCTGATATGTCCTACTCCCAACCCTTTCCACATTTTCCCACATTAACAACATCCTCCATTAGTGTGGTATATTTATTACAATTGATTAACACATTTTGGAGCATTGCCACTAATGTGTATTATAGTTTACATTGTAGTTTACACTCTCTGCCCATCACTGTGTTTAAGTCCATTTCCCCATGTTCACAAACAAATTAGAACAGAATTTTATTAATATCTGGAAGAAGTGCTCCTCGGAACACTTTAGAATATGCTGACCTTTAGTGTAAGAGAGTTCTGTTGGTTCACTGATGAGTCATAGAGGTGGATAGTGGCCAGTTTGGAGATTTCTGTTCTAAAATGCTGGAAGGATTTCAATTTTACTATGCAAACTATATAAATAATTGAATGATTTTAGATAAGAAATATTTTGAATTTTATACATGTCATAGCTGCAGTGTAAAAGATAAATTTGAAGGAGGCTGGACCAGAAGCAGAAAAAATATTTGGAAGCTTGTGACAATAATCCAACCTATCAGTGATGAAATACTGGACTAAGTCTACAGTGAGAAATGGGGAGGTGGGGTGGAATTGAGAAGATATATTTAGGAAGTATTATTAACACATCTTCAGACTAATTGTATTTCAGAATGATAGAGTTGGAAATATAAAGGAAATCATCTGGTTTCTGGCTTAGAGAATTGGGCAGGAGGTGGTGACATTCATACTGGAAAAGAAAATGGTGTAGAACTGTGGGGTAACAGCCTTAGTTTGAGGGATTTATGAAAGACAAGTGAGAAATTCACATGTGGGACTCAGGAGAGAGAGCTGGGCTAGATATGAAAAGTCATGAGTCCTTGGCATCCTGCTTGAAACAATAGGTTTGGATGTGGTCACTGAAATAGACTATGGTGAATGAGAAGGAAAGTGAGAAGACTGAACCTTGTGGAGCATCAACATGTAAATGGTTAACAGAGGAAGAGGACACTGAGATGTATGAAAGAAAATTAGCAGGGAGCCCCAAGAGGGAAATATGGTGAAGCCAAGATAGCAGAAGGGGAAGAACATAATCAAATCTGTAAACACTACTGAAAATCAGGAAGGAAAGTTCAAGAATGATAAAGAAAGTGGCCTTTGCATGTGAGAATTTGAATGTAATTGGAATACCCATAGGAGAGTTGTTCCACTGGAGTGGTTGGCTGGGTTCAGCAAGTTCAAAAACACAGAGGGCTGAAATAGAGATGAATAGGTCTGGAGAGGGACTGCATGGGACTGTTTCTAAGGAGCTTAACTCTGAAAGGACAGCCAGAGGAGGCTGCATTGGGGTCTTCAGGGAAGCTGTCCTGATGTCACCAGGGAAGACTGTCATTGGACTGTTGTGGGGGAGACCGGCAAGGCTCTATACAACAGGGCTCTCTAGCTTTGCTCTTTGTATAAATAAAAAGTGCTAATTTTCCTGTGCATTAATGAAAGGGATGTGGCTGATGTCAGGCAAAGGAGACCAGTCCCTCTCTGAGCCCCACCTGGGCCTATGGCAAGCCCAGAGGATCAAGCAGTGCCCTGACCTCACCCCTCCCCTGCACAGGAGCATGTCAGGGCACAATGGAGGGCTCCTGTACCCACAGCCTGGTGGGCTCATTCTCCTAATTGTTTCTTTCTGCCCTTGGGAAGCAGGATCCTGCCACAGGCATCACAGGAAACCTCCCCCCCACCATGGGTTCCCCTTTCCTCAAGGCAAGCAGGGGCACTGGACTTCTGCAGCATCTCACCAAATTGACCTGCATGACAGTCAGAGGATCTTGGGAGAAATCTATTGGGACTGGCAGTGTCTGAAAATTTCATGGATTTTCTGTGGAGACATTGGTCCCCCTCTAATCCAAGTCTTCCTGGATGGGGCCCTCTCCTGAGGTGAATGATGACCAAGTCTCCTTCCCCATGTGGCCCTGCCCTCTCAGCACTTGCTTCCTGGGCCTGCTGTCAGAAGTGGGCCTCCAGGGAGCATCCTTCTTACAGCCAAATTGGCCACCTCTTATTTTATTAAACCACATGGAAAGTACAAGTGTTGGAGGGACATGGAAGAAAAGGAACCCTCATTCACTGCTGGTAGCAATGCAAAGTGGTGTAGCCACCATGGATGACAGATTGATGGCTCCTCCAAAAGCAAAGTATAGAATTATCATATGATTCAGCAACTGGACTACTAGGTATATAGCCCAAAGAATTGAAAGCAGCATCTCAAAAAGATGTTTGGACACCAATGTTCATAGCATCACTATTCACAAGTGCCAAATGATGGAAGCAACACAAGTTTTCCTCAATAGATGAATGGATAAATAAAATGTATAACAGTATAGACACAATGGAATATTATTCAGCTGTACAAAGGAATGAATTCATGATACATGTGACAATATGGATGAACTTGGAATACATCCTATTGAGTGAAATAAACCAGACACAAAGGACAAGTATTGTAGTCTCACTTTTTTGAAATGTATAGAATAATCTCCTAGCATCAGAATGTAGAGTATTCATTCTTGTGGTGTATATACAGAATGAGAAGCAAAGGCTTAAAATTGACAGCATTCCTATTTGGAATGATGGAAACATTTTGGCAAGTTATGGTGTTCCATCAAGGTGACACCCTCATTAATAAAAAGACCCCCTACCAAGTTCATCTAAATCTGGTACAATAACTGAAGTACAGGATGTTGAACTATGGACCCACATTTCTCAACTAAGAAAGGCCCAATCAGAATCCTGGAATTTTTTTAACTCTGGAAACTTGAAGAAACTCAAACTTGTTGCCACAGTGTTTTTTGTCTTTCTTTATCTTGCAATAATGTAAGAGACAAGATGGCAAGAATATTTCTGTTTGTTCAACTGTCTATTTACCTCTCTAGCAGATGGACAAGTGCCTAACTCATTTTATGGTGCTGAGATTTGAGTAACTACTTAATATCATCTCTTTTCCCTACTGCAATTCAGATATCTTAAAGGAAGACAAAATGACAGTTCAGCAGATATCTGAATTTTTTAATTTGACAACTTTTGGAGCAAATTGTTTAGTTGTATGCAAAGAGGTCCCTAACACTGTACCACATCAACAAGCAGACGTGACCTTATTATGTGTTACGTAGCCCTAACTGAGCAGCCTCTTTCTCTTAATATGAATTTGTGATGCATCCATGTCCTTCTGTGGCAGGATAACACTTTCCTTTTTACTGCTGAGTAACTACATTGGCATAGTTGTACCACAGTTTGGTTATCCATTCACCTAGTGAAGGACATCTTGGTTTCTCCTAGCTTGTGGCTATTGTAACTAAAAATTGCTATAAATATATCAGTGCTGGATTTTTTTGTGTGTGGACATTGTTAGCCATTGTTATCCATTCCAGTGGATGGGTAGTATCTCTCATTGTTGTTTTAAGTTACTTTTCAATAATGACAAATGATGTTAAGTGTCTTTATGTGTGCTTATTTGTCAATTGTATACCTAATGTAGTGAGTGGTCTTTTCAGTCATTTTCCAATTTCTTAGTTGTGTGGTTTGTTTTCTTTTTATTGAGCTCTATAGGCCTTTTGTATATTTTGGTACAAAATATATGTGTCTTACAAAACTTTCTCCCAGTGCAGGATTGAGGTCTTTTCATTCAATTAACAGTGTCTTCCACATAGTAGAAATTTTAATTTTTCAAATGAAGTCCCATTACCATTTTTTTCTTTTCATGACTCTTTCTTTAGATGTTGCATTTAAAAGCACATCAGCAAACACAAGATCATTTTTCTGTTGGAACCACACTTTTTTTTTTTTATCATTTTGCTTCTTAGACATTCACATATAAACTAGGTGAATCTGTGTGGAAGGTGTAAAGTTTATGTCTTTCTTTATTTTCAGTATGGCCATCCAGTTTTTCCATTTCCATATTTTGAAAGGATTATGTTCACTTGAGCATATTTTAATGGGCCTACATATGGGCTCTATTTTTCCCCCACTTTTCTATGTACCAAAGTCAAACTCTATTAATTATTGTAGATTTATAATGAGAATTGGAACCAGGCAGTATGGACTGCTCGGTTTTGTTTTCTTAAACATTTTGCATGCTCTTTTAGGAGTAGAAAAAGTTAAAAAAATATATACAAAATATTTTTCTATGATTTTTTATAAGATCTTAAAAATATTGACTCTACCCACCATGAAACAGGAATATTTCTCCATTTATTTAACTTTTTACTACTTGCAAGTTTTTATAGGTTATGAGAGAAAAATACATACTTATTTTCTTAGGTTTGAGCAAAGGAATTTATTATGTGGTTTGACAACTATAAATGTATTTGTTTTTTATTTCATTGTTCACTGCAGGGAAGGAAAAATCTATTGATTTTTGTATACTTACCTAATACTTTGCTTCTTGTTATCTCCATGCAGTCTCATCAAAGCACTGGATAGTTAGCTCCATTTCCTTTGAACTTCCAAATTTATAGCAAATTTATAAAAATTTAATTTCTGTGATTCTGTTGGTAGCCTGAAGGGGGTGCATGTGTGCAGCTGAACAGTGAGCTCAAGCAGTTCCTTTCCTGCACCTTGGCTGCCAGGAGAGGTGCCTGAGGATCTTTTTTTAAGGATTATCTTATTTTAAAGTTAAGAGACTACACAAAACACTACATTAAAAAACGAAAGGTTCCCATATACCCCACTCCCCACTCCCCGATCCCATCAATTTTTAATTGTATTTTTTTGAAGATACTTAGATCACAAAAAAGTTACATTCAAAAAATATGAGGTTCCCCTATACCACCGTGCCCCCCTCACTCCACTCCTCCCACCTCGACAACCTCTTTCATCACTGTGGCACTGCCACTGCACTTGGTGAATACAGTTTGGAGCACTGCTGCACCATGTGGATAATGGTTTACACTGTAGTTTACACTCTCCCCATTCCATTCAGTGGGTTTTGGCAGGACATATCATGTCCAGCATCTGTCCCTGCAATACCATTTAGGACAACTGAGCCATCATTTTGACCCAAATGAACATCAGACCCAGTGGAGAAGGCCTCCCTGTGGGCCCTGAGACCTGGTTGCCCTGTCCCATGTGGACAAGTGCTTCATTCTGCAGGACTGTCCTGGGAAGCTCCGCTGGCCATGAGACAAGTCTTGCCCTGTCCATAGTGAGTCAAAAGCTTCATTCATAACTTTTCATTCATGTCAATTCCTAAAATGGCTTCCCAGGTCCCCCTCCTTGAATGTGTCTCATCAATGGTTTGGAGTTTTCAGGTAACAAATCTTGCACCTCCTTGGTTAAATTTCTTCCTAAGTATTTTATTCTTTCTGATACTGTTGTAAAAGAAATTGCTTTATTAACTTTCTTTTCAGATTGTTTGCTTCAATGTTATAGAAATACAACAGACTTTTGTGCAACTTTCTGGCATTATTAGCTGTAACAGTATTTTGTGAGTCCTAGAGGGATTTTCATATATAAATTCTGTCCTTTCTAAATAGAGATACTTTTGTTCTTCCTTTCCAATTTGGAGGCCTTTACCTCCTTTTTCTTGCCTAATTGCTCCAGCTAGGACATCCTAGAGTGAGGAATAGCAGTGGCAAAAAGAACATCATGGATTGGGCCTTGATGTTATTGGCAAAACTCAGTCTTTCACCATCAAGAATGATGCTAGTTATGTAGTCCTCATTTTGCTGGCTTGTTTCTTTGTATTTCATTATGAAAAGGTATTGGATTGCATCAAATGATTTATCTATAGCAAATGGCATGGCCACAGTATTCCTTTTCTCCCCTTTCCTTCCCCTTTCCCCAACTCTGCTGTTTTTGCTGTGTCCCTTTGCTGTGTGATCTTCTGTATCTATTTATCTTTTTGTCTTCTCTTCCCTTTTTTCTCCTCTAGGATTCCCATCCTGGTGACCTCTGCTGTGGAGAGAGGCTCCCTGTCACTTGTGCCACCTAAATTCCTGGTTTCTGTTATGTCTCGCCCTGATTCTCTCCTTGTTTCTCTTTTGTTGTGTCATCATCTTGCTTCATGTCTCCCTTGTGTAGGAACTGGCTTGCTGCCCAGGGACTTGATACTCCACACAGTCACTCAGCTCAGTGCGTGGTCACTTGGTTCACCGCATGGACACTGGCCTGCCACATAGGCATGATTTTTTTTAACCTGGAGGCCCCAGGGAGGGAAGCCAGGTCCTCCCATATGGTAGGTGGAAGCCCAATCACTTGAGCCACATCCACTTCCCCACTGTATTCATTCCTTGTTGAATTAATGTTGCTTGTTACTTTGCATCTTAATTCTATTTTATTTTTTAAAATATTTTATTAGAGAAGTTTAAGGTTTTTTTTTTCCAGAAAAATCATGCTTAAATTACAGAGTTCCATATAACCCTCTTACAGGCAGTTTTCTCTATTATTAATTCTTTGCTTTAATGCTGTATTTTTATTATAACTGATGAAACAATATTCTAGAATTATCCTGTTATGTGTAGTCCATAGTTTGCTTTAGGGTTCTGTTTGTGTTGTACAGTTCTATGTTTGAAATTTTTATTATGGTAAGATATGTGCAACCTAAAATTTCCCATTTATTTTTTTTCAAATATACAATTCAGTGATGTTCATTTGCATACACAGTATTGTCACTGTCATCCACTACCAGATTTTTCTATCACCCCATTGAAACTGCACCCATTATACCAGGACACGCATTCCCTGCACCCCCAGTCAAATGCCAGTTCACAGGAGCACTGATGCTCATGAAAGGAGGCCCAGCTGGAGCCGTGAAGGTGCCCCAAATGTCTGCCATGGGTCCACCCAACCAGGTCAACATTTGGAGGCCAGGGGCCAGGATCCAGGAGGAGGCAGTCTAAGGACTCCTCACCCCAGAGGGAGCTGAGGGTGTGCAGTCCTGCCCATGCAGCCCATGTGCCAGCGATCAGGCTTCCCTGGTCCTGTCCCTCCACGTGGGAAGTCTCGGTCATTGTACATTTCCCCCATGTAGTGCTGATGGGCTCCAGAGTCCACCATGAAGACTGTGGGTTCCTAAGCAGAGGTGAAAAGAGACCTCAGCACAAGAAGCAGATTCCCTCTTTCTCCAAACAGAAAGAAGGCACTGCCATGCGTCAGGACGTGGTCCTTGAACATGGGGTTTTTGAGACACCCACTTTTCAGAGGTGGTTGCTGTGCCCGGTAAATGCCCTTCACCCATCACCCCGGGGGTTCTGATGGGCTGTCTTGGTCCTCACCCAGTTTGATGGTAGTGAAATGCACATCGCTCTGCTGCAGGGGGACTTGTGTGTGCCCTTCAGCACCAGAGAAGAATGGATGGCCCTTGAACTTGCCACATGTTAAAAAAGTGATGACCCTCAGACTTGATTGAAGGAGGAAAGAGTCTGTATCTCACTTTAATTAACACAGGAAATGAAGAACCAAACTGCAACTCCAGGCTGTCCTAGAAACAGAAATTTAAGGTAATATTCTGGTCAAGAACTTGCTATTTTAAAAACTCATCATGTCCCTGCCCACATGATTAGTATTTCTTTTGACTTTTATACAGAAATCAGTTGCCCTCCCACTTCTCCCCCAAATCCTCCATCCCCACTAGTTCCTGTGTCTTCTCTCCTAAATCCCAGAAAGCAGTGTCGTTGGTACTTGCAGGACCTGAGCTTATTGATAGGTCTGTGCTGGGCCCTACTCCCTCACTGGAAGAGGGTCTCCCTCTCATATCTCCAGGGAGGGCTTGGTTTAGAGGAGGCCAAATGCCCTCAGTCTCAAGCTCTTGAGCAGCTGCTGGAGCGAGCACTACAGCTCTGAAATTTGAGGGACCTTCAACCCAGAAGCTGTCCCTGGAGCTGGAGCTGGTGGCAGTGGTGGTGCTGCAGGGAAGTCCAGCTCCAGGTCTGGCTGTAGGCCTGGCTGTGGACGTGGTGCTGGAGCTGGAAGAGGAGAAACATTCACCCCCATGATGGCCATCTCTTTGCCTTTCAAAGCACAGAACACCCCACAGCCTTGAGCAGCCCAAACACCCCCAGAAACCACCCCAGGCTGTAGCCCCTGGAGGCATGGTCTGAGCTTCCTCTTCTTTAGCTTCTGGACAACAGCAGCTTCTGAGGCTCTTCCTTGGTCCTAGCCCCCAGTCTCCCCATCACCTGCCCAGCTCTCTCATGCTGTGTTATTCTGACAACCATGTGTGCATGTCCCTGCCCACTGATGATAATCTCCCAATAGGTGAGAAAGCCTTGCTCAACCCTAATGCAGCTGAGTCCCCTGCCTGAATTGGTAAGTGGGCCTCTCACCACACCTCCCTTTTAGGACCATGATCATGGAGTGGAGAGGACTGGGTGGGCAAACAGAGCCAGGAATGGGCTGTGGAGAGGATGGGCTCTCAAGGGCTGGCCCTGAGACCCTTTTCTCCCCTTCTCCCCAGGGTGCCAGGGCCCCACCCAGAGCTCTCCCTACCTGTCCTGCAGGGGGAAGGCCCAGAGCCCCCTGGAGGGAGTGGTTTTCCCAGCCCTCCTGAGCACATCCCCCAGTGCACCCCAACTTCTTTTCATGCTGTTGTGGAGATTGCTGTGTACAAGGCCTTTACATTTATAAGTTTATTGGTGGCTACTTGATTCTTTTAAGTTGCTATGGTAAGTGGAGTTTTCTTTCTTGACTGGTACCTCAGATTGCACATTTTAGTGCACAAAATCTACTGATTTTTATGTTTTGATCTTCTATCCTGCCATTTTACTAAACCTGTTTACAAGCTCCTAACAGCTTTGTTGCAGTTTTTAAAATTTTTCAGCTTTGTACATAGCAGTATCATGTCATTGGCAAATAGCGAAAGCTTTATTTCTTTTCCAATTTGGATGACTTTTATTTCTTTTTCTTGGCTAAATGCTTGTAAGTACTTCTAATAAAAAATGTTAAATGAGAGCAGTGACAGTGGGTGTCCTAGTTTTGCTCCAGATCTTAAAAGAAAAGTCTTTTTCATTTCGCCATTGAATATGATGTTAATTGTGGGTTTTTCATATATAGCCTTCATCATGTCTAAGAAGTTTCCTTCTATTCCTATAATTCCAAGTGTTTTTTATCCAAAAAGGATGCTGTGCCTTGTCAAATGCCTTTTCTGTGACAATAGAGATGAACGTGTAGTTTTTTCTATGGATCTGTTACTGTGGCCTATTAATTTGATTAATTTTCTTATGTTAAACCACCGTTCCATACCAGGGATAAATTCAACTTGATCATGGGAAGCGGAAGTGGCTCAAGTGATAGAGTTTCCACCTACTATAAGGGAGGATGTGGGGCAGATCCCTGGGGCTTCCTGGTAAAAAGAAGTGAAAGCATGCCCATGTGGCAAGCAAGTGCCTGCATGGTGAGCCAGTGCCCACATGAGTGCCCATGTGGTGAGCCAGTGCCCTGCACAAGTGAGTCATGCAGCAAGATGATGCTGCATCAAAAGAGAGGCAAGGGGAGAGTCAAGGAGAAATGCAACACAAACCAGGAACTGAGGTGGTGCAGTTGACAGGGAACCCCTCTACCCATCAGAGTTCTCCAGGATAGAATCCTAGAGGAGAAAGATGAGAAGAGAAGACAACAGAGACAGCAAAAAACAAACAAAACAAAGAAACAAACAAAAAACCCAGCGGGGTGAGAGGAGGGGAAGGGGGGAAATAAATAAATAAGTAACCCTTTTTAAAAAATCCACTTGACCATGATGTGTAGTTTGTTTGATGTGTTGTTGAATAGGATTATTAATGTCTTTTTGAGGATTTTAGTTCATTAGAGAGATTGACCTGTTGTCTTTCCTTGTGGTGTCTTTATGTTGCTTTGGTATTAGAGTAATTTTGGCATCAAAGAATGAGCTAGATAATATTCCTCCACTTCACGTTTTGGGAAGGGTTTAAGCAGAATATGTTTTAGATTTTCCTGGAATGATGGTAGAATTCACCCAGGAAGTCACTGGTTCTTGGCTTTTCTGATTTGGTGTGATTTTTTATGACTAATTCAATTTTGGTCTCTTGATTTCTTCTATTTATTCTTTCATCACTGTAGGATGCTTGTGTGTTTCTAGAAATTTGTCCATTTCATCTAAGTTATCCGTCTTATTGGCATACAGGTTTTCAAAGTATCCTCTTTAATGATACTCTTTAAATCTGTGGGATCAGTGGTGATAGTCCCTCTCTTGGCTTTTATTTTATTTATTTGCATTCTCTCTCCTTTTTCTTTGGTTCATCTAGAATATAAATTTTATTAATCTTCTCAAAGAACCAGCTTTTGGCTAATTTTCCTAGTGGTTTTTTCCTTTTGCTATTAATTCTCAATTTCATTTTGTTCTGCTCTAATCTTTGTTATTTCCTACTTTCTTCTTCCTTTGGGATAAGTTTGTGCTTTTCCTAGTTCATATAAATATTTTAATATGTAAATATGCAATTGGTCCTATAAAGGAAAACCTACCACTAAAACAAGAATCCAGAAGCTTTAATGTGGGCCAGTTCCCAGCGAAATAGCAACACTGTCTGCATGCGGTAGGACAGCATCTGCACCTGGAACACTGTACGGGCTCATGCACAACGTAACCCGAGGGGGCTCTCGCTGCTTGCTGAGGCAGCTTGTGGTAGTTGTACACAGCTGCAATTGCTCATATTATTAATGATGTGAGGCTGATAATCACATTGTGGCTACTTTTTAAAATTAATTACTTGATTTTGCATGAATTTTTTTCTTCCATCACATGTAAATAACCATTTTTTTAAACTTTATTAGAGAAGGTGTGTGTTTACAGACCAATCTTGCATGAAATAGAGGATTCCCATATACCACCCTATTGTTAACAGCTTGCATTGATATGCAGCATTTGTTATAGCTGATGAAAACAGATTTATAATTGTACTGTTAACTATAGCCCATGGTTTATCTTAAGCTTCACTTTCTCTGTAGTGCAGTTCCATGTTTGTTTTTTAAATTTGTTACCATAGATACAATCTAATAATTCCCCTTTAGTCACATTCAGATATATATACTTCAGTGCTTTTAATTATAATCACAAGGTAGTGCTCCCATCAGCACCATCTTTTACCATATATTTCTACCATTCCCATTCCCTATCACTGCCCTATCTGCTATTTTAGATTCTGACTCTATAAGTTTGCTTGTTCTGATGATTTCATACCAGTGAGAACCTACAATATTTGTCCTTTTGTGTCTGGCTATTTCACTCAACAAGATTATTCAAGTTTCATCCATGCTATTGCATGTGTCAGAACTTCATTCATTTTTACAATTTAAAACTGTTCCATCATAGAGAAGTGGATGTGGCTCAAGTGATTGGGCTCCCATCTACCATATGGGAGGTCCTAGGTTCAGTTCTCAGGGCCTCCTGGTGAAGGTGAGTTGCGCTGTGTGGTGGAGCTGACCCGTGTGGAGAGATGACATAAGATGACACAACAACAACAGCAAAAAAGGACACAGAGGAAAAGACAATGAGGGACAAAACCAGGAAGCTGGGGTGGCTCAAGCAATTGAATGCCTCTCTCCCACATCAGAGGTCCTGGGATTGGTTCCCGGTGCCTCCTACAGAAAAGATGAGAAGAGAGGACAAGCTGAGAAGACAGACATAGAAGAATGTGTAGCAAATGGACACAGAGAGGTGACAGCAAGTGGAAGTGGTAAGGGGGTATAAAAATAATGATAATAAATCTTGAGAAAATATTCCATTGTATGTATATATTTTGTTTATCCATCCATTGATGGACACTTTTGTTGCTTCCACCTTTTGGCAAATGAGAATAATGCTGCTATGGATAGCTGTGTGCAAATATCTTTGGGTATTTCCTTAGTGAATGCTGTGACCCACGCAGTGCATTCACAGCTGAACAGGGTCTGCACAGTTGTGAGGAGGGGATGAGAGGATGAAGATATGAAAGACAGAAAATAGTGGGGACCAGGTGGACTGTGAGGAGATTGCAGGAGCTTGCAGCTACCTCAGGTACCCAGTTTAATCAGCCACATCATTTTATACCTTAATTGACATCAGCACATTCAGCAGTTCTCATGAAAATCTCTTTCTAGGTCACTACAAATACAATAGTTATTCTTCTTTTCAATAGCCCTCTGATAACAGTCCTCCTAGATTTCTTATCCACACACAGTATATTTTGTTCAGCACATAGCTTTGCCCAGGGGCACCTCCTTCTTTATCTACATTCTTCCTGTGAACTTTGGACCCTGCTTTGCAGGGCTCCCCACAAGGGAGATTGAGGAATCATATGGTAATTCTATACTTAACTTTATGAGGAACTGTCAAACTGACTCCCACAGAGATTGCACCATTTTATAATCCCACCTGCATTGAATGAGTATTCCTATTTCTCTGCAACCTCTCAAACATGTGTAATTTTGCTTGTTTATAATAGCAGTCACTCTAATAGGTGTGAGATGATGTATGTCACTGTAGTTTTGATTTGCATTTCCCTATATTTAATGACATTGAGCATCTTTTTATGTGCATTATAGCCATTTTTATGTGTTCTTTGGAAAGATGTCAATTCTTTTCCCTATTTTATAATTTTCTTGGTGTCTTTTGTTGTTCACTTGAATGATTTGTTTATACATTCTAAATATAAAACTTTATCAGATATGTGTGTTGGAGAAAAATGGTGTTCACTGGGACATGGAGACTGATTCACCACAGGCAGAAAAAGAATTTATTGAGAAGCTCTCCCAATGGTGGGGTCTGAAGAACAGACTTAGTCCCCCCACCAGCATGGTGGGGGTCTGAAGAGAGACTTCAGCCCACTCCTGGAAGGGGGGACTTGAATTTATACAGAACTTTCTTAGGCAGGGAAGTGACAGTTAGTGGCAGGGGTTTGAGGGTCTGAGCAAGGTGCAGGGACCAATAGGGAGCTTTAGAGGTGAAAATTTTCCTGATAATGATTAGGGAGTTCAGGGTCTCTTGGAATGCTGCGGAGCATATGTTTCTTTGGATCTGTTGGGTTTTAAAGGGTTTCTTTGTTTCCCTCTGATATGTAAATAGTGAAGGTTTCCAGTCTCCCTCTGACATGCAGGTAGACTAGTAAAGATCTCTATCTCCCTCTGACAGGCAGATGGTGAAGGTCTCTATCTCCCTCTACTCCTGACTCTATGAGGTTCCTTTGTTTAACCTGTGGGGAAGTGCCCTCAGACATGGGGGAGGGGGTTGCCTTTTTCCCAATGCATGTCAGGGGAAACTGAGCTACAGCTTGTTATTACAAATCTCTAACAATGTGGTTTCCAAATACTTTTTTCCCATTGTGTAAGTTGTTGTCATTTCATTTCCATGACAAAATCTTTGAGGGCTAAAAATTTAAACTTTATGAGGCCCCATTTATCTATTTTTCCCTTTTTTGCTTGTGCCTTATGTGTGAAGTCTAAGAAACCATCACTTAACACAAGGTCTTGAAGATGCTTCTCTACATTTCCTTTCAGGAGTCTGATATATCTGAGTCTTACATTTAGGTCTTTCATCCATTTTGAGTTTATTTTTGTATGAGGTGTGAGGTAGCAGTCATCCTTTTTTTTTTTTTGCAAATGGAGAACCTATTCTTCCCTGCACCATCTGTTCAAGAAAGTACTTTCATAATTGAGTAACTGAGTGGTCACTGCCCCCTTGTCAAATAGGTTGGCCATAAATAGGAGGGTTTGTTTCTGACATCTCAATTTTAGTCTGTTGATCTCTATGCCTGTCTTTGGGAATACCATGCTCTTTTCTGTGTGTGTTTTTTTAAGAACATCAATTTTATTGACACATATTAATAAAGCATATAATTTGCCCAACGTGTATAATCAGTGGTATTTGGTATAAGTGCATAGTTATTCATTCATCACCTCAATCATCATTAGAACATTTTCATTATTTCAATGATAATAATAACAAACAAAAACCTGACAAATAAGAAAGAAAATTCTTCACCTCTCAATCTCTCTGTGCTTCCTCTGCTGTACATAGCTGCTGTTTCTGGCTATTCTTCCATAATTCTTTATTAAGCAGTTTTACTGAGATATATTTATATATCATATGATTCATCCAAAAATAATCAATAACTTTTAGTATAATAAGAATGTTGTGTATTCATCACCACAAAAATCTTTAGAAGTGTTTCATTACTCCAAAAAGAAAAACTTCTATTTTTAAAAGAAGCTTGTTGGTGTAGATTGGGAATTTGTTGATTCTATAAATTGCTCTGGGCATGACTGACATCTTAACAGTATGTTGTCTTCTAATACATGACCACAGAATGTTTATCTATTTATTTAGGTCTTCTTTGATTTCTCTTTAGCAATGTTTTGTATTTTTCTGTGTACAAGTCCTTTATTCCTTGGTTAGATTTATTCTTAGATATTTCCTCAGTGAGTAAAAGTTTTCTTGTTTGCATCTGTCCTGAGGAGGGGGCTTTGCCATGTGTTCTCTGAGAAGATTGTTCTTAGGGAGCACAAACATATCCCTTTCTGCACTGTTCCCCTGGGGTTTATTCTTAACTTTCTCATGGAATGTTTAAGCAAGACTTAAGCAACTTTCCAGTCAAGGCATGCTGTAAGTTTCTTTTCTGACTCAGGGTTGTTTTCATGTAAAATTCTGATAGCTTCAGAGAGAGTGGGAAAGCATATACAATTGGGGCACAAAAATACAAAAGGATGGGATTTTCCAGTTGGTTAAGTTGGGGTCAGGCTGATGCCAGATGAGCCATAATGAAGCCCAAGGAGAAAAGGACCATGTGTGGCCCTGTTTACATGTTTTCATCAATTTTTAATGTGCAATAATTCCTCCAACATTACTGTAGTGAAAAGTGTTTAAAATTGAGAACTATGTGAACTGAAAATAAAACAATATTTTAAGTATGAAATTTTATATGTAACCAATCCAGGATTAATTTTAATATTTATTTCTTGAGTTTAGGAAAATAGGCATTTCAAAAGTATTTTCTAGTTTTACTATATGTTCATCTCATTTTCAATTGCCATAATTGTGGCATTTAACAATTTCTCATGAACCAGTAATGGTGTTAAATAAATAAGCTTTTTTTCTTTTCACTTCTTTTTTTTAATTGACTTTGTAATAATATTACATTAAAAATATATATATATGAGGTCCCATTGAACCCTACCACCCCCACCCCACCTCTCCCCCCCCCCCCAGCAACACTCCCTCCCATCATCATGACACATCCATTGCATTTGGCAAGTACATCTCTGGGCACCCCCGCACCCCATGGTCAACAGTCCACACCATGGCCCACACTCTCCCCCATTCCATCCAGTGGGCCCTGTGAGGATTTACAATGTCCGGTGATTGCCCCTGAAGCACCATCCAGGGCAGCTCCATGTCCCAAAGACGCCTCCACCTCTCATCTCTTCCTGCCTTTCCCCATACCCATCAGCCATCATGTCCACTTTTCTCAATCCAATGCCACCTTTTCTATGT
Source organism: Dasypus novemcinctus (assembly GCF_030445035.2). NCBI lineage: Eukaryota > Metazoa > Chordata > Mammalia > Cingulata > Dasypodidae > Dasypus > Dasypus novemcinctus. The sequence goes on from NC_080685.1 coordinate 114,281,194, forward strand.
GGACATTGGATTGGTTGTGTCCATTGCACCTCTATGTCAAAAGGAGGCTCAGATTCCACATGGATGCTGGATGCAATCCTCCCACTTTCAGTTGTAATCACTCTAGGCTCCATAGTGTGGTGGTTGTCCTTCTTCAACTCCATCTTAGCTGAGTGTGGTGAGCCCAATAAGTCAGATTGTAGGTGCTGGAGTCTGTTGAGGCTCAGGACCTGGCTATCACATTGTCAGTCCAGAGATTCAAATCCCCTAAATATATCTTAAACCCCGACACTAACTGCACCTCCAGCACATTAGCATGAAAGTCTTATGAAGAGAGATCCCATCTGAGTCCAGATTCATCACACATAAACACCAGTTCCAAAGAGGGGCCATCTGACCTGGTAGTTAACCCCATCGGCCATGACCATAACTCCCATGGGTCTCTTTAGCCCTTGAAGGAACCGATATCTGGGGGTTGTATCTGCTTTATCTGTCTCTCAGACTCTGCTCAGTTGTGCATAAGGGCAATCCTTCTGACAGCCTCCAGACTCTTTTTTAGAGACTCGTAGCCATATAAACTCATTTCTCCTTTCCATTTCCCCCTTACATTAGGTCAAACAGCATTTTAAAGTCATGTTATTTTATGTAGACAGGGATATTCCGCTGATCCGCGTTGAACCTTCCGTATGAGGTCATTTTCCAGTTGCATCATCAGTTGGTAGTTGATAGTGGTCCCTCAGTGCCAGGGAGGCTCATCTCCGGGTGTCATGTCCCACGCTGGGGGGAAGGCATTGCATTTACATGCTGAGTTTGGCTTCGAGACTGGCCACATTTGAGTAACATGAAGGCTGACAGGAGGAAATTCCCAGGCACAATGCTGCTCTAGGCCTTGTTCTTATTTTAGGCTTATCAGCTCACAAGCATAGTCATTAGCATCATGGGCTCACTGTTGAACCCTCACTCCCTCCCGGTTTCTGCCGCTGCACCTGGGAGACTGTAGCTGCTCCCCTAGGGACCACGACAAAGCACCACTGGCCAGGAACCCAGTACCCCCCCTGCTGTGGTTTTTAATTGTTGCCACTATGAGTATATCCAAACATTGCCATGCACCCTGGACATATGTTCTGTACAGCTCCCTGTCAGCCATGTATCCCCTGTCAATGGTATCCCATACCAGTATTCCTCCATTGCCTTTGTTGAACCACTCTGTGATCCAGAACTCCCTGAAATTTGAAGCCCAATATAATGTCAGGGTCCCTTACTAGGAAATGGCATATAGCGATGGGTTTAAAGGTTATATAAAGAATACGTGTTGACTTGGAAAAAATTCTACATCCTATCTTTTTTTTCCCCTAATTATTGAGCTTCTCTTCACAGGAGCCCTAGACCACAGCAATGCATATATATAGTATACAGCACTCCCATACATCCACCACAAAACCTTTCCCTTCCACAGCGATACTCTTACACCCTATTCACATCATATTTACTTAACGTAATGTACAGAGTCTGAGACAATAGCTTTCAAACAAGGTGACATTTGTGCTTACATTGTGGTGCATACTTTAGGATACACAGTTTTTTACATTCTTAGTTATCCTATGTTTTACATTATGGTTTACATTATCAGTCTGTCATCTCCTATATGTTATGGTGTAATATTACATGTTTTATATCCATCCTTGTGTACTCTTTTCACTTCTAACACATATTTATGTATTAATAAGTTTTCATTCATGTTACCTTCTGTGATGGTTAGGCTAGTGTGTCAACTCAGCCAGGTGTTTGTGCCCAGTTGCTTGGTCAAGCAAACACTGGGCTGACTGTAGTAAAAAGGCATTTATGGACTTTAGTCACTGTTGACTTTACTGCAGTGGTAAATCATAGATAGCTGGTTATAATTACATCAATCAGAGAGATTGCCATCAGCAAGAGTGATGCTTAATCCAATCAGTTGAATGCCTTAAAGGGAAAGTAATTCCAGCCTTGAGAGAGAATTTCCCAGCTGTCTTTGGACAGCCAACATCTCCCAGAACTCACCAAGAACCGTCACTGAACTTTCATTGCAGCCCCTGGTTGTAGCCTGCCTGTGGAACCTGGACTTGTGCATCCCCATGGCTGCATGAGATACTCGTAAAATCACATACTATTGACAAATATCTTTTGCTGATTCTGTTTCCCTAAAGAACCCTGACTAATACACCTTCCTAAAATGTCTTCCCCAGGTTCCCCTTCTTTAATATATTTCAGCAATGGTTTGTCTTTTTCAAGTTACAAATCTTCCACCTCCTTGGTTAAAATGTCTTCCTAAGTATTTTGTTCTTTTGATGCTGTTGTTAAGTTAATGGCTTTTAAAATTTCCTTTTCATATTATTTGTTGCTGTGGTATAGAAATACAAGAAACTTTTGTGCAACTTTGCTGAAAATACTTATTAGCTGTAAAAGTATTTTTGTGAATTCTAGAGGCTTTTTTATGTATAAATCATGTCATCTGCAAGTAGCAGTAGTTTTACTTCTTCCTTTCCTGTTTGGATACCTATTCTATTTTTCTTGCCTAATTGCTGTAGCTGTTATATCCAGGACAATGATCAATAGCTGTGATGAAATATCATCTTTGGTTTGTTTCTTATTCCATTGGGAAACCTTTTAGTCTTTCCCAATGACTAGAAAGCTAAATATATATTCCTGATTTTGTTTGCTCATTTGTTTGTTTTTAAGCACAAATGCTTATTGGATTTTGTCAAATAATTTTTCCGTGACAATAGACATGATCAAATTTTTTGTTTCATTTTCTTTGAATTAATGGTATATGTTATTTTGTATTTTAATAGACTTTAAATTATTTTATGAGTTTTTTACAGATAAATTGTGCATAAAGTACAAAATCCCCATGTACCTCTCACAGACACACAGATTTTCCTATACTTAACACTTTGCATTAATGTGGTAATTTTGTTAAAACTGAAACCCTGTTACAAGATTTATATGTTTAATTTTAATTCATAGTTTATGTTAGGATTCACTGTTTTTGTTGTAGAATTCTATGATATTTTAATCCTTTTCTCCTGGTAGCACATATACAACCTAACATGTTCCATTTTAACCACTTTCCAAAATACAATTCAATCTGTTATTTTTATTCACAATATTGTCAACATCTGCCACCCCAATTTTCCCATCACCCCATACAGAAAATCTATACCAATTTAGAATTACCCCATTCCCTATACCCACTGTGACACAGGTAACCTGGATTTTAATTTCCTACAATAAAATTCATTTTTCAGAGCACTTTCAGGTCTCTAGGGAAAGTATGCAGAAAGTATAGTTATTTCCTATACCAACTCACCCTTCCCTCCCTCCCCCAGAAACCCTGGCTACCTTGAACTTTTTATTGATTCTATAGTATTGCCTTTTCCAGAATATCATAATAGTTAGAATTAGATGGTGTGTAGGCTTTTCTAGATTGTCTTCTTTCACATAGTCACATGCATTCAAGATTTCTCTATGCTTTTTCATGCCTTGATAGCTATTTTGTTTTTGTTATTGTTTTTAAAGATCTATTTAATCACCCCATTGTTTGCACTCACTGTCTGCCTTCTCTATCCATTTGCTGTGTGTTCTTCTGTGTCTGGTTCTCTTCTCTTTAAGCAGCACTGGGAACTGATCCTGGGACCTTCCTGAGTGGGAGAAAGGTGATCATTCTCTTGCACACCTCAGCTTCCTAGTCTGCTGTGTCTCTTGTCTCTCCTGTGTGTCTCTTTTTATTGTGTCATCTTACTATACCAGCACTCTGTGTGGGCCAGCACTCCATACAGGCTAGCACTACTGCACAGGCCAGCACTCTATGTGGGCCAGCACTCCACATGGGCTAACACTACTGCATGGACCAGCACTCCATGTGGGCCAGCATTCCACATGGGCCAGCACTCCATGTGGGCCAGCACTACTGCATGGGCCAGCACTCTGCATGGGCAAGCACCACTGTACAGGCCAGGACTCCATGCGGGCCAGCACTCCACATGGGTCAGCATGCTGTGTGGGCCAGTACTCTGTGTGGGCCAGCTTTCCACTCAGGCCAGCATCCCTTCACCAGGAGTCTCTGAGAGCAAACCCTGGACCTCCTATATGGTAGATGGGAGCCCAATTGCTTGAGCCACATCAGCTTCCTGCTAATATGTTTTGATCACTGGAAAACACTCATTCTATGGACATACCATGCATTGTTTATCCATGCACCTATTGAATGGCATATTGATTACTTCCAATTTTTGGCAATTATGAATATGATGCTATAAACAATTAGTGCGGGTTTTTGTGTTGATGTGCATTTTCAAGTAATTTATATGAATAGTTAGCCATATCAGTGCTGGGTTGTGTGGCAAGCCTATGTTTAGCTTTTTAAAAAACTGACAGTCTCTCCTAAAGGTGATGCAAATGTTTTCCTATGCTTCTATGTCATCCATATCTCCTTTTTGGTGAGGTGTTTGTGCAGATCTTTAGTCCATTTTAATTGGGTTGTTTTTTTATTGTTGAATTTTAAATGTTTCTTGTATATTTTGGATATTAATACTTTATCAGAAATGCGGATTGCATATACTTCCTCTCACTCTGTAGTTTATCTTTTCATTTTCTTAAGAGTATCTTTTGCAGAATACAGTTTTTAAATTTTTAAAAGAAGCCCAACCTAACATTATTTTTTCTTTCAATATATTGTGCTATTAGTATTCTGCATAAAGTCATTGCTAAACCCAATGCCACCTATAATTACTCTTTTAGAAATTACATATTTTTGGATTTTATTTTTGAATAATGATGCATTTTTAGTTTGTTTTAGAGAAATTTATATATTATATGTCTATATTCTTTTTGCATTTGGTTGTCCAGTTTTTCCAGCTTAATTTCTTAGAAACTCTGTCCTTACATCTTTGAATTGCCTTTGCTCCTTTGTCATAGATTAGTTGACTGTTCACTATATATACGTGGAGAATTTACTTCTTTTCTCTCTAATCTGTTCCAATTAACTGCCTGTCTATTGTTTATCCATGACCACACTATTTTAATCACAATAGCTTTGTAGTTTTGTTTTGTCTGGAATGCAGTGTATTTTTAAATACAGTAAAAGCCACCTGGCAGTTAACTTGACAAGTTAACAAAGTTTAAGATTTACCAGGTCATATCAACATTCACAGTCTATTTTCCCACATGATAATTATATGTGGTAGTGTTTACCTGGAATGTGTATACATTTATAGAGGCAAGAAACCTTTGGAAATTCAGATTTAAAGGAGCTGAAAACAGGATCTGGATGTCCAAGGGTGGCGTAGCTGTGATTTGGAGATACTCTACTTCCTCTGAAGTTTGTGCACTTCCCAAAAGTTGAGCTGTTACAAATCCACCAAGCAGCTGTGGCAAATGTAAGAGCCTGGCTACTAATCTTGCAGGCTTTCTGAAGCTCCAGAAGAGGAATATGAACTCTCTACTGTTGCCAAAGAATGAAACCCTAAATGTGCCCACTGTGGGTGTCAGAAGAAGACTGGCATCTGGATGGAAAAGTCATCTGGGAGGCTCCCTGGCTTAAATGTCTTTGCCATGGAGGGCAGCTGGGGTAGTGAGGGAAGGTGGAAGGGAGAGAGAGGGTGGGAAGGAAGATAAAATGAACACTATGTGCTTACAGAGAGGATCACTTACTGTCAGCACACTGTTTCCACCCATTTTCCTTACATGAAGAATCTGGGTGATTCTACAAGGAAGAAAGCCTGCACATGGGGCACCAGTATTATAGCAAGTTCACATGAGCAAAACCTTCCATCACATTCTCTAGAACTGGTGAGGCAGTCCTTGGGCAGGCAACTTGGCTCAATCTGATACATTGAGACTCATGTCCCTCAGGAAATTAGCATGAGGTTTGTTTAGTGGTTAATTACTTTTTTATTATTGAATTATATTGTAAAGGCTTAAGTAGTATGTCTACAATTTAATCAAGGCAAAACAATTTGCATTTACATCAAGGACACATTTACTATAGTGGCATAAAAGAGACACAGACAAAAGACCAAGTATGTGTTTTTAAAAATAAAGACTACATGTTTTACCTGGTCCCACTTTTGCTATTTTGGACTGCACTATTCCTCCTAGAGAACTAACACATTCATGTTAAATCTGATTTACCTTCCCACATTTAAAAAATTAGATACAGCTTCTCAAATTTCTAAGTTATAAGCAAAAGGGAAATGCTTTAAAAGCAAAGTAAATCTGCTATTATCCTATAATGGAAAGGTTGAGTAAAACATGGCTCCTCTGTGGCTCATCTCAAGGGAACACATTTACTCAGGGGCAAGCATTTGTGATCTGGGAGTAAGTTTCCCACTTCTTCTGCAGGACCAGATCTTTAAGTGTTTCTGGTCTCAATTGCAAAGTAAGTGAAAATGTCTGCAAAACATGTATCAGTCAAAAATCAGAGCAGGGCTCATTAAAATCAAAATTCTATGCCAGTCTAAATATATATCTTCAGCTTTTTCCTTTTTTATTGTAGATGGTACTTTAAAATAACTTACATTTTTAAATGTTTTATGAAACTCAAATAAGTTTAAAAATTTTATACTTCACTTGATTCTATTGAAATTTCAATTACCTACTACTTTACTTACCTGACTTATACATGAAGTAAGTTTCAGCTAAAAAAAAAACTCCACCACAAAGATAAAACTAACTGGCTCAAGCGTATGTGAAATCATAATGCCCTACTCATGTTCTGAATGTACACCTTTCACTATTGTGTATCCAAGAAAAATCCAAATGGAACCTAAGAACAGTGTTTAAAGTTTCTAACTTCTAATCACACATTTAATGATCTAAAAAATATTTTGGTACCAAATTATACGGAATTAATGTTTTACTGTAATTAAAGAGGACACATTTCCAATATTGCTTGATAGCCAGCTGTCAGTTTTCTAAAACACAATATTTTTGCAGTAAAATATCCCCGCTAGGAATCAACTGTATTTAAATAGATCTTAACAGAAGTAAGATGTTCATGGTACTAGAAATTTTTTAAAAAGTGAGTTCAATAGGGCTACAATAACATTGACATGAATAAAAATTACAGGAGAGATTACTGCTGTACTTTTCCCCATAACCACTATCAAATTTTGTTTAAATTGTGCAACCCCAAATTATTCATGTTTCCTTTTGCTGAATTTCATTATGTTTCACAGAGAAGGAATCCTAAGATCTGTAAGAATTCAAGATTTTGAAATGTGTAGGTTTTCATTATACTACCATGTTTTGCCCTTCTTGTTTTCCAAATACACAGAAACAATATAATTTTTCTCAAAAATGAAATAAGATGTCCATGTGAAAAAAAAATCCTACAAAAAGTTCCACAGCTAAAAAAGTTTATTCAAATGGCCACAAAGTGACCTCTAGTTTAAAGTCCAAAACATTTAAATGAAGTTCATTTGTTTTGTTTTGTTTTCAAAGGAATACTGTAAAATAATCACATTTTAGTTCTTGAGTCAACAAGTGTACACAAATGTTTTTATACAGTTAAAATTTGGAGACCAAGCTCAGTGTGCCAAAGATACAGCGTTTAGTTGATTTTGCAGAGTTCACAGAAAGAAAATTAGAGATTTCTTAGAGAACTGACCTGGTTCCCTGTTGTTCCTACAACAGGGGCAGGATCCACTTCCAATTTCAGAGTTGCTCTGTGACAGCTGGATCATCTTCCTCTTCTCACCTGGGTTCATCAGTTTTCTTTGTGGCTTTCCTGGCAAAGCCTGGCCCGCTCAGTCCCCCAGCAGCTGCCCCAGCCAGGCCGGGAAGGGCTCGCCCTGTTGCTGCTGCTGGCGCCAGCAGGAGTGCGGCCAGGTGTGCACGGAGGCTGCAGGTGGAGCTCACCTGCACCTATTTGCGCCGCTCCCCGGGAGGTTCACCTTGCGGCTCAGCTCACTCCTTGACTCCTCTTTCATGGACACCCAGGGTCTCCAGTAACCCGGGTCCCCGCAGGAAGCCCCTCTCTCACAACCCCAGCCCGCGGCTCCCACACCTTGCTCTACTGCGCCTGCGCCGCCAAGCTCCTCTTTGGGTCCTGCCTGGTGGCCCCGGGGACGGCGGAGCGTCCTGGGGTGGCAGAGCGTCCTGGGGCAGCAGAGCATCCTGGGGCGGCAGGGCTGAGCACCCCCAGCCCTGGCAGGCCTGCAACCCCCGACTCGGTCAGCTCTGCCCTGCACCCCCAGCCGCTGGTGGGCTGAGCTGAGGAGCCCAAGGTGCTGTTCAGTGCTTGATCTTCCTGTGCGGACTCTGCTGAGGTCCTGGGTGACTCCTGCTCCTCCTGCTCAGGACCCTGCAGACAAGCTGCAGGGGTTGCTGTGCGGCAGGTTCAGGAGTTTGCAGAGGAATTCAAGTACCTACTGGCCTGTAGGGTCCTGTGGAATCTTTGATATCAGGATGATGGTGACCTCACGCAAGGAATCAGGAAATTCTCTCACCTTCTATATTTATATTTGGGAGAGTTTGAAAACTTTTAGTTTTGAATTATTCTGTATGTTTTTAGTATAATTGACCAAGGGAGCCATCTGGTCCTGGACTCTTCTGGGTGGGGAAATTTTTGATGATCGTTCAATCTCTTGTTAGAGGTCTGATCTTATTTTCTATTTATTCTTCAGTCCGTTTTGGTAGTTTGTATGCTTCTGGGAAGTTGTCTGTTCTACCTAAGTTATCTAGTTTGTTGTACTATTGTTCATGATATTCTTTTACTGACCTTTTATTCCTCTACAGTCTGTAGCTTGAGTGTAGTTCATAATTTTTGTGGTCACCCCTCGGGCTGAAGTGTGGTTTGCTGGCCTGGCGGGGGGGGGGGGGGCCTAATTCCAAGCCGCTGCCCCCATAGTAGGGTGGCTGGTCGGACTCACCACCACCCCTGAAGGGAGCTCGGCATGGGCGCAGAGTGCCCTTGGGTCTCCCCTTCTCGGCAGCCATGCTTCCGTGGTCGCCCCTCCTCCCGGATAGTGCCACACGATGACTTATGAGGCAACACCCTTCTTCTTTCTCCCTGCGCAGGCGCAGGGTGGAATATTCCAGTCTGCCTTTCCCCCCCACCCCCACCCCCACCCCCGACAGCAGCAACAGCCAGGCACAAGGCGGGAAACTCAAGTCTGCCCTCTACCCCAGCAACAGCAGCCACCAATCCCTAAACCCTGCCACTTCCCCCAGCAACAGCAACAGCCAATCCCTAACCACCACCCCTCCTCCTTCCAGTACCTCCCACCGACCTTTCTCCCCAGTAACTGCTTGCGGCAACCAATCAGAACATGGCATAAGCTTCAACCAATCAGCCTTCCCCAGCCCCTATAAAACTGTAGCCACTTCCTCAATAAAATTGGACCTGCGTGTTTACCTCGTCTCTGCAGTAGTTCTTCTGCCGTGCACCCTCCAGTCCTGAGAGCCCCCGACAAGGGCCTGGCCTCCCTTGTCCCCAGTTCGTCGCCTGCTTCTCCAGGCGACCCCTTCATCGCCAGCTTCGCCGGGCGACCCCATCAGCCGAACCACGCAACCCCTGTGAGACCGACCCCTCGTCCCAAGCTGGACCGACCCCTTGTCCAGAGCTGGACCGACCCCTCATCCGCAGCCAGACCCCACCACCACCAACCGAGCAAGCCGCCGCAATTTTCACTGAGCTGTGAATTTTCCAGTTTCCCTCTCTCTTTGGCAAGAAGCTCAGGTACAGCGTGCAGTGGCAAGGGAGGCTCAGCTGGGCTTGGCTCGGCTCAGCTCAGTAAGGTTTGGCTCAGACGGGTTTGGCTGGGCTCAGCTGGGCCGGGCTCCTCAGGCTGGGATGGCCTGGGCTGGGCTCGCCTGGGCTCTGCAGGACTGGGCCCAGCTCAGCTGGATTCGGCAGGACTCAGCTCGGTTGCGCTCAGTTCGGCTCAGTTTGGCTGGGCCTGGCTCGGTTGGGCTTCACTTGGTTAGGCTCGCCTGGGTTTGGCTCGCCTGGGTTTGGCTCGCCTGGGCTTGTATGGGTGCAGTGAGCTGGGCTCGGCGGCCTCGACTCACCCTGACTTGGCTCTGCTGGGCTCAGCTCGGCTCAGGCTGGGCTCGCTTCAGGCTCCCCCGCACCTGGCCCCAGGTGCAGTGGGCGGGGCCCTGGAGCCCGGACGCACCAGGCTGGTCCCGATGCCTAGCTGTGGGCTCCACGGGTCCCGGGCTCCAGCTGGACCCCGCAGCTCCGCGTGCCCCAACCACGGGCTCAGCGACCACTAGTAGATCGGCTCCCACGGACCTTCCCCTCCCACCCACAGCAACCCTCCCCCATTAGCCTCATGCAGGTTTTGAAGGATAAACCAAGTTGATGCTTAGAGAGGGCTTTGACCTAAGCTTGGCAAACTGTTGACTTCATTTTCTTACTATCATGTCTTCAGGTCAAGAAGTTCTTTCAAGTCCCAGATGTGAAAATTCTTGCGCCCAGTATGAGAAGTAGAAAGATTCTATTCAATACGATAGAAAAGTTCATATAAATTGATCAGGGATGTATTACTTTAAATAGTGATAAAATTTTATGAAACACAGAAATGGCACAATCCTGGAAAGATTAAGGAGAATTGCTGAAAATATTTAAATTTTATAAAGAGTGCCAAAGTATTGCAAGTTGATTATTACCAGAAAGAAAAATCCCAATAAGAGCAATAACCTCACAAGATAAATTAAGGAATTGCTAGTACTTCATTGATAAATTTCAATCTTCAAAAATCTGAATGTCATTAAAATATTTAGAAGATAATTCTCCAAAGAAAAGATGCCATCATTTAAGATAGAAACTGACTCTTTAAGCCAAATCTGCACCCAAGTAACTGCCCAGCATTGCCTGGTTTAACACTGATTATCCTTTTTTTTTTCCCCCAGCACTGACCGTTTTTATGACTTCTTCAGCACAGAGCACCCAAAGGGCCTGGGAAGAGAGGCCCTCCTCACCAGTCCCCGAGGAGGTTCATGGCTCAGGTCAGGCTGTTGGACGGCAGGTCCCCACACACAGCTGTGCTTTGAAGAGGCAGGACATCCAGTGGGGAGCGGGCCTTGCCCCTGAGGAGGAAGCAGGTACCACACAACTTCTGTTCAGTTCCCACCATGAGAAGCCGCTGGGGCTTCTGTTCCCTGTTTGGGTCACAAGGTGTGCTCAGGCTCTTCCACTAGACCTACACCCTCCCAGGGTTCTAGAATGGAGACAGGAAGCCTCTGCACACCAAGGTGTGGAGGGGAGGCAAGGCTGAGAAATGGCCCCAGCATGTGGCTGAGTTGCCCGCACAGCTAGAAACTACAACAGCTGTTTAATCTCTCCTTCCCTGGAGTTCATTAACAGTCTCACTCACCATATAATAATGACCTTGCTAATTATGGAAAAGAAAATTCTTAAGTCAGTGAATTAGTCAGCCAAAGGGGTACTGATGTGAAATATCAGAAATTGGTTGGTTTCTATACAGGGTATTTATTTGGGGTAGGAGCTTACAGATTCTAGGCCATAAAGCATAAGTTACATCCCTCACCAGTCTATTTTCACATGTTGGAGCAAGATGGCTGCTGACAGCTGTGAGGGTTCAGCCTTCCTGGGTTCATCCCTTCCAAGGTCTTTCTTCTCTCTGGATTCAGGGTTCCTTTCTTCCCAGGGCTTTCTTATTCCCAGGCTCAGGGTTCCTCTCTTCCTGGGGCTTCCTTCTCTTTCCTCTGTCATCTTACTTCCCAGGGCTCCAGCTTAAGGCTTCAGCATCAAACTCCAACATCGAAACTCAAACTTCAGAAATCCTCAACTCTGTCCTTTGCCATGCCTTTTATCTGTGAGTCCCCACCCACCAAGTGGTGCAGACTGAACACCCTAATGACATGACCCAATCAAAGCTCTAATCATAACTTAATCATGCCCATATACAGACCAGACAACAAACTTCATCAAATATCAATTTTTGGAATTCATAACCATATCAAGCTGCTACAGTCAGTATGTGGCTGTTTGAAGTTATTTATAAATCCCCAAAAGGAAAAGATTATGTTTGTAAACTAATCTATTCCTCTGGGTGTGATACCAACAAAAAAACACCTGCCAATCTCTTTATACTTCCCTGGCCACACATAGCTGCTATCCTGTTTACGTCTTTCTACTTATTTGTATTTATATTTTGTTAGTTTAAAATATGCAATATCCCCCATATTCATATTTCACATAAGTTTTCACTATGTTATACAGTCCCATGTTACATTTTTTAGCCTTCCTTCTAGTAATATACATGATCTTGGACTTACCCTTTCAGCCACTGTGATACCCATATAATAGCGCTGCTCATTACAAACATTATGATGTGCTTTCATAATTTCTATTCACTTCTAAAGATTTACAACCTTTATACTAATTCTGCACATTTTAACCCTTAACTTTTATTTTCTCTACCTCTTTCTGTTTTCTGGTGACCTATATTCTAATTGTTAACTCCAAGGCTTTACAGTTTATGCAGTTCTTTGTGTATGTGTCTTTTCATTTTTTTTACTTTTTAAAAGATACTTAGATTACATAAATGTTACAGAGAATATAGGGGATTCTCACATGCCCTGCTCCTCACACCTCCCACATTTTCCCACATTAGCAACATCTTTGATTAGTGTGGTACATTGATTGCAATTGAAAACACATTTCGGAGAATTGACACAAGCATGGATTATAGTTTGAATTGTACTTTACAGTTTCTCCCACTCAATTCTGTAGCTTACAGTAAGATATATATTGGCCTGTGTCTGTCATTGTAATGTCATGCAGGCTGATTCCCAAGTCTTGAAGATGCTCTCCTATTACACATGTTTTTCCCTCTCCCTACCCTCAGAACCTCCAGTGGCCACTGCCTCCACATCAATATTTCCTCCATTGCTGGAATTTCAGAAGGTCTAGAGTAGAATAGTAGTAAGTCTACTGTAGTCCATAGTTCATTCCCCAATCCTGAGGATTCTGGGATGGTGAAGCCCACTCCACCTTTATTTGAGGGGGTGCTTGAATCCCATACAGCCAATGCATGGAACTCTCTTGCTTGCAGTTGTAGGCGCTTTTGATTCCTTGGTATGTTGGTTCTCCTTCATCTCCTCCTTGTTACTTGTCCTGGGTCAGTCCAGTGAACTGGAGCAGAGGTGTTGCAAGTCCCTTTAAGATTCAGGGCTATGCTGGCACATAGGCAGCCCAGAGATTTATGTCTCTTAGAGGTATACCTACCAACTTCAGTACTAATTATAAGTTCAAACAGAAGGACAGAAGAGCCATGTGCAGGGAAACCACAAGAGGGTCTGACTCTGTCACACTGGAGAGCATAAATCCCAAACTAGGGCCCACTGGCAAGGGACCAAACTCCTGAGCTATCTGCCCTGACTATAGTGTCTGGATGTCTCTAGAGCCCTCAGGAGCCCCACTATTTGGGTTGTATCTACTTTGGCAGTCTATGTGATCATGCTGAGATGTGCATAAAGGTTACCTCTGGAGTTCCCTCCCAAGTAACTTTGAAGTCTCTTAACCAAATAAACTCATTTGTCTCCACCTTCTCCCCCATTTGGTCAAGGCCTTTTTTTCCCCACTTGCATTGTTTGTTGGTACTTGGTAGAAATCCCTTGGTGCCAGGGAATCTCATCCCCAGGAGTCATTTCCCTTGGGGGAATTTATTGCATTTATAAACTGAGTTTTGGCTTAGAAGGGGCCACATTTAAGCAACAAGGAGGCTCCTTGTAGGTAATTCTTAGGCATCCTACAATACTATGCCAAGTTTCAATTTCAAGAGCAAAGGTTCATAATCATAGTCATCAGTGTCAATGGCCCATCAATGGACCATTCTCCTCCACTAGTCATTGCCCCTGTATTTGGGGCTCCAGGAGAGAATGTGACAGAGATCCCCAGGATGGGCATTTGATATTCTTTGGCTGCTATGTGAATCTCCAGCCACTGTGGCCATGCCCCATGAACCTTTGAACACATTTATATGCCTTATATTTATGCCCAGTGAACCTCCTCCCATGTATCCCCCATCACTGACACCCTGCCCCACTGATCCTCCCCTGCCACAGTTATAACCCTTCTGTGATCAACAACTTCTCAAAAGTGAAGCCAATAAGTAGCCAAACACAATTAATAAGAAAATGAAATAATATTGATAGTTGTAAACATAAGAAATAACATAAATAAAATTCAGAAAATTAAAAAAAATTAAAAACGTAATAAAAAATTGGGATTAAAAATAATGAAAAATATTTAAGAAATTTTTTTTGACATTTTGCCTTTCATCACTGTAAGATCTGTTGTCCTATATGTACACTGACATTTTCTTCCATTTGTTCCCCTAGTGTTTTACTTTTTTTTGTTTTGTCTTCAAAGAAGTTTTAGGTCACAGTAAAGTCACACAAAAAATACAGGGGATCCCATTTACCCAACATCCTGCCCATTTTCCCCCTTCCCATATTAATAACCTTTTTATATGTGGATGATACATTTCTTACAACAGATGAACACAGCTACTAACCATGGTCAATAGTTTACATTATGGTTTATATTTTTGAGTGTACACTTACATAAATTTTGATGAAGTTTAATATGGCCTTTACCCATCATTGCAAGAACATTTAGAAAACTTCTATTGCCCCCAAAATATCACCTGTTTCAACTATTCTATTCCTCCCTCCCCCTCCCCTGTGGCACACAGCAACCACCAGGCTTCACTCCTTGAAGGACAAGATTCATAATTGTTTGCAGCAACACTGAGGACTGGACACACTGTCTGTCCTTCCCTATTAGATATTGCCCATGCTCTTGAGAGACCCCTGTCCCTCTACTTGAGAACATAATGGGCCTCCCCAGGATGGGAGTCCAACTCCTTCCCACTCTTTGTGTGAGTTTCCACCCATTGATACAAAACCCTATGGCAAAATGATCACTCATACACTCCCTAGAAGCCTGCCCCAGGTGTACCCTGACCCAAATGCCTCCCCATCGAAGACCCTAAACCAGTAACCCTTCCTTGCCATATTGCCAGAAGAGCTTTCCCAACA
This sequence comes from Dasypus novemcinctus, assembly GCF_030445035.2. Classification (NCBI taxonomy): domain Eukaryota; kingdom Metazoa; phylum Chordata; class Mammalia; order Cingulata; family Dasypodidae; genus Dasypus; species Dasypus novemcinctus. The sequence continues at coordinate 114,296,230 of NC_080685.1, forward strand.
TTGTAGTTTCAGCTATGTACCCACGAATCCCCAGTGTTCATCAGCTCTCTCCCCCAACCCTCTCCCAGTTCCATGGACCATTCAACACATCCCCCCACCCTACCCACCTGTCAAAACTGTACCACCCAACCCATTAGTGTCACTACACCCCTGCCATGTCCCTTCACTGCACAAGTACAAACATTCACATTATCATAGATGTTACCCTTATGGGCACTGGCAAACAACCTTCTTTTCCCTTTCTATTTCTTGTAAACATGTCTTACAAATCTAGCTCTATGAGTTGCTAAATTTGCTTAATTCTTATCATTGAGGTCCTTCAATACCTGGCTTGCTTCAATCAATATAAGGCAGCCTACTCAATGGGAGAAAATATTTGGTAACCATATACCTGATAGGAGCTTAATATCCTGCATATATAAAGAAATCCTATACCTTGAAAATAAAAAGACAAACAACCCATTTAAAAAATGGGCAAGTGATTTGTATAGACACTTCTCCAAAGAAGAAATACAAATGGCTAAAATGCACATAAAAAGATGCTCAACATCACTAGCTATTAGGGAAATGCCAATCAAAACTGCAATGAGATAGTCATCTTTCACCCATTAGACTGACAGCTTGTAAAAAACAGGGGACTACAAGTGGTGGAGAAGGTGTGGAAGAACAGGAAACCTGGTCCTCCACTGCTGGTGGGAATGTGGAATGATGCAGTGATTGTTGAGGACAGTTTAATGGTTCCTCTAAAAACTAACTATAGATCTGGCATATGGCTCAGCAATTCCACAGTATGGTGTATACCCAGAAAAATTGAAAGCAAGGACACAGGACAGATAAATGCACACCAATATACATAGTGGCATTGTTCACTATTGTTAAAAATTGGAATCAACTCAAATGCCCATCAAGAAATAAATGGATATGGAAAGCGGACTTGGCTCCACTGATAGAGCACCAGCCTACCATATGGAGGGTCCAGAGTTCAATCCTCAGGACCTCCTGACACATGTGTTAAGCTGGCCCATGCACAGTGCTGCCCCTGTGCAAGGAGTGCACCTCACAAGGAGATCCACTCCACTTGAAAATCTCAGCCCACCCAGGAGTGGCACCACACACATAGAGAGTTGATGTAACAAGATGATGCAACAAAAAAGAGACACAGTTTTCCCAGTGCTGCCTGATAATGCAAGTGGATGCAAAAGAACACACAATGAATGGGCACAGAGAGCAGACAACAGGAGGGAAGGGGAGAGAAATAAAATAAGTCTTTAAGGTGGCAGAATTGGCCCAGTGGTTAGGGCATCCATCTACCACATGGGAGGTCTGCAGTTCAAGTCCCGGGCCTCCTTGACCCATGTGGAGCTGGCCCATGTGCAGTGCTGATGCACACAAGGAGCACCCTGCCATGCAGGGGTTTCCCCCGCATAGGGGAGCCCCATGCACAAGGAGTGTGCCCCATAAGGAGAGCCACCCAGCATGAAAGAAAGTGCAGCCTGCCCAAGAATGGCACCATGCACATGGAGAGCTGATGCAACAAGATGACATAACCAAAAAGAAACACAGATTCCCATGCCACTGACAACAACAGAAGCAGACAAAGAAAGAAGATGCAGCAAATTGACACAGAGAACAGACAACTGGGGTGGGGTGGGGGGAAGGGGAGATAAATAAATAAATAAATAATTTAAAAAATAAAAGTAATTTGAATGTTATTTACCAATCAGTGGTTAGTACACTTTAAAAAGAGATTAATGGATAAACAAAATGTGGAATAAGCATACAATAGAATATCACTCATTTGTAAGAAGGGATACAAGTATTAACACATGGGATAACATGGACGAATCTTCAGGACCTTATATTTAGTCATTAATAGCATAGTGATACACTCTTTGTCCTTTTGTGTCTGGTTTGCTTCACTCAAAATAATGTCTTATAGATTCGTCCATATTGTCATATGCTTCATGACCTCATTTTTTCTTATTGCTGCATATCATTCCATCGTGTATATATAACAGAGTTTGTTTATCTACTGATTAGTTGACACCTAGATTGTTGTCAACTTTTGGAAATCATGAATAAAGCCACTATGAACGTCAGCAGGTAGATGTCTCTGTGTCACTGCTCTCAGCCTTCTGGGTATGTAGCTAGTAATGGTATTGCCAGGTCACATGCCAAGTGTATGTTCAACTTCCTTAGGAACTGACAGGCGGTCCCCCACAGTTGTAGTACCATTCTACATTCCACCAACAGTGAATAAGGTTCCTGTCTCTCCACATCCTCTCCAACACTGAGAGATTTCTGACTTTTCAATAGTATCCATTCTAATAGGTGTGAAATGATACCTCATTATAGTTTTTTTTAACAAATCTATTATATTGCTACATATTACTAAAGCATACATTGATCCAAACTATTCAATCAGTGGTACTTGGTAGAAACACATAGTTGTGCATTCATCATGTCAGTCATTTTTAGAGCAATTTCATTATTCCAACAATAACAGTAATAATAATAACAAAGCAATTTCAGCACCTCCCAATCTCTCTATGCTTCCCCTGCCATACATAGCTGCTATTCTTTTTCATTTTTTCTAGGTTATTTTTATTTATATTTTGTAAAAACAGTTTTATATATGCAATATCATCCATATTTGTGTTTTATGTGAGGTTTTACTATGTTACACAGTCCCATGTTACAGTTTTTAGCTTTCCTTCTAGTAATGTACATGACCTCAGACCTTCAACCACTGTTGTAGCTCATGTAATAGCTCTGCTAGTTACAAACACTATGATGTGCTCTCACCATTTCTGTTAATTTTCTAAGATTCACAAACAACCTTTTTACCAGTTCTGCACAGATTAACCTTCAGCTTTCCATTCTCTGTCTTCATTCTATTTTCTGGTGGTCTATATTCTAATTATTAACTCCTTAAGTTTACACAATATACTTAGTTCATAATAGCATAATCATACATTATTTGTCCTTTTATGTCTGGCATGCTTTGCTCAAAATAATATCTTCCATGTTTGTCCATGTTGTCACATGCTTCATGACTTCATATCTTGTTATAGCTGCATAACATTCCATCATGTGCACATGCCACAATTGTTTATCCATTCTTCAACTGATGGACACGTGGGTTGTTTCCAACCTCTGGCAATCGTGAATAATCCTAATATGAACATTAGTGTGCAGACGTCTGTGTCTCTACTCTCAGTCCTATGGGTATATAGCTAGTAATGATGTTGTCAGGTTATATGGCAAGTCTATATACAACCTCCTTAGAAACTGCCAAACAGTCCTCCACAGTAGCTGTACCATTATACATTCCCACCAACAGTAAATAAGCATCACTGTCTCTCACATCCTCTCCAACATTTATGACTATTACATCTAATAGTTTTGAAATGATATCTCATTGTGGTTTTAATTTTCATTTCCCTAATTGCTAGTGATGTTGAACATTTATTTATGTGTTTCTTTGCCATTTGTATTTCTTTTTCAGACAATTATCTTGTCAAGTCACTTGCCCATCTTTAATTGTTTAGTTTGTCTTTTTATAGCACATATTGAGTAACAGTGGTGACAGTAGGCCTACAATCTTGTTCTAGATCTCAGTGGGAAAGGTTTGTCCTTCCCATCGAGTACAAGGGTAGTTGTAGGTTTTCATATCTATAGTTTACCATATTGAGAAAGCTTCCTTCTATTCCTATCTTTTGAGAGTTTTTAACAAGAAAGGGTGTTGTATTTTGTGAAATACCTTTTCTGCATCAATGAATAGGATCATGTGATTATTCTTCAACTTATCAATATGGTTTATTACACCAATTGATTTTATTCTATTGAACCACCCTTCCATACCTGGGATAAAACCCACTTGCTCCTGGTGTGAAACTCTTTGAATGTGTTTTTGGAATCTATTTGCAAGTATATTGTTGATGATATTTGCATTTCTATTCATTAGAGATATTGGTCTGGAATTTTAAAACTTTTAAAATATCTTTATCTAGGTTTGGTATTAGGGTGATATTGGTTTCATGGAATGAGTCTGGTAGTATTCTCTCCTTCTGAAGTGTTTTGGAAGAGCTTGAGCAGGAGTGGTATTAGATGATCTTTGAATGGTTGGTAATTTCACCTGTTAAGGCATCTGGTCCCAGGCTTTTCATCCTTTGGAAGTTTTTGATGACTGTTTCAATCTCTTACAATATGTTGTGCTTTTCTACTTCTTCCAGGGCCAGCATAGGTGGTTCATGTGTTTCTAGGAAATTATCCATCTCCTCAACATTGTCTGTTTTATTCATATACAGTTGTTCATAGTAGCCTCTTATGAGCTTTCTTATTTCTGCAGGATCATTATTAATGTCCTCTCTCTCATTTCTGATTATATTTATTTGTGTCTTCTCTCTTATTTCTTTGTCAGTCTAGGTAAGGGTTTGTTGATTTTGTTGATCTCAAAAAACCAACTTTTGGTTTTCTTATTTTTCTGTATTGTTTCTTTGTTCTTTTTTAAAAAGATTAATTTATTTATTTCTCTCACCTCCCCCCCCCCCGTTGTCTGTTCTCTGTGTCTATTTGCTGTGTCTTCTTCTTTGTCTGCTTCTGTTGTTGTCAGCAGCACAGGAATCTGTGTTAGGGTATCTGTGTTTCTTTTTGTTTCTTTCCTTCAGCTTGCTTTGGCATTCATTTGTTGCTTTTTTTCTAGTTCCTCCAAGTGTGCAGTTAGAGCTTCAATTTTAGGTCTTTCCTCTTTTTTAATCTAACACTGCCTTTGCAGTGTCCCATAAATTTTGATATGCTGTGTTCTCATTACATTCATCTCAAGATATTTTCTGAATTCTCTTAATTTCTTCTTTAACCCACTGATTATTTAAGAGTGTATTGTTTAATCTCCAAATGTTTAAGAATTTCCCTTTTTCCATCCATTACTGATTTCCAGCTTCATTCCATTATTATCAGATAAAGTGTTTTGTATAGTTTCAATCTTTATAAATTTATTGAGACTTGTCTTGTGACCCTACAAATGGTCTCTCTTGGAGTACAATTGATGAGCACTTGAAAAGTAAAGTACACCCTGCTGTTTGGGGATGCAGTGCTTCATAGATGTTTATTAGGTCTACTTCATTTATCATATTATTCTCACTCTCTTTCCTTATTTATCCTCTGTCCTAATTTTCTATCCAATACTGAGAGAGGTGTATTTAAGTCTCCAACTATTACTATAGAGGCATCTATTTCTCCCTTCAGTTTTACCAGTGTGTTCCTCACATGTGGGAGAAGATGGACCCAAGGGTATCGGGAATGAAAGATAAAGAAAGACTGGGTTCAGGGGATCTGCCAGCGTTGAAGCCTCAAGCTCATCAGACAAGTTTATTAATCTCAGGGGCTTCTTTATATACCCCAAGCAATTGTGAGAACCAGCAACTATTCTAGTTAACTATTCCCATTACCTCATTCTAAATAACACAGTGCACAGTGGATAAGATAGTTACTAAAACTCATAATGTTCTATTATATTATTGAAACAAATATACTCATTAATCTTGTTGCCCAGGTTACTTGAAATATCAAGTCTGAGTTCTGCTGGAATGTTATGTTTCCCAGAGAGATTAGCCACCTGCACGTACATCTCCAGGGACAGCATGACCCAGTGGTCAGAAAGTAACTTGCTTCCATGGAAACAACATGCCTTCATTTCCCACACTCATGTATCTTTGGTCACTCAGGTTAGGTGTATTATTATTAAATACAGCTATTTGTTCTTGGTGAATGGCCTTTTAAAAAATATATAATGACCTTCTTCATCCTTTATAACAGCTCTTTGCTTGAAATCTATTTGTCCAATACAAATATCATTACTCCAATTTCTTTTGTTTACTACTTGCATGAAATATCTTTTCCCAACATTTTACATTTAACCCAGTTTTGACCTTATATCTGAAGTGGGTCTTTTGTAGAAAACATACAGATGGCTTATATTTTTTAATTCATTCTATCAGTCTGTGTCTTTGGATTGGGAAGTTTAAGCCATTAACATTTAATGTTATTATTTTAAAGGCATTACTTACATCATCCATTTTGTCCTTTGTTTCCCTCAGAATATCATTCTATTGTCTGCCTTTTTACACTTTAATTTTTACCCTTCCTAATATCTTCCTTTCTATACTCTTCTGGAAATCTCACCATTGCTTTTTCCTTGGAAGCTGCAGCACTCCCTTCAGTATCTCTTGTAATTCTGGTCTTTCAGTAATATATTTTATCAATTTTTATTTGTCTGTGAAAACATTGAAATCACCCTCATTTATGAAGTATAGTTTTGCCAGATAGAGAATTCGTCTCTCCTCCATGGTTTCTGATGAGGGTTCTGCACTTAATCTTTTCAAGTATTTTTTGTATGTGTTGCTTTCCTTTTCTCTTGATGCATTCAGAATCCTCTATCTCTGATATCTGTCATTCTGAATAGTAGGTGTCTCAGGGTAGGTCTATTTGGATTTATTCTTTCTGGGGTGCATTGTCCTTCATGGATATTGATATTTATGTCTTTCAGAAGAGTTGGGACGTTTTCAATCATTATTTCCACAAATATTCTTTACCCCCCATTTCCAATCTCTTCTCCTTCTGGAGCACTGACAATGTATATAAACATTTCTCATTTCCTTTCAATTTTCTGAGACTCAGTTTCATTTTTCTCATTCTCTTCTCTTTCTGTTCTCCTGACCTTTCAATTCAGATATTGTGTCTTGAAATCACTAATTCTGTCCTAGAGCAATTAAAATCTGCTCATATATGTCAATATCTTTTTATTCTCATCCATCGTGTCTTTCATTCCCATAAGGTATGTTACTTTTCTTTGCAGGCTTTCAATTGTTCTTTATGCTCACTCAGTATCTTCTTAATATCCTTTATTTCTTTAGTCATATTTTCTTTAAATTCTTTGAATTGATTTAGGAGAGTTTTGTGATTATCACTTATGAATTATCTTAAATCCTGTATCTCTTCAGGTCATTTGGTTTGTTTCTTTGGCTGGGCCATCTCTTCCTCTTTCCTAGTATGGCTTGTGATTATTTGCTGATGTCTAGCTATCTGATTATGTTGGTGAATTTTCTCTGATGGCCAAATTCTCTCATTTTTTTCCCACAGCTCTTCTTTGTTATTTGTTTCAACTTATTCTATGTTCTTCAAATTACCCCATACTTACCTAGCAGGAGAGATACAAAGATCATGAAGGTGGTTTTTCCCAGGGTGAGGTCTACCCATTGTACTCTGGATGTGCGATTTCTCTGAATATGGGAAAATCTCCTGCCTAATTTGTGGTAGTGGGTAACTGCATTTGTGTTCTCCCAATTTTTAAAAAAATCACCCAGCTTAGGTTATCAAAATCGGACCAAGGGTTCACCAATGGAGTGTAGATTTTCTTCCAGTGGTTAGGATACATAGGATACAGAGAGAAGTAGAAACTTTTTTTCCCATCCAATTTTCAGACATGTTGGCAGATGCCACTCAACACCACATATTTCCATGGAAGTGTTTCAGTCTTGGCTTTCCTGTGTCTTGGTCTATCTAAAGCTGAGATTCTTATGGGGCTTTGCTGGCCAAATTCACAAAAAGCCTCCCACCTCCCTGTCCATTTTGCCTTGAATGAGCTGAAAGGGAGGAAGAAATTTGTTCCTGTCTCAGTCAGCTGCAGTGAACCAGGGGTTTTACCCTAACTTAATATCTTTGGGGTGGGAAGGGGAGCCAGCCCAAACACTGCAGGCATTTGGTAACTGGCATTTGTTGTTTTGGGTTCTTCCTCTCCCTGTCCCTTACCCTCCTGGCACTTGTGTGGCACTGTACTGTTCTGCTGACCCCCATAGCTGTTCCCTCAGATAGCTTTTGACACTTTCTCCATTGTTTTTGTGAGAGAATTGAGTCTTGCCTGCCTAATCTAATACATTTCCCACATTTCCCTCTCATTGTAGTTTTGATTTGAATTTCCCTAATTGCTACTGATGTTGAGAAATATTTCATGAGTTTTTTCTCCATTTCTATTTCCTCTTTGGACAATTGTCTTTTCAAGTCTTTTGCCCATTTTTAAAATCCAATAGTTAATCTTTTTATTGTTTAGCTATATTATCTCTATATATCATGGATATTAAATCCTTATTTGATATATGATTGCTAAATATTTTCTCCCATTGACTTGCTTGCCTTTTCACCCTTTTGACAAAGTCCTTTGAGGTACAGAAGTGTTTAATTTTGAGAGGTCCCATTTATCTATATTTTCCTTTTTTGCTTGTGCTTTGCATATAAGGTTTAAGAAGCCACTACCCACCACAAGATCTTGAAGTTCTTTCTCTATAACATATTCTAGTATTTTTTATGGTTGTTGGTTTTATATTTAGGCCCTTGATACATTTTGAGTTAATTTTTGTATAAGGTGTGAGATATGGGTCACATTTCTTTCTTTTGGATATGGCTATTAGTTTCCCAGCACCGTTTATTGAATAGACTCTTCCAGTCCAGCTGGGGTGACTTGATAACCTCATAAAAAATCCCTTGACTGTAGCTATGAGGGTCTATTTCTGAGGTCTTTATTCAGTTCCATTGGTCAATCTGCCTGTATTTATACTGACACAGACTTCTTTATATCTCTTGAAGTACTACCTTGTGGATGTTTTCTTTCTTAAACATCACAAAATGCCTGAAAATAAAATCTGTAACTCAGCCAATAAAATTCTTGAGCTGCTCTTTTTGCCAAGATTTGGTATAAAAGATGACATTGACATACATGATTTCTACTCCGCATGAGTCAATGACTGGGAGAGTAGATGTCACTTATAATATGGTATAATGAATGAGTATATCATACTTCGATGTTAGAAAAGTAAATTTTTGTGAGCCCAATTTAGGCACCAGTGTTGGATTTGAATAACCAAGAAAATCTTCCAAATTATTAACATCTAAGCCAGGAATTGAATGACATTATTGCTAGATTTTTTTCTTTTTAAAAGTTTTAATTATTTGTGCTCCATACACTCCATTCATAACATACAATCCATGGCTTTCAGCATAATCACATAACTTTGCATTCATCAACACAATGAATTTAGGACATTTTCATTACTTCAAAAAGAAGGCTACCATACTCTCTTTCTTCTATTAATGCTCTTTAGCATTGTTAAGGTGCATTTGTTACAGTTGATGAAAATATTACAATATTACTGTTAACTATAATCAGAATATGCATTATTCATATTGTTCCCCTATAACACCCTATTATTAGCATCTTGTATGAGTGGCATACATTTATTATAGTTCATTAAAGAGCACTCTTATATTTGTATTATTGACTATATTCATCAACCACAACTGGATTCATTTTGTTACATAGTGCCAAGTTCATTGTCTAGTTTCCTTCTAATGACATAAACAACCATACACTTCTCCCTTCAACCACAATCATCCCCATATAGGAACACTCACAATAATTTGCTACCATGACGTGTATCCATTTAAAAACCTTTACAGTCAACCTTATTAAAAAGTCTGCACACATTAAGTATCAGTTCCCCATTATCCATCCTCATTGTATCTCCTGGTAACTTATGCTCTAGATCTTAGCTCCATGAGTTTACTTATTAGTTTGTATTACTGAGGCCATAAAAGATTTGTCTTTTTGCATCTGACTTATTTCATTCAAACATGATGTCCTCAAGATTCATCCATGTTGTTGCATATATCGGGAATTCATTGTTTCACCAGTGTCCCTCCCAGTCCTCTGCAAACCACCCACTTCAATCCTTCCAGTTCCTGTCCTTTTATACACAATTTCCCTAAATCATTTTGGTTGTCCCACTTGGGATTTCAAGAATTATCACTCCCTGAAGCCTGACTTTTAGATATTTCTCCTGTACATTTGGATATCATTCATGCAAATTAAAATCTATTTCATGAAGGAGTTAATAAGTTAAAAATGTATTCATTTGGAGTGACCAATGTCACCCATCCTCCAAGTCCAGTTCTGAAAATACCATTTATTAGAAATTAGCAGAAATACATAGATTATAATATTGTGCCTAGAGACACAATCCTTGTAGGACAAAGAGGCTCAGAAAATATAGGATGGATGGGTGTTTGCTCATCTGATCTTTTAAGAAAATGCTTGCTGAAATCCTGTCCTATATTTATCAATATTGCTGCAACATCCTTCTATTTATATATAAATATACATAAGTGTAAAAGCATTAATCATTTATAAACTGTAAATTCTTCCCTTAAAACTTTGTTAACAATGAACTGCATTCAAAGGACAAAAATGTTAATGTGTCATAAATGAAGTAAACACCCATTTTTACCTCAAGTCTAGAAAAAGAAAAATATTTACATAGATTCCCTTAATTTATTGTCACAGTAATCCTGTTGATTGTTTTTCTTAAACAATTTAACAAAGGCTGTGATGAGAAGTACAACAAACTTTAATAAGATGATCAAATTACATGCTTAGAAGCTTACACAGCTAGAATTTAAATGCTGCTCAGCCTGTGTGCTAAGCTTATATTCCTGGCATGCTATTTGCCACACTTAGGCTTTACCTGGACTGTCCCATCTCACATCGCTCGTCAGAGGCCACACCCTGTGGTCATGACCACCTCCCTTTTGGCTTGTTCACAGGAATCTCCTTATGCCTTCATGCCTCTCACCAACCATCAGCCTCTGACCTAGCTCTCTCCTCATTTTCACTGTCTAGTTTAATCCAATTATACATTTCAACATTACAAGTACAACATTTAATTTCTTATGTCCCTCATACTAACTGCTACTTCTAGTGATCAAGACCTAAATACCTGCATTTTCGCATGATTGCCTCTAACACATCATGAGATTAGGATACTGTTCCTGGTATAAACACCAACTCACTACTCTAGTGACTATCAAATATATATGGCAACTCTAGTGTCTTGATAATTGAATTATTGCTTTGGTCTCAATAAATACATGGAAGTCTTCTCCATGACTTTTGATCATGCTTATTCTAACCTAATGCCTCATTTTTAATAGAAGAATAACCTCCTAATAAACAGATGGATCATCAATTTTCAAATTACCCTTTCATATCATAACATCTTCAAATATTCCTTGCAATCACTTACATTGGCTACACCTTCTATCCTATTAAATTGAGAAGTCATGTTACTTCTGGCTGAGACCAATGTCTCCACTGAACTGTTCCTCTCCTGATTTTTTTTTGCTAACTATAAAATTGAGGGGAAAGGAGGAATAGAAGATGGAACAGGGGGTATTTTGGGGGAAATGGAAGTGTTCTAAGTGATCTTGCAATGATAGATACAGGCCATGTTAAATTTCACCAAATTATATAAAAGTGTATGATCAAAAATGTAAACCATAATGTAAATTATTGATCATGGTTAGTAGCTACATTCATCAATTGTAAGAAATGTATCATCCACATGTAAAAAGATTAATATGGGAAGGGGGAAACAGGGAGGATGTGGGTAAATGGGGTCCACTGTATTTTTTATGTGACTTTACTGTGAACTAAAACTTCTTTGAAGACAAAATGAAAAAAAGTAAGACACTATGGGAACAAATGGAAGAAAATGTCAGTGTACATATAAGACAATCAGGTCTTACACTGATGAAAGGCAAAATGTCAAAAAAAATTTCTTAAATATTTTTCATTATTTTTTAAATCCCAATTTTTAACTTTATTTTTTTTTTAATTTTCTGAATTTTATTTCTTATGTTTAAAACTATTATGGGGGGAAACGGACTTTGGCCCAGTGGTTAGGGCGTCCGTCTACCATATGGGAGGTCCGCGGTTCAAACCCCGGGCCTCCTTGACCCGTGTGGAGCTGGCCATGCGCAGTGCTGATGCACGCAAGGAGTGCCGTGCCACGCAAGGGTGTCCCCCGCGTGGGGGGAGCCCCCACTCGCAAGGAGTGCGCCCGTGAGGAAAGCCGCCCAGCGTGAAAAGAAAGTGCAGCCTGCCCAGGAATGGCGCCACCCACACTTCCTGTGCCGCTGACGACAACAGAAGCGGACAAAGAAACAAAAGCAGACAAAGAAACAAGACGCAACAAATAGACACCAAGAACAGACAACCAGGGGAGGGGGGGAAATTAAATAAATAAATCTTTAAAAAAAAAAAACTATTATGGGAAATGGACATGGCTCAACTGATAGAGTGTCCACCTACCATACAGGAGGTCCAGGGTTCAAACCCAGGGTCTCTTGACCCATGTGGTGAGCTGGCCCACACACAGCACTGCCATGCACAAGGAGTGCTTTGCCACACAAGGGTGTCCCCCATGTAGGGGAGCTTCATGCACAAGGAGTGCTCCTCACATTGAGATGCCCCGTGCCTAACAGTGCAGCCTGCCCAGGAGTGGTGCCACACAGAGAGCTGATGCAGCAAGATGATGCAACAAAAAGAGATGGAGACTCCTGGTGCTGCCGAGAATACAAGAGGACATAGAAGAACACACAGCAAATGGACACAGAATACAGACATGGGGGGGTGGAAGAAAGAGAAAAAAATTAAATAAATAAATAAATAATAAAATTAATATTTCATTTTCTTATTAATTTTATTTGGCTCCAGACATCGATGGCTGACCCATCATACATGTGTCCCTTAAAGATTTCAGGGGCAGTACAATAGAGACTGCCATACAAGGCTTTCAGCTTCTGGTCAATGTTAAATGTATTACTTAAGCCAAAACTGGTAAGCTTGATATTCTCAGCAGCGTCCAAAAGCAGGTTTTCTCTTTTCAAGTCCCTGTGGGCAATAAACTTAGGCGGCAATTCTGCATAGCAGATACTGCTTGGTGAATATTCTCTTGGGCTTCTTGTTCTAACAGAGGGCCTTGGGCCATAAAGTAGTCAGAGAGTTCTCTTCTGGTGTACTCCACTCCATGACGTTCTCAATACCTTCAGACAACTGGATGATGTCTGGAGGTTTCAAGGCCTTCAATGTGCTCACCTCTCATGAGAGCATGCAGAGGCTGGTGGAGTTTTCAGTTTTCTGGATGATTTTCATGGCTGTCTTGTGACCAGTGAGAAGGTGCCATGCTAATTTCACCATGGAAAAAACACCCTTTCCAACAGTTCTGAGGAACTGATAGTTCCCAGTGAGGGTCTTCTCCTCAGCATACATGGCTAAATATATAAATATAAAAATAAAAATAGGGAAACGGACTTGGCCCAGTGGTTAGGGTGTCCGTCTACCACATGGGAGGTCCACGGTTCAAACCCTAGGCCTCCTTAACCCGTGTGGAGCTGGCACATGCGCAGTGCTGATGCATGCAGGGAGTGCCGTGCCACGGAGGGGTGTCCCCCACGTGGGGGAACCCCATGTGCAGGGAGTGCACCCCGTAAGGAGAGCCGCCTAACGCGGAACAAAGTGTGGCCTGCCCAGGAATGGCGCCGCCCACACTTCCCGTGCCGCTGATGACAACAGAAGCGGACAAAGAAACAAGACGCAGCAAATAGACACAGAGAACAGACAACCGGAGGAGGGGGAGAATTAAATAAATAAAATAAATCTTTAAAAAATAAATAAAATAAAAATATTAATATAATATAAAAACATTGCTAAAAGAAATTAAAGCCTAAATAAATGAAACTGCATTCTGTGTTCATAGATTAGAAGACTAAATATTAAGATATCAAGTCTTCCCAAATTGATTTACAGATTCAATGCAATCCTAATCAAAATTCCAACAGCCTACTTTGCAGAAATGAAAAAGCAAATTATAAAATTTATTTCAAAGGGTGGACTCTCACTTCCTGACTCTAAAGCATATTATGAAGCAACAGTGGTAAAAACAACATGGTACTGGCATAAAGACAGATGGATTGACCAATAGAATAAAATTGAGCATTCAGAAATAGACCCTCACATCCAGGGTCAATTAATTTTTGACAAGGCTGCCAATGCCATCAAACTGAGTCAGAGCAGTCTCTTCTACAGATGGTGTTGGGAGAGCTGGATATTCATATCCAAAAGAATCAAGGGGGACCCCTATCTCACACTTTATTTAAAAACTAACTAAAAATGGGTCAAAGACCTAAATATAAAAGGAAAAACCATAAAGCTCCTAGAAGACAATGTTGGAAAACCTCTTCAAGACCTGGTGGTAGGTGGTGCTTTCTTAAACCTTACACTGCAAACACAAGCAATGAAAGAAAATATGGATAAATGTGACCATCTCAAACTTAAAACACTTTTGTGATTCAAAGGACTTTGTCAAGAAGATTAAAAGTAAGCCCACTCAATGGGAGAAAATATTTGAAACCATATATCTGATAAGTGTTTGATTTTCATTCTATGTAAAGAGATCATACAACTCATTAAAAGAGCAAGCAATCCAATTTAAAAATGGGTAAAAGATTTAAATAGACATTTCTACAAAAGGAAATACAATTGGACAAAAAAACACATGAAAAAGCTCCATATCACTAGCTACTAGAGAAATGCAAATCAAAATGACAATGAGATATCATCTCACATCACATACAATTGCCATTACTAAAAAACAGAGAACAATAAGTGCTGGAGAGGATGTGGAGAATAAGGAACATTCCTTCACTTTTGATGGAATTGTAAAATGGTGCAGCCTCTGTGGAAGACAGTTTAGCAGTTCCTCAGAAAGTTAAGTAGAAAACTGCCATATGATCCAGCAATTCCTCTACTAGGAATATATCCAGAAGAACTAAAAACTGGCATGAGCAGACATTAGCAGAGATGTTCACAGTGGCATTATTCACAATTGCCAAAAGATGGAAACAACCCAATTATCCATCAAGCAATGAATGGATAAGCAAAATGTGATATTATATATACATATGATGGAATACTCTACTTCAGTAAGGAGAAATGAAATTGGGACACATATGATAACATAAATGAATCTCAAAGACATTATGCTAAGTGAAGCAAGCCAGAACAAAAGGATAACTATTGCATAGTCTGATTAACATGAACTAAATACCAAGAAGAAACTCATGGATTTAAAACCTAGGGGATAGGTCATTAGGAGATAAGAGGAGGTAAGAGGAGGGCTGACATATAGAGAAGTTTTAATTAGCAAAAATGTAAAAGTGTAGAAATGGATATAGTTGATGGTAACACATTAGAGTGAGTAGCAGCTGGTTTATACAATGGGATTGTGGCTGAAAAGGGTAGTCTAGGATGTAAATGTCAATTGAAAGAAAGCAAGAGAATGATCTAGGAACTAACACAGTGAATTCAGAGGTCGATGAACATTGTAGTTGATGGTTCAGATGGAAGAGTGTGCTTCTGTGAACTAGAGCAGATGAACATCAATAGTGCAGGGCAGTGGGAATGTGGGGGAGCATGGGAAAAATAAAAATGGTGTGACCTATGGATGGTGGTTAACAGCAATATTATAATATTCTTGCATCAGTGCCAAAGGTGTACTGTGTTGATAATGGGAGGGTGGGGTGTGGACATGAGAAGAGTGTGCCAAATTCATGCTATGGACCATGGCTCATGGTAATAGTCTGATGGTATTACCTCATAATCCATAATAAATATTCCACTACAGTGTAGTGTGTTGGTGAAGGTGTGTTACTATGGGAATTATACAAATGTGCATGATTGTTTTATAAGTTCACAATCTCTGTAATAAAAATATACTGTAAAAATAATAGGGTGCATTTTGGGAAAAATACACCAAATGTAAGATATGGACTACAGTTAATAATATTTTGATGATGCTTTTGCATAGTTTGTATCAAATGTTTCACAACAATGCAAAGTGTTGGTGGTGGGATGATGTGTGGTACCCCTGTATGATGCTATGTATGTTTATTTTTGTAAGTTCACAACTTTTACTATATACTTAATGTTTATGTATATCCATGTGTGAATTATATGCTTCAATAAAAGAAAAATAAATATATACATAAAATTCATCCCCAAGTTAGCAGCTTCAAACAATAAAGCTTTATTATCTCACAAGTTTCTGTGGGCCAGGAATCCAGAAGTGGCCTTGCTGGCTGACTGGGGCTCAGGGTCTCTCAGGAAGCTGCAGTCAAGACCTCGGTTAGGCAGCCTCACCTGAAGGCTTGACTGAGGCTGGAGAATCCCTGGGCAAGATCACTCACTGTCAGGGCTGTGGGCAGAAAGTTCCAGGTCCTTACTGCCTGTGGGAAGAGGCCTCAGTTCCTTGCTACATGGGTCTCCTCATAGGGCTGCCTGAGTGTCCTCATGCCATGGCATCTGGATTCCCCCAGAGTGAGTGACCTGGAAAGAGCACAATGAGGAAGCTGCAATGCCTTTATGACTTAGCACTGGCAGGATGCACCATCACTTCTGCCATGTTCTATTCATTAGAAGTGAGCCACCAGGGCAGCCTGTGCTCAACAGGGGAGGAAGTAAGCTCCACCTCTTAAGGCAGGAGCATAACATAATTGGTGGACATAATTTTTAAACTACTATATCCATGAATTCACTGCTGCATTAAGACATTGAATATATCCATCATTCAACAAAGTTTTCTCATGCACCTTTGTAATTGGCAATGTGAAGAAACCCATAAAAAGGAATGAGCCTTGAAGACATTATGTTGACTGAAATTAGCAGACACAAAAAGTGTCTATATTGGGGGGTGGGAAGTGGGGTATATGGGAACTTCTTATGTTTTTTAATGTAACATTTTGCTTGAGCTATTAACTTTTTAAAGAGATAAAAATAAAATAAAAAATAAAATATCTGATTAACAGATAAAAATAAATGAATGTAAACAATGGAAGCAAACAACAACAAAAAGTACCTATATTGTATGATCTCACTGATATGAAATAAATAGAATAAGCAGACTCAGAGTCAGAATCTAGAATAAAGTTAACAGGGGACAGAGTAGGGTTGGGGAATAGGAAGTCCAGGGTTAAACTCTACAGAGCCCCTGTTTTGGGTGATTGTAAAGTTTTGGTAATAGATGGTGGTGAGAGGAGCACAATATTGTGAATGTAATTAACAGCACTGAAATATTATCTGAATGAGGTTAGAAAAGGAAATGTTAGGTTGCATAGATGGTAGTAGAATAAAGTCTTTCAAAAGATCCATGGCACTGCACTACACAAGCATGAACCCTAAGTGAAGCCATTGCCCGTAGCCAATAGTACACTTATAAGATGTGCCATCATCAATTGTAAGAAATATTCTGAACCAAGGCAAGGTGTCAATACTAGTACGGTAGATGGGAATCCTGTATTTTATGCTAGGTTGTTCTGTAAACCAAGCACTTCTTTAATAAAGAAAAGGAAAAGGGAGTAAGATCACACATAGGAAGATATTTCCTGTTTATTTTTTTCAAGTTTCACTTGCGTAAAGTCCATCAAGTAGCCTGCATCAGATTGTGCCTTGTGTTGTTCTTTGTTTTGATTTGGTTTTGGCTTTTTGCCACACAGCAAGTTACCACAAATGTAATGGCTTTAAATAGCACCCATTTATTACCCAGCACTTTCTGTGGGTCAGAAGTCTGGGTGAGCTCAGCTGGGTCCTCCACTCAGGGTCTTACCAGGTAGAAATCCAGGGTGCACAGGGCTGTTTTTCCTGGAGATTCTAGGGAAAGTCCACTTTTAAGGCCATTCAGGAGGTTGGCAAATTCTGTTCCTCAAGCTCTCCACATCTCCCTCCCTCTTCAGGGCAGCAGTGGCACCTGGGGTCCTTCTTGTGCTTCCAAGCTCCCTGGCTTCCTCTTCTCCCTGCTTCCCTGCATTAGGAGGTTCAGGTGATTACACTGGCCCTCGCCTCCTCTTTACAGTTTTAGGGCACACAAAGCCCCATCAGCCTGCAGCAGTTTAACTGACAACCACCCCTTCCCAGCTGCCTGTCTTGCCTCCTGCCTTCCAGTCCACAGCTCCCTGTGTCTATGACCTCTGTCTGTGACCCCATCATGACCTCTACCCCCACTTTTGTTCTTGGAAATCCCCAACAATCTACTTGCTGCCAAATCCAGGGTCAAGTCTGGCCCAGTTCTCCTAATCTGGAGGCACCTGGCACCCCCTGTCACACTTCCCAAGGCTGAGGCTCCCCTGGGGAAGGATCCACCTCCAAGGTCACTCGTGCTATTGGCAGGATTCAGTTTCTACTGAGGGCCTGTGTCCCTTTCTGTTTTCAGGCATTGCCTCTGTTTTATTCTATGTGGGCCTATGCACAAGGCAGCCGGTAATGCTGCAGCTTATTTCCCAGATGAGGGATAGAGGGAGGGAGGGAGAGTAAGAGAAAGATAGAGACAGAAGGATTGGTAGATATAGACACATACATCCATAGAGAAAGAACAAAAGAGAACTAGCAGGACAGTCATCACAGATGGCTTCTTAATGGATCTTGGAAGTGACACATCATCTTTTTGTTCATATTATTTGATTAGAAGAGTCCCTAATTCCAGACAAAGTTGTGTAAACCAGGAGGCAGAGATCCTTAGAAGCCATTTACAGGCTGCTCACCACATAAACTAAAATGAGCACTTAATCCAATTCTAACTATAATGGGTAGCCACGAATGTGTTATAAGACAGAGGATGCTATCACATTCAGAGTAATTAGGGCAAAGGAAAAAATAGGAAAGATCAGAGCAGTAATAAATGAAATTGAGAACAAGAAAACAATACAGAGAAATAACAAAACCAAAAGTTGGTTTTTTTAGAAGATCAACAAAATCAACAAATCCTTAGCTAGACTGACAAAGAAATAAGAGAGAAGACACAAATAAATATAATCAGAAATTAGAGAGGGGACATTACTACTGATCCTGCAGAAATAAGAGAGATCATAAGAGGATACTATGAACAACTGTATATGAAAAAACCAGACAATGTTGAGGAGATGGATAATTTCCCAGAAACACATGAACCACCTATACTGACCCTGGAAAAAGTAGAAAAGCACAACATATTGTAAGAGATTGAAACAGTCATCAAAATGCTCCAAAGGATGAAAAGCCCAGGACCAGATGCTTTCACAGGTGAAATCTACCTATCATTCAAAGATGATCTAATGCCAATCTTGCTCAAGCTCTTCCCAAACACTTGAGAAGGGAAAAATACTACCAGACTCACTCCATGAAACCCACATCACCCTAACAGCAAAACTAGATAAAGATACTAAAAATTTTTTTAAATTCCAGACCAATTTCTCTAATGAATAGACATGCAAAAAGCCTCAACAAAATACTTGCAGAGTCTAAAAAGTACATTAAAAGAATTATGACCCTCAATCAAGTGGGTTTTATCCTAGGTATGGAGGGTGGTTCAACAGAATAAAATCAATTGGTGTAATAAGCCATATTGATAAGTTGAAGATGAAAAATCACATGATCTTCTTGATTGATGCAGAAAAGGTATTTCATAAAGTACAGTACCTTTTCTTGATAAAAACACTCCAAAGATAGGAAGAAGGAAACTTTCTCAATATGGTACTGTGTATATAAGAAAAACCTGCAACTACCATTGAATTCAATGGGAAGGACAAAGCTTCCCCACTGAGATCTAGAACAAGACTAGGAGGCCTACTGTCACCACTGTTATTCAATATGTGCTACAAGAAAACAAACTAAACAATTAAAAAATGGGCAAGTGACTTGAAAGGATCACTGTCTGAAGAAGAAATACAAATGGCAAAGAAACACATGAATAAATGTTCAACATCACTAGCAATTAGGGAAATGCAAATTAAAACTTAAATGAGGTATCATTTCATGCTTATTAGATTGGCCATCATAAAAAGTCAAAAAACTGTAAACGTCAGGGAAGATGTGGAGAGACAGTGATGCTTTTTCACTGTTGGTGTGAATTTAGAATGGTACAGCCACTGCAGAGGGCTGTTTGGCAGTTCCTAAGGAAGAGAATACAGACTTGCCATGTGACCTGACAACATCATTGCTAGCTGTATACCCAGAAGAACTGAGGGCAGAGACACAGACGTCTGCACACCAATGTTCACATTGGCATTATTCATGAATGCCAGAAGTAGGAAACAACCCATGTGTCCATCAGCTGATGAATGGATAAATAATTGTGGCATATGCACATGAAGGAATGTTATGCAGCTGTAAGAAGAAATGAAGTCGTGATGCATATGACAACATGGATGAATGTGGAGGATATTATTTTGAGTAAAGCATGCCAGCCATAAAAGGAAAAATACCGTATGATTATGCTAATATGAACTAAATAAATTGTGTAAACTCAAGGAGTTAATAATTGGAAAATAGGTCACAAGAAAATAGAATGAAGATAGAGAATGGAAAGCTGAGGGTTAATCTCTGCAGAATTGGTAAAAAGATTATTTGTAGATCTTAGGAAATAAATAGAAACAGTGAGAGAAATCATAGTGTTTGTAACTAGCAGAGCTATTATATGGCTTTGACAGTGGTTAAAAAGGGTAAGTCCAAGGTCATATACATTACAAGAAGAAAAGCTAAAAACTGTAATCTGGGGCTGTGTAAGATAGTAAAACCTCATGTAAAACACAAATATGGGTGATACTGCATATTTAAAACTGTTTTTACAAAACATAAATAAAAATAACCTAGAATAAATGAAAAAGAATAGGAGCTACATACAGCAGGGGAAGCATAGAGAGATTGAGAGATGTTGAGATTTGTTGTTTTCTTTTTATTATTATTATTACTATTATTATTAGAATAATGAAACCACTCTAAAAATGACTATTAAATACTATTAAAAAGTCAGAAATCTCTAAGTGTTGGAGAGGATGTGGAGAGACAGGAACCTTATTCACTGTTGGTGGAATGTAGAATGGTACTACAACTGTGGGGGATAGCAATACCATTACTAGCTATGTACCCAGAAGAACTGAGAGCAGTCACACAGAGACATCCACCTGCTGATGTTTTTAGTGGCTTTATTCATGATTGCCAAAAGTTGGAAACAATCTAAGTGTCAATCAACTGATGAATGGACAAACTGTGGTGTACATACACGATGGAATATTTTACAGCAGTAAGAAAAAATGAAGTCATGAAGCATATGACAACATGGATGAACCTATAAGACATTACTTTTTTTTAAGATTTATTTTTTTATTTATTTCTCTCCCCTCCCCCCAGTTGTCTGTTCTCTGTGTATAAATTATTACTTTGAGTGAAGCAAGCCAGACACAAAAGGACAAATAGTGTATGATTGTGCTATTAAGAACTAAATATAAGGTCCTCAGGATTCATCTATGTAATCCCATGTGTTTGTACGGTATTCCTTCTTACAAATGAGTGATATTCCATTGTATGCATATTCAAGAATTTGTTTATCCATTCATCTGTTGATGGGTATTTGGGTTGATTCCAGCTTTTGGTGATAGTGAGCAATGCTGCTATGTACATTGGTGTGCATTTATCTGTTCGTGTCCTTGCTTTCAATTCTTCTGGGTATATACCCACTGTGGAATTGCTGGATCATATTCCAGATCTATAGTTAGTTTTTCAAGCAAATGCCAAACTGTTCTCCACAATCACTGCACCTTTCTACATTCCCACCAGCAGTGCCCCAGGTTTCCCATTCTTCCCCACCTACTCTACCAGTGTAGTCTCCTGTTTTTTAATAGCTTCCAGTCTAATGGGTGTAAGATGATATCTCGTTGCAGTTTTGATTTGCATTTCCCTAATAGCTAGCGATGTTGAGTATCTTTTCATGTGCTTTCTAGCCATTTGTATTTCTTCTTTGGAGAAGTGTCTATACAAATCACTTGCCCATTTATTAAATGGGTTGTTTGTCTTTTTATTTTCAAGGTGTAGGATTTCTTTACATATGCTTGATATTAGACTCCTTTCAGATATATGGTTACCAAATATTTTCTCCCATTGGGTAGGCTGCCTATGTTGATTGAAGCAAGCCAGGTATTGAAGGACCTCATTGATAAGAATTAAGCAAATTGAGCAACTCACACAGCTAGAATAAGATAGGTTTACCAGAAATAGAAAAGGAGGAGAAGGTTGTTAGCCAATGCCCATAAGGGTAAAACCAATAAGATGGAAATGTGTACTTGTGCAGTGAAGGGATATGACAGATGTGTAGTGATACTAATGGGTTGGACAGTGCAGGTTTGACAGGGGGTAGGGTGGGGTGGGTGTGTTGAATGGTCCATGGAACCGGGGAGAGGGTTGGGGGAGGGAGCAGGTGAACACTGGGGATCTGTGGGTACCTAGTTGAAATTGCCATGTTGGGAAAGCTCTTCTGGCAATATGGCAAGGAAGGGTTACTGGTTTAGGGTCTTCGATGGGGAGGCATTTGGGTCAGGGTACACCTGGGGCAGGCTTCTAGGGAGTGTATGAGTGATCATTTTGCCATAGGGTTTTGTATCAATGGGTGGAAACTCACACAAAGAGTGGGAAGGAGTTGGACTCCCCATCCTGGGGAGGCCCATTATGTTCTCAAGTAGAGGGACAGGGGTCTCTCAAGAGCATGGGCAATATCTAATAGGGAAGGACAGACAGTGTGTCCAGTCCTCAGTGTTGCTGCAAACAATTATGAATCTTGTCCTTCAAGGAGTGAAGCCTGGTGGTTGCTGTGTGCCACAGGGGAGGGGGAGGGAGGAATAGAATAGTTGAAACAGGTGATATTTTGGGGGCAATAGAAGTTTTCTAAATGTTCTTGCAATGATGGGTAAAGGCCATATTAAACTTCATCAAAATTTATGTAAGTGTACACTCAAAAATATAAACCATAATGTAAACTATTGACCATGGTTAGTAGCTGTGTTCATCTGTTGTAAGAAATGTATCATCCACATATAAAAAGGTTATTAATATGGGAAGGGGGAAAATGGGCAGGATGTTGGGTAAATGGGATCCCCTGTATTTTTTGTGTGACTTTACTGTGACCTAAAACTTCTTTGAAGACAAAACAAAAAAAAGTAAAACACTAGGGGAACAAATGGAAGAAAATGTCAGTGTACATATAGGACAACAGATCTTACAGTGATGAAAGGCAAAATGTCAAAAAAAATTTCTTAAATATTTTTCATTATTTTTAATCCCAATTTTTTATTACGTTTTTAATTTTTTTTAATTTTCTGAATTTTATTTATGTTATTTCTTATGTTTACAACTATCAATATTATTTCATTTTCTTATTAATTGTGTTTGGCTACTTATTGGCTTCACTTTTGAGAAGTTGTTGATCACAGAAGGGTTATAACTGTGGCAGGGGAGGATCAGTGGGGCAGGGTGTCAGTGATGGGGGATACATGGGAGGAGGTTCACTGGGCATAAATATAAGGCATATAAATGTGTTCAAAGGTTCATGGGGCATGGCCCACAGTGGCTGGAGATTCACATAGCAGCCAAAGAATCAAATGCCCATCCTGGGGATCTCTGTCACATTCTCTCCTGGAGCCCCAAATACAGGGCAATGGACTAGTGGAGGAGAATGGTCCATTGATGGCCATTGACACTGATGACTATGATTATGAACCTTTGCTCTTGAAATTGAAACTTGGCATAGTATTGTAGGATGCCTAAGAATTACCTACAAGGAGCCTCCTTGTTGCTTAAATGTGGCCCCTTCTAAGCCCAAAACTCAGTTTATAAATGCAATAAATTCCCCCAAGGGAAATGACTCCTGGGGATGAGATTCCCTGCACCAAGGGATTTCTACCAAGTACCAACAAACAATGCAAGTGGGGAAAAAAAGGCCTTGACCAAATGGGGGAGAAGGTGGAGACAAATGAGTTTTATTGGTTAAGAGACTTCAAAGTTACTTGGAGGGAACTCCAGAGGTAACCTTTATGCACATCTCAGCATGATCACATAGACTGCCAAAGTAGATACAACCCAAATAGTGGGGCTCCTGAGGGCTCTAGAGACATCCAGACACTATAGTCAGGGCAGATAGCTCAGGAGTTTGGTCCCTTGCCAGTGGCCCTAGTTTGGGATTTATGCTCTCCAGTGTGACAGAGTCAGACCCTCTTGTGGTTTCCCTGCACATGGCTCTTCTGTCCTTCTGTTTGAACTTATAATTAGTACTGAAGTTGGTAGGTATACCTCTAAGGAGACATAAATCTCTGGGCTGCCTATGTGCCAGCATAGCCCTGAATCTTAAAGGGACTTGCAAACACCTCTGCTCCAGTTCACTGGACTGACCCAGGACAAGTAACAAGGAGGAGATGAAGGAGAACCAACATACCAAGGAATCAAAAGCGCCTACAACTGCAAGCAAGAGAGTTCCATGCATTGGCTGTATGGATTCAAGCACCCTCAAATAAAGGTGGAGTGGGCTTCACCATCCCAGAATCCTCAGGATTGGGGAATGAACTATGGACTACAGTAGACTTACTACTATTCTACTCTAGACCTTCCGTAATTCCAGCAATGGAGGAAATAGTGTTGTGCAGGCAGTGGCCACTGGAGGTTCTGAGGGTAGGGAGAGGGAGAAAGAGGTGTAATATGAGGGCATCTTCGAGACTTGGGAATCAGCCTGAATGATATTACAACAGACACAGGTCAATATATATACTGCCATAAGTTACAGAATTGAGTGTGAGAAAGTGTAAACTGCAACTCAAACTACATACCATAATGAGTGGCAATGCTCCAAAAATATGTTTTCAATGCAATGAATGTACCACACTAATCAAAGATGTTGCTAATGCGGGAAAATGTGGGAGGTGTGGGGGAGCAGGGCATATGAGAATCCCCTATATATTCTCTGTAACATTTATGTAATCTAAGTATCTTTTAAAAAGTAAAAAAAAAAAAAAAAAAATGAAAGACACATACACAAAAGAACAGGATAAATTTTGTAAAGTATTGGAGTTAATGATTAGAATATAGGTCACCAGAAAATAGAAAGTGGGTAGAGGAAATAAAAGTTAAGGGTTAAACTGTGCAGAATTGGTATAAAGGTTGTAAATCTTTAGAAGTGAATAGAAATTGTGAAAGCACATCATAGGGTTTGTAAGTAGCAGAGCTATTATGTAGGTATCACACTGTTTGAAAGGATAAGTCCAAGGTCATGTATATTACTAGAAGGAAAGCCAAAAAATGTAACATTGGACTGTATAACATAGTGAAACCTTATGTGAAGTATGAAAATGGGGGATATTGCATATTTTAAACTAACACAATATAATACAAATAATTAGAGAGATGTAAACAGAATAGCAGCTAGTGTGTTCAGGGAAGCACAGAGAGTGGGAGGTGTTATTTTTGTTTGCTTATTTTTTGGGTTATTATTGGAGTAATGAAAATGCTCTTTAATGATTGAAGTGATAAATGGACAACTACGTGATTACCCTGACTACCACTGATAATAAACTTTGAATGGATTTATGTTTTTATTATGAATGAAATTGATTTGTTAAAAAAATCCCTAATCTTAACTCAATTATTTAATCAAAAGACATCTCAGCTGAATTGCAGAAAATCAAAAGGGTATCACACCCAGAGGAATAGATTAGTTTACAAACATAATCTTTCCCTTTTGGGGATTTATAAAATAATCATAAACAGCCACATATTGACTATAGCAGTTTGATATGGTTATAAATTCCAAAAATAGATATTGGATTATGTTTATAGTCTGGTCTGAACAAGGGCATGATTAAGTTATGATTAGAGATTTTATTGGGCCATGTCATTAGGGCACTGAGTCCCCACCGCATGGTGGGTGGGGCTCACAGATAAAAGGCATCACAAAGGACAGAGTTGAGGGTTTCTGAAGTTAGAGTGTTGATGTTGGAGTTCGATGCTGAAGCCTTAAGCTGGAGCCCTGGGAAGTAAGCTGACAGAGAAAGAGAAGGAAGCCCCAGGAAGAGAGGAAACCTGAGCCCAGGAGAAGCAAGCCCTGGGAAGAAAGGACCTCGAATCAGAGAGAAGCAGACCCTGGAAGCAGGAACCCAGGAAGCCTGAATCCTCACCGCTGTCAAAAGCCATCTTGCTCCAACATGTGGAAAATAGACTGGTGAGGGATGTAACTTATGTTTTTTGTTTGTTTTTTTTTTTTTTTTATTTAATTTCCCCCCTCCCCTGGTTGTCTGTTCTTGGTGTATGTTTGCTGCGTCTTGTTTCTTTGTCTGCTTCTGTGTCGTCAGCGGCACGGAAGTGTGGGCGGCGCCATTCCTGGCAGGCTGCTCTTTCTTTTCACGCTGGCGGCTTTCCTCACGGGCGCACTCCTTGCGCGTGGGGCTTCCCCACGCGGGGGACACCCTTGCGTGGCACGGCACTCCTTGCGCGCATCAGCACTGCCCATGGCCAGCTCCACACGGGTCAAGGAGGCCCGGGGTTTGAACCGCGGACCTCCCATATGGTAGACGGACGCCCTAACCACTGGGCCAAAGTCCGTTTCCCAGTAACTTATGTTTTATGGCCTAGTATCTGTAAGCTCCTACCCCAAATAAATACCCTGTATAGAAACCAAGCAATTTCTGTATTTTGCATCAGCACCAATTTGGCTGAAAACTCACTGACTTAAGAATTTTCTTTCCCATAATTAGCAAGGTCATTATAATATGGTGAATGAACTGTTAATGAATTCCAGGGAAGGAGAGATTAAACAGCTATTGTAGTTTCTAGCTGTGCGGGCAACTCAGCGACGTGCTTGGGCCATTTCTCAGCCTTGCCTCCCCTCCTCACCTTGGTGTGCAGAGGCTTCCTGTCTCCATTCTAGAACCCTGGGAGGGTGTAGGTCTAGTGGAACAGCCTGAGCACACCTTGTGACCCAAACAGGGAACAGAAGTCCCAGCGGCTTCTCAGGGTGGGAACTGCATAGAGGTTATGTGGTACCTGCTTCCTCCTCAAGGGTAAGGTCCGCTCCCCACTGGATGTCCTGCCTCTCCGAAGCACAGCTGTGTGCAGGGAGCTGCCGTCCAACAGCCTGACCTGAGCCGTGAACCTCCTCAGGGGACTCGCGAGGAGGGCATCTCTTCCCGGGCCCTTTGGGTGCTCTGTGCTGAAGAAGTCATAAAGCAGTTAGTGCTGGAAAAAAATAAGAGTCAGTGTTAAACCAGGCAATGCTGGGCAGTTACTTGGGTGCAGATTTAGCTTAATGAGTCAGTTTCAAAGCTGATGCACTCACAGCCATCCAGGCTGACTGAGCCAAACCATTTCAGAGATCACTGAGCAAAGACTGCTGAGGACTGAACAGTGAGAGGGAAAGGCTGACCACAACAGTCCAAATCTGTGAATACTGAGAGGTTTCTTTTCTCAGTTCAAATAGCTCTCATAACAGAACTTAACAAACACCAATCACAGGGAATTCTCATCAAGAGGGCATTTTCTCTAGAGAAGTGCATATATTCTATTTTTTTTCCATGCTCATTCATGGGCCATTACATTAATTTTGAGTATTCCTTTTTATATTTTATCAAAATTACTTTCATGCTTTAAATCTAAATCATGAAAACACTTCATGGAGCATCTATCTTAAAGGATGGCATCTATTCTTTTGAGAATTTTTTTAAAGATTTATTTATTTATTTATTTCTCTTCCCTTCCCCCCCCTCCCCCCTGCCCCCTCTCCCGGTTGTCTGTTCTCTGTGTATATTTGCTGTGTCTTCTTCTTTGTCCGCTTCTGTTGTCAGCGGCACAGGAATCTGTTTCTTTTTGTTGCTTCATCTTGCTGTGTCACCTCTCTGTGTGTGCGGCACCATTCCTGGGCAGGCTGCACTTTCTTTTGCACTGGGTGGCTCTCCTTATGGGGCGCACTCCTTGCACGTGGGGCTCCTCTATGCGGGGGCACCCTTCCGTTGCATGGCACTCCTTGCACGCATCAGCACTGCGCATGGGCCAGCTCCACACAGGTCAAGGAGACCCTGGGTTTGAGCCGAGGACCTCTCACGTGGTAGACGGATGCCCTAACCACTGGGCCAAGTCCGCTTCCCTCTTTTGAGAATTATCTTCTAAATAATTTAATGACATTCAGATTTTTGAAGATTGAAATTTATCAATTAACTATTAGCAATTCCTTAATTTATCTTGTTAGGCCATTGCTCTTAATTGCTCTTATTAGGATTTTTCTTTCTGGTAATAATTAACTTGCAAAACTTTGGCACTCTTTATAAAATTTAAATATTTTCAGCAGTTCTCCTCAGTCTTTCCAGGATTGTGCCATTATCTGTGTTTCATAAAACTTTATCACTATTTAAAGTAATACATCCCTGATCAATTTTTGCATGGACTTTTCTATTGTATCGAATACTGAATATTCCTATTTCTCATACTGGGGACAAGAATTTTCACATCCAGGACTTAGAAAGAACTTCTAGACTTGAACACGTAATAGTAGTAAAATGAAATCAACACAGTTTGCCAAGCTTAGTTCAAAGCCCTCTCTAAGCATCAACTTGGTTTATCCTTCAAAACCTGCATGAGGTTAACGGGGGAGGGGTGCTGTGGGCGAGAGGGGAAGGTCCGTGGGAGCCGATCCCATCGCGGTCACAGCCCCCAGGATCGGGGCACTGGGAAACGCCAGGGGCCCAGCTGGAGCCCGGGACCCGAGGAGCCAGCAGTCAGGTGGTGGGACAAGGCTCGTGCGTCGGGGCTCCAGGGCCCCGCCCACTGCACCTGGGGCCGGGTGCAGGGGAGCCCGAAGCGAGCCCAGCTGAGCTGAGCCGAGGCGAGCGCAGCCGAGCAGAGTCCGGCGGAATACAGCTGAGTCGAGTCCAATCCAGCTGAGCCCAGCCGAGTGGATACCAGCAGGGCCGAGACCAATAGGGCAGAGCCCAGCCCAGTAGAGCCTATCCCAGCCCAGCCGAGCGAAGCCAAGGCCAGCCCAGCCCGAGGAGCCTGGCCCACCCAAGCCGAGCACAGCCGAACCCAGACTACTCACCTGAGCCGAGGCCATCCGAGCCTAGCCGAACCCTACTGAGCCCAGCCCAGCCCCAGCCCAACCGATCCAGCTGAAGCGAGCCTGGTCGAGTCTAGCACCGCCGAGTCCAGCCCACTGAGCGCAGCCGATCCCAGACCCGCTGAGCCAAGACCAGCTCAATCGAGCCAAACGAGCCCAACCGAGCCCAGCACACCCGAGCCCAGCCTAGTCTAAACGAGCTGTGGCCAGCCGAACCCTGCCCAGTGCAGCCGAACTGAGTCCTGTCGAATCCAGCCGAGCATGAGCCCACCAGCCGAGCCCAGCCGAGCCCAGCCCAGGTGAGCCCTGCCCCGCGGAGCCGAGACCAGCTCAATCGAGCCCAACCGAGCCGAGCACACACGAGACCGGCTGAGTCCAAAGGAGACGTGGCCAGCCCAGCCCAGCCCAGCCCAGCCTACTGAGCTAAGTCGAGCCGAGCTGAGCCAAGCCCGACCGAGCCAGGTCCAGCTCAGTGGATCCGAGCCCAGCCGAGCCGAGTCCTGCCGAATCCAGCCCAGCCGAGTCTAGTGGAGACGAGCCCGGCGGAGAAGATACCAATAGGGCAGAGCCCATCAAAGCCCAGCGCAGCCCAGCCCAGCCCAGCCCAGCCCAGCCCGAAGAGCCTGGCCCACCCAAGCCGAGCCGAGCCAAGACTCGCCAAGCTGAGGCCAGCCGAGCTGAGCAGAGTTCGACTGAGCTGAACCCAACTGAGCCGAGCTGAGCCGAGCAAAGACTCGCCAAGCCGAGCCCAGCCAGCCGAGCCCCCGAGGGCGCGCATACCGAGCTCGGACATCCTGCCAAAGAAAGGGACCCTGGAAAATTCACAACTAAATGAAAAGTATGAACTACACTCAAGCTACAGACTTTAGAGGAATAAAAGGTCAGTAAAAGAATATCATGAACAATAGTACAACAAACTAGATAACTTAGGTAGAACAGACAACTTCCTACAAGCATACAAACTACCAAAACGGACTGAAAAATAAATAGAAAATAAGATCAGAGCTCTAACAAGAGATGCAACAATCATCAAAAATTTCCCCACCCAACCAATGACCATGAGGTGCAGAGATACCCAGAGATGTACTTACCAAATGCAATGAATGTGTCATGATGATGGGAGTGAGTGTTGCTGGGGGGGTAGGGGTGAGGTGGGGGTGGTGGGGTTGAATGGGATCTCATATTTTTTTAATGTAATATTTTTACAAAATCAATTTAAAAAAATGTTTTAAAAAAATTTCCCCGCCCAGAAGAGTCCAGGACCAGATGGCTTCCTTGGTCAATTTTACTAAAAATATACAGAATAACTAACACTAATAGTTTTCAAACTCTTCCAAATATAAAAAGAGGTGAGAAATTTCCTAGCTTGTTGCATGAGGCATCATCATTCTGATATTGAAGATTCCACAGGACCCTACAGGCCAGTAGGTACTTGAATTCCTCTGCAAACTCCTGAACCTGCCGGCACAGCAACCCCCGCGGCTTGTCTGCAGGGTCCTGAGCAGGAGGAGCAGGAGTCACCCAGGACCTCAGCAGGGTCTGCACAGGAAGATCAAGCACTGAACAGCACCTTGGGCTCCTCAGCTCGCCCACCAGCGTCTGGGGGTGCAGGGGCAGAACTGGCCAAGTCCCAGGGGTCACGGGCCTGCCAGGGCTGGGGGTGCTCAGCCCTGCCACCCCAGGACGCTCTACTGCCCCCGGGGCCATGAGGCAGGACCTGCAGAGGAGCCCGGCAGCATAGGCGCAGTAGAGCAAGGTGCAGGCACTGCGGGTGGGCTGCGAGAGAGGGGCTTCCTGCGGGGACACCGGTTACTGGAGACCCTAGTGCCCTGTGAAAGAGAAGTCGAGGAGTGAGCTGAGCCCCAAGGTGAACCTCCCAGGGAGCAGTGCAGACAGCTGCAGAGTGAGCGCCACCTGCAGCCTCTGTGCACACCTGGACGCGCTCAGCTGGCACCAGCAGCAGCAACAGGGCAGCCCTTCCTGGCCTGGCTGGGGCAGCCGCTGGGGGATTAAGCGGACCCACCTTGCCAGGAAAGCCACAAAGAAACTGATGAACCCGATGAGAAGATGAAGATGATCAGCTGTCACAGAGCAACTCTGAAATATGGAATGGATCCTGCCCCTGTTGTAGGAACAACCCGGAACTTGGTCACTTCTCTAAGAAATCTCTAAATTCTTTCCATGAACTCTGCAAAATCAACTGAATGCTATATCTTTGGCACACTGAACCTGGTCTCCTAATTTTAACTGTGTAAAAACATTTGTTTACACTTGCTGCTCAAGAACTAAAATAATGTGATTATTTTACCCGTATTCTTTGAAAAGAAAACAAAACTTAAATGGACTTCATTTAAATGTTTTGGACTTTAAACTAGCCCATCACTTTGTGGCATATGAATAAACTTTTTTAGCTGTGGAACTTTTTGTAAGTTTATTTTCACGTGGACATCTTATTTCATTTTTTTGAGAAAAACTATACTGTTTCTGTGTATTTGGGAAACTAGAAGGGTGAAACATGGTAGTATAATGCGAGCCTACACATTTCAAAATCTTGAATTCTTACAGATCTTAGGATTCCTTCTCTGTGGAACATAATGAAATTCAGCAAGAGGAAACATGAATAATTTGGGGTTGCACAATTTAACAAAATTTGATAGTGGTTATGGGGAAAAGTACAGCAGTAATCTCTCCTGTAATTTTTATTCATGTCAATGTTATTGTAGCCCTATTGAATTAGTATCATGACATCTTCTGTTAAGATCTATTTAAATACAGTTGATTTCTAGCAGGGATATTTTACTGCAAAATATAGTGTTTTAGAAAACTGACAGCTGGCTATCAAGCAATATTGGGAAAATGTGTCTTTATTTACAGTAAAACATTAATTCCATACAATTTGGCACAAAATATTTTTTAGATAGATAAGTGTGTGTTTAGAAGTTAGAAACTTTAAACACTGTTCTTAGGTTCCATTTGGATTTTTCTTGGATACACAATAGTAAAGTTGTAAACTCAGAACATGAGTAGGGCATTATGATTTTGCATGTGCTTGAACCAGTTAGTTTTATCTTTGTGGTGGAATTTTTTTTTTAGCTGAAAGTTACTTCATGTATAAGTCAGTTAAGTAAAGAAGTAGGTAATTGAAATTTCAATAGAATCAAGTGAAATATAAATTTTAAACTTATTCATTCGAGTGTCAAACTTAGCATAATACACTAAAAAAGGGTAAGTTATTTTTAAGTACCATCTGCAATAAAAAAGGAAAAAGCCGAAGATATATATTTAGACTGGCATAGAATTTTGATTTTAATGAGCCCTGCTCTGATTTTGACTTATACATGTTTTTGCAGACATTTTCACTTACTTTGCAATTGAGACCAGAAACAGTTGAAGATCTGATCCTGCAGAGGAAGTGGGAAAACTTACTCCCAGATCACAAATGCTTGCCTCTGAGTAAGTGTGTTTCCTTGAGATGAACCATAGAGGGGCATGTTTTACTCAACCTTTCCATTATAGGATAACAGCAGGGTTACTTTGTTTTTAAACCATTTCCCTTTTGTTTATAACTGAGAAATTGTGAGAAGCTGTATTTAATTTTTAAAATATGGGAAGATAAATTGGATTTAACATGAATGCGTTAGTTCTGTAGGAAGAAAAGTACAGTCCAAAATAGCAAAAGTGGGACCAGGCAAAACATGTAGTCTTTATTTTTAAAAACACATACTTGATCTTTTGTCTGTGTCTCTTTTATGCCACTATAGTAAATGTGTCCTTGATGTAAATGCAAAACTTTGTCTTAATTTAAATTGTAGACATACTACTGAAGCCTTTACAATATAATTCAATAATTAAAAAAGTATCTTGGTGGCGGACTTGGCCCAGTGGTTAGGGCATTCATCTACCACATGGGAGGTCTGTGTTCAAACCCCGGGGCTCCTTGACCTGTGTGGAGCTGGCCCATGTGCAGTGCTGATGTGTGCAAGGAGTGCCGTGCCATGCAGGGGTGTCCCCTGTGTAGGGAGCCCCACATGCAAGGAGTGCGCCCTTAAAGAGAGGCAACCAAGTGCAAAAGAAAGTGCAGCCTGCCCAGGAATGGTGCCGCACACACGGAGAGCTGACACAACAAGATGACGCAACAAAAAGAAACACAGATTCCCATGCTACTGACAACAATAGAAGCAGACAGAGAAGACACAGCAAAATAGACACAGAGAACAGACAACCGGGGTGGGCAGGGGAAGGGGAGAGAAATAAATAAATACATAAATCTTTTTTAAAAAGTAACTAACCACTATACAAACCTCATGCTAATTTCCTGAGGGACACAGTTTCAATATGTCAGATTGAGCCAAGTTGCCTGCCCCAAGGACTGCCTCATGAGTTCTAGAGAATGTGATGGAAGGTTTTGCTCATGTGAACTTGCTGTAATGCTGGTGCCCCATGTGCAGTCTTTCTTCCTCATAGAATCACCCGGATTCCTCATGTAAGGAAAATGGGTGGAAAGAGCATGCTGACAGTGAGTGATCCTCTCTTTAAGCACATAGTGTTCATTTTATCTTCCTTCCCACCCTCTCTCTCCCTTCCACCTTCCCTCACTACCCCAGCTGCCCTCCATGGCAAAGACAGTTAAGCCAGGGAGCCTCCCAGATGACTTTTCCATCCAGATGCCAGTCTTCTTCTGACACCCACAGTGGGCACATTTAGGGTTTCATTCTTTGGCAACAGTAGGAGTTCATATTCCTCTTCTGGAGCTTCAGAAAGCCTGCAAGATTAGTAGCCAGGCTCTTACAAGTGCCAGAGCTGCTTACTGGATTCCTAACAGCTCAACTTTCGGGAAGTGCACAAACTTTGGAGGAAGTAGAGTTTCCCCAAATCACAACTACACCACCCTTGGGCAAATGCAGTTTCTATTTTCAGCTTCTTAAATCTGAATTTCCAAAGGTTTCTTACCTCTATAAATGTATACACATTCCAGGTAAACACTATCACAGATAGCTCTCAAGAAGGTAAAAAGACTGTGAATGTTAACATGACCTGGTAAATCTTAAGCTCTGTTAACTTGTCAAGTTAACTGCCAGGTGGCTTTCACTGTATTTAAAAATATACTGCATTCCAAACAAAACAAAACAAAACTATAAAGCTATTGTGATTACAACAGTGTGGTCATGGTGAAACAATAGACAGGCAGATAATTGGAACATAATAGAGAGAAAAGAGGTATATCCTCCACATATATATAATGAACAGTCAACTAATCTATGACAAAAGAGCAAAGGCAATTCAAGGATGTAAGGACAGAGTTTCCAAGAAATGGTGCTGGAAAAACTGGACAACCAAATGCAAAAAGAATATGGACATATACTACATAAATTTCTCTAAAACAAACTCAACATTCATCATTAATCAAAGAATGCAAAAATATGCAATTTTTAAAAGAGTAATTATAGGTGGCATTGGGTTTAGCAATGACTTTATGCAGAATACTAAAAGCATTATATATTGAAAGAAAAAATGTTAGGTTGGACTTCGTTAAAAAATTTAAAACCTGTATTCTGCAAAAGACACTATTAAGAAAATGAAAAGAAAAACTACAGAGTGGGAGGAAGCATATGCAATCCACATGTCTGATAAAGTATTTATATCCAAAATATACAAGGAACAATAAAACTCACAATAAAAAAACAACCCAATTAAAATGGATGAAAGACCTGCACAAACACCTCACCAAAAAAGATATATAGATGGCATAGAAGCATATGAAAGGATTTGCATCGTCTTTAGGATGTGGGTATTTAGGGAAATACAAAATTTTAAAAGTTAGATACCACTACACAAACTATTTGAATGGTTAGAAACCCAAAAGCTGACAAGTGCAAATGCTGGTGAGGATGTGGAGCAGCAGTAATTCTCATTCATCGCTTGTGATAAAGCAAAACAGAGCAGTCATTTTCAAAGAGAGACTGCCAGTTTTGTAAAAAGCTAACATAGGCTTGCCACACAATCCAGCACTAATATGGCTATTGATACAAATTACTTGAAAATGGAATCCACACAAAAACCTGCACAAAATTGTTTATAGCAGCGTATTCATAATTGCCAAAAATTAGACATAATCAATGTGCCATTCAATAGGTACATGGATAAATAATATGTGATACGTCCATAGAATGAGTATTTTCCAGTATTCAAAACAAATTAGCAGGAGGCTAATGTGGCTCAAGCAATTGGGCTCCTGTGTACCATATAGGAGGTCCAGGATTTGCTCTCAGAGACTCCTGGTGAAGGGATGCTGGCCCTGAGTGGAAAGCTGGCCCACACAGAGTACTGGCCCACACAGCATGCTGACCATGTGGAGTGCTGGCCCACATGGTAGTCCTGGCCTGTACAGTAGCTGGGCCCATGCAGAGTGCCGGGTCATTGCGGAGTGCTGGCCTGTGCAGTAGTGCTAGCCCATGTGGGGTGCTGGTCCACATGGAGTGCTGCCACATGGAGTACTAGACTACCTGGAGTGCTGGCCCATGCAATAGTGCTGGTCCACACAGAGTGCTGGCCTACATGGAGTGCTTGCTGGATGACATGGAGTGCTAGCCTGCATGGAGTGCTGGCATGGCAAGAATGACAAAATACAAAGAGACACACAGGAGAGACAATAAGAGAC
The DNA here is from genome assembly GCF_030445035.2 of Dasypus novemcinctus. Taxonomy (NCBI): domain Eukaryota; kingdom Metazoa; phylum Chordata; class Mammalia; order Cingulata; family Dasypodidae; genus Dasypus; species Dasypus novemcinctus. The sequence goes on from NC_080685.1 coordinate 114,331,720, forward strand.
AGAGAAGACCAGGGAGCTGAGGTGTGCAAGAGAATGATCACCTCTCTCCCACTCAGGAAGGTCCAGGATCAGTTTCCCAGTGCTGCTAAAGAGAAGAGAAGCAGAAACAGAAGAACACACAGCAAATGGTAAGAGAAGGCAGACAGTGGGTGCAAACAATGGGGTGATTAAATAGATCTTTAAAAACAACAACAAAAACAAATTAGTTATCAAGGCATGAAAAAGCATAGAGAAATCTTGAATGCATGTGACTATGTGAAAGAAGCCAGTCTAGAAAAGCCTACATACCATCTAATTCCAACTATATGATATTCTGGAAAAGCAATACTATAGAATCAATAAAATGTTCAAGTAAGCCAGGGTTTCTTGGGGAGGGAGGGAAGGGTGAGTTGGAGCACTGGCATTTTTAGGTGAGTGAACTGTTCATATGGTACTATAATGAACACATGACCTTATGCATTTTCAAAACCCATAGAATGACACAATACAGAGTAAACTCTAACCTAACCTGTGGACTTTCATTGACAAAAACGGATCAAAATTGATTCACCAACTGTAAAAAAATGTACCACACAAATGCAAGATGTGAAAATAAAAGACAACTTGGCAGAGGATGAAGAGGGGGGTATTGGAAGTAAATATACCTTCTGCATACTTTTTCCAGAGACCTAAAGTGCTCTGAAAAATGAATTTTAATATAGGAAATTAAAATCCAGGTTACCTGTGTCACGGTGGGTATAGGGATTGGGGTCATTCTAAATTGGTATAAATTTTCAGTTTGGGGTGATGGGAAAATTTGGGTGGCAGATGTAGTGACAATATTGTGAATGTAAATAACAGCATTGAATGTATATTGGAAAGTGGTTAAAATGGAACATGTTAGGTTGTATATATGCTACCAGAAGAAAAGGATTAAAAAATCATAGAAACTGGGAAACGGACTTGGCCCGGTGGTTAGGGGCTCCGTCTACCACATGGGAGGTCTGCCGGGTCAAACCCGGGCCTCCTGACCCGTGTGGAGCTGGCCCATGCGCAGTGCTGATGCACGCAAGGACTGCCGTGCCACGCAGGGGTGTCCCCCGCGGAGGGAAGCCCCACATGCAAGGAGTGCACCCGTAAGGAGAGCCGCCTAGCATGAAAGAAAGTGCAGCCTGCCCAGGAATGGTGCCACCCACACTTCCCATGCCACTGACGACAACAGAAGCGGACAAAGAAACAAGACACAGCAAATAGACACAGAGAACAGACAACTGGGGGAGGGGGGAATTAAATAAATAAATAAATCTTTTTAAAAAATCATTGAACTGTACAACAAAAACAGTGAATCCTAACATAAACTATGAATTACAATTAAACATAAATTTTGTCACAGGGTTTCATCAATTCTAACCAAATTACCACATTAATGCAGTACTAAGTATAGGAAAATCTGTGTGTCTGTGAGAGGGACCTGGGACTTCTATACTTTACGATTTCTCTGTAAAAAAACTTCTCACAAAATAATTGAATTCTATGAAAATACAAAATAACACATCCCATTAATTCAAAGAAAACAAAACAAAAAATTTGATCATGTCTATCGCCACAGAAAAACTATTTGACAAAATCCAAAATGCATTTGTGCTTAAAAACAAACAAATAAGCAAACAAAATCAGGGAGTACATATTTAGCTTTCTAGTCATTGGGAAAGACTAAAAGGTTCCCCAGTGGAATAAGAAACAAACCAAAGATGATATTTGCCTTACTGCTATTGATCATTGTCCTGGATATAACAGCTACAGCAATTAGGCAAGAAAAATAGAATAGGCATCCAAACAGGAAAGGAAGAAGTGAAACTACTGCTACTTGCAGATGATATGATTTATAAATAAAAAATGCTCTAGAATCACAAAAATATTTTTACAGCTAATAAGTATTTTCAACAGTGTTGCACAAAAGTTTCTTGTATTTCTATACCACAGCAACAAATAGTATGAAAAGGAAATTTAAAAAGTCATTAATTTAACAACAGCATCAAAAGAACAAAATATTTAGGAAGAAATTTAACCAAGGAAGTGGAAGATTTGTAACTTGATAATGACAAACCACTGCTGAAATATATTAAAGAAGGGGAAGCTAGGGAAGACATTTTAGGAAGGTGTATTAGTCAGGGTTCTTTAGGGAAACAGAATCAGCAAGAGATATCTGTCAATAGCATGTGATTTTATGAGTCTTTCATGCAGCCATGGAGAGGCACAAGTCCAGGTTCCACAGACAGGCTATAACCAGGGGCTGCAATGAAAGTCCAGTGAAGGTTCTTTTTTTTTTTTTTTTAATTTTCTTTTTATTTATTTTTTTATTTTATTGACTTTGTAATAATATTACATTAAAAAAATATATATATGAGGTCCCATTGAACTCTACCACCCCCACCCCACCTCTCCCCCCCCAGCAACACTCCCTCCCCATCATCATGACACAGCCATTGCATTTGGCAAGTACATCTCTGGGCACCCCCGCACCCCATGGTCAACGGTTCACACCATGGCCCACACTCTCCCCCCATTCCATCCAGTGGGCCCTGTGAGGATTTACAATGTCTGGTGATTGCCCCTGAAGCACCATCCAGGGCAGCTCCATGTCCCAAAGGCGCCTCCACCTCTCATCTCTTCCTGCCTTTCCCCATACCCATCAGCCATCATGTCCACTTTTCTCAATCCAATGCCACCTTTTCTATGTGGACATTGGATTGGTTGTGTCCATTGCACCTCTATGTCAAAAGGAGGCTCAGATTCCACATGGATGCTGGATGCAATCCTCCCACTTTCAGTTGTAATCAATCACTCTAGGCTCCATGGTGTGGTGGTTGTCCTTCTTCAACTCCATCTTAGCTGAGTGTGGTGAGCCCAATAAGTCAGATTGTAGGTGCTGGAGTCTGTTGAGGCTCAGGACCTGGCTATCACATTGTCAGTCCAGAGATTCAAATCCCCTAAATATATCTTAAACCCTGACACTAACTGCACCTCCAGCACATTAGCATGAAAGTCTTATGAAGAGAGATCCCATCTGAGTCCAGATTCATCACACATAAACACCAGTTCCAAAGAGGGGCCATCTGACCCTGGTAGTTAACCCCATCGGCCATGACCATAACTCCCATGGGTCTCTTTAGCCCTCGAAGGAACCGATATCTGGGGGTTGTATCTGCTTTATCTGTCTCTCAGACTCTGCTCAGTTGTGCATAGGGGCAATCCTTCTGACAGCCTCCAGACTCTTTTTTAGAGACTCGTAGCCATATAAACTCATTTCTCCTTTCCATTTCCCCCTTACATTAGGTCAAACAGCATTTTAAAGTCATGTTATTTTCTGTAGACAGGGATATTCTGCTGATTCGCGTTGAACCTTCCGTATGAGGTCATTTTCCAGTTGCATCATCAGTTGGTAGTTGATAGTGGTCCCTCGGTGCCAGGGAGGCTCATCTCCGGGTGTCATGTCCCACGCTGGGGGGAAGGCATTGCATTTACATGCTGAGTTTGGCTTTGAGACTGGCCACATTTGAGTAACATGAAGGCTGACAGGAGGAAATTCCCAGGCACAATGCTGCTCTAGGCCTTGTTCTTATTTTAGGCTTATCAGCTCACAAGCATAGTCATTAGCGTCTTCTTGATGAGTTCTGGGAGAGGTTGGCTGTCCAAAGACAAGCTGGGAAATTCTCTCTCAATGCTGGAATCACTCCCCCTTTAAGGCATTCAACTGATTGGCTTAAGTGTCATTCATTGCTGATGGCAATCTCCCTGATTGATGTAATTATAACCAGCTATCTATGACTTACCACTGCGGTAAAGTCAATGGTGACTGAAGTCCATAAATGCCCTTGTATTACAGTTAGCCCAGTGCTTGCTTGACCAAACAACTGGGTACAAACACCTGACTGAGTTGACACAATAGCCTAACAATCACAGAAGGTAGCATGAATGAAAACTTATTAATACATAAATATGTGTTAGAAGTGAAAAAAAAAAAGCTTATTTAACACCATTACTGGTTCATGAGAAATTGTTAAATGCCACAATTATGGCAATTGAAAATGAGATGAACATATAGTAAAATTAGAAAATACTTTTGAAATGCCCATTTTCCTAAATTCAAGAAATAAATATTAAAATAAATCCTGGATTGGTTACATATAAAATTTCATACTTAAAATATTGTTTTATTTTCAGTTCACATAGTTCTCAATTTTATATACTTTTCACTACAGTAATGTTGGAGGAATTATTGCACATTAAAAATTGATGAAAACATGTAAACAGGGCCACACATGGTCCTTTTCTCCTTGGGCTTCATTATGGCTCATCTGGCATCAGCCTGACCCCAACTTAACCAACTGGAAAATCCCAGCCTTTTGTATATTTATGTCCCAATTGTATATGCTTTCCCACTCTCTCTGAAGCTATCAGAATTTTACATGAGAACAGCCCTGAATCAGAAAAGAAACTACAGCATGCCTTGACTGGAAAGTTGCTTAAGTCTTGCTTAAACATTCCATGAGAAAGTTAAGAATAAACCCCAGGGGAACAGTGCAGAAAGGGATATGTTTGTGCTCCCTAAGAACAATCTTCTCAGAGAACACATGGCAAAGCCCCCTCCTCAGGACAGATGCAAACAGAAAACCTTTTACTCACTGAGGAAATATCTAAGAATAAATCTAACCAAGGAATAAAGGACTTGTACACAGAAAAATACAAAACATTGCTAAAAAGAAAACAAAGAAGACCTAAAAAAATAGATAAACATTCTGTGGTCCTGTATTAGAAGACAACATATTGTTAAGATGTCAGTCATGCCCAGAGCAATTTATAGAATCAACAATCCCAATCAAGACCCACAACCTTCTTTTAAAATTGGGAAGTTTTTCTTTTTGGAGTAATGAAACACTTCTAAAAATTTCTGTGGCAATGAGTACACAACCTTCTGATTATAAAAGTCATTGAATATACACTTTGGATAGATCATATGTTATATGAATATATCTCAGTAAAACTGCTTAATGAAGAATTGTGCAAGAATAGCCAGAAACAGCAGCTATGTAAAGCAGAGGAAGCATAGAGAGATTGAGCGGTGAAGAATTTTCTTCTTTGTCTGGTTTTTCTTTCTTATTATTATCATTGAAATAATGAAAATGTTCTAATGATGATTGAGGTGATGAATGAACAACTATGCACGTATACCAAATACCACTGATTATACACTTTCAGTTAATTATATGCTTTATTAATATGTGTCAATAAAATGGATTTGTTTAAAAAAACAACAAGCAGAAAAGAGCATGGTATTTCAAAGACTGACATACAGATCAAAAGACTCAAACTGAGATGTCAGAAACAAACCCTCCCATTTATGGCCAACCTATTTGACAAGAGGGCAAAGACCACTCAATGACTCAATTATAAAAGAATAGTTTCTTCATCAGATGGTGCAGGGAAAAATTGGATCTCCATTTGCAAAAAAAATAGGATGACTTCTACCTCACACCTTATACAAAAATCAACTCAAAATGGATGAAAGACTCAAATATATCAAACTCCTGCAAGGAAATGTAGAGAAGCATCTTCAAGACCTTGTGTTAAGCAATGGTTTCTTAGACTTTACATGGAAAGCACAAGCAACAAAGGGAAAAATAGATAAATGGAGTCTCATGAATATTTAAATTTTTAGTTTCCCCTGACATGCATTGGGAAAAAGGCAACCCCCCTCCCCCATGTCTGAGGGCACTTCCCCACAGGTTAAACAAAGGAACCTCATAGAGTCAGGAGTAGAGGGAGATAGAGACCTTCACCATCTGCCTGTCAGAGGGAGATGGAGATCTTCACTACTCTACCTGCATATCAGAGGGAGATGGAAACCTTCACTATTTACAAACCAGAGGAAAATAAAGAAACCCTTTAAAACCCTACAGATCAAAAGAAACATGTGCTCCTGCAGCATTCCAAGAGACCCTGAACTCCCTAATCATTATCAGGAAAATTTTCACCTCTAAAGCTCCCTATTGGTCCCTGCACCTTGCTCAGACCCTCAACCCCCTGCCACTAACTATCACTTCCCCACCTAGGAAAGTTCTGTATAAATTCAAGTCCCCCCTTCCAGGAGTGGGCTGAAGTCTCTCTTCAGATCCCCACCATGCTGGTGGGGGGACTGAAGTCTTTCTTCAGACCCTTCCCTTGGGAGAGCTTCTCAATAAATTCTTTTTCTGCCTGTGGTCAGTCTCCATGTCCCTGTGAATGCCATCTTTCTCCAACACACATATTTGATAAAGTTTAATGTTTAGAATTTATAAACAAACCTTTGACTTAACAACAAAGAACACCAACGAAATTATAAAACAGGGAAAAGAATTGACATCTTTCTAAAGAACATATAAAAATGGCAACAATGCACATAAAAAGATGCTCAATGTCATTAAATATAGGGAAATGCAAATCAAAACTACCGTGACATACATCATCTCACACCTATTAGAGTGACTGCTATTAAAAACTAGATTACCCGTGTTTGGGAGGTTGCAGAGCATTAGGAATACTCATTAAATGCTGATGGGATTATAAAATGGTTCAGTCACTATGGGAGACAGTTTGACAGTTCCTCATAAAGTTAAGTATAGAATTACCATATGATCCCTCAATCTCCCTTGTGGGGAGCCCTGCAAAGTAGGCTCCAAAGTTCACAGGAAGGGTGTAGATAAAGAAGGAGGTGCCCCTGGGCAAGATTATGTGCTGAACAAAATATGCTGCATGTGGATAAGAATTCTAGGAGAGCAGTTATCAGATGACTATTGAAAATAAGAATAACTATTGTATTTGTAGTGACCTAGAAACAAGAGCTTCCCATAAGAACTGGTGAATGTGCCCATGTCACTTAAGGCATAAAAGAACATGCCTGATTAAACTGGGTGCCTGAGGTAGCTGCAAGCTCCTGCAGTCTCCTCACAGTCCACCTGGTCCCTGCTACTTTGTGTCTTTCATTTCTTCACCCTCTCATCCCCTCCTTGCAACTGCACAGACCCTGTTCAGCTATGACTGCACTGCACGGGTCACGGCACTCATAAAGGAAATACCCAAAATATTTGAAAGTGTGGACCCTAAGAGGTATTTACACACTGCTAGTCATAAGAGCATTATTCCCAATTGCCAAAAGTGCCCATCAACTGATGAATGAATGGAAAATGTTATTAGAAACTGGAGTTAAAGTGATCCTTGTTCAAAATGGCAAAGAACTTGGCAAAATTAAGTTCTGATGTTGGTGGAAGGCAGAACTTGAAAGTAATGAGCTGGGATATTTAGCTGAAGAGTTTTCCAAGGTAACTATAGAAAGGGCAGTTTGCCCTTCATTGCAGCTTATAGTAAAATATAAGAGGAAAGGGAAAAGCTGATAACTGAATTCCTGAGCACAAAGAAACCAGAAATTGGTGGCTTGGAAAATTCTGGGCTTCCATAAAGCAAGTCCCTAGAGAACAGTGTCCATGTGAGGGTTTAACTGAACATGAATCCAATTAGACAGACATTCCAGGGCAAGTCAGGACTTGCAGTGTAGTTACTCAGGAAAAAACTGTGAAAAGTCTTGTTTGATGGATTCAACTTTGTTTACTACATGCAGACCAACAAGATTTTTTGCAAGATCTGTATAAGTGGAGCCACTGCCAGCCTGGATTAAAAGGGAGACATTGAAGACTAAAATCACTTCAAGGGCAGAACCATGGAAACTGAGTTCTGGACCAAACACAGTTCAGACCAAGAGTGTGGTCACATCATGTGTGCAGAAAATGTGCATCTGCCATAGCATTGGAGAGGGCAGGCCTTCCAGCCCATTGTTCAGGAAAAGTGCTATTGCCCCAGTGTTCTAGGAAGTTGGAACCTATGTCACAAGATTGCTGACAGCCTAGATGTCATCTCAGTGGTGGGGAGGGTGGTGCCTTCACCACTAGTATTTGGGGAGAGTATTTTCACTGCACACACACTTGGAAGGGTTGTCCTCCACTCCATCAGGCCCATAGAACAAGACATCTTTCCATAGAGGACTCTCAGAGTGTGCCCTTCAGGGTTTCATAATTGCTTGGAAACTCTAATCCCTATTTTCCTTCCAACTTCTCCCTGTGGGGATGGGAATGTCTATCCTATGCCTGTCTCTCGATTGTACATTGGAAGCAGATAACTTTTTAATTATGATTCCCAGGTCAACTGAAGGAGGGGAACAGTGAACTGTGCCACAGGACAGACCACACCCATAACCAATTTTTTTTCAAATTCTACTCAATTTATTCATTTTTTAAAAAGATAATACATTAAAAAAATATATGAGGTTCCCATTCGCCCCCACTGCCCCCACCCCACCATTCCCCCCCCCCCAATAACACTCTCCCCCATCATCATGTCACATCCATTGCATCTGGTGAATACATCTCTGGGCATCGCTGCACCCCATGTCCCATGTTCCACACCATAGCCCACACTTTCCCACTTTCCATCCAATTCTGATGAGACTTTGTAATAAGCATTGTTTCTGAAATGATTTAAAGTCTTTGGGATATTGCAATGGAATAAATGTATTTTGCATATGGGGAGAGCATGTCTTTAGCAGATCCAGAGGATGGGCTGTGGTGGTGCAATGCTGTATGTGCCCCTGAAAAACACATTCTTAAATCTAATTCACTCCTGTGGGTGTAAGCCCACTGTAAGTAGGGATTTTTGTTAAGGTTACTTCATTTAGGGTGTCACCAACATCAATCAGGATGGGTATTAATAAACAGAATGAATACAGAGAGAGAGAGAAAGCCATGGAAGCAAAAAGCTGAAATCAACAAAAACTGGAAGAAGGGAGATACCAGCAGATGCCACCATGTGCCATGTGGTAGAGGAGTCAATGATTGCCAGAAGCTGCTCTTCAGGAAGAAAGCATCACCTTGATGATGCCTTGATTCAGACATTTTTCTGAACTCTAACCATGAGTGAATAAGTTCCCATTGTTTAAGTGAACTCATTTCATGGTATTTGGTTTGAACAGTCTAGGGAACTAAAACATGAGACAGTGTGGATGAAGCTTGAAGACATGTTAAATGAAATAAACCAGACAGAAAAGGACAAATGTTATATGATTTCATGGATATGAAACTAGAATAAGGAAACTTACAGAGTCAGAATCTAGACTATAGGATACCAGAGGATGAGGTGTGGAGAGGGAATGGGAAATTATGGCTTAAAATGTACACGGCTCTTATTTGGAAATGATGTAACTGTTTTGGTGGTGGATGGTGGTGATGGTGGCACAGCATTGTGAAGGTAATTAAGAACCCTGAAATAGCCATCTGAATGTGGTTAGAAGAAGAAATGTAAAGTTCTGTATATGGTAAAAAAATAAAACTTTTACAAAACTCCAGGGAACTGCTCTACTTAAACAACAAACCCGACCTTAAACTATAGACTCGAGTTCATAGTACAATTATAAAAATGTGCTCTCAGCAGTTGTAATATATTTTCCACACCAATGCTTGGTGTTAATATTTGGATGGTATATGGGAATCTTGTATATCATGTATGATTGCTCTGTAAACCCACTTCTCTCAGAAAGAAAAAAAATGGTATTGATATCTGATAAAAGAAAATTTTGTAATGAAAAAATATTATTTAAAAAGTAGCTCCAATAAGATGATCATGTCTTTTTATATAATTTTTAATTAAATTGTCTGTTTTTTAAAGATACATAGATCACAGAAAATGTTACATTAAAAAATGTAAGAGCTGCCCATAACCCCCCACATACACACTCCTCCCACACCAACAACCTCTTCCATCATCGTGGCACATTCACTGAATTTGGTGAATACATTTTGGAGCACTGCTGCACCACATGAATAGTGGTTTACATTGTAGTTTCTACTCTCCCCCAGTACCTTCAGTGGGTTATGCCCATGGGTTCCTGGCTTCCTCCTTCAAAATAGTCCCTCTCCCACTTCCTGCCTCGGCCCCTGTCTCCAAAATGTTTGCAGACTCAAGCTGGAACTACCTTGCATGCTCTTCTCTGTCTTCCTCCTTTGATGATGTCATGGGGTCCAGAACAGGTCACCGCACCCACTTGTAAATAAGCCAGCCTAAGGGACAAGGGGGGCTGTGGGTAGGGGTGGTAAGGGTGTGGGGGACATCTTTTTGCTGCATCCCATGACATGAGCAGCCCCATGAAGCTTTTGTGTAGGTCTTTTATGTGGTACAGTAAACTCACTAGGGCCCAAACAGACTCCCAGGACTGATGGTTTCTGAAGTTCTGCAGATAAAAGGCAAAACAATATAGTGATGCTTTGTAGCATGATTTGCAGGCTTCAGAGACTATCTTTCAGCTTTCCCCAAAGCAAGAGTTCTTTACAGATATATGTGCACTCTTTCTCCTCCTGTCAGGGAGAAGTCCAAGGAGTTTTCACCCTCTCTTTGGACCTCAATGTTGAGCTCCACCAACACTGTGCACCCCCAGAGCTACTCCTCACTGCAGGTGAGCAGAGGACTGCCACCCCATAAATACAGGGGTGGGCAGAGGCAGCCTCATGGCCTCAAGGACAAGCTTCAGGCAATGCTCTGAATTGCTGGACTACTGAGATTAAGCATGTTTAGGGGGCACAAGGGTGATACTTAAACTCAACCATGTGTTATGGAGAAGAGAGGAAAAATAAAGTGGAAGGCACACGATTTGTCACTGTGGCCATGTATGTGTGTGAGAGAGAAACAGTGACAGAAGTGGGTGTAATGGAGTCACAGGTCACAGATTCCCTTCAGCACAGTGTGCTGGCTCCTGCCCTGGCTTTGGAAGGCACCTCACATCAAGGGGTAGATGGGTTACATGACAAGGACACAGGAGTCTAAGAGGTGGATCTAGGGCTGTTTTCTCCATGATCTTTTCAATTTTTCCGTGTTTGAAATGTTCCATAATGAAATGATGGGGGAATACCTGTGTGCGGAAAACAGATGGATAGTAAAGACAGTGTATGTGAATGTGAGCAGCTGAATTTTAAGACATGGGGTGTGACCAGGTGCCCCATGGAGGGACAAATGAGAAGGGTCCCAGGTGGAACCCCAGGCAGGGTGATGGTTAGGGTAGGAGAAGCAGATGACAGTAGAGACCTGGGGAGAGGACAGCAGACAGTTATCTCAGGCCTAAGGTCCCACAGGAGCCCCAGGTCTAGGTGCTCCCTCTGAAGTGATCTCTTGGCCAGGCTGAGGCTGCAGATCTTGAGCAAGATTCCCTTCAGGCACTGGGGCCTGGGTGTAGCTTCTCCAGCAACAGATCTGAATTCTTCTGAATCATGAAATCTTGTATCTCTTTATTGTGGACCTCTTTTATTTTCCCTTAATAAAGTATTACATTTTTTTACCTTCGATCTTGCACACCTTTGGTTAGATTGATCTGTTTGTGTCATTAGGAATCAGAAAAACATAATTTTCTATATTATTCTTTCATTCAACTACCTTGTATTCTCATACTTTTCCTGTAGATTTTTTCATGGTTCTATGTAAATTGACAAATAATATACAAGCAATTTTATTTCTTCCTTAAATTTTTTTTCTAATCTTTTTTGCTCTACCTAAGGACTGCCAATATAATAATGTTGACTAGAAATGTTAGTGAATATTCTATTCTCATCCTTGTCCCTTGTTTTAAAGAGAATATGTTCAATGTTTCAGGATGATGTTTCCATAGGTATGGCTTTTGGGGACAGTGTGGCCATCAGCCAGTGTTCTGACAGCACTGATCCTGTGCTCTGGGATTGCAGTGTTTGGCCATGACCATGATGCTTCAAGTGTGTAGCCTCCTCCCCAGTGTTTGGGGAGAGCATGGGAAAGGGTGGGGCTGCTGCCCCATTAGTCCCAGAGGCCAAACATCATTCCATAGAAGACCCTCAGACCTCAACATCTGATGAAGGAGTCCCTGCTGTGTCTCAGAATTGTTTGGGACCCATAAACCCTGTGTTTCCTTCCAGTTTCTCCCTGTGGGAATAAGAATGCATATCCTATGCCTGTCCTTCCATTGTGTACTGGAAGCAGATAACTTGTTCTCAGTTTCACACGTCCACAGACAGAGAATTATGCCCCAGGACAGAACACATCTATAACTGATTTTTTTAAACAAGGCAATTTTATGGCTACATATTAATAAAGCAACAATTCATCCAGGGTACAATTAATGGTATCTGGTATAATCACAGGTGTGCATTCATTATCTCAATCATCATTAGAGCATTTTCATTCTTTCAATAATGATAATAAACAAAAGACAAACTAACAAATTCTTCACCCCTTTATCTCTCTATACTTTCCCTGTTGTGTACATAGCTGCTATTTCTGGCTATTCTTGCACAATTAATTATTTATTAAGCAGCTATAACCAATTTTGATGAGACTTTGTACTTAATGCTGATGCTGAAATGACTTAAGGCTTTGGGGATATTTTGATGGAATGGATGTATTTTGCATATGGAAAGTAACATCTTTGGGGGGCCTAAGGGTGGGGTGTGGTGTTTTGAAGCTGTACATACCCCAGAAAAACATGTTCTTTAATCTGCACCATTGATATGGAGGTAAACCCATTGAAAGTAGGATCTTTTGAGGAGACTGCTTTAATTAAGACATTCATTCAGGATCAGGCTTAATCCTATTATTGGAGCCCTTTATAAGAGAATGAAATTCAGACAAAGAGAGAAAGCCATGGAAACAAGAAGCTGAAATCAATGACACCTAGAAAAGAAGGAAGAGACTGGCAGATGCACCGTGGGCCTTGCCAAGTGGCAGAGGAGCCAAAGATTGCTGGCAGCAGGTCTTCGGAGGAAAGCATCACTTTGAGATACTTGGATCTGGATATTGTCTCGGGCTCAAAACTGTAAGCTAATAAATTCCCACTGATGAAATCTAACCATTCCATGGTATAAGCTTTAAGTAGCTTGGGAACCTAAAACAATGTTCTTTTCTACTACAATTGTATTGTTATAATGTTTAGGTTGCAAAGTATATTATGCTTGAAGGTTCATTTGTAAATGTTTTGGGGGAAAGGAGCTCCTTTTCATGGCAGATCATTTGCTCTTGGAAGTTTTTAATTCCAAAGATGGATTGCTTTTCTGGCAGATCACTGTCCCTTTGTCTTTTTTATGAACATATTCCAAATCAATTATTTTTCACTGTTGACTATGAATTTAGAATTGCTTTGCTTTGATTCTATAGGATGTTATATCTTGGAAATAATTCAATTCTGTAGGCTGAAGAGAATTCTTTCATGAGAAAGTCTCAAAGAGAATGATCTATAATGTCTTAAGACCAGTGGAAATGAATGGTTTAAAAAACAGTAGCTCCCTCTTAAATTTGCAATTTATTCCTTGAATCCAATGCTGTTAAGGTACAAATGTCTATTTATCCCTTCAAATCTGTCAGTATTTGCTTTATATATTATGGGGCTCTGCCATTAGATGCATATATGTATGATTATGTCTCTGTTGATTATGCCTCCTTGTTAATTGCCCCCTTTATCAGTATATAATGACTGTCTTTGTCCCCCTTAACAGTTGTTCATTTTAAGTTTATTTTACAGGTAATTAGTTTGGCAACTCAAGCTGTCTTTTGGTTACTATGAAATGCAGGAGAACTTCTAGGAAAGTAAATGCCCATGAAGCCATTTTAAGTTCATGTTCCAAACTTTAAGGTGATATGTCATGTGAGGTGGTAGTCTGCAGTAGGATGCATGAAATCAGTATTGGGGAGAGACTGCAGCTACCAATAATGAGAAGATTCAAGAGAGGATCATGAAATGCATGGCTGCAGAGTGTGGAGACAAGATCACAGGAGGAGAAGAATAAAGAATTGAAAGGACAGTGTATTGGCCAGTTGAGATGTGAGGGGTATTGGAGAGAGTAACAGAGTGTCAGTACTGGAAACTCAGAAATGAGGGGGGAAGCAGATTTAGCTCAACTGATAGAGTATCTGCCTACCACTTGGGAGGTCCAGGGTTCAAACCCAGGGCCTCCTGGCCTGTGTGATGAGCTGGCCCATGTGCAGTGCTGATGCTTGCAAAGAGTGTTGTGCCAAGCAGGGATGTCCCCCACATAGGGGAGCCTCATGACAAAGAGTGTGCCCCTCAAGGAGAGCTGCCCCATGCAAAAAAGGTGCAGCCTGCTCAGGAGAGGTGCCACACACACCAAGGGCTGAGGCAGCAAGATGATACAATAAAAAGTGACATAGATTCCTGGTGCCGCTAACAAGAATGTAAGCAGACAAAGAAGAGCACACAGCAAATGGACACAGAGAGCAGACAATGGGGGGGCAGGGGGAAAAGGGGAAAGAAATAAAAAATGAGGGGCCTACAGTCAACAGCAAGTGAGGGCAGTGGGTGATATCATCTGGTGACATGAGATTCAAACATTGGTCTGTTCCTCTGTTTAGGAAATAGGAAAGAATAATTATCTGAAAAGAGCAAGATGGATAACCCCCCACTCTAGGCCAGAGGTAAGGGGTGTATGCAGAAACAGCAGCCATCCTTGTAGTGGATGCTTGGGCCATAGGGAGAGTTGGTTTTCCCATACAGCAGGCTTTTTCACTCTCAGCACTGTTGGTACCCTGGACTAGAAAATTCCTGGTTGTGGGGCATGTGCAGAGTGCTTTAGGGTGTTTACTGGCATCCCTGACCTCTGTCTACCCACTAGATGCCAGTAGTATCTCCTCCCACCAGCCCAGCCTTATGTCAACTAAACGTGCCTCCACAAATGGCCAAATGGCCCCTGGGGGGGCAAAAATTGTTGAGAACCACTACCTTAGAACACTATGGTGATGGAACTTTCAAAGGAGCGGTTGAAGATAAAGTATATTTTGCTGTTGATGCACCACAAATCCAGAAGACTCCAATCTGTGCCATGATATGAACAGTGTTGGGAAACACTAGATTAAGACTGCAGCCACTGGGAGAATGAGAAAGACAGAGCAAAACCCAGGAAGTGAGGAACAAAGGAATTGAGAATAAAGGAATATCAGGATACTAAGCTCATGTGGTTTTGACCTGCAGATTGCTGCCACTCCTTCATTATCAAAAAGTCTGGGCCAAGAGCCTGGCAGAGGTCAGACTACAGTTATAGGCCAAGTACAAGCAGGTTTCCAAATAAAGAAAAGAACTGGTCAGAACATTACATCAAGAGAAATATATGTCATTGCAAGCAGAAGGAGTTAACTCTGATCTGAAAATGTCTGTTTTTATTTACAGCATTTGAAAGCAGACAATTTGGTCAATATTCTCTGATTTCAGAGAACTGCCTACACAATTCCTGTTAATGAGATATTGACTAAGGGAGACAAATTTAATGTAATCAGGGCAAGTACACTGAAAGGTCATTTGCACCAAACGGAAAAGTGAGAAAGAGCACAATTTGAAATAGAGGTAGATGAAAAGTATAGCAGTTTTAGAGTGAAAACTGATAGTAATAATAAAATGTATATGTGTTATGAATTCTTGAGTGACCAAAATAATGGAGAAAGAACCACAGATTACCCAATTTAATCATAACAGATTAATGCAATATATATTTAAATTCTGCACAAAATTTAACTCAAAGGATCATTGCGCTAAACATGAAACAAAAGCATAAAATGCAAGAAAGTATATGAAATAACTAGGTGAAACATGATTGGAAATATTTTTTGGCTTTTTGTTAATTTAAAATTTTAATTAGATAAGTAGGTTGTCAGAAAAATCATGTAACAAATACAGTCTTCCATTATACCCCCTCTATTTGCACATTGCATTAGTGTGGTACTTTGTTACAATTGATAGAAGAGTATTATAATTGTAGAATTAACAATAGTCCATATTTTATATTAGGGTGTATTTTTTCCTAGTATATTACCCTCTTATTAACACCTTGCATTTGGGTGTATATGTGTATGCCACATTTTGTTTATCCATACACTGGTTGATGGACAGTTGGTTGACAGCATCTTCTGGCAATTGTGAACACACTAGTGTGAAGATATCGGTTTGAGTCCCTGCTTTCAATACTGTTGCATATATGCCTATTGGAGGGATTGCTGGGTCATATTGTAATTCTTTACTTAAAAACTGATAAGGACCAGACACTAAGAGATTCATTTATTTCTCCCCCCCCACACACACACACCCTCTATTGGGCTCAGTGAAAGTGTTTGCTTTTTGTGAGCAATCTCAGTAAGTATTCTATTGGTTGGTGAACTCTGTTTTAAAAGATATAAATTGTAGGTCATTTGTAAATGGCATGTCTAGGTAACAATTACAGTGTCCATTTATCCACTACAATCTTAGGTAGTATAGCAGTTTGATATTGTTTATGAATTAAAAAAATAGATATTGGATTATGTTTGTGAACTGGTCTGTTTCTCTGGGCATATTAGGTTGGATTGGATTCAGAGGTTTTACTGTTACTTGATTAAGTAATAATTAAGGCTTTGATTGGGCCATGTCAGTATGACATTGAGCCCCACCCTCTTGGTGGGTAGGGACTCACAGAGAAAATGACATGGCAGAAGAGAAAGTTGGAGTTTTGAGTTAGAGCCTGGAAAGTAAGCACAGAGTAGAGCAGCTGAGCCCAGAGAGAAATGAGCACCAGGAAGTGAGGAACCGAGGAAGCCTGAACCCTGGCAGACATCAGTAGCCTTCTTGCCCAAACATGTGGGAATAGACTTTGGTGAGGGAAGTAACTTATGCTGACAATTCCTAAAATGCTCAGTCAGTACCACCTATATTCTCCCATTGAGGAAGCTGACACAACAGGATGAAGAGGTTTCAGAATCAGTGGAACTAACATATGAATCCTAAAATTATCTCCTATTAATTGGTTTAATGTTGTAAAAATTCCTGAACAAATGCAGTGTCAGAAGGTCCAGGAAGGCATGCAAGGACAGGATCTTAAGCACCAGGGCTTCCTGAAGGGCCCTTTCCTATCTGAAATGCTGAGTCTTCTCCCAGCATTTATTTTTAGGCCAGTAAAAATAATTTATTGGGAAATTGGGGAAAAGAACAGAACTTGCTGAGAAATGGGAGAGAAGGATGGAAACAAATCAAGCTTTGGTGTGGCCTCCTCTAGGAAGAGAGCCTCCTGGACTTTTGAGGAAGCCTGCCCTCTCCTTCTCCATGGGGCTGAGTAGCTGCACACTGAGGAGCACCACACACCCATGAAGAAATGGAAGCCCTTGTAATCCTGTCACCTCAGCATGTGAAAACTCACCCATATGTGCACCTGGCTGCCTGTCCAGAGAGCACAGAAACATCCTTGGGCTCAGGGTCTCCTGTACCACTATGAGGAGCAACTCAAAGTGATGCATTCAGGAGGCACTGAGGAGCAAACTGAAACCTGACTGCCGGGATTCAAGTCCCAGCTCCTACACCCACTAGCCATGTGACCTTGAATGACTTACAACTCCTGTGCCTCAATTTCCTCAACCACAATGTGACAAGAGTAGAGTAAGCACACACTAAATGATGGCTACTATTGTTGTTGTTGCTGTTGTTCAGAAAGTTTTGTCCAATCCAGGGCACTTCTTCTCACAATGTCCTTACATCACAGTGTATATGAGAGTATTCTCCTCCTTCACTCCAATTATAAAACTATGCTTTTAACCCAGCTCATAAAAATAAAAAGAAACTAGACTTCTCAAACCAAAGGACTTACATTAACTATTTCCTAACATGATGATAGGAGCAAAAACCAATAAGCTCTTGCAGAATTCACTCATGAATAGGAGGAAGCTAATTTAAATAAGAAGTTTAAATGAACTCATTTCCACAAAAAAAGTATTCTTATTGTTTGACATAAGCTTGGTAAACATTCTCCCAACTATGAGATAGGCATGGGTTTCACTTTTTAAAGATATAATTTATGCATTTCCACAATTAGTTTCATAATATTTCAGATTAGTTTTACTATAAAAAAACATCCCATTTAAAATATCAATTCACATTTTTAATCATTAGGGAGCAAAGTATCATTGATTTAAATATACATTCATGATTTAGGGATGACATTTTCACCAAATTTCTTTAGAGGCAGAGAATATTAGCAATAGGGATAGCTAATATTTCTTACACACCAATTAAGTATTTAAGAAGCTAGATGCTATTTTTATATGCTAGCTCATCCTTTTAATCCTTTGATGGAGTTTGTTAGAGAAAAAATGGAGCTCACTGAGACATGGAGACTGGCAGGATTGCAGGCAGGAAGTTGATTGGGAAGCTCTCCCAATGGAGGGGACTGGAGAGAGACTTCAGTCCGCATTTGGCAGAGGGGGTCATGAATCTATGCAGTACATCTATAGGCAGGAACATGCTTAGCCAATGGGAGGGGTGAGGCTTGGGTAAGACCGAGGGCCAATAGGGATGGCCAGGGGGGTGGTCTGCTAGTGGTAGTGAATTCTAGGAGTGTGGGAGGGGTTGGTGGTGTCACGTGGCTCCTTTGTCTATTCTGGTGGGTAAATGAACTGTATCTGAACACGTAGGCTCTGGATGGGGGCTGTTCTAGGTCACAGGAATTCAAGTCACTGTTAGCCCTTGTAAACAGTGTGATCAGTTCATTATTAAACACCTTGTAAGGGAGAAATCTCTAACAGAGGTTCAGGCCCCTTTTATACAAAAATCTCAGCCTTGAGGTGGATTGTTAAATGCTTCTGAGGCCTGATGGATAGCACCCATGTGAGATTTTTAGCACAGAAACATAGAGGACTGTACTTCTCAAATTTTAATATGCATGTGAATCATGTAGGGGTCCCTGAAGTAATGTGCGGGGTTCAAGCCACGTTGTGAGGGAGGATCAATGTGTGCAGAGAGGTGGGGGTGTGGTCAAACATGTCTGTATCTGCAAGTAAGCAGAAACGAACTGATGTTCTGATAAGAAGGAACTCTAAGAATAATACCCTCCTCAAAGAACTTCGTGCCTGATAGCCCCTGCACTGAGAACAATGACCTAGTTAACTGCTTTATTATTTTTTAAAAGATTTATTTATTTATTTTTCTCTCCCCTTCCTCCCCCACCCCAGTCGTCTGTTCTCTGTGTCTATTTGCCTCATGTTCTTCTTTGTCTGCTTCTGTTGTTGTCAGTGGCACGGGAATCTGTGTTTCTTTTTGTTGTGTCATCTTGTTGTGTCAGCTCTCCGTGTGTGCAGTGCAATTCCTGGGCAGGCTGAACTTTCTTTCACACTGGGCAGCTCTCCTTACAGGGTGCACTCCTTGCATGTGGGGCTCCCCTACACAGGGACACCCTTGCGTGGCATGGCATTCCTTATGTGCATCACCACTGCACGTGGGCCAGCTCCACATGGGTCAAGGAGGCCTTGGGTTTGAACTGCAGACCTCCCATGTGGTAGACAGATGCCCTAACCACTGGGCCAAGTCTGCTTCCCTTAACTGCTTTAAATAAAGCTTGTGGTGCCAGCTCGGGGCCTTGGCTTTGCCATCAGCTAGCCTGGTGCACCTGGTCCCCTCTAATCTTGTCTTTGTCTCTATGTATCTTTCTGCAGCTCCTGTTGCCTCCCCTCAGATTCTCAGTTCACCCGCGAAGGTTGCAGCAAATTACCTGGGGAAACTTCCTATTATGATTCAAAAGTCTGGGGTGAGGTGTTTCTACAATCTCTCAGAACTTGGTGAGGCTTCTGGTCTATGGAACACACTTTGAACAAGGATAAACTGGTTGTAATAGGACACAAGTCATATGTGCAAAAAATCTTTTTAAAAATTCAAATTTTAAAATGAGTTTTCTCAAAAATCACAGGATTAGAATGAGAAATATTCATATTTCTTGTTGGGATTCTGAAATATATAACACCATAGAACTATTTTATAGCAACTTCTTGTTTTCTTTTCCAGTTTAAATTTAGAATCCAATTTCTTGCTGTTTTCCTGGGGGTGGGGGTGGGGTATCCCCTAAAGCCCCTGATTTTTATCAAGGCTGAAAGGACAAGTACATGGAAAAACTGTTGCATGCTGCCATACCCTCATAGAGGTCCCTTCTCTTCTCTCACCCATGCATAACAGCTCACTTTTAAAGTTCTAGAGATTAGACAACTGGCAGAGTCAGGCTGTATCTAAGGAGCTGGGCCTAGAAGTTCTCCCAGATGAAAGGCAAGCTCTACAACAAAACAGTACCTTACCAAAAGGCAAGAATAAAACCACTGGCTTCCATCCCTGACCTTAGGTGACACACTTCCAGCAATAAGATAACATTTGTTTGTACAATATTTTGCATGATAGTTTGGTTCAACTTTGCCAATGCCAGGTTCAATTTACTTTTAAAAGGCCACTGGCTAAACAAAGCAAGTTTACTGAAGGACCTGTGGTCCACCTGGGCCCCTCACCCCTATTCTTTTTGCTAACAGCAACACCTAACTACCAATACATAGTTGAGAGCATTCCAGCTTGTTGTAAAGGGTCAGTTTAAAATTTTACACCTGCCCTTTTGCCTTTCCTTAGAGTCCTTCAAAACTACTCTCCAGTCACCAGCAGAACAAATCTTTTACCCAGGAAAGAGATAAAAACAGTCTATGATTCTGCAAGCTACAAATTCCTACAAATTCTGAGACCTTTATTTAAAAGGTGTTGGTGCATTACATTATTCCTAAGGATTGTTCATTTGTGCACTCGCATAATCTGTTGATGGCCTACCTGTGAGTTGGAACATAGGGGCACTTTTTTTTAAAGGTTAAGGTAGGTATTCATCACAATTCATTTGAAGATTCCTCTTTAGATGTGGCAAAATGGAGTCAGGCTAGCCCCTAAGCCACAAGACTGGAGTCCTTACAAGCAAAGGAAACTCAGACACAGAAAATCAGTAGAAGCCCCAAATCAGGGAAGCCAGAAGTCACAAAAGAGAAAAGGGGGAACCATGTGATAGAGGCAGAGATTCCAGATAAGGAACCCCACGTCCACAGCAAGCAGCAGCAGAATATTGCAATGTCAGGGAGAAGGTGTGTTCTGTTGAGATCTTTATTTTGGAATTCTAGCTTCCAAACCTGAGGCAATAAGTTTCCAATCCTTAAAACAACCAGCTTTGAAGTATTTATAGTATCAGCCTTGGCGTATTTGGTACCAGAAAGTGCTGTGCCTTTGTTACAGATACCTAAAACTGTGGAAGTTATTTAGGAATTCAGTAATTGATAGATCCTGAATTTTTCACAAGTTGTGGGTTTATAGAACCATCATGAATAAAATAAAGGATTCCCCATTCTGTGTTCCCTTATTCTAATTATTTCATATTAGTGAGATCATACAAGATTTGTCCACCTGTTTCTGGCTTAATTCTCTCAACATGCTGTCTTCAAGGTTCTCTCTGCTGTCACATGAATCAGGACTTCTTTTTCTTTTTATGATGGAATAATAGTCCATTTGATGTTTTCTTTTTTATAAGTTTGTTTCTCTCCCCTTCCCCCCCCACTTGTCTGTTCTCTGTGTCTATTTGTTGCATGTTCTTCTTTGTCAGCTTCTGTTGTTGTCAGTGGCATGGGAATCTGTGTCTCTTTTGTTGTGTCATCTTGCTGCATCAGTTCTCTGTGTGTGTGGTGCCATTTCTGAGCAGGCTGCACTTTCTTTTCCACTGGTGACTCTCCTTACAGGGTGCACTCCTTGCATGTAGGGTGCACTCCTTGTGCATGGGGCTCCCCTATGCGGGGAGGGCACCCCTGCATGGCAGGGCACTCCTTGTGTGTATCAGCACTGCATGTGGGCCAGCTCCACATAGATCATGGAGGCCCAGGGTTTGAACCGCTGACCTCCCATGTTGTAGGTGGATGCCCTATCCATTGGGCCAAGTCTGCTTCCCTATATTCAACTTCTTTAGGAACTGCCAAGCAGTCCTCCACAGTGACTGTACCACTCTGTATTCCCACTGATGAATTCCTACTGTATCTCTCCAAATCCTCTCCATGACTTTAGTTCTCTGTCTTTTTAATACTGGTCATTCTGATATGTGTGAAATGATACCTTATTGTAGTTTAGATTTGCATTTTCCTAATTATTAGTGATGTTGAGCATTTTTTCATGTGGTTTTTTTTTTTGCCATTTGTATTTCTTCTTTGAATGCACGTCAATTCAAATCTTTTGCCCACTTTTTAATTGGGTCATTTTTCTTTTATTGTTGAGTTGTAACATCTCTATATATATCCTGGAGATTAAACCCTTATCAGACAAATGATTTCCAAATATTTTCTCCCATTAAGTCAGCTGCCTTTTCAGCCTTTTGACAAAGTTCTTTGAGGTGCAAAAGTGTTTAATGTTGAGGAGGTCCTATTTATCTATGATTTCTTTTGTTGTGTGTGCTTTGGATGTAAGGTCCGAGAAACCACCACTGATCACTAGGTCTTGAAGATGTTTCCTTACATTTTCTTCTAGTAGTCTTATTGTCCTGTCTTTTATATTTAGGTCTTTAATCCATTTTGAGTTGATTCTTGTATAGGGAGTGAGATAGGGGTCCTCTTTCATTCTTTTGGTTATAGATTTCCAGTTCTCCCAGCACCATTTGTTGCTGAGACTGTTTTGTTTCATTAACATGGATTTGGTAGGTTTGTCAAAAACCATTTGGCCATAGAGATGATGGTTTATTTCTGGACTTTCAATTCTCTTCCACTGATTGATGTGTCTACCTGTATGCCAATATCATGCTGTTTGACAACTGTAGCTTTGTAATGTTTCAAGGTCAGGCAGAGTAATTCCTCCCTGTCTCTCTTCTTTTTTAGAATGCTTTTGGTTTCTCACATATACTTTCCCTTCCAATTGAATTAGGTAATTGCCTTTTCTAGTTCTGTAAAGTAGGCTGTTCGAATTTTGATTGGTACTGAATGAACAACAGACTAAAATAGACTCATTATTATTCTACTAAGACTTATTTTTCTAGCAATTGAAGAGCTCTTTTCATTGATGTAAAGGCAGTGGCCACCAAAGGTTCTGAAGAGGGGAGAGGGAAGAATAGGTGGAATTTGGGGGCATTTTGGGGCCATTGGTATTGTCCTACATGGCATTGCAGTGATGAATACAGGCCATTGTATATTTTGTCATAATCTACAAAATTATGCAGAACAAAGTGGAACCTATATTGTAAACTTTAGCGCATGGTTAGCAGCAATTCTTCAGTATGGGTTCATCAACTTTAACAAATGTACCACACTAGTGAAGGATGCTGTGAATGTGGGAAAATATGGGAGGTGAACAGAGTGGGGCATACTGGAATTCCTTATATTTTTATGTAACATTTATGTAATCTAAAGCTTCTTTAAAAACTAAAAAAAAATTATAAAAATAGTCCCTGTGCATAAAAAATGTTTCAGATTTCTGTGGAATTAGGGAAATCTCACTAACATAGAATAATTGAATAATGTTGAAGATGACCTGAACTGAGTCTGAAAACACTGCTACGATATACTGAACACGGCTGTCTTCTGTCATGTGACAATGAATATGGGGAAGTAGGTCAAAACTTCTTCTCCTTTCTTCTCTGTTCACATAGTCATTTTACCATGTAACACTCTTTATCCAAAATCTATGCTAAGCAGCACTGCTTCTGAAACACAGTTGGTTCCCTCTGAGTCAGGGCTTCAGTATGGCTTATGGCTCCTTGGCTTCAAGGCTGCACATGTGGCAATCTGAGGCAGTCTAGTAAACAGGGAATTGATAGCGGATCTGGGACCTGGCAGAAAGCTGCCACCATTAAACACGTGTCCTTCGGTGTCCCCAAAATGGCTGCTGGAAGACCCTGGCTAGAAACTCCCATTCAGAACGAGATTTCCTCTGGAAGCCAGGAGAAGCCGCAGATATTCACCTCTTTGGCTGACTAATACAGCGGGTATGTGCATGCTTAAAGAAAGTACCAAGAAGGACTGCGGGCAGTGGTGTGAACAGACATCTGCACACCTATATTCATAGAGGCATTATCCAAACTTGCCAAAAGTTGGAAACAAACCCAGTATCTACCTACCCATGAATGGCTAAGGAAACTGTGGTATATACACACGATGGAATATTATGCAGCTGCAAGGAGAAATGAAGTTATAAAATAATTGACAGCATGGAGGAACCTGGAGGACATGTTGAGTGTAGCATGCCAGACACAAAAGGACAAATACTGAATGATTGCATTACTATGAACCAAATACATTTGTAACATATTATATGATTCAAAAAAATTTATATGTATTCAGTACATTTGAGAAATGTATGCTTTTATTCAACTGTGTTTTCTTTTAATTAACTATTGTTTATATTTTCAATTATTAAATATACAAAATAAAGGTAAAAAGATATTTTATGATTCCATTGATATAAAATGTAAATATAAATAAATTTATAAAGATGACCTTTGATTAGTGGTTATGGACAGCTAGGGAAGGCATGCTAAGGGGTGTGGAGTAATGAAATAATTCTAAAAGTTTTTGAGATGATGAATGCACAACATTGGGATTATACTAAAAGCCACTGACTCTACACTTAAGATAGATGTTATGGTATGTGAACATGTCTGAATAAAACGACTAAATAAATAAATGATTGTGCTAGAATGGCCAGAAATAGCAGCTCTGTAAGGCAGGGGAACAGAGAGAGTGAGGGATGAAGAAGTCTGTTTTTTGCTTATTCTTATTATTGAAATAATGATAACGCACTCCTAATGATGAAGTGATGCCCGCACAACTCCGATATACCAAATACCGATTGCTTGTATTCTTTGAATGTATTGTATGATTTATTAATATGTACGAATAAAATAAATTTGGGAAATAAATTTTCCCCAGAACGCAGGCCAGGGGCCAGCACTCCTCAGGCTCCTCAGAGGAGCCAGCCCCCAGCTCCGGGAGAAAGGAGCAGGGACGACAGCCTCGCTCGGGGCCGGGCTCGGCGGCGCCGGGCCAGAGGCCCCTCACACCGCGCTTCCAGCAGCTCCAAGCAGCCGGCCTCGGTGACCCACGCCCGGGCCCAGGCCGCCTCTGGTGCACTGTGGGTGGGGACACCCCCACTTGCGGGGATCCCCTGCCCACCAGTCAGGAGCCGCCCTCACGGCGTAGGGGGAGATCGCCCTCCTTAGCGCCAGCCGGACCGCGCGATGATTGGCTGCTGTGCGCTGTCCGTCAGGGAGGTGGTCACGGCCCTTCGGGGGCGGAGTCGGGGAACCGGTCCAGACCTGATTGGCCCTCGGGCTCTCAGGCCCTCGAGTCCCGCCCGCCCCCGCGCGGCGGCCCCTTTAACAGCTGGCGGCGGTTGGGCGCGCGCCCCGCGGACCTGCTGCGCGCTCCCGCGGCACCCCTGCGACCTCGAGGGCAGGAGGGACGCGGTGTCGGGGCGCACGGGGAGCTGCGGGGAGCGCTCGCCCGCCCTTGGGAACCCCGTGTCCCGCCCGCGCAGCGGTAAGTCTGGGCCCCACGTGGCGTCGGGCGGGCGCAGGCGGGGCCGTAGGCGCAGACGAGGGCGAGCGAACCCCCTTGTCGCGTGAGGGGCGCCCGTCCCGCGCCCACGGAGGTCCTGCCTCGCCTGCGCGGGGCGGGGTCCTTCGGGGCCGGGGGGGGACCAGGCGGGCGGGCCGTGTGGGGGCTGCTTCCGCGGGCGGCCCGGGGCGGGCGGGGGCCTTTCGGGCGTCCAGGCCCAGCGCGGTGGGCCTTGGCGGGGGGGGGGGGGGGTCCGAGTCAGAAAAGGAGTCACGCGGTCCACGGGGAGGGCGGCCCACACTCCCCCCACGGACCCTCCTCCCCCACTTTCCTACCCCCATGGTCCCTCCACCCCACTATTCCCCACCCAGGGGCCCTCTGCCCCCATGGTCCCTCCCCGCCACTACTCCTCCCCCCACGTTCCCGCCCCTCCCCATGGTCTCTCCCCCCCACTGTTCCTCCCCTCAGGGGCCCTCTGCCCTCCATAGTCCCTTCCTGCCACCGTCCCTCCTCCCCCCGCATGGCCCCTCCTCCCCCAGTACCCCTACCTCCACGGTCCCTCCTCCCCCCAAACTGACCTGTCCCCAGTCTTGGTCCCTTCCCACCCCCCACTATCCCCCCAACACTTTTCCTCCTATTCACAATTTACTCCCCCTCACTGCCCCTCTTCCCCCATCCTTTGCCCCAGGGTCCCTCCCCCCACAGTCCCTCCTTCCCTCCTTGGTCGCTCCCCCATGGTCCTTCCTCCTCCTCAGTCCCTCCTTCCCCTCGTTGTCCCTTTCCTCCCCATCCCTCTTCCCCCCATCGCCCCTCCTCTGCCCACAGCCCCCCTCCCTCCCCACATTCCCCCTGTTTCCCGGTGGTCCAACCTGCAGCCCTGCCCCCTGCCCCCTGCCCTCCCTGCCTACCCTCCCAGGTTCCTGGGGGCCTCCCCTTTCAGCTCTCCCTTCCCAGGCCCTCCACTTCACATTTGCCTCCAGGCCCAGGCTGCTTCTCTTTCTTCTTCTCCCCTGGATAGGGCCAGCTGGTGCCTGTCCACAGCGCGACTTTTACAGGGGAACTGATCTGCTCCCTGGGGAGGGGCCCTGGGAGGGCCCGGGGGGGCGGGGAGCAGGGCTGACACCCGGTGTGTGCCCTCAGGGAGCACAAGGAATGGGGCCCTCTCCTGTGCGGGGCCTGGGGGCAGGTTTCTGCCCAGCCCGGAGTTTTGCAGGGACCTCAACAGTTTACAACTAAAAGTGTGTATCCAACCCAGAGGTCTGCGGGTGGCGCTCTTCCTCATCATGGGCTTTTGCATTCTTTGGATCCAAGCCCTGGTGAGCCACTTGAGACTTTCATTTTCTCTCTTCCTCCCGTTTTACTCCTTTCTGCTTTCCGGGAGTACACGCGGCAGGCGAGGTCTGTGGTCTAGGAGCCGGCTCCCATGCACCCCTCCTGGCTGTGCTGCCCTGGACGCCCTGGGACAGCCTGAGCCAGGGCCTTCCTCAGAGCTCCCCATGGCCCCAGGGAGGCTTTTCCTTTTGGTAGTGGTTAAAGCTTTTCTTAAAACTTTGATTTGTTGGAGTAATGGGTGGAAATGGTTTGCGTGTCTTGCTAAGATGCTAGCTTGCGCGGGCCGGAGGAGGTTGGCTGGCCAACAGGGGCCACCGGATTTGGGTGCCTGCTAGGGTGCACTGCACAGAGTGGGAAAGGGCACCTACTAGGGGCTGCTGAGGGAGCCCAGGGCTGTGCTGAGCATTTCAGGAGCTCCAGGGCACCTCTGCTTGGCAGACGGAGTGACCCAGGTGCCTTGGGGACACCATTCTAGCCCTGCTGTCTGCCAAGAGCCGCCACCCGGCTGACCTTAAAGGAGCCGGCTGCAGAGGAAGCCTCTGCGCTTACTGTTCTCAGCCTCTTAGAAGAGTTGGTCCCATTCCAGGGAAGCAGTTCAGAGCTGTGGAGCAGCTGCTCTACTTAAGACAGATGTGCTGGGCCTCCTCACCCCCACCCCCTTCTTTTGACCCCTGCGCTTCCCCCTGAGCTTCTGAAGGTGGTTTTCACAGGATTGCCACCCCGGAAGGGGGAAAGTCAGGCAGAGCTGCTGGGGGCCCTGTCACTTCCATACAGATGACTGTGCCATTCTTCTAATGCACTGTCACTCAGCAGATCCTAAGTGTGACAAGGAGGAATACAATGTTGCTCAGTGGAAAAATCTGGGGATGTTTTATACTAAAACCTTAACAATGAAATCTTTAGATGAGGATTAGAAGTGTTTTTCTTTTTTTTTAAACTAATTAATTTTATTGATACATGCTTATGTTTTTAACAAATCAACTTTATTAGTATACATTAATAAAACAATTCATTTAAAGTGTACAACCAAAAAAAGTGCACAACCAGTGGTATTTGGTATAATCACATTGTTGTGTATTCATTACCTCAACCATCATTAGAACATTTTCATTATTTGAATAATAAATAAAAATAAATTCATAAGGAAATTCCTCACCCCTTGATCTCTTTGTTTTCCCTGCTGAACCGCTGCTATTTTTTTGCTGTTCTTACACAATTATTTACTTAAGTTTTACTGAGATATATTAATATACCATATAATCTATCTGAAGTGTATAATCAGTGGCTTTCAGTATTATCACAATATTATGCATTCCTCACCATCAAAAATTTTAGAACATTTGCAGTACTCTAGAAGAAACGCACACCCCTTAGCAGTCCTCCCCAGCCCTATATAACTACTAATTGAACTTCAACTTTATAAATTGATTTACATTTACCTTTTATATAAATGGGATCACACAATATGTAGTACTTTGTGTCAGGCTTCTTCACTTAGCATAAGTGATAATATGTTACCAGCTTTTGTTAACATACATTTGTTCAATTTCAAAGAAAACAGGCATATATGCAACTTTATCCATATTCATATATTTCACACATGATTTTATTATGCTAAAAGCATGGTTTCTATATCTTTTTGGTATTTATTTTTCTTGCATAAAGGATCACATTTTAAAGTCTCTGATTTTTCATCTCTTCAGTGTATCCTCACTTTTTTTTAAACTTTATTTTGTACATTTTAATAATTGAATATGTAAACAATAATTTAAAAAGAAAAGGAAAACACTGTTGGATAAAGATACCATTTCTCAAATAAATGTACTGGATACATATAATTTTTTTGAATCAAACAATATGTTACACAATATATTTGGTTCATAGTCACACAATCATACAGTATTTGTCCTTTTGTGTCTGGCTTGCTTCACTCAACATAATGTCCTCCAGATTCATGCTTGTCATATGCTTTATGATTTCACTTCTTACAGCTATGTAATATTCCATTATGTGAATATACCACAATTTATTTACCCATTCATCAGTTGATGGACGCTTGGGTTTTTTCCAACTTTTGGAATCGTGAATACTGCTGTAGTGAACTTTGGTGTGCAGATGTCTATTGGTGTTAGTGCTCTTAGTTTTTCTGGATATATACCTAGTAGTGATATTGCAGGGTCATGTAGCAAGTTTATATTCAACTTCTTTAGGAACTGCCATATGGTCCTATATAGGGGCTGTACCATTCTGCATTCCCACCAACAGTGAATAACTAACTGTTCATTTCTCTCTGCATCCTGTCCAGCAATTGTGGTTTTCTATCTGTGGCAGGGGGTGATCATTTGTATGGGGTGTCAGTGATGGGGAATAAATAGGAGGAGGCTCACCTGGGCATACGTAAAAGGCATATAAATGTGTTCAGATGTTCATGGGGCATTGCCGTGGTGGGTGGAGACTCATATAATTGAAGGAATATCCAATTCCCATCCCAGGGAGCTCTGCCACATTCTCCAATAGGTCAGCAAGAATCCCCCAAATACAGGGGCAATGACTAGTGAAAGAGGATGGCCTACTTATGGGTCTTTGATATTGATAACTATAAGAACCTTTACTCTTAAGTTGAAACCTAGCCTTGTACTGTAGGGTGCTAAGAGTTGCCTTCTGGGAGCTTCCTTTTTGCTCAAATGTGGCCTCTTTCTAAGCCAAACAGTGTATAAATACATTATTTTCCCCCAGTGTAGGACATGAATCCTGGGGATGAGCCTGTCTGGCACCAAGGGATTATTACCAAGCACCAACTAGCAATGCAACTGGAAAAAGTCCTTGACCAAAATGGGGGAAAGGTCAAGACAAATGAGTTTATAAAGCTAAGAAACTTCAAAGTGAGTTCCTGCACATCTCAGCAGGATCTTATTGACTGCCAAAGTAGGTACTATCCCAAATTTCAGGGCTCCTGAGGGTTCCGGAGATATCCAGACACTATAGTCATCATTAAAGCAGTTTCATTATCTCAGTGATAATAATAAAAAACAAACAAATAAAATCCACCACCCCTCAATCTTTCTGTGCTTTATTTGTTGTCCACAGCTCCCCTTTCTGGATGCAAGATTCTTGGTTGGCAGTTTTTCTCTTTTAGTCTCTTAATTGTGTCATACCAGTGTTTTCTTGCCTCCTTGATTTCTGATGAGAAATCTGCATATGTCTTACTGGGCATCCCTTGTAAGTGATGGTTTGCTTCTCCCTTATTGATCTCAGAATTTTCTCATCTTTGACATTTGTCATTCTGAGTATATGTGTCTTGGAATTGGTTTATTTGGATTTATTGTGATTGGGTATGGTGGACTTCTTGGACATGTAGGTCATTTCTTTTGTGAGAGTTGGGGAATTTTAATCTGTTTCCTCAGATAGTCTTTCAAGCTCATTTCTCTTCATGGAACCTCTGCCATGTCCATGGCTCAGTCTTTTTGTCCCTATGTTCTTCTTCCTGCATCTTATTCTGTGTTCTAC
Source organism: Dasypus novemcinctus (assembly GCF_030445035.2). NCBI lineage: Eukaryota > Metazoa > Chordata > Mammalia > Cingulata > Dasypodidae > Dasypus > Dasypus novemcinctus. The sequence goes on from NC_080685.1 coordinate 114,361,969, forward strand.
ATGAGCAAGTGTCCACCTCATCTTGATTTAATAAAATAAAAGTGAAACTTTAAAAAAGTTTTTTAAAAAATTTCTCTCCCCTCCCCCTTCATCCCCCCAGTTTTCCATTCTCTGTGTCCATTTGCTGTGTGTTCTGTCTGCTTGCATTCTTGTCAGTGGCACCAGGAATCTGTGTCTCTTTATTGCATTACCTTGCTGTGTCAGCTCAAAAGTGAAACTTTTTAATTCAGTACAATCAGAGGGGTATCATGCCCAGAGGAACAGACCAGTTTACAACCATAATCAATATGTTTTTGGAATTCATAAATAATAGCAAGCTATCATAGGAGGGATGTATTTCATGTAATGTTCAAAAATAAGCTAATGCCCAAACTTTAGGTTGAAACGCTGTCCACTATTAGATGTGAACCAATCTTGAGTTGTACATGCATTAATTCTGTGGTTGTGGCAATTCCGATTGAATTAGTAAATTACAATTTTCACATATATAAGAATATGGCTTAGGCATTTTATGGATTTTTCCTATATATAGGACTGATAAGCTACAATTGTTATTCTTGAATCTACATGATGATTGCATTTCCACATTATCTTCTGTAAAGCAGGTGCTCAGGTATATCTTCTAGTGCTTCCTTTTCCTTGGCCTGATAGTGATTTTGGTGCTATTGATGGACTAGTGTCATGGACAGTAGATACTTTTGACTGAGAAATTTTCTTTTTTGTGCCCTTGAAGCAAAACCTGGGAAAATTATTCATAATCGGAAGATCTGTTAACATTTTACTACAAAGATAGGAATGTTATTCATAATTTATTTGCAATTCAAACATTTGATCCCCTGATTCATAAGTTGCCTAGTGGACCCATGTGCATCAAAGTAAGGTTTCAAGAAAATCTTTTGTGTTTCCTTGAACCACCCAACAGACAGATATGAAGGCATATGAAAGTTACTTAGCTTAACTTATAATATTGGGCAGTATTTGTAAACTCTGTAGGCTTGGGAAATTTCAGCAATATGCACAGATGCTAGACCTCCCTTGTACAGTATCTATTTCTACTTCACAGTTCCAAGTGTAGGTTCAGTGTATCAATATTGATGTTAATGATAGGGTATGTATTAGGCTTTCTGCATGAGATTGGGAACCTTTGTCTCTGCCTGGCATTCTCCATCTGAGTTTGTGTAAAGACTCACTACATATGACTTTGATGAGGACTAATAATTTCCCATGTGTAAACTTTGCAGTGGTAAGATGAGATTATTTTCTTGACATAATTGACAGTGACAGTTGTCTTGTGCAAAGAAGACATATGCCCAGGATAAATACACAGAAGTGCACACACACACCAAACATGCACAGTCACACTACATAGTTATCCATTAACAAACCACAACTCCACTTTGTGGCAAGCAAGACCACCCAAAGGGACCACAGCTGACTCCAGGATCTGTAGAAACATGATCAAGGGTCTTTTCCTGGAAGTCTCTTTCTCACCACACCCTCAGTCCTTATTCCCACATGGGAATTGGAATCACTGCATTCTCCACTCTGAATCAAGGAAGCCCCGTCATAGTCATCTAGATTTCTTCCCTGAGCCAGAGGGACACCATAACATGCAACTTTTCCTCTTGTACTTGAGGCCACCTGCAATGAAGGAAAAGAAATGCTGAGGTTATATGAACCTGTGTGTTGTTTGCATTTTTTTCCTTCTTGGTGTCTCTAGAAAAGAGGATGGGAAACCATGATCATATCAAGATCACAAAAGCAAGATTAGAAGACACCTGTAGAAAAGGCCTTGAGGAGTTTTCTTTCAAGTCCATTTTGGTTGACAGTTAAAAAAATTCTTAATCCAAAGAGGAAAAAATGCCGCTATTGATAAGGCCTTTTAGCATACACTTTCCAATGTGATGCTATTGACATTGAATGCCCTTGGATCCAGGTATCCACTAGTAAGGGATTGTACTCACACACACATACAATACACACACAAGAGGATGGTACCTAGCTTCTATGATCTGCATGATGTTTTTAAATCTGAACTTGACAGAAAAGACAAAAACCAAGAAAGCAACATAACTATGTCAAGCAAAGATAGGCAACCTCACCTTGGCATTAGATGGGTTCTCCTCTTCTGCCTTGGCATTTAGGAAGTTCCTCTAGTGGGTCCCCTGGGGGACCTGGGCTGAGAAAGAATAACTGTCAGTATATAGGTGGTTCTGCCCATGAATTGCTCAGAGAACTTTTCATGTGGGACCAAGAGTATACTTTATGCATGTTGATTAACAAGTATGCACTGAGCTGCTGCTGGGCCACCCACTTCATCCTTTTTATTATTCTTACTTTTTATTTATTATCTTGCCTGTGTACATTATATTTCTGCATGTGTAACTATTTGCTTATCTAGCAGTCTCTTAATTCATTGGGCTGTTCTTCTGTCTACTGCTGTGTAGGAAAGAGCCTTCTCTTTGATTACTTGAGAAAAAACTTACTCTATTTTCCCCTTCGTTACTTTTAGGGAGCCAAGTGGGTTCAGTGAAAGTAGAAATAGTTATCTCCTTAAAATGGGAATTTTGGATAATTACCAAGAATGTAAAGGAATTTGTGTTTTGGGCCATAAACTCATGCTTAGGAAAGAAAACTCTTAACATGTGCTTTGGGAAACTGCTTATATGCATCAAATCAACAGGTACACAATTATACTGAGCTAATCATGCTTCAGGATAAATTAAAGTGGAATGGCATGCTAAAAACAAGTCCAGTACCCTTCACTGTGAAATGCCTTCTTTCCTATCGCCACTGTTCAGATTCACTCTAAATTTCTGAAACATAATTTAATACATGCTTAATGTGTAAAGAACAGCATCAAAATAGACATCATAATATGTTCCCCCAATGAATACCTAGAGTGAACAGAAGTGAGGGCTGAAGGAATAATAAAAAATACTCAATTATTCTAAATAGAAGTTCATTTTAAGTCAACCAGCTTAATAGAATAATCAAAAATACAAATTAAGGAATAACAAAAATATAAAACTCATCTACAACTCTTCATTATCAAATGAAAAGGAGAAACTGTAAAGAGATGAAAATAATTTGTGAACAGTAAACTAGCTCCTTTGGAGGAGTGAGTTAATTAGCGGGTCCATATGAGCATTCCAGCATTCCTCTGGAGCAGCAATTGAGATTTCCCATCTCTGTGAACTGTAGTAATGAAGCTGAGAGCTTTTCTACCTGCTGCCAACTTTGCAACTCTATGAGCAGAGTGTCAGAGCCATGAGCCACACATGCTTCATGAGATAACCACAGTGAGGGGCCATCCCAGAATGTTCAGAGTGCATGTGTTCTCCACTTTGCAAGTTCCAGCTGCTGCTGTACAGACTCATGTGTTTTTACATGGACAAGTGTGTCATTTCAGAGTAAATGTTTTGTTTTAAAAACTGAATCCTAGACCCATACATTATCTTCTTTGAAAATAAGTTACATGAGGGATAATGATCTTTCCCCCTGCATTGTCACCAATAGTGAGGTTTCAAAGTGAGGAAGAACAAAGCTGAAACCCTAGGTTATTACATAATGATTGAAAACACTATTAGTTTGCCCATGTATCACGGGTTAGGAGTTCAGCAGGGAGCAGTGGGGATGTCTGTTCTGCTTTATGATGTCTTGGGCCTCAGCAGTAAGAGCTCCCTGCCTGGGGTTGTTTCTACAGCCAGGAGTTTGACTCATCTGGCTTGACTTCACTCACATGCTTGTGGTTGAAGCTGGCTTTGCCTATATCACCAGGCCTTCTAGGCAGCAGGGAAGTCTCAGAACAGGTTGGTCAAAGAACTTGTAATCATATTTTCAAACCACAACACACCTGGACTAGCTTAAGAAATACTAAGTCACCAGATGCCACTCCAAAGTATAGGATGCAGGAGATTTTGGCCATGGGATAGGATCATGGGTTAGGTACACAGGGTTGACACCTGCCTCCTTCACCATGAGCTGTGCAGCAGGTAAACACAGGCATCTCAGGTTCCTCAGATGACAGACAGTATTGGCCATTTTAAAAGTAAAGTCTTCCATATATGGTGTTCTATGAGGAAAACATTCACTCCCCACACAGGTCAGGTCAGGATAACAGTGGGTACATACCTTCAGAGCTTCCTGAACTTCTCTTTCTAAGCAGTGAACAGACTTGTAAATCCAAATAGATTTGTATAGTTTGCATAGTGGTCACTTTCACTGGAGGCATGAAGCCCTGTGAGGCCAAAGATTGACTCTTTTGTTCCTCACCTGCTTTTCACTCAGTGATGAGCACAGAGAGGGAGCCCCACAGATCATATCAACTTCCTTTTCTTTCAGTTCACACTTTTAACAATTTCCTGGTCCACAATGGAGAAAAGGCCTTCCTGCAGCCTTCCACATCTATTCCATGCTTTTGTTGTCACTGGAAGATATTCACCTACAGTCTCCTTATATCTGGGTGACAGCAATGTTTTCTAGAAAATTCCAGAACTTCAGGCATTGGCCATATGAAGTGCATGTAGTTATGGTACATTCTTAGTGAACAGATCAATGAACATTCTCAAAACATTGTCATCCATAATAATTTGATGCATTATAAAAATAGATGTAGAAAATTACCGATATTCAATAAATGTCATTTTTTAGAAAATGACAGGAATATGAAAACATATTTTCCCCCTTGACAACGTATACCAAAATATCTAGGTCACTTTAAAAATAACAGTAAAATATACATAAGTAATATTACTTTCATAAAATTTTCCACAGGAAAACCATGAATGAAATTATGTGTAACAAACCAAAGAATTAGATTAAACATTTCTTTCTCCTCTTTGTCATTGAACAGGAAATATAAAAACTAATGCTAAAAATTTTATGTAAATTATATACTAATAATCCTTACTTTATAAAAATGATATGGCATTATAATGTAGCTTTTAATAAGGAGTGCAGATAGAGAAATGCAATCTTAACATGGAATCTCCTTCATGTATTTTACGTATTTCCCCAACAAATTTCAAAATGAGTAAAGCAATGGGGAAAATGCTAAATAACCACAACTTGGTTATTATCTTGTACATAAATTTCATGTCAGTAAAGCTCTTGAAACTGCTTTAAAGAATGGTATATGAATACAATGGAGTGATATGTTGAAAACAAATATTTGATATGGTAAGATCCAAATGAAAGAAAAAGCTGGAATACTTTCTGGTAAAACAATATATGTTGTGTCATGATGTTCTTAAATGATCAGTTTACATATAAATATGTGCTATGAAATGTTAGAGAAAAAATGGTTTCTAGTATTAAAAGTGATTTCCCTTGAATGGTAAGATTATTTGTGATTTTCATTTCCTTTGCTTTCTCTTCTGTATCATGAATTTTTGGATTAGGGTATATAAATTGCAATAACATATATTTTGAGTGCTAATGACATCTATGAAAGGGAAAAAAACTTGAATAGCCTTGTGAAGATTTGTCTTGAAATGATTTTCCAATACTTTATCCATATTTTGACAGCATCTATGATGTTCAAAGTCAGAAGATTAATGTGACTAGGATCATGACCCTTGGAGCCACAGGGTCAGGGCTAAACCCAGACTCTGCCCTTACCAATTGGGTAACTTAGATAGTCTGGGTCTCATTTCCTAATGTGAAATACAGAGATAATACCTCATAGGCTGCCTTAGGAAGGAAATTATGGTCCTGCCTAAAATCCAGTCTCAATCTGTATTATTCTATTGTTATCCTTAGGTTTTTATTGTTATAATTATTTGCCTGATGACTCAGTTACATTTCTGCATATAGCGTTAACAGACAATGATCACATAATTAGAGTCCCACTGAGATAAGTGGACCGGTCTCAAATGATGTGACTGGTTGAGCCCTAATTCTCCTAAAGGCAGTTTTGGCCAATCAGGTGGCTAGTACTTCCTAGGAAGTGTTTGTCTTTTCAGAGCCTGTCTTTGTCTCCCTTGAGGAGTTTCCAATGACTTAGGCAGAATGAAGCCAGCACTTCAAGGCCTTCTTGTATGCCTGACTTTTCATTCTATTATAAATCTGTTAGCACAGAAGCTGCCTCCTTGAGGCATCAGGGGGTCTAGAAATGGACTCTCCTTTCCTTAGCTGACACACTCAGATGCATCAGATTTTCTCAAATGCTTTGTCTCAGTATTCATTTTACAGTTTTCAAAAATATTGTGAATAACAGAGAAAAAATACAAAAATAAAAATTAAAAATAAATAAAATTTCTTTTATAGCTTGAAAAAAAATATGGATCCCAAAGTGCTTTCCTTTGTATGGATTGTATCTATGAATATTTATCTTTTTATAAACTGAAACTGACTCTTAGGGTTACATAAGGACAATGGTATCTGTGTAGGGTGATTTTCTCCCAATATTCTTTCTAAAAATGATAGTACACCCTGAAAACAAAATAAGAAATTTATGAAAAAGCCACACTCTTAGCATGCATTTTAGAGAAAGAATGTTGAAATGTCAAAAATAAATTTGCGGACAAATAAGAATAACAATGAACCATAGAGGAGCTCTCACCCTTCCTCCTATCCCCACATCAGTTGAAAAATATCCAACAAAGGCAGATTGAGAGGAACTGTTGGGAAAAAAGGTGAGGGAAGAGGTAAACCATTCTTATGATGTTCTAAAACTTCACATAAAGAGTAACACCCAAAAGAGTGAACTGGTAAAATATAAGTCTGGACATTCAGAGCATGGAATATAGGGAAAGTCCTTCACAATATTTATAAATTTAAAGAGCTGGTAATGTTAAAGAAGCAAAAATAGTCCATTGGGGGAAGCAGATGTAGCTCAAGTGGTTGAGCACTTGCTTCCCATGTACCACATCCTGGGTTCGACCCCAATACCTCCTGAAAACAAATAAATGAAAAAATCAACTCTTATTGGGAGCAGATGTAGCTCAGTTGTTGAGTGCCTGCTTCCCATGTATGAGGTCTGGAGGGCATTCCCAGATACCTCCTAAAACAACAATAATAAACAGTGCATTAGGAAGTCCTGGGATCATTCCATCTAAAAAAGCATCAAGTATATGAGAAAACTAGCAAAATAAAATTTTTCACAAAACCATGCTAAACAAAAGAATACAACAAGGGGAACTTTGAATCATGATTTTAAAAGAATAGATAAAAATTTTGAGAGGTTTGAGTTGTTTTTGTTTACTTTGGTCCAATCCTTCTCATCAGCTTGGTGATGGCTTTGAAGATGATAGCTTGCATTTCTGTTATAATCTATACCGTAAGGAGCAGGAAGGACTTATTCTCAATGGTTTGTAGTTGATAGTTTTACTTGGATGGTAACTCCCTGTAAGTCCATCTCTAGGGACCTGCATTTATTTCACCTAACTCAGAACCTTCCCAGTGCTCAGGCTGCTCAGGCTATTTACCAAAATATTTAAGTAAATATAAACTAGTTGCTACATGGCTCACAGGATTGTAGTTGGGGCTGCAAAAGACTAAGCCAAATGCTTTGGAGGAATGAGGTGGTTTGTCTAATAAGGTCTTTGAAAAGCTGCAATATATTCTTGCATATCTAGATTCAGTGTGCATGCAAGGGCTAGATGCATGAATAGAAAAGACCTTAAAAATGTCCTAATCTCTCAGCTCTGGTTGACCCTTAAGATTTGTACAAACAGGATGTGTAGGGTTGTGGAGTCATAAACTGACTGAGTGTTAAACCTATGTTCCATTGTACAGATAAAACATATCTGCAAGGACTTTGAAATGTTTTATTGATCTTAGGTCTGTGTGGAAATTTCTGCCCATTCACTTTGTGACCACTAAGCTATTGGAACAGAGATTTCAGTGACCATACCTGGAAAATTTTACCGACTTCACAAAATTAGTGCCAAAAACTGACTAAACAAACAACTACAGCAAGCAGTCACAACAAACTATGGATTCAGGAAAATCTGATTTCAGACTGGCCACCTTAAAATATTCAAAGAATCCAGTTTTCAGAGAATGCAAGGGAAGAAAGAAGAATATCCCACATACAAGGGAAAAAGTGATATAAATGAAACTTTAGGAAACCCATATTTTGAACTTACTAGGTGTGATGGTTAGGCTATTGTGTCAACATGGCCAGGTAATTATGCCCAGTTCTTTGGTCAAGCAGGCACTGAGCTAACTGTAATACAAGGGCATTTATGAACTTTAGTCACTATTGACCTTACTGTAGTGGTAAATCATAGATAGCTGGTTATAATTACATCAGTCAGGGAGATTGCCATCAGCAATGAGTGACACTTAACCCAATCAGTTGAATCCCTTAAAAGGGGAAGTGATTCCAGCATTGAGAGAATTTCCCAGCTCATCTTTGGACAGCCAGCATCTCCCAGAACTCATCAAGAATCTTCACTGGACTTTTACCAGAGCTCTTGGTTGCAGCCTGCCTGCAGAACCTGAACTTGTGTATCCCCATGGCTGCATGAGAAACTCTGATAAATTTCTTACTACTGACAGATATCCCTTGTTGATTCTGTTTCCCTAGACAACCCTGACTAATACACTGCAAAGATTACAAATTACCAAATTTTATATACTTTTCCATTTTTTAAAAGAAGGTATTTAGATTACATAAATGATATATAAGAAATATAGGGGATTCCCATATGCCCTGTTCCTCATTCCTCCCACATTTTCCCACATTAACAGCATCCTTCATACATGTGGTACATTTTTGAAAATTGATGAACACATTTTGGAGCATTGCCTATAATGCTATATAGGCATTATATATGGATTATAGTTTCCATTGTAGTTTACACCATGTCCTGCACAATTTTGTTAGTTTTGACAGGATATATGATGGCCTGTATCTGTCATTGCTGTTAAATTCAGGACAATTCCCAAGTCTGGGAAATGCCCCCATATTACACCTATTTTTCCCTCTCCCTCCCCTCAGGACCTCCAGTGGCCACTGCCTTCTCATGAAGGGTAAAAGTTCTTCCATTGCCAGAATCACATTGTCTATAGTAGAATACCAGTAAGTCTACTCTAGTCCATCATTCATTCCCCAATCCTGAGGATTCTGGGATGGTGAATCCACTCCATCCTTTAATTGGGAGGGGTCTTAGATACCATGGGGCAGATGGATGGGACTATCTTGGTTGCAGTTGCACACACTCTGTGTAGCTTGGGATGGTCCTTGTCCATCATTATCTCCTTTTTAGTTCTCCTGGATGAGTCCAATGAACTGGAGAGTAGGTGTTGCAACTCTGTTGAGATTCAGGCCTCAAATGGCATATGGATAGCCCAAAGATTTACATACCCTTATCAACTCTAGTACTAACTATAGGTTCAGGTAGAAGGGGCAGAAAAGTCACGTGTAGGGAAACCACAACTGAGTCCACCTCTGTCACACTGGGGAGGATAAGTTCAAAATAGTGCCCTCTGGCATGATGCCAGGCCTGAGCTGTCTGCCCTGCCTATAGTGTCTGGATGTCTCCAGAGCCCTCAGGAGACCTAATGTCTGAGGCAGTGTTTACTTTGGCAGTCAATGAGATCCTGCTGAAGCATAACCTCTGGAATGGCCTCCTGACTCACTTTGAAGTCTCTTACCTTATAAACTCATTTGTCTTTACCCTTTCCCCCTTTTGGTCAAGGTCTTTCTCCTCCTAGCATTGATAGTTGGTGCTTGGTAGTAATCCATCAGTGCCAGGGAGGCTCATCCTTATGAGTCAAATCCCATGCTGGGAGGAAGGTAATGCATTTATATATTGAGTTTGACTTAAGAAAGGCCACATTTGAGCAACAAGGAGTCTCTCAGGAGGTAACTCTTAGGTACCCTATAATACTGTGCTAAGTTTCAATTTCAGAAGTAAAGTTTCATAAATACAGTCATCACTTTCAAGGGCTTGCCATCAGTCTGTCCTTCTTCACTAGTCACTGTCTCTGTACTTGGGGGATTCTTGCTGCCCCATTCAAGAATGTGGCAGGCTCCCCAGAATGGGAATTTGATATTCTTTCAGTTATGTGTAAATCTCTGCCCATTGTGACAATGCCCCATGAATACTTACATACATTTATATGCCTTATAGGTTTGCCCAGGTCACCCTCCTCCCATGCATCCCCCATTACTGATACCCTACAGCAATCATCCTCTCCTGCCACAGTTGTAACCCTTCTGTGATCCAGAACTTCAGACATGAAACCAACACAATAACCAAATACAATTAATAGGAAAATGAAATAATGATAGTTTAAAAATTATCAATGAAAATACAAAAAAATTAAAGGTAAATTTGAAATGAGGAAAAGTAAAATAAATTTTAAAAATTTAACATGTCTTTCATTATTGTAAGATGTGTTGTATTGTATGTTAAATGACATTTTCTTCTGTTTATTCCCCCAGGGTGTTATTTATTTTGTTTTGTCTTCAGAGAAGCTTTTATTACAGTAAATTCACATAGGGTGTATAGGAGATTCCCATATACCCAACATCTTCCCCTTTTTCCTCTATTGAAGACATTTACATGTGTATGATACATTCATTATAATTAATGTACAGATATTGAAACATTGCTACTAACCATGGTCAGTGATTTACATTATGGTTTACATTTGAAACCATACACCTTTATAAATTTTGATGAAATTTAACATGGTCTTCCATAACCCCAAAAATGCCCCATATTCCATCTATTTTATTCCTTCCTTCCCCTCCCTTGAAGAACAAGGTTCATAGTTAGTTACAACAACATTTTGGGTTTTACATACTGTTTTGTCCTCCCCTATGAGGCACCACCCTAGCTCTCGAGAGACTCCCTCCTTTCTATTTGATAAGCACAGCAGGACTCCCCAGGATTGGAGTCCAACACCTTCCCACTCATTATATGGCCCTGCACCCACTGATACAACACACAATTGACAAGATGAACTCTCACTCCCTAGATGCCTACCCCAGGTACTCCCTGTCCTGCATGCTCCCTACATCAAACTCTGTAAACTGGTAATCCCCCCTTGCCATACTTGGCAAAATAACATTCCCAACATTGTAGTTTCAACCACATACCTACAAATCCCCAGTGTTCACCTGCTCCCTCCCCCATTCTTCCCCCATTTCCATTGACAGTCCAAACAACCCTCCCCTCCCTAACCCTTCACAAACCAGCACCTACCTAATAGCATCACTGCCGATCCAGCACTGTCATGCCCATCCACTGCACAACTACTCCTATACACCTTACCATAGATTTCTCTCATATGGGCCTTGGCTCACAACCTTCTGCTCCCTTTCTATCTCCTGTAAACCTATCTTCCAGACTCTAGCTCTGTGAGTTTTCTTAATTTGTTTAATTCATATCAGTAAGGTCATGTAATATTTGTCCTTCAGTGCCTGGCTTGCCTCACTCAACATAAGGTCTTCAAGATTCATCCATGTTATCCCATGTGTTAACACTGCATTCTTTCTTACAGCTGAGTAATATTCCATTGTGTATATATATAGCACAATTTGTGTATCCATTCCTCTGTTGATGGACATTTAGGTTCCCATCTTTTGGTAGTAGTGAATAATGCCACTGTGGACATTACTGTGCTCTATCTGTTCTTGTGCTTGTTTGTGCATTTCTTGTTCTCATTCACATCCCTAGTTCCTCCGGAATTTTTTGGGGTCTTTTTATCTATCTGTCCTGATTTCAGCTGTCCTGTCTTCTGCTTTGCTGATTCTTTCCTCTGCCAGTTCAGATGTGTTGTTTGTACCTCTAGGGTATTTTTGATTTCTTGCATTATGCCATTCATCACCATCAGGTCTGTTATCTTTTTATGTATATTTACAATTTCTTCAGTATGTTCCCCCAGTGACTTCTTAATATCCTTTATCTCTTCCTTCACTTCATTAATTTCACTCATGATATTTGTTTGGACACCCTTGATTAGTTCCCCATTTTGTATCTCCTCCATTTTTCAGTTTGTTCATTGGAGTGGGCCATGTCTTCCTGTTTTCTTAGTATGGCTTGTAATTTTTTGTTGTGTCTAACCATCTGTTTATCTTGATGAGCTTATTTGGTTGGCTTCTCTTTCTACTCTAGGGTTTTATTTCATTTCTTTGCATTCACCAAGGATTTTTTTTTTTGCTTGGTTCCTCTCATTCTATATCCTTGCAGTTGTCTCTGTTCCCTTGTTAAAAAAAAAGGGGGCTCAGAGATAAGGAAAGGAGAATAGTATTAATCATAAAACATACAAGAGGAACTGTACAAAAGTTTGGAAACTAAGTAATATGACTAAAATTCATAACAAATACAAAGGAATAAGAATAGAGTTGGGATTGAAAACAACTAGAAAAAATAGAATGAATTTGAAGACTAGACAGATGAGAAAAAAATAAAACAAACAAAATAGAAAAAATAGAATGAATTGAAAGACTAAGCAGATGAGAAGAGAATGGAAAGGGGAAAAAAGAAGACAAAGAAAAAGAGACAAAGACCAAAGAAGAAGTGGTGGAATGAAAGGAAATCAACAGAAGCTGGAAGGCAGAAAACTGAAGGAAAGAAAAGAAAGTAAGTTCAAAAATTAGGTAAAAGAATAAAGGAAACAAAAGGTAAGAGAACAAACAAGAAACAAAAGAGTAACAACCCAGGAAGAGCAGCCTTCCCTCTTAGGCTCCTAGGGACCTCCCAAGACTGCTCGTGCTTATCAGTCACTCACCCTGCAGCCTGACCTTTGCAGGTGATGTACCAAGTTTTAGTGAATAAAATGAAAAAGAAAAAAAGATCCCAAACAACCATAAAACAAAATAATAGAAACACAGTCTATGAGTTCCTATCATGAGGTGCTAGCTGGGTGCCTTACTCTCTCTAGATCCCTTCTCTTAGGCGGTACCAAGGTTCAAACTAGGTACCTATGTGCAAGGTAGGCATTTCCCTCTTTTTCTACAGCAGCTCTATAAGCTAAATAGGCAATAACCACCTCAATCTTCATATTAAGGTGGTGGTAAAAATAAAGTGATCTTGATTCCATTGGGAATCTTAGGTTTTCATAAAACAATAGAAAAAGTAATTTTTCCTGTATTGTTAAAATAAACTACCTGTTAATGTAAGCAAGGTAATTATATATTGTAAGAGATTTGCTCTGAGATAGGTTCCAAAATCACTTTGGTAACTTATGTATGTAAATAGAATGTTTTATTATTATGGAAAAAGAAAGTAGTTATGCCCAAAATAAAATAATTGGTTATTAAGAAAAAGTAAAGTGTGGGACAAATCCTGAATGAATACAGAAAGTTCAAAAGGTTCATGGAAAAATAATTTTTATGGTTAAAGTTGAGTAAGATTTGATGGGTCTATTTATAAAAATTTAAAAGCTTTAATATCAAATCTAATGATGTAAAGCTAAAATTTTTTTTTTAAAGATTTATTTTTATTTATTTAATTCCCCTCCCCTCCCCCGGTTGTCTGTTTTCTGTGTCTTTTTGCTGCGTCTTGTTTCTTTGTCCACTTCTGTTGTCGTCAGCGGCACGGGAAGTGTGGGCAGCGCCATTCCTCGGCAGGCTGCTCCCTCCTTCGCGCTGGGCGGCTCTCCTTACGGGTGCACTCCTTGCGCATGGGCCTCCCCTACGCGGGGGACACCCCTGTGTGGCACGGCACTCCTTGCGCGCATCAGCACTGCGCATGGGCCAGCTCTACACGGGTCAAGGAGGCCCGGGGCTTGAACCGCGGACCTCCCATGTGGTAGACGGACGCCCTAACCACTGGGCCAAAGTCCGTTTCCCATGTTCTTTATTAATATGACAAAGTTTCTTAAGCTGTTAGTCTGTTTTAGTAGAAGTTGATAGAGTTTTTCTCCTGAATAACATGAAGAAACAAAAACAACAAAAAAGAAAGTTTATCTGGCTCTTCCTGCCCCCATTTCCCTTAGGCAGGTGGACTTCTAACAGTTTTCAGTGGCTGGACTAGTTAGATGCCTGTCTCTGCCCCCTCCTTGGCCAAGTTCCTCTCCCAAGGTGGCTGGGTCTGACAGCTTGCCTGAGCAGATTCCCCCTTTCCTCTCCCCAGGGCCACCTCAGTGCTGGCTGGTGTCCTCCCTGAGATTCAAAGGTGGCTCAGGTTCCCAAATGACAGAAAGGAAACCACTCTCCACCCTTCACCAGGGCTCCCTTCCTCCAGGGAATGCTTCCTCCCACTCAGCTGGCCTTTGAGAGCAGGGGGTCCACAGAGGCTATTTGCCTTGAGGGTGGGGCTTACCCACCAACTTTTCCAGTCACAGGGCTGAGCACCTCATGGTTTTCCCTTGGGATCTTTGTCTCTTTGTCCAGCTCCCTCCTTAATGATGCCGGCATGCCTGCAGCCTCCTGCTCTGTGGATTCCCCAAACAGCTCACTCAGGTTAGGCCCCTGCCCTTTCTCTACCATTTTTGTGGAAGAGCTCAGCAGTGCCCACCTCCATTGATGCCATTTTCCCAGACTAGTCTCTTAATTACCAATTTTTAATCTGCTCAGTGAGTAAAAGGAAAACATGAGAAGGATGTCTCACCAAATAGAGAATATAAATAAACAGCTAAGAAGTATAAAATCAACTGAAATAGAAATTCTGGAGGTGAAAAGTATAATCTGTGATAATGAGAACTTCTCTAGAGGTGGTTGACAACAGTAGTTCCCCTGGCTAAAGACCTGAACCACTCTCTGAGCAGCCTGGAGTGTGCACCTTCCTATTTCAGTCCTTCCTCACCCAGATCATGTTCATTCCATAAGATGTATCAGTGAGACTTTCTAGTTTTCTTATAAACTTTACTGGTCACTAGTGATGTTGAGTGAATGTTCATACCCTTGCTCATGCTTAACTCACTGCAGATCCTATGACTTAGGGCCTACAGGGGAGGGAGATGGTCAATTATTCATTTTTTTAAGAGACCTCTACTTCCTTCTGAGAACCCAAGACTGCACCCAGTGTGAATGAAAGTCCCCCAAAGGAGAGATACAGCTCTATACTCAGAGATATTCCACATTCTTGCCTCTGAGTCCCCATTAAACTTACAGGAAGATAGTGGCCCTCCATTAACAAGGAGAATTATAACCCAAATTTCTGTGAGCCCCAATGTTCCTGAGGATCTCACAAATTCTTAAGTCAACCAGATCTCAAGGAAAGACCTCCTGATGTTATATAAATTAACCTATCCCAATCTCACAAAGGAGAAAGATGATTGTTTTGACTCTTCAAGACAGTAATTGATGCCATTGAAATTTGACAATCAGTTTTTCCAGTTCTGCAAAAAGAATAATGGCTGCTGGGATTTTTAAAACTATTATATTGATCTGTAGTTTCCTGTAGGTAGTATTGATATTAGAACATTACTGAGTCTTACCATCCTTGAACAAATGATGTCTTACCATATGTCTAGGACTTCAGTTTAATGCAGGTATGTTTGCTAGTGTTCAAGTGTTTCACCCTTTCATTAAATTCATTAGGTATTCAATTTGTTAGTGGGCAATTAAATGAACTTCTAAAAAAATACTTTTTTTTTGCTGTATTATAAAACCTTTTTTGTGTGTATCTTATACATGACAAGTTTGCTTTATTGTAAAATTATTGTAAAATTAGTATTGTGGATTCTTTGGAATTTGTTTTTATAAGATGATGTCATCTGTATGTAATGATAGCTTTCCTTCTTCCATTCCAATCTGAATGACTTTATTTCTTTTTCTTACCCAACTACTCTGGCTAGACTTCATAGGCAAGATTTTCAGGATTTCACTATTGAGTATTATGTTAGCAGTGAGTTTTGTAGATGCAGGTGTATGAACAGAGTAGAATGACTTCCACAAATGTCCCTCAGCTTAGTAAGCAGTAGAAAGTTCCCAGGTGATAGCATCTTGTGAGTGCATTTATGAAATCCTGGTATGTGAGTTAATTGTAGCATACCTAAAATTTTATGGCTTTGAAGAACTGAATTCTTTCTGATGTCCACGTGTTCAAGTTTTAATAATCCGCTCATGGTAAAATATGCGTGAAACATTTTGATGTGTTCTTAAGTTTTAAAATTCAGTAAAGCATATCAAATGAATTTATTCTTTCTAGAGGTTATTAAGAAAACAGTACTATTAATGGGTCAAGGGCAAGTATTAAAGACAGTCCTTGGGGGCCATGGGAATACCAAGATTCCTTCAGGGATGTTGGTGTATGTGCCTGATGATAGGTTTAAAGCCATATGGTGGTGATATTGTAGTCCATATAAATGACACTGAACCAATGTGATTGTGAATCAAAATAATAGAAATTTTAAAAAATTTGCTGATATGAACTGCCATTGCTAACACCAAATATGTATGAGAATAGATTGATTTAAAATGAAATAAAAAGGAAGTTAACTCTGAAGTCAACTCAGATATAAAGTGTAAAAACAAAGAAATTTACATATATAAGAAATATAAGAAACTAAAACCTAATGAGTGTAGGAATAATATGTATATAAATATTAAAAAATAAGTTAATTCAGTAATGAAATACAATGTAAGTCATATATTTGAAAATAACAGATAATTGGTTTTAAAAATACATAACTGTTTATGAAGAATGACTTGATTTTGGCAGAGTGGTAATTCATGTTTCACTTGCTAAAAGGAATATTCAGTAGTCACATGGAGGAAAAAAATACACAATGATGGGTGCAATAGAGGTAATGAGAGTGACGATGCATTTTTAGGAGTGGTAAAAGTACAGAATCCAGAAATATCAGGAAGAAAGCTTCCATGCTTTAAAAAAATTTCATAATACATCTAGACACAGAAACAGTTCTGTGTTGTTGGAAAAGGTATTTTGAATCTCACTTCTGTCTATAATTTTTTTAAATCATGTGAAAATCAAAAGAAAAAATTCATGTTATTTTCAAATAATATAGTGAGAAAAGGAGTAAGTACAGAATAACCCCAAATGAATGAAAGCTCTTTATCATGATTTATATTATGTACTGAAATATACTTTCTCAAAAGAAGATACGAGGCACTAAGAAAATGAAACAATATATGAGAAAACATTATAAATTATTTATAAAACAAAAAAAGAATGGGGAGAAATTAGGCAGTAAGAAAATTGGAAAAATATCAGTTCAAACTTGAAATGTAATATTTATGAAATAGGGTGACAATGCTTAAGTAGAAAGAGAAAGTAATAAGTGGAAAGTGCTGAAAAGATATTAAGTGTAGAATGTTAAAGATTTGAAAGAGAAGTCAACAGGTGAGTGTGTTGGTTATGTTAATATGTCAACTTGGCCAGAACATGTGCCCACTTTTTTGGTTAAGCAAGCACTGGGCTAATTGTAATATAAGGGCATTTGTGGACTTAAGTCATCAGTGAGTTTACTGCATAGATTGCTGATTATGTCTACAGTCAACCAGGGAGATTGCCTTCAGCAATGTGTGATGCTTTATGCAATCAACTGAATGCCTTAAAAAGGGGAAGTGATTCAGCATTGAGAGAAAATTTCCCAGCTCCTCTTTGGACAGCCAGCATCTCCTGGGAACTTCATGGGACTTTCATCAGAGCCCCTGGCTTTGCAGCCTGCCTACAGAATCTGGATTTGTGCATCCCCACTATACATGAGAGAATTTTATAAAATCTCATACTCTTTACAGATATCTCCTGTTGATTCTGTTTCCATAGAGAACCCTGAGTTAATACAACGAGGAATGGTATAGAATATCTGAACCAGAAAACCAGCTGAAAGACTTGAAAGAAATACTAAAAATTACAATTCCTTTATTTGATATGAAATTCTTTGAAGCTGCATATCAAAAGTGCACACTGAGCACTGACTAAGAAAGGCTAAATGCAAGGCATATTTTAGGAAAATTACCCGTTAAAGAAAATATAAAAATCCTTATACATGCATTATGCAAAGTAATTAGTATTTCATCAACATTTTTGAGAACAATATTTTGTGCAAGATGCAAATGGGGCAATATATTTGTGGAAAGAAATATTTGTGGATTTATACCCAGCAACACAGAAATGTAATAAAAAAGGCATTGACCACTGGGTGGACTGGGGGAGAGTGTAAACTACAATTTAAATCATTATCATGTGGTGCAGCAGTGCTCCAAAATGTATTTATCAAATGCAGTGAATATCCCATGATGATGAAAGAGGTTGTTGATGTGAGAGGAGTGGGGTGAGGGGAGTGGGGGGTATATGGGGACCTCTTATATTTTTTTAATGTAACATTAAAAAAATAGAGAAAAAAAAGCAAAAATGTCATTGAAACTCAATAATCCTACTAGACAAAGATTAATATTTTGGGTAAGACCTCTTCCATGTGAGTGAACAGAGTTCGGTAAATGAAATTACTGAAATTCATTGACAGGAGGATGGATGATACACACTCAATTTACCATTATTCAACTAAAAATGAGGATTTTAGGAGTGAGCGTATGACCTTAGGAGCCATTATAGACACCAAATATAATTCATATAGTGCTAACTTTGTTTAGGGCGCTTATCTATATATGTGCTTATTTGATAAATACAGGTATTAAAGATACAAATATTGTTTAATAAGTAAAATTAAATGTAACCTCTTTCTAAAACAACCTAATCTTTTGAAGTAAAACTAAACTGTCATTAAATTGACTCATTCTGAGTGGAGTAGAAGAGTGAGTACTGAAGCATCTCCAAACACTGTGAGATCTCCAGCTCCTCTTAGCCTCAAACTGAGGCCTCTAGTCAAGGTCTCTGCAGCTGTCAGTTGTAGGATCTGCAACACAAATACAGAATCTGGAATACCTGAGGTGGGTTGCAAGACCCAGAAGATACCTCAGACCCTGGAGAAGTGACCTTAGGTCCCTGATACCCCTGGGAGCCAGATCCAGGAGGCATTGAATTCCTATTGCTGCTCTTTGCAGAGGGTGCTGTCTGTGACAAAGATTGTCTAGAAATTTCCAACAGAGTTCAGTCATGAAAGATTCATATTAAAAAAGACCTTCCTTT
Source organism: Dasypus novemcinctus (assembly GCF_030445035.2). NCBI lineage: Eukaryota > Metazoa > Chordata > Mammalia > Cingulata > Dasypodidae > Dasypus > Dasypus novemcinctus. The sequence goes on from NC_080685.1 coordinate 114,380,931, forward strand.
TCCTAATCAACAGTTTCATTCTTAATCAAACACAAAGCTTACCTGTCATTTTCCATTTTTAAGAAGGTACACTGTGATACCAAAAACAAATTTTCTTACATTAATATATTCCAAAATGTAGATATTATAAAACACTCCTCATTATAGTATAATAGAGTTATTTTAATAATTACAATCTTTAATAAGGGGAAATGAGTAATGTGAAATCCTACTTGCTTCTCTCATCCCAAGTTAGCTCTGCAGGGAAATTTCCTTCAGGTTTTGTTTCTTTGACTTCTACATACATAGAGAAATCCTGAAGACCTGCATGTGGAGAAAAGGTGCATGAGCTAATCTGGTATCTGGGTAGAGAACTTCAGAGGCTGAGAACCACATGTCTTGGGCAACTGAGAGTCAGGTCCCAATGAGAACAAATGGCCACAGTAGCTACACTTCTTGCTGAAGAGGGACCCCAGAGCATCACTGTTCTTGTTGGATCAAGTCAGGTCCAGCCATAAAGTCATGGTTTCACCCTCACCTCGACTCCTAGGGAAGTGAACTCGTTTGTGAATAGGGCTGTCAGATCTTATTGGTGTAGGTGATGCCAGTCTGCTACAGGGTGGCTTTAGTCCTTTATTCATGGAGTCCTAAAGAGAGTAAGTCTAGAGAAATTCATGAGCAGGAGCAGAGGGGACAAATATAAAGAGATGATAGGTGATGGAGGGAGAAGTGGAGTTATGGATTGCTGGCAAACTGCCACCAGCTTGAGGGAAATCATGGCCATGCTCACACCTAGAGTTTACTTCTAACCTCTGAAACTTTTAGGCAGTCAATTCCTGCATATACACCAACTAGCCAGTGGTATTGGGTAAAGCAGCCCTGGCAAACTAACAATCTAACTCAACCTTTTCCCTTGAGACCTGACTAGGTGGCACTCAATGACACTCCACATTATCCACCACACTCAATAATAGGGGAAGAGCTGGTGGACTTTAAGGGGATTGGGAGGGCAAACTCTGTTCTTAAACTGGGCTAGAGCTCTCTCCTCTTAACTAAGGAGCCATAGCTGAGCAAATTAGGACTTTTGTGGAATGGGTTTCTAGTCCCTGGGGTGAGGGTCTCAGGGCATCCTTCACCTGCCTGCACTCATTTTCACCATCCAATTCTCACCTCTATCTCCATGCTCCCACACTTGCAGTCTCTTCAGTAAGCTCTTCAAGAAGGCTGAATTTCCTGAAATTTCAAGAGAAAGTAAAGAATCAATGGAGTGTTAGTTGACCTGTTTGCCTTCTCCTCCTCATTCTACCCACACCACACTCAACATTTCCTCTTCTTGTTCTTCTCTTTCTACATCTTGGATGCCATCTGTGCTTTCCAGGAACAGACAATTGACATAAAGAGACTCCTTCTCCTCAAAGAGTGTAGACAGCTGCAGGGAGAACAGACTTGCATTTCCAGAGCTGCATGTGCAGCATCACTACCATGATGGGATAGCCCAGCCCAGAACCAACTTCACAGAGTCCCCTTCCCCATGATGGAGATCCAGGCTTCTGATCCCAGCACAGCTACTTTTCTGGCCCATCTGGGTTCCATGAGTTGATTCATGGTGCAGAGTAGGTTGAAAAATCAGTGTAATGTAGAAATATAGTAGGTAGGAAGTTGGAGACATGTTTTAAAAACATTGTCATTGGTATGAACTCATCTTCCTGGAAGAGACCAGGTCCTTCAAGATAATTATATAAAGAATGGATAAAGGAAGAGCTACAAAGAAATGCTTACAGATAAGAAACAGATTTTAAAAATGGGGAGAAAGGAAATAAATTACATGCAAGTTGCCATTCTCTGAATCTTCTTCATCTGTGAAAAATGCTTCTGAATGCACCAATGTTGTAATGGTGATGGGGTGGCCTTGCAAAAGGAAAGGAGAAAGTTTAGGTTGAAAGGAGAGCTCAAGCCCCTATTGTTGATGTCATAACATGACCTGCACCTAGGATACATTTCTGTCCTCATCTCATCCTGATTTTGAGCTTCAGTTGCTTCTCTTCTGCCTTGTGGGGTTTGCCTAAGATATAGGGTCTGTGTTCTAGACCTCACATGCTCTCATTTTATGGAGAAATGCTCATATCTTCCTTGAGCGCTAAGAAAGCAGTGTCTCCTTGTCTTTCTAAGCATGCTATTGCTTTCCTTCCCATTTTCCTGGCTCAGAACCTCCCTGCCTCTCTTCTGTCTCCTAATTAGTGCTTATTTGCTTTCTTATTTCCATTCGTGTTGTTCCATAGGAGAACATGGAGGAATGATCAAGTGTATATTGTTGTCCTCTCCAGTCAATAAATTGCTCACTTACCAATTCACCCATCTCCAGGAGCAACTCTCTGCAACCTGGAGTTGAGTCAGATCCTGGGGAAGAGAGCTACCACCCACCTCACAAACCAAGTGGCTGTCAGGTGCCTGGGATGACCTTAGGAATTGGGCAGACCTTTGTCCTCTCAATGCCCCCATAGGTTTCCTAACCCTTTTGGGTGGATGAACACGAGATTAGAGGTAACTTGCCCACATTCCCTTGTCCTGCAATTGACATAATAGGGTTTATGTAGGATGCATGGCCAATTAAAGAAGTGACTTCATTAAGCCTCTCTAGGACTGGGTACCTTGGGTGCTTTGACAAGCCTGGGGAAAGGTATAGGGAGGGACACACATGTTGTGTGAAGGACATAGCAGAGGTGCCTGGCAGCAGCACTGGTTTAGGGAGGAGCAGGGAAGCTATGGTCCTGCTGCCCAGAGATTCTCTCTTGGGCCTGCTCAATTCCAGGACTCCAGCTGAGTAGGACTTGGAGAGCCAGTGTGTGAAGCCATGCAGCAGCCCATTCACAGAAGTCCTACAAAAACCTGCTAGGGTTTTTTAGCACTGAAGGGGCAGCTGGAATCAAGCCTTTCTCGAATGTGATGAAATGTAGGTTTAATTCCTAATCCAGCATTTTGGATTTGGCACCAGGTATAACTACTGATCTGGAATCCTCTCCATTAGATCCTTCCTTGAGAATTGTTACCTGCCTGGATTGTCATCATCTTTGCTTCTGGTGGAGATGTACCTCTGATCCACAAGTCAGTCTTTTAGGAACACAAGCATCCATAGGAACATTATTAAAATAAGGCCTCCACCCTCTCTTCTCTACCTGAGGCCGTGCTGGCTACCATAGGAATCCCAGCTCCCTAGCCTGGGTCCTGAGACGTTCCCTGTGCTCTCTGGAGTCCCAGGCCTCCAACAAGATGTTGCAAGCAGTTTGCAAATGTGAGAGAAGAGGTGAAGGAATCAGCCCTCAACTTCTCACTGCCTCATTTAGCTCAAAAGTTACAGCATTCTTCTCAGATCTTATCACCCTGAAGTGTTGACTGGACACACACACTAAGGTGAGTACAAAGAATGGACCTGGTGCTAGACTCTGGGTAGCTGTCCTGGAGATCATTTTATAAGGGTGAATATGTTCTCTCTATTGTCCATATCATAACTACTAGCACAAATGGATACTGGGCTTTTGAAAATTTGCAAAAATTGCAATCTACTATACATGCACTGACCCTGTGGGGTTCAGGACCAGGAATTAAAATAGGAAATGTTGACAAATTCATACTAGAACTTTAGAGACCCTGCCAGGCAGAAGAGGCATGAAGAAAGTGTGTGGTTTAGGAATCTAAGCCTCTACTATCTCCAGTGCCTGGGTCTGTTTTCACTAGATGTGCAGCTCTGAATACTTTGTACACCTTCTCAAGTCTTCCCAGTCTCATATGTTAATGAATGGCCACATATGTCTGTTTTCATTTCATCATGTGCCACTCTGGTGCACACAGACTAATGCCAAAGAAAGAGAACAAAGCTTCTCAGGAAACATGATTGTTGTCTTACCTGGAATGGCCACAGCTTTCACCACACCCCAGTTCTCCTTCCTACCAGGAGGCTGTAATCAGGGACTTCTTGAGACTAAACTAGCATGGAAGACCCTTTTTTTTTTTTTTTTAACTATGTGGATTTTTTTCCTCAGCTAGTGAGATTTCAGAATACTTTCTATTGTTGCTTTCTCTATGGGCTGGCTGCAATTACAAAGAAAATATTGGAGGGACAGATGCTGGACATTATATATCCTGGCATAACCCACTGGATGTACTGGGGGAGAGTGTAAACTACAGTGTGAACTATAATCCATGTGGTGCAGCAGTGTTCCAAGATGTATTCACCAAATGCAATGGATGTGCTGCAATGATGAAGGAGGTTGTTGACCTTGGAGGAGGGTGTGTGTGGGGGGGTATGTGGGAACCTCTTATTTTTTTAATGTAACATTTTTTGTGGTCTGTGTCTACAAAAAATACAATAAAAATAAATGCTCATTAAAAAAAAAGAAAGCATTGCAAGGATCAGAACTCACTGTATAGTGATATCAGAAGCTTATGTCCACTTGGTGACTTTAGAATACAGGATGGGAAAGAACTCAAGGAAAGGAGACACATCAGGAAAAGACAGAAGCTTGTCCTGGATGATGTATCTCTCAAGTCCATTTTGATTACTAAGTCCAAAATTTTTAACCCAAGTAGAATATATTTTTCTACCATATAGTTAATAACTTGATGCTGCCTTTTGTGATTTTACCCTTGACATAGTGATTAGCTAAGAGATGCCCACTGATCACTGACCCACCAGACATTTGTACTTCCCACCTCTAGTGCACAGGATCAAATTTTCATGTCTGAATTAGATGGGAAAAGGAAGAAGTGAAGAATGGCTCAGTTCTAACTCAGATGAAGAAAGTTGACCTCACCTTGGAGTAAATGGTGCATGCTCTCTGCCCTGGCACTTAGAAACTATTCCAGCTGACCTTCAGGAGGATCTTGGAGGACACGGAGTCACAGTCAGTACCTTGGGCATGTTCCTCCTGGATTGGTCATGAGGCCTTATTTGGAGCAGGGATTAGGGTCTATGAGGCAGGTAATCAGCAAGCACAAGTGAGCTGCTGAGGAGAGGAAGAACCACACCATGGAGGGGCAGCAATAGCAAGGGAAGCTGTCACTGGTGTTTAGCTAAGGACATCCCAGAAGAGCAGGAAATAACCCTGCAAAGGGACTAAAATGCAGCAGTTTGTTCAATGAGAGATTCTTACCACTCCTCCTGCCCCTTTTGAAGCCCAGTGTTATAGTTTGACCATTGACTGTGCAAATATATGTAAAGTGTGCAACTGTGGTGGAGTATGAGCAAAACCCCAAACCACCTAATGGGAACACAGCTGTTTCCAAGTACTGTAGTACATGGCCATTTGTCTTCACCTTAAACACACCCCTATTTCTTATGTCCCCGTGGAAGCTGAAAGCAGGCTTCTCTCCACAGTAAAGTAAGCATGAAAAACCTTGTGGTTAAATTATCTAGATTTTTTTTCTTAACGTGTAACCAATACCAAAATCCATATCATTTTCACTTACTCCTGAAGCCACCTACAGTTAGAGAAATGAAAACACTGAGGATTGGACCATGCTGTTTATGTTTGCACAAATATTTTACTCTGTTGCTTCCTTTAGAAAAGCTGATGGTAAAAAGTGGCCCAGTGAAATGCCCCTAAAGTAACTGTAACAGACGTGTGGAAATGCACAGGATTTTCCTGTTTGATCCATCTCTCCTGTCTATTTAGGTTGGAAATAAAATCTTAATCCTATGAGGAAAAACTAGCTCTGTATCATACAGGTGATTCCTTGTGGTTCCTCTTGTGTCAGGGCTAAGTTAGTAACAGGCTCCAAAGGAACACTCCCCCTGACCAAGGAAATTGTATACATCATGAATAATTACTTGGTCTGATTTTCATATCTTAATCAAAGCTAAAATTAGGAAGTTTATTTCAGTAAAAGAAAGGGTGACCTTACCTTTGAGTTAGATGGAACATCTTTGTCTGCCCCATCTCTAGGGGGCTCCTCTAACAGACCCTTGGGGGTTGCTGGGAGGACACAGAGTATCTTTACATGGGGTGTTGTTCATGAATTATTCAGGCAGCTGCCATGTCTTTGCAATGGGCAAGAAAATATGGAGCTGAGGGCAATAAGCCTGGAATGATGTGTGGTAGCCCATGCTTTCTGGTGGAAGAAGGATTTTAAAGGAGAGGAACAGGAAACAAATGAGAAACAAGAATGTTTGGCTATGTAGCTTAAGGCATCCAAGAGCAACATGATATATCCAACCGACAAATAGTATTAAATAGATGCTATTCCCTCAGAGTCCTATTACTCTTCCTTCCTCTTTTTTTTTAAATTTACGTATTTATTTAATCCCCCCCCCCCCCGTTGTCTGTTCTCTGTGTCTATTTGCTGCATCTTGTTTCTTTGTCCACTTCTGTTGTCGTCAATGGCACGGAAAGTGTGGGTGGCGCCATTCCTGGGCAGGCTGCACTTTCTTTCGTGCTGGGCAGCTCTCCTTATGGGTGCACTCCTTGTGCGTGGGGCTCCCCTACGCCGGGGACACCCCTCTGTGGCGTAGCACTCCTTGCGTGCATCAGCACTGTGCATGGGCCAGCTCCACACGAGTCAAGGAGGCCTGGGGTTTGAACCGCAGACCTCCTATGTGGTAGACGGACACCCTAACCATTGGGCCAAGTCCATTTCCCCCTTCCTCTTTTGAATCAAAGCTAATTGTAGTGTCCTTTTGTACTTCACAAGATCATTTCAATCTCCACTACTACAAAATGCTGCTACTAAAATACTAATTTGTTGTGTAGTATTTTTCTTTGTGTGTATTGATGGACTGGATATAATTCTGGGTAAATTATTCTTTGTATTGAGTCACTGAGATGTGTCATAAGGATAGTCTTTATAGAGCTTGTCATTATACTGAAGCATTACCATTTAAAAGTAACAAATGTTCAACTTACATTTTTCCTTCATTCTTTCTTTTCATTACTGTATTTTTGTATTCACTGAGTGATGTGACTCTCCATGCTTACATGAACCAGCCCACTGTGGGACAGTTAATTTGGATTAACTGTATTGAGAGGTTGAGCATTGATTCTTTATCCCATCTATGCCGGAATGTGGCAATGAGAGTGATGAACATGAAGCTTATGACTAAGATGGAGTTTGATTACTTCCTGGTTACTGTTTCTCCAATGTGTACTCACAGAATGATCATTTGTATGGCTGTGGCAGTAAAGTCATCAAGTAGATGAAAATATCTCCCCAGTACCTGTCCACTTGGGCCATGCACTGAGCTGTGACCCAGCATTGGCAGAGATTGGCAACTTGTTCTACTGATGCCTCACAATTCTTGGAATTTACCAGAAACATTTTGGGCTTTCTCTTGCTTTTCAAACTAATAACTAAAAGATTTGGTAAAATGCAACTAATGCAGCCCTGGGTTATATGACCCCTGAGTATATCAAATATATAAGTGCAGTGTTTAAGAACTTTCTAGGGCACATGCATATATACAGATGATGAAAACTCCTTCATTGTCACTAATAACCCATGCCTGTGATGTAAGTGATAGTAGCTCACGATATTGGTATATTGTGATATACTATCACAATATTAGTATATATTGTGATAGGTAGCACTATCACAGCTATTAGTGGTAGAATATTTGACTCTACCACTTAGGAATTTGAAGTCTTGGGTCATTAATCAATGCCCCTCAGAATCTTCATGTAAGGGATGGGGAGAATGTACATCATTGCAAGAATGATTCTGGTGAGGATTTTACAGGTTAATAAATGCAAAATGTGCAGTGGTGATGGGATGATTTTTTAGAAAGTTTTCAATGACAATTGTCATTTGTATGTTGGGCTTCTCTTAGGGAAACACACATTAATGCCCCACACACCTCCACAATTCCTCCACATGGTCAGTCATACACATGCCCTAACCATAATACACACAAATCCATGCCACCTAAAGGGAATGCATTTGCTTACTGGACAATAGAGAATGGCCATAGTCCTTATCATGAGAAATTCATGTCTAACCATACCACAGTCTTCACTCCCACCAGTACCTGGAGCCGCCATGGCTCTACAGGCAAACTTATCTTACCCATATATTTCCTTAGTCAGTATTCTAGATACCTACCAATCTGACTTGCTCCTGGGGCCATCTGCAATTAGAGAAAAGCCTATGAGGATCATATCATGTTTTGTCTGTTTGCAAAGGACTTTTGCTTGTTTGGCATCATTAGTAAATCAGATGTGAAATAGTGGTCAAGTAAGACCTGATAAGCAATTATAGCAGACACTTCAGGAGAGGCATGAGTTTTTTCCGAGACATGCATCTGTTAAATTCAGTTTTGATTGTGATTGCAAATTCTCAATCTAAGGTGAAAAAAATTATAGCTCAGTAAAAGACTACTTTGTAAACTGCTGCCCCCCTTTGTGGATGATCTCTTCAAAGTTGGATCAGTTAATGGAGGTTCTCACTTGATGCTTCCTACCCTAAGAAAATTGTGTTATGTCATGTAATATGTATATGATGAGGCATCCTCATCTGAAAGTGACTGAAAAGGAACATTGTCATTTTAGATAAAGAATAGTACCCTCACCCTGGCTGTAGATGGGACCTCTTTATCGTCTTGGTCCCTTGGAAGTGCCACCATCGGTTGTTCCTGGGGTGCTATGAGGACACAGAATAATGCCTCGTATTGGTGGGTTGCTTATGAATTGCTAAAGAAATTTATGGCCTTGGACAAGATTCTAAATTTTGTAGAGATGGTAGTTTAACAAGCATGATGTGAGCTGCTGTGGGGCCTTCCATCATGAAAGAAAGATGGCAGGGAGAGTAGGAGGAAAGAAACAAAACTCAGTGTCCCCAGCTTTGTAGCTAATGGAAGCCTAAAGCAATTGGCCATACACAGTGTACAAATGGCACAAAAATACATGCTGTGACCCAGTGGCTCAGTACTATCACACCTCCTCTCTATAGTGTATCTCACCTAAATTGCCAGTATCCTCTTGACAAATCCAACAAATTCAGCTCCATGGATATACATGTACTGATGTTACATTTACCATTTGTTCCACAGGAATTTCCACTTGATTAAAAGCAACTTTTTTTGGTGGTCTAGATTCCAGTCTACATTGTACATTCCATTGCATTTATTCAGTATCATATTGTAATAAAGATAATCAATTGTAGAAGATTGATGATCTAAAATATTACCATTTAAATGTCACTGCTTATTAATCATATGGATTTTCTTCCAGTTTTCTTTGCAACCCCCTTTGTTAATTCATTGAAATATTGTTTGTTCATTATTGGCCATCAACTCTGGGATGCTCATTATGGAGGGCTGCCTAGATTGAGTGCCAACACCCATAAAGACAGCTGTTTAAGAATGTTTCAAGAAGGGTTTTAGAAACCAGGTTAAGAATGATGATGTTCCTGAGTTCTTATTTTTCAGTGACAGTATTGTGTGACTCATGATTCGAGCATCTATGATGTCATTTGGGATGATGTTATCAAATGCACTGTATTGTCTTCTCAATGCCTATCTGCTTTTTAAAAAATACATATGTATTTTTAATCACCCCTTTGCAGCTTTTTTTTTGCTTGCTCTCAGTTCTTTGTGTGCATTCACAGTGCGTTCTTCTGTGTCTGTATTTTTACTCCCCCCTCCCCCCTGCTTTATGGCTTGCTTGCTGTCTGCTCTCTGTGTCCATTTGCTGCATGCTCTTCTGTTTTTTTGCTTGTCTCCCTTTTTGGTGTGTCACCTTGCTGACTTGGCACTCCATGGTGCTTGTGGGCCAGTGGCATTCCATGGCACCTGGGCCAGTAGCTCTCTGCAGCATGTGACTGAGCCTGCCTTTACAAAGAGGCCCTGGGTTCATGCCATATGGTAAGCAGGAGCCCAACTGATTGAGCCACAGCCACTTCCTGCCTGTCTGCTTTTGGTGACTTGCTGAGCTGTGTCCTCAGCCCTCTTAGGATTGACCATGTTATCCTATGTATTGCCACACAACTCAGAATTTTGAGCTGCTCATTTGCATGTGGGAGTACTGTGTGCTTTGGGTACTAATAACTATGCCAAAGTCTGTAATATTCTGGACAGCTAGCTTCCCTAGGCCATGTGACCATGGAGGCTACTTTATAACGATGGGCAGTTTTGGTCTCTTTGTATGCCCAGGTAATTTGGGTGTAGGTACATACACATGTGCTAGAACTCTCTTGCATGGTTTCTAGCAAGCATATGGTTGTGTGGTAAGTTCATGTCTGTAGGTCACAGTATTATGACACATGGCTGAGTTCACATTTATGACCTTCCCTTTAGCAGTGCAAGAGTGTGGGTTCACATCTGCACCTCACTTTCACATCTTTTTGTCATCATAGAAAGCAAACCCCAGATCCAGCTGTGGTGAGGACAGAACAAGATCATATACATAAAGCATGCTGTGGTGATGGGTTGTATTTGAGAAAACTGTCCCTGATAATTGTCCAGTGTAAATGGCACCTAACATCTAGGGAGCTGCTTATGGTCACCCCCTTTTGCTCACAGACAAACTAAAAATTACACCACAGAAACTAAAACTAGAGTACCTGCAAACCCCCTTGCATGCAAAACTTCCACAACTTAGAGAGACCACAGCCATTATCACAGAATGTAGTAACAAGGGCACATTTCCTCCATGGAAACCCTTCATCATACCCCTAATCCTCATCTCACCATGATGCTGTGATTAGCCTGAGTCTCTAGTTTGAAGCCCGAGTCTCTTATATTTGTTTTCTCATCAGACATTGGATGAGCCCAGAACTCCTACTTTTTCACTTGCTCTGGAGTTCCCCTGCAATTGTAGAAAAGAAAACTATGAGGATACTATGATGTTGAATAGGGTCTGTTCAGATAGTGATTTTATAAAAACATATAGGAAGCACTATTAAAGTTAAAGCCCCCATAAATAAGCCTGGCAACTAACTTTGGGAGTCAAGCTTTTCCTGCAGTATGTGTTTCTCAAATCCATTTTGATGGCAATTAGCAAAGTCCTAATCTGACCAGGAATAATGGTGCTCAAACATAAATCCACTTCCGTATGGTTTATGAAACAACACTGCCATTTTAACACTTCCATCATCTGAGATCTTTTGGTAGGCATCTCCCAACTATCCTTCCCCCAAAGAGTGGTTAATATCTGTAGTTCAGGGAAGCAGATGTTGTTCAAGTGATAAGGCTTCCACCTACCATATAGGAGGACCTGGGTTTGATCACTGGGGCCATCTGGTAAAAAAGAGAAAATGAGCGTGTATGGTGAGCCAGTGCCTATGTAGTGAGCCAAGTGCCCTCATGGTGAGCTATGTGCCCATGTGGTGAGCCAATTGCCCATGTGAATGCCCATGTGCTGAGCCAGTGCCTGTAAAGGGATCCAGTGCCCACACAGTAAGCCAAGTGCCCATGTCTTAAGCCAAGTGCCTGTGTGAGTACCCATGCAGTGAGCTAGTGCTCACATGGTGAGCTGAGTGCCTCTGTGGTGAGCCAGTGCCTGCTCAGGTGAGTCACACAGTAAGATGATGCAACAAAAGAGAAACAAAGGGGAGAGTCAAAGTGAAGGGCAGCAGAGACCAGGAAGGATGTGGCACATGTGAAAAGGTACCTCTCTCCACATCAGGAATCCCCAGGACCAAGTCCTAGTGAATCCTAGAGGAGAAAGGTGAGAAGACAAGACAAAAATACACATCATACAGTGAATGGGCACAGACAGTAAGAACAGTAGAATGGAGTGGGGATGGGGCTGGGGGAGGGGAAGAAAAAATATAATTATGCTGTAGTCTAATCTTTAAAAATATCTATAATTCATATCATCATATAATAAGTGCTGTACTCAAATTTAAAAAAGGACAAATCTGAGAAAGGGACATTTCTATCTTAGACAAAAACAGATGACTTCACCTCAACATTAGGTGGGACCTCCTCAACCACCCTGTCACTAGAAGGCTCCTCTACTAGGTCTTCCATGGGAGCTAGGGGGACACAGAGTAATAATGATCAGTACAATGGGGTGCAGCTCCCGCATTACTCAGGGCACTTTGCTTTGCCCAGACAAGAGGCTACAATGTGCAAACATGGATGGTGGAGCTACCCAGAAACCTTTCATGTAGGAAAGAGAGACAAAGAAAAGAGTGGAATGTAATCAGAATAGAATCCTTGACTTTGTAGCTGAAGACAATCTAAGTCAATTTGAAATAGTTCATGTATAAGTGGTACTAAACTATACAGTATGGTGATATATATCCAACCTATTCTGAAGTCCAAGGAAATTGTCAGTATCACACTGACTTCAAGAAATACTGCTTCAGCCTCACAGCCTTGTTGACTTTGAATATCCCATCCATTCTAGAGGATTTTTTAAAAAATTTTCAATGAGGTAGCTATATAATAGAAAATTTGCCAGTTTATCCATTTTTACAGCATGTACAATTTATTTGAATCAATTACATTTACAGTGTTTTGTTACTGTCACCAAACACTCAATTCTAAAACTTTCTCATTACCTGAAACAGAAACTCTGTAGTTATTAGCTATTAAGCCCATTTTACTTTCTGCTAGTCCCTGGTACTAAACTCTAATCTGTCTGTTTCCATGAATTTACTTTTTCTTAGCTTTCAAATAATTGCAGTCACCAACTGTTTTACTTTTGTGTCTACCTTATTCAGTACGTTTTTAAGGGTCATGCATATAGTAGTATGTATCAGAACTTCAATACTTTTTATGGCTCAATTATATTCCATTGTATGGATATGCCACTTTTAAAAAAACTAATTCCTCTATATGAGCACACTTAGGTGGTTTCCAGCTTTTGGGTATTGCAAATAATGCTGCAATAAATACTGGTTTTGAGTACCTCTTTCAGCCTCTGTTTTTAATTCTTTAATATATAAACCTAGTAGGTAGCTGTTATATAGTAGTTCTAGATTTAGTTTTTTGAGGGAATGTCAAACTATTTCCCAAATTGGCTGCTTAATTCTAGATTCCTATCACCAGTGTATGGGGATTCCAGTTTACTCATATCCACAAGTCTATTTGTTATTTTCTAGTTTTGTTTCTTTCTAAAATATTAGCCACCCTACTTATTAAAAATGGTATCTCCATTTCCTTAAAGACTAACCCTCTTCAACTGCTGCTGGGAATGTGGAATGGTGCAGCCATTTTGGAGAATGATTTGGCAGTGCTCAGAAGGGTTATTATAGAATTGCCAAATGATTGTGCAATCCCACCACTGGGTATATATGCAAAAGAATTGTGACCAGCAACAAATGAATTGATAAGCAAATGTGGTTTATACATACAATGGAATATTACTCAGCTGTAGGAAGGAATGGCATGTTGATGTATGTGACAACATAGATGAATCTTGACCTTTTGTTGAGTGAAGTAAGCCAGTCACTAAAGGCAAATACTTCTTGACCTCACTGATATGACCTAAGTTTATTTAGGAGACTCACAGAGAGTCTGGAAGATAGATTAAAGGAGACAGAAAGGGAGTTGAGTGTGGTGAACCAAGCTCAATATGGGCAGAGCCTATGATAAGGCAGAAAGGGGTGGTTTGGCAGTGGATGGGGTGATGGTGATGCAGGGATATGAGTGGGTTGGTGGAACTGGAATGGAAGGGTGAGCAGGGTGGAGGTATTTAATTTGGACTGTATGGAATTGTGGAAGTCTTGGAGGAAGGAACAAGTGTACTTGGGATTTGTTGGTTTGTGTTGGGACTACAAGGATGGGAATGTTCTTTTGGCAAATACAGCAGGTAGGTCACTGGTGCATATAGAAAAGGATGCCCCTGGGGGATGCTTCAAAGAAATATGGATGTGTTCATCTTGTCATAAGGTGTTATATCAGTGGATGGAGACCCACAAACAATGAGAAAATATTCAAATTCCATCCTGGGAATCCTGCTATGTACTCAAAGAGAGGGGCAAGAATCTCTAGAGTACATGGGCAGTGCCAAATAAAAGCAGACCAGTATGTCAAAGCCTCATTATTAATGCATAAGACTATGAACCTTATTCTTGGAAAATTGAAACTTTGTGGCTAACATAGGTTCTGAGGGAAGAGGGAGGGAAGAATAGATGGATCATAGGCCATTTTGAGGGCATTGGAACTGTTCTGTGTGATTTTGCAATGATGGATACAGATGATTGTACATTGTGTGAAAACCTATAAAAGTATGATGCAAAGTGTAAACCATAACATAAACCACTGACCATAGTTTGTAGCAATGCTTCCATTTTTTTTTTCAATTGTAACAAATGAACCCTACTCATGTATGATATTGCTAATAGGAATAAATATGAGATGGGAAGGGGTGCAGTATATGGGAATCACCTACATATTCTTCTATTTTCTTCTCTCTTTTTTTAGGTACCAGGACCAGGGAGTAAAACCCAGACTTTGTAAGTGGGAAGCCAGTAGTCAACCACTGAGCCACATCAGTTCCTTTGAGTTGTTTTTGTGTGTGTGTGTTTGCTTTTTTCATTTACTTTTTGTCTTTGTTTTTAGGAGGCACTGGGAATCATACTGGGACCTCCCATGTGGAGAGCAGACATTCAAACATTTAAGCCACATCTGCTCATTCCCTATATTTTTGATGTGACATTTCTGTAACCTAAAGCTTCTTTGAAGATAAAGTGAAAAAAAATAAGACGTTGAGGGAAGATACATATGAAATTGTAAGTATACATAAAAAATAACAGATATTAAGGTGATGAAAGTCACAATGCAAAAAACTTTTGACTTTCTTTATGGGGAGGTTTTGAACTACACAAAAGTTACAGCTATGGCAGGGGAGGTCTACTGGTGCAGGGTGACAGTGAGGGACAGATGCGTGGAGAAGGCTGCACCTCAGGCATGCCTCTAGGGATTATGAATGTGTCCATATGGTCATGGGGTGTTATCTCAGTAGATGGAATCCATACAATAACCAACAAAACTTTCAATTCCCATTCTTGGAGCCCTGCTACATTTTCTAATACAGTGGCAAGAATATCTTCAATACATCATCAGAACCTAGCTAAAAGAGGACAGACCAATATGCCAGACCCTTGATATTAATGCTGGTAGTTATGAACTTCATGCTTGTAAAATTGAAACTTAGCCTAGTGATATATACTGCCTAAGAGTTACCTTCTGAAAATGTGTATGTTGCTCAAATGTGGCCTCTTTCTAAGCCAAACTCAGCATAGAAGTCTGCTTTCTTCCCAGCATGGGACATTGCTCCCAAGGATGGGCCCCCTTGGCACTGAGGGATTGTTACCAATTGCCAACTAGAGATACATTTGTAAAAAGACCTTGACCAAGAGGGGGAATATCAAATACAAATGAGTGTTTATGGCTAGGATACTTCAACATGAGTCAGGAAGTCATTCCAGAGGAAAGTTTAGGCAGGTCATAGGAGGATCTCTGTGGCTGCCACAGTAAATAATGCCTCAGGCAGGAGTGTTCCTGAGGGCTCTAAAGACATCTGGACATTCTAGCCAGGGCAGATATCCCCAGGAAATTGGCAACCCATCAGTGGGCCTTGGAAACTAGACCATGGTTAGTAGCAGTGCTTCAAGATTTATAAAAAATGTTCCACATTAATGAAAGATGTTTTTAATGGGTAAAGTGTGAGGGGGTGGAGGTGGGGTATATGGGAATCCCACATAATTTTGCTTTAACTTTCATGTAATCTAAAATTTCCTTAAAAGTAAAGGGAAAAAAGACCATGAGTACATATAGGAAAAGCCCTTAGAAAACTGTGGTACAGTGTCAATTTTATATGAATACTCAATTACTCAATCCAAAAGGATGTGCAAAAACTTAACTGTTGTTACTTGAGACAAAGAACCTAGAGGGCTAAAGAAAATGGAGGGTAGGTCAATCAGATTTCAATATACAGTCCTGCATACATTTAAAACTTCTTATTAATGCATTATTTTTGCTGCTATTTTGTATGAAAACCCTACTGTCCCAAATTGTGGAATACAACAATTTCAGTAGGTTTTTGTATCACATCTTTAGCAATCCAGAGAGGGCACATTGATGAGGTCCATTTGTGCTTTCTGGAGTCTGGAGCTTCAATGCAGAGTCATAGCTATAGGTAGGCTGGAAGTATCTGGGTTAATTTCACCCATGACTGTGCTCAGAAGCTATATTTTGCCTAGAAGCCTCTGTGAGCCTTCCACATGTATCTGTTACAGCAGCACCTCACTTCCCAGCACTATATGTGTTTAGTTTCTTAGCACTTCTATAATACATTGCCACAGACTGTGTGTGGTTTGAGAACACAAACTTAAACCTTCACAGTTCTAGGGACAAAAAGTCCAGCATTAATGTGTCCACAGCACCATACTCTGTGTCTCTCTCTGAAGATCCTTGCTAGGAACCATTCCTTGACTCTTCCAGCTTCTGGTGGCTCCAGGTGTCCTGGCTCCTGGCAGCATGACTCCAATCTCTTCCTCATCTTCACCTGGCCTGCTTCTCCAGTGTTGGTCCATCTTCACACAGCCTTCTCCTCTCTGTCTCTTCCCTTCTTATAAGTGCACAAGTTGTATTATATTGCAGTTCACCCTGATTCAGTAGACCTCATCTTAATCACATCTGCAAACATCTTATTTCCAAAAGTGGTCACACTCACATGTACCAAGGTTTTCTCAATGTACTTTGGAGGGACACAATTCAACCACTGATGTTCTGTCATGGTAGGTACATGACCATATGCCTTTGTCAAAATGCACAAAGCTGAGGATAAGGAAGAGTGAGCCTCCAAAACACTGTATCAATACTGTCCCTTCAATTGTTCATACCACAGTGATGAGAGTTATTAACAGGGGAAACTGCTGGCTCTAGACTGGGAGGGTGGCAGGGGAATATGTGGGAACTGTTTGTATTCTCCACAGTTTTTATGTGAATCTAAAACTTCTCTTAAAAATATATCAGATTTTTAATAATCTCACAGCACTTTTTCAGAAGGTGAGTCTTCCTACTAATGTTTAGAAATAGACTGACCAAACATTAACTTAAAATACTATCTACCAGTAAATGTGAACCAACTTTAGTTGTAACTATATTTTTAATTATGTGGTTGTGGCACTACTGACTCATTACTAAAAGCAAAGTTTCACACATGAATTAAGAAAAATATCATGGCTTAATCTTTTTAAAGGTTTTTCTCAATATGGAATACTTAGTATCTACAGTCAACATTACTGATACAATAAAATAATTGCTTTTCTACTGTACTGTCTGTGGAATACTTTCTAGGGAATGTTTGAGGACACTCCCTTTTCTTTGGCCAGATGCTGATTTTGAGGTTTCCAACTGAATGGGATTGTCAGGTAGTAGATTTTTTGGACTGGGTAGCAAATTTTCTTTTTTCATGCTTGAGACAAGAACTGGGAAAGGCATTCACAACAGAACTCTCAGGTGACATCTTACCAACAGATGAATGTAGGAAATCATTGTTAATTTATTTACAGTTCACACTATGATCCCTTATTTACAGTCTACACAGGTGTCCCACTTGAGTCAAAGGTGGGTTTCAAAAAAAGTTGTAGTTTGGGGTTCACTTTAGACACCCAAAAGACAGATGTGGAGTACTTTATATAGATGACACAGCATAGGAAGGCAGCAGAGCACAGTGATGAAAAGCACGGGTGCCAAGGTCTGGTCAGCTGTGTTCAAATCTCATTCAGAGGCCACCCAAAACAGGGAACATTATGCAAACTCTCTGTGTCCAGTTTTCCATGCTGTCTTTTGAAGATTTTAGTCAGACCTGCTTATTAGTTTGTATTATGAGACTAAAAATAAGCAAATGTAAGGAAATCCTTAAGAAAAATGCCCAATATATCATAAAAGCCCCAGAAGAGTTCACTTATTAAATGTTGGGAGGAATTTGCAAGAAACTTGCTAGTGCTTCCCTCCAGAGTGGGTGCCTGATGGTTCCAGGATGGGGGGGTGGACACTGACTTTCAGCCCTCAGTGGGATGATCCTTTACAGCTCATGGAGAACATGTGCTCTGTTCTGAGATCCCACATCAGCCCTGTATGGTCACAACACTGCTGAGTGAATGATTCTGGTCAGGAAATGTAGTCAGTGCCCCCACTCAGCAGATTCTGGAGTTACAAATTACCTCCCAGGAGCTGTGGAGAAAGGCCTGCCAACTACTTTATTATAGGAGAGAGAGTGGTTCAAATCCTCACCCTGCCTTCTGCATAAGTGAGTTCTCTGACCCAAACCATGACTCAGGTTTCCCCTCATAGAGTTCCTCTGAAGGACCAGGGAACAAAACTTGTGAACATCGTGCCGCAAATACTCCCACTGTCAGCTGCCTCATGTGAGCCTTCCTGCGGGCATGTAATCTCTCCTAGTGATCAGTGGTGTGCTTGATTCCCATCCTGGCTCAGAATCCACCTTTTCACAAAGAGCTGCCACATGAGAGCTCTGCAGAGAATGTGCTCTCCTTGCACTAAAGTCTGAACAAGCAGTGGCAGAGGAGAGAGTCCCATCCATAGCTATCCCCACCCAGGACTTTCCTCAGCACCTCTAGCCTCCTTTCTTTGGGCCCCAATTGCTCATGTACTAAGGGATGTCCCTTCTTCTCCCTCCCCCAGGCTGCACTCAGTTACCTGCACCATCTGCTATTATCCCAGAGAAATCCCACCATGAAATCTGGCAAAATCATATGCCCTTTTAGGTAAAGATAGACAATCCATTAATGAGAAAGGATAGTGAAGGGAATCACTCCATTTAAGTTCAACATTTGTCTTACTTATGGTCTAGCGTCCTAAACCATGGAACCACTAACAAGTCTAATATGTGTTATTATGGTCAACATCTAAAGAAACTTATTTTGTGATGTAAAACACAATGGAAAAAAATTATTCTATTTTCCCCATACTTACTATTGAAGAGCATACAGGGCAGTGAGAAAATCAGTAGGTAACTTCTTAAAATGAAAATTTTAGATAACCCCCAAGGATTAAAGGAAATATGATATTGGTTTATAAACTGACATTTGGAAACTCAAGTTCTTATAGCTAGGTTTGGAAAACTAGTTATATGAATGGTACTAACATACCCAAGTATACATTTTTAGTACACCTCATCATGAAATGCATCCTTTCTGCTCCCTACCAATCCAGATTCACTCCATATTCTGCAATAATTATTTTACTACATCCCTGCTGAGTAAAATAACATTAACACAGATATGGTCTTGAGGAAGAGAGTGAATGGTAAAGAACTTTATAAGAAATGCTAAATTTTTCTAAAGGGAGACTCATTTTAAGGCAACCAGCTTGATAGACTGATCTAAAATATAAAATAAGGATTAAGAGGAAAGTATAAATCACATCTAAAACTCTTTAAGACAAATTGGAGAGGAGAAACTAGAAGAAAAGTGAATCATATTTTGTGGAAAAATTTCCTGCCTATTTTTTTGGGATTGAATTAATCATATAGGCCAATATGATCATACCTCTAAGCAGCAATTGAGATTTCCCATCTCTATGTACTGTGGAAACTAAGCTGGGAGCTTTTCCACCTGCTACCAACTCCAAATCTCTCTGGGCATAGAGTGACAGGACCGTGAGCCTTACGTGCATCATGAGATAACCATGGCGACCGGTCATCACAGAATTTTCAAAGGGAATGTATTCTCCATATTGCAAGGTCCAACTGCTGCTGTGTGGCCATTTTACTTGGCCATCAGCATTGAATGGGTGTTTCTATATTTCAACATCCTCTCCATTATTTTTTATTTTCTGTTTCTTAATAACACCATTATAGTGATTGTGACATGGTATTTCAGTTTGGTTTTGAGTTGCATATCCATAATAGCTAATGAAGGTAAGCATCTTTTCATGTGCTTTCTGGTCATTTGTGTATACTCTTTGGAGACACAAGTCTTTTTCCCATATTTAATTGGGTTTTCTTTCATTGTATTGTTGAGTTTTAGGATTTCTTTATATAGTCTAGGTATTAAACCCTAATTGGATATATAGTTTCCAATTGTTTTCTCCCATGGAATGAGTTGTCTTTTCACTTTCATGATAAAATTATTTTAGGTGGAAAACTTTTTAATTTAGATGAGGTCTTATCAATTTTTCCTTTGTTGCTTGTGCTTTGGGTGTAAAGTCTAAGAAACCATTGCCCAACACGAGGTGCTGAAGATCATTCCCTATGTTTTCTTCCAGAAATCTTTTCTTACTATTTCTTTTAGATCTTTATACATTTTCAGTTAATTTTTTGTATATGATATGATATGAGATCAGGGTCCTCTGTCATTGTTTTACATATGGATATCCAGTTCTCTTAGCATCATTTATTGAAGAGACTATTTTGAATGGACTTGACAGCCTTGTCAAAAATCAATTGGCCATAGTTATGAGAGTCTATTTCTGAATAATTTTGAGGGTCCATTCAATTCAATTGGTCTAGGTATCTACTTGTCCCAGGACCATGTTGTTTAGACCACTGTAGCTTTGTAATATGTTTTAAAGTGAAGAAGTGTGTGTCCTCCAAGTTTGTTTTACATGATGGTTTTGGCTTTTTGGGACTGTATGTCCTTCCAAATAAATGTGTTGACTTGTCTTTTCCATTTCTACAAAGTTGTTTATTGCAATTTCATTGGGACTGCATAGCATCGGTAATTCATGTATCTTGGTATATTTAACCTTCCAATCCATGAGCAGGGAATATCCTTCCATTCTTTTAAAAATTCTTTTTGTATGCATAATTTTGAAGTTTCCCATGCATAATTCCTTTACATCCTCAGTTAAATTTATTCTGAGGTATTTGATTATTTTAGTGGTAGTTGGAAATGGACTTTCTTTTTTCATTTCTTCCTGAAATTATACATAAATACTACTGATTTGCTCATGTTTATCTCAACAAACATCACTTTGCTGGAATTGTTTGTTAGCTTGAATAACTTTGTTGTACAGTTTGCAGGACTTTCTATATATAAGATCATGTCATTTGCAAGTAGAAAATTTTACTTCTTCTTTTCCTAATTGGACGTCTTTAATTTCTTTTTCTTGCTTACTTGGCTCTGCCTACAACATCCAGTACAGTGTTGAACTACATTGGTGACATCGGGCATCCTTGTCTCATTCCAGATCTTGGAAAGTTTTCAATCTTTCACCAGTGATATGGTGTTTGCAGTGGTGTTTTTAAGTATGCCCTTTATCATGTTGGTGAAGTTTCCTTTTATTCTTATTTTTCTAAGTGATTTTAGGAAGAAAGGATGCTGGATTTTGTCACATGCCTTTTCTGCATTAATTTAGATGATATTATTTTTTCCCCCTTTATTTTTGGTTTTTAAACTCTCCAATCTTTGTGATTTCTTTCTGCTTGTGTTGGATTTAGTTTGTGCTGTTGTTTTGTTAGTTCCTCCTGATGTGCAGTTTGGTGTTTGACTTTTGCTCTTTTTTCTTTTGTAGTTTAAGCATTTAGGGCTATAAATCCCCCCCTCAGTACTGCGTTTGCTACATCCTGTAAGTTTTTGTATGTGGTGGTTTTATTTTCAATCATCTCAGGATGTTTCCTAATTGCTTTCCTGCTTTCATCGTTGAGACAGTCCTTAAAAATGCTGCTTTCTCAAAGCTGTTGGGGGAGAGAATCAATGCCCAAAGGATGTTCATGAGCCACAAGAATGGCCCCAATGCTGACACAATTTCCTGACTCTACATTTCAAACCCTAACAATTATGTCATTTCCCTCACATGAACCCCCCAAAGGTCTAGATGAAGTCCAAACTTGTAGCCCTCTTCCCACAGCACTTTTACATTATCTGTCACCTACTTTGGTGAGCCTCTCTGACAGTCAAGTGACCTCCCTGAGTGACTGGTGGTCTATTTGGCTCCCAAGCTGGTGCAGAACACTGGACATCCCAGACTAACTGCTACATGGCAGCTCCTCAAATGATTAGCTTCACCTTCCACTGAGCAACCCGGGGTGATCAATTGATGTTCATCAACAGGGATAGTGACCCACTGCACCAGGGCTTTTTGGTTCAATGGATGAAGTCTGGAAGCCCCCAGCTTTTTCCCTGGCTAAGGTCTTCAATCCTGTCTGAGCAGCCTGGATTGAAAATAGGCATAGAGTTCACAAGCACTAATTATGTACCTTCCCTGCAAGTGTTCTTCCTCACCAAACCAGGTTCATTCTGGAAGATATGGGTCTGAGACCTTACAGTCCTTATGAATTTTACTGACCATTACTGACACTACATGGCTTTTTCTTTACTATTTCACAAGCTGAACTCACTACAGATCTGTGAGAGACTAATGTGTCAACTCAGCCATGTAATTGTGCTGAGTTGTTTGGTCAAGCAAGCACTGGGCTAACTGTAATACAAGGGCATTTATGGACTTTAGTCACCATTGACTCTACTGCAGTGGTAAATCATGGATAGCTGGTTATAATTACATCAATTAGGGACATTGCCATCAGCAGTGAGTGATGCTTAACCCAATCAGTTAAATGCCACCCAACATTAAGAAAGCAAAAACCCAATTAAAAGTTATTAACAACCATGACTGTAACATTCTTACATCAATATCTAAATGTACGTGTTAAGGCTAGGGGAGTACAGAAGAGATATACTAAATGTATGCTATGGACCATAGTAGTAATAGTCTGATGATAAATCTCATAATCTGTAACAAACGAATGTTCCACAATGGTGTGGTGTGTTGTTGAAAACTTGTAGTATGGGAATTCTGCATATCAGCATTATTGTTTTGTAAGTTCACAACTTCTTAAATAAATAAATAAATAAATAAATAAAATTAAATTTAAAAAAATATATATATATATGGGGGAAGTGATTCTGGCATCGAAAGAGAATTGCCCAGCTCATCTTTGGGCAGCCAACGTGTCCCAGAATTCATCAACAACCTTCACTGGACTTTCATTGCAGCCCCTGGTTGCAGCCTGTGGAACCTGGACTTGTGCATCCCCATGGCTATGTGAGAGATTCTTATAGCATCACATACTATTGCCAGAGACCCACACTCAGCCCCTGATATGGCACCATTCCTCAAGGTGACCAGCCTTCTACCTGGTTGCAGGATGACCTCATAGGCCCACTCCACCATGGAAGGGGCAGTGATTTGTTTCAGCTGGAATAAGTCACATACTCTGGATATGGGTTTGCATTTCCTGCATGCAATGCTTCTTCTAAAACTACTATCTGTGGACCAACCAAATGCCTTCTATACCTCCATGGCATTCTACACAGCATTGTTTCTGATCAGGGAACCTGTTTAACAGCAAATGATGTGTGGGAATGGGCACATGCCCATGGAATTCACTGGTCTTACCATGTTCCCCATCACCCTGAAACAGCTAGATTGATAGAATGGTGGAATGACCTTTTGAAAACTCAAATACAGTGCCAACTAGGTGGCAATACCTTGCAGGGCTGAGGCAGTGTTCTCCAGGAGGCTGTGTATGCTTTAAATCAGTGTCCAGTCTATGGTACTGTTTCTCCCATAACCAGGATCCATGGGTCCAGGAATCAAGGGGTGGAAGTGGGAGTGGCACCACTGACTATCACCCCTAGTAACCCACCAGGAAAATTTTTGCTTCCTGTCCCTGCAACCTCAAACTCTGCTTGCCTACAGGTTTTAGTCACAAAAGAAGGAGTGCTGTCACCAGGGAACACAGCAATAATTCCATTGAAATGGAAGTTAAAACTGCTACCTGATCTCTTACCTCTGAATCAACAGTCAAATAAGGGAATTACTGTACTGGCTGGGGTGATTGATCCTGACTGTCAAGGGGAACTACTACTGCATCTACATAATAGGAGTACAGAAGAGTTTGCCTGGAATACACGAGATCCTGTAGGGCATCTCCTAGTACTGCCATGTCCTATGATTAATGTCAATGGAAATTTGCAACAACCCAATCCAAGCAGGATTAACAATAGCCCAGAATCTTCAGGAATGAAAGTTTCAGTCACTCCACCAGGCAAAGAACCATGGCCACCTGAGATGTTTTCTGAGGGTATGGAAACATGGAATGGGTAGTGGAAGAAGTGATAAATATGAACTTTGTTATGTGCTCAGTTAGAAAAGTGAATGGCCATGAATCTTTCTTCCTTGTTTCATTATTATGATGATTTTATATGTACACAAAACAAATTTCTTTGTCTTCTTCCCCAAACTTTTGCCTTATCATATAACAAGTTTTATCAATTTAATGTCATAATATTTGAGGGTGTCAAGTTTGAGAGTGAATATTACTCAAGAACTTGCACCCTATTCTATATGGAATTAATATGTTTCCAGTTGTACACAAGAGAGTTGAACATTGTTAGGCAGAAATATAGATATATGCATGTCTGTTACTGTTTTTGCTTAGAGACTAAGTATGGTTTAAGGTAATGTGTATGGTTACCAGGTTGACAAGGGGTGGACTGTGATGGTTAGGCTATTGTGTCAACCAGACCATGTAATTGTGCCCAGTTGTTTGGTCAGTCAAGCACTGGACTAACTGTAACACAAGGGTATTTATGGACTTCAGTCACCATTAACTTTATTTTAGTGATAAATCATAGATAGCTGGTTATAATTGCATCAATCAGGGAGATTGCAATCAGCAATGAGTGACACTTAACCCAATCAGTTGAATCCCTTAAAAAGGGGAAGTAATTCCAGCATTGAGAGAGGATTTCCCAGCTCATCTTCAACAGCCAACATCTCCCAGAACTTGTCATGAACCTTCATTGGACTTTAATTGCAGCCCCTGGTTGCAGCCTGTCTGTGGAACCTGGACTTGTGCATCCCCATAGTTGTGTGAGGGACTCTTATAGAATCACATACTATTGACAGATGTCTCTTGCTGATTGTTTCCCTAGAGAACCTGACTAATACAAGATCCAATGATTTATGGTTCACAGAAGAGCAGATACTGTGGATTATTTGTTTTTTCAGAGGCCTCCACAACCTTTTGAGAACCCCATCCTGCTTTCAGCCCAATCCCAAAACCCCTAAGGAAAACAACCAGCCCTGGTCTGTGAGATGAGTTACATCCTTCCCTATGTGTCCCAATAAGACATTTGAGAGAATTGCATCCCTCTGTTAAGGAGGGTAATTACACACCTACATCATCAGAGAGTCCCACAAATTCTTACATATCTAGGTCAACTGAAGCTCAACCAAAGACCACTCCATGTGATATGATTTAGTCTATCACAATCTCACAGGAGAGATATGCTTCACTACATGAGTTTTCACAAGGCTTTGCCCTGTTTTAGCAGAGATGACAGAAGCAGGGAGATAGAGTGAGTGCAAAGCTGAATAGAAGAAAAAAATCAATGGCCTAGTGTATAAAGTGTGGCCCAAAGGTCACCAGTTTCATTCATGTATCTCACCACAGCCATGGGATTCTAGTGAACCAAACAATCCTGTGTTGTATCTCATCACACTTGCTTAATGTGCATACAGGAAACAGCTACTTATATGTAAATGCAAGAATCTCAACAATATCTGTGGATGGGGGTTAAAATGGGTATATTGAAGTGAATTCCTGAAGTTGACCATATAAATAGAGACAGGATTAAACAGTATACAGAAGGAAGGAACGGAAAGGCTTGGTGGCACTACAGTCAGTATGGACTCAGTCTTCTTTCACTACCCCCCCCCCTCCAGTGCATTGATGCTCAGGAATGTGCTTCCATCTTCAAGTCTAGAGCCACATAAGTGGTCTATTTAGCTAGCTGGGCATGGCAGCCACCTCCAAGCCTCCCCTTGCCTGTGTGGCAGTCAAATGTCTTCAATTCACTCTGTCTATAACTATCAGATTTGGATGAGCAATTCCTTGACTTCCTTTTGTTCCTGTGGACAAATCTAAACCATCTTCTCTTAGAACCTTCCTCTGGCCACCTGTAAGGCTGAGTTGATAGTCTTCTGGCCATCCAGCTCATGTTCTCTGAGGACCTCTGGTGCAGCAGGGAAGGGTGAGGATCTGGACTCCTGCCCTTCAGGGAAACCTCCAGTATTGCTGTATGGGCTCATGAAAATGGCATTTTCTTTGGCACATGAAGTCATGGGAGAGGTCTGTAAGTTCTGGATGGAGCTGCTTTCTGAGCAATTGGAACAGAGATTTCTCTTTAGAGATCAAGGTCTTCCAGGAAGGAGAAGAGGCCCCCACTGACACCTGGAGCATAAATGTGAACTGTGCTCCCAGAGCTGAAGAGGCGCATCTAAGACTGTGCAGAGCTGGTGGCAGGGGCAAAGCTTGCCCAGGCAAGTGCCCATAAAGAGCAGATACATGGGGTGGGTCTCTGAATATCTTACCATGGTCCAGGAAAACTCTATTAAAGGCAGAGTCCACCCTGATTGACTTGTGCCTGTGGTGCAATGGAGGAAAGAACGTGCACAAACACAGGCAGGATGTTGGTGTGTCAAAGCCTGTGGTCCAGCCCCCAGGACACTCCTGCATTACTGGACTCTGTTGTTTGAAAATCATGTTTGGTATGATTGAGAAAGGACTTAATGGTAGATATACCGAACCTTCTGCTCCAGCACCAGCATTGCCATCATCCATGTAAGGCAGGAGTCCCCTGAACTTGCAGGGCAGAATCAGGTGGGTCATTGGTCTTAGACTCTTGGAAGCCTACTATAGGAGGAGCTGTGGGGTCAGCACCAGGAAATCTTGCATTTTCTCCAGGGTGACTGGCAGCCCATGCACAGCTGAAAAGTAGAGGCCACCCAGATCCTGCTGTAGTATGGTCAACCTTGGTAGGGAGGATGGCTGGAAAAGACCGACTTCCCCTCTGACCCAGCAATCCTACTCCTAGGTATTCAGCCAAGAGAAATGAATACTGTTGCTCACTCCACAAGTTGTATGCCAATGTTTTAGGTCCTTTATACGTGTCTCTTAGATAAAGGACTATTTAGGTCACACAATTTTTCTAGAGTTTTTTGCAATTGTTTTTTTCTATTTTTTGAAATTTACATTAAAAAATATAAGCAGTCCCCAAATATCCCCCACCCCCCTCACCCACTCCTCTCACATCAACAATCTTTTTCAGCATCGTGGGACATTCATTGCATTTGATGAATACATTTTGGAGCACTGCTGCACCACATGGATAATGGTTTACATTGTAGTTTACACTCTCCCCTAGTCCACCCAGTGGGCCATGGCAGGACATAACAATGTCAAGCGTCTGTCCCTGCAGTACCACCCAGGACAACTCCAAGTCCTGAAAATGTCCCCACATATCTCCTCTTCCCTCTCCCTACCCTCAGCAGCTACCATGGCCACTTTCTCCACCTCAATGCTACAATTTCTTCCATTACTAATCACAATAGTTTCATAGTACATTATCAGCAAGTCTACTCTTGTCCATACTCTATTCCTCCATCCTGTAGACCCTGGAGTGGTTGTGTCCACTCCACTTCTATATTGAGAGGTGGCTTAGATTCCACATGGATGATGGATGCAATTCTCCTGCTTGCAGTTGTAGGCACTCTTGGTTCCCTGGTGTGGTGGTTAACCTTCTTCACCTCCCTGTTAGCTGGCTGGGTTAAGTCCAATAAACCAGAGGGTAGGAGTTGCAAGTCTGCTGAGGCTCAGGACCTGGCTGTCACATGGACAGTCCAGAGATTCAGGTCTCCTGAGTACACACCAACACTAGCACCAACCACAGATCTGGTAAAAGTAACAGAAGAGGCATGTGTAGAAAGGCCACATCTGAGTCCAACTCCATCACACTCAGGAACACAAACTCCAAAGTTGGGCCAACTGACATGGCACTGAACTGATTGCTCTGAGAATAACATATGTATACCAATCTAGTCAAATGTATTAGAGTTAACATAGCAATTCAACTGACAGCCTTTGAAGCACTTGGATCATTTCAACCCCACTTCTTATAGTGGTCACCTACATTCCCTCTACATAGAGGGTGTCATCCCACCCAGAGTAGAGTCTAACTTTTACAAAAATGTTGTACCTTTTAAAATATATGAAACAATTTTAAAGTTTAAAAGTAGTTTATTTCCTTTACCGATTTCTGGACTACATCTTTTATTCCTGAAGCTTCCTTCTTGTATCATTTTTATTCAGCCTGAAGCAGTTCCTTTCATATCTTTATAGAGGAAGGACTCTAGTGAAGAAGTCTATTTTTCAGTCTGTCCTTTCTTAATTTTCCCTTCAAAGTGTAAGCAACATTTGCAGCCTAAACTCTTCTTGGTAAATAACAGTTCCTTTCTTTCAGCACTTTAAAGTTAAACTCCCTTATGGCATGTATGTTTTCTGATGGGAAGTACAGTCCTTCAAAATATTATTTTCCTACATGTAATGTTCATTTCTCTATGCCTCTTTTCAAGATGTTTCATTTCCCTGTGCCTCTTTTAAAGATTTTTCAAGATTGACTTCATTTCTTCAATTGTTTGACTGGATTTTCTCCAGGTGATATTTTCTGAGATCTTTGGGATCTGTATATGCAAAGTTGGGTGGTGTTCAGTCACTTTTAACTTATATTTATTTCACACCAAATTCCTTCTATCTCCTTCCATCTTTGGAATGAATATTGAAACTTTAAGTGTCCTACAGTTCTTTTAGACTGTTAATTTTGTATCCTTTTTCTGTGTATATACTGAGCTTAAATGATTTCTACTCATCTAGCTTCCAGTGTGACAGCATTTTCCTCTGATGCCTGCATTTTATTTAGTCCACCAGTAATTTTTTTGTATTTGATAATTTAGTCTGAGCTCTGAAGTATTCATTTACATCTTTTAATTCCTTCTGTTTATCTACTGAGAACTCTTTTCTTTCCATTCATTCTGAGGATTTGCTTTCTCATTAAGCAACATATAGTAGGTATTTTGATTACCCTTTCTGTGGTTACTTAAGGACTTTCTGTTTATAAGTATTTACCCTTGAAAAGAGAGCAAATTTATCTAGTTCTGTTGTAAGACATTACCCTGGAGAAGAGAACAGTTTTACCTGATTCACTGCATGTTATGTAGTATAATTTTGGATAATATTCTCGTTAGCATGCTTATTGTATTTTGATACTTTTTTGAAGTTGTTTTTATAATGTGAGACAATTAAAGATTCCATGTGAATTAGAGGATTGAGTTTTCCATTTCTGTAAAAGTAAAGTGGGAATTTGATAAATATGTCATTGAATCTATAGCTCACTTTGGGTAGTATTGGGTAGTATTGACACATTAACAATACTTTGACCTTTGAGATATGACCTTTGGTTTCAGTCTTCAATTGTGCTCAGCAGTCTTTTTTCTAGTTTAGTGTACAGTGTTCCACCTATTTCATTAAATTTGTGCTTAGGACTTTTTCTTTTAGATGTCAATTGAGTGGAATCTTTTCATTTTCATTTCAGATAATTCTTTGCTGGAGTGTCAAAACTAATTTTTGGATTTTTGTTTTGTACTCTGCAAATTTACTGAATTCATTTAGTAGATCCATTTTTTTCTTAAAGTTTTCTTTTGGATTTTGTATATAAAGGATCGTGTAATCTTTGTAAAGGGTTAGCTTTACAAAATTCTTCCTTTACAATTTGTATGCATTTTACATTCTCTTCCCTAATTGCTCTGGACACAACTTCCTGTACAATAATGAGTAGCAGTGATGAAATTGATATACCTTAACCTGTTCCTGGCCTTGGGTTGTGGATTTTCAGAATTTCACCATTGACTATAATTTTAGCTGTGAGTTATTGTACACGATCTTTCATCACATTGAGGAAGTTAATATCTCAAACTATTTTCCAGAGTTTTTTTTTTACATGAGAGGATATTGGATTTTGGAAATATCTTTTCTTTGTTCATTGAAATGTTCATGCAGTATTTCCTTACTTGAGAAATATGGATTATTACGTTGAATGATATTGTGTTGAGCCCCTCTTTTGTTCCTGGGATAAATCACCCTTGATCAAGGTGTTTAATCCTTTTTTTATATAGTTTTTATTTTTTTTAAAAAAGGTATACTTAGATTATATAAATGTTACATAAACAATATAGGGAATTCCCATATGCCCTGCTCCCTACACTCCCATACTTTCCCACATTAACAACATCCTTCATTACTGTGGTACATTTGTTACGATTGATGAACACATTTTGGAGAACTGGACCACTAAGCTTGGATTATTGTTTATACTATAATTATTGTTTATACTATAGTTCGCACTCTCTCCTTATTTATTTATTATTTATTATTTATTATTATTTATTTATTTATTTCTCTCTCTCTCTCTCTCTCCTTCCCCTCCACTCTGGTTTTCCACTCTCTATGTCTATTTGCTGTGTCTTCTTTGTCCACTTCTGTTGTTGTCAGTGACATGGGAATCTGTGTTTCCTTCTGCTGCATCATCCTGTTGTGTCATTTCTCCATGTGGGTGGTGCCATTTTTAGGCATGCTGCACTTTCTTTGGCGCTGGGTGGCTCTCCTTGCAGGGTGCACTACTTGCGTGTAGGGCTCCCCTGCATGGGGGACACCCCTGCATGGCATGGCACACCCTGCACACATCAGCACTGCACATGGGCCAGCTCCACACGGGTCAAGGAGGTCCAGGGTTTGAACTGTGGACCTCCCATGTGGTAGATGAATGCCCTAACCTCTGGGCCATGTCTGCCACCTCTCTCCACATTTTTGCAAGTTATCACAAGATATATAATGGCCTATATCTGTCATTATAGTGCCATTCAGGACAATTCCCACATCCTGAAAATGCCCCCAAAGTAGACCTGTTTTTCCCTCTCCTTCCTCTCAGAACCTCCAGTGACCACTGCCTCCACATCAGTGATAAAAGTTCTTCCATTGCCAGGATCATAATGAGTCTGTAGTAGAATACTACTCTCATCCATTGTTCATTCCCTGAACTGGAAGTTTCTAGGATAGTGATGCCCACTTAACCTCTGAGAGGGGGCTTAGATCCCATGGGGCAGATGGATGGGACTATCTTGCTTCCATTTGCAGACTCTCTGTTCCTTGACAGGCTTGTTGTCCATCATCATCTCCTTGTTGTCCTGGATGAGTCCAATGAACTGTAGAGTAGGTGTTGCAAATCTGTTGAGAGTCAGGGCCGAATGGTACATGGACAGACCAAAGATTTAAGTCTCTTGGACATACACCTCTTAACTCTTTTACTAAAAATAGGTTCAGATATAAGGGACAGAAAAGCCTCATGTAAGGAAAACGCAACTGAGTCCAGCTCTGACACACTGGGATTTCCAGACTGGCCACTTTAAAATATTCAAAGGATCCAGTTTTTTGCACATGCACTGAAACAAGAAAAAATACTACACACACAAGGTAAAAGTTAATAGAAACTATCCCCCATTAAGCTCAGATTTTTAAAAATTTATTGAAGTATATCACTCATGTAAACATACATAAACAATAAACAAATATTAATAGTTGTGAACTTACAACACATATATAACATCATACAGGACTCTTGTACCTCACCATACCACCAATACCTTGCATTGTTGTTAGCATTTTTAACTAATGATTAGAGAGCATTGTCAAAGTATTATTACTAACTGAAGTATTTTCCCCAACCCACCCTATTATTATTATCTTTATATCATTTATATATGAACATACATAAACAGTAAGTGCATAGTAAAAGTTGGGAACTTAAAAAGCAAACGTGCATAATATAATACAGGGTCCATTCATCAATCCTTCACCAACACCTTGCATTGTTGTGAGATATTTGTTACAAATTATGAAAGAATATTGTCAAAATCTTCCTAATTACAGTCCTTATCTTCTATTTCATGTATGTTTTCCCAATCCATGCTAATATTTTTTAAATATATTTTTTATGACAGAAGTTGTAAATTTATAAAACAATTGTGCACACATGCAGAATTCCCAAACAGTACCCCTCTATCAACACACCACACTGTGGTGGGACATTTATTACAAATAATATAATATCATCTGATTGTTACCACATCCATAGTGTACATTTAGCACACATTTTCCATACTGCCCCATTATCAGTACTGTACATCTTTGGCATAAGTGAAAGAATATTGTATTATTACTGATACCCACAGTCTGTAGGTCACTCCAGTTGTATCTTTCCCATGCTTCTCCACATTACCATGATCCTGCAGTAAGTACATTTACTCTAGCTAACAAAGGACAATCTTGCATCTATACCATTAACCATAATTCTCATCCATCTCTTGGCTTACTGTGCTATTCAGTTCCCAGAATATTCTCTAGCATTCTGTTAATTGGCATTTACATACCTAGACTACTATCATTTTCAGCCATATCCCCATTTATAAACTAACTGTTACTATGTGTTTCCATCCACTCTATGCATTTCCACACATTTACATTAAAGCTTTTAAAACTACATACATTGAACATAAGTAGTCCATTTCAGTCCTTCTCTTATCTCCTTTAAGAATCTACCACCTACCACCAGGTCTTAAAGCTATTTTCCTACAATTTCTTCTAGAAGCTGTATTGTTCTTGTTTTATTTTTATTTTTTTAATCCATTTTGAGTTAATTTTTGGATAAGGTGTGAAATAGGGGTCCTTTTTCCTTTTTTTGGCTTTGGATATCCAGTTCTTTCAAAACCATTGGTTGAATGGACTGTTCTGTCCAAGTTGTGTGGGTTTGACAGGCTAGTCAAAAATCACTTGACCATACATGTGAGGGCCTGTTTCTGAACCATCAGTTTGGTTCCATTGTCTTTTGCCAGTACCATGCTGTATTTACCATGATTGCTAAGTAATATAATTTAAACTCTAGAGAGGAAAGTTTATTTTTCCTTTTTAAGATGTTTCTGGCTATTGAGGACCACTTACCCTTCCAAATATTAGATAGTCATGTTTTCAAAAAATTTTTTATCCCCCACCATGTGGCTTTTTTGATGTGCTGTCTGCTTTCTGTGTCCATTCACTGTGTTCCTTCTGTGTGTGTATTTATTTATTTATTTCCCCTCCCCTCTTCCTGCTTGCTTGCTGTCTGCTCTCTGTGTCCATTTGCTGTGCTCTCTCTTGTGTTTTTTTTTTTTTTTTTGCTTGTCTCCCTTTTTTTGTTGCATCACCTTGTTGAGTTGCCTCTCAGCAGTGCTGTGGGCTGGGCAGCAGATGAGCCTGCCTTTCACAAAGAGGCCCTGGGACATGAACCGAGGGCCTCCCATATGGTAGATGGGAGCCCAACTGATTGAGCCACAGCCACTTCCCTGTGTGAGGTGCCCAAAGATGTACTTACAAAATCCAATGGATGTGTCATGATGATGGGAACGAGTGTTGTTGGGGGGGGGAGAGGGGGGGTGGGGGGATGGGGTTGAATGGGACCTCACATATATATTTTTAATGTAATATTATTACAAAGTCAATAAAAAATAAAAAAATTAAAAAAAAATGTTGATGGAAATTTTATCAGGATTGCATTGAATCTGTGTATCAATTTGAGTAGAATTGACATCTTAAAGATATTTAGTCTTCCAATCCAGGAGCATGGAATGTTCTTCCAGTTATTTAGGCATTTCTTGATTTCCTTTAACATTGAGTTGCAGCTTTCTGAATTCAAGTGCTTTACAACATTGATTTAAGTTTATTCCTGAGTATTTGAGTTTTCTGGCATGTTTTATTTTCATCACTCTTTTTACACTTTTAGTTACTTTTACTGATATAATCTTGATTTCTAGACTCTCTGCTAGGCCCATCTCTCCAGTCTTTTCTTTTCAGGCTCTAGCCCACCCTTTAGAATTTCCTGAAAATCTCATCTCTTGGTTAGAAATTCTCTCAGTTTCTGGTTATCTGTGAATAGTCTAAACTCTCATTTTTTTTAGCAAATTTTTTTCTTGTCTTTTTTCAGATACATAGATCACACAAAATGTTACATTAAAAAAAATAAGATGATTCCATATACCCCACTCCTTATGCACTCTCTCCTCCCACGTCAACAACCTCTTTCATCAGTGTGGTGCATTCATTGCATTTGGTGACTACATTTTGGAGCACTGCTGCACTGCATGGATTATAGTTTACATTGTAGTTTACACTCTCTCCTAGTCCATTCAGTGGGTTATGGTAGGATATATAAGGTCCTGCATCTCTCCCTCAGATATCATTCAGGACAAATCCAAGTCCTGAAAATGCCATCATGTCACACCTCTATTTTCTTCTCCCTGTCCTCAGCAACACCAGTGGCCACTATCTCCACATCACTGATACAGTTTCTTCCATTGCTAGAGTCACAATAGTTCTATAGTAGAATACCAGTAAGTCCACTCTAATCCATATTTTATTCCTCATTCTGTGAACCTTGGGATTGCAATGTTCATACCACCTCTAAATCAAGAGGGGGTGTAGATCCAATATGGTTGATTGATGCAATTCTCCTGCTTGTAGTTGTCTACTCTCTCAGTTCCCTGGTGTGGTAGTTGACCATCCTCACCTCCCTGTTAACTGATCTGGTTAAGAGCAATGAACCAGAGAGTAGGTTTTGCAACTCTGCTGAGGCTCAGGGACGAGCTGGCACATGGACAGTCCAGAGATTCAATTCTCCTGAGCATACACCAACCCCAGTGCCAGCCACATGTTCAGTAAAAGTGACAGAAGAGGCATGTGTAGAGATGGAGTCCAACTCCATCACACTCAGGAGCACAAATTCCAAAGTATGGCCCACTGGCAAGGCACTGAACTCCAGAGCCATCTACCATGACCATAGAACCTGTGTGTTCCCATAGCCCTCAGGAGCACCACTACCTGGGGTTGTATCTACTTTGCTATCTCTGGGATCCTTCTGAGACATGCATAAGCATGACCCCTCTGATGACCTCCTGACTCATTTTGAAATCTCTTAGCCATATGAATTCATTTGTCTTTACCATTTCACCCTTTTATTGAAGGTCTTTTCCTAGTTGCATCACCAGCTAGTAATGGTAGTAATCCCTCAACACCAGGGAGGCTTATCACCATGAGTCATGTCCCATACTGGGGGGAAGGTAGTGCATGCTGAGTTTGGCTTAGATAGTGGCCACATTTAAGCATCATGGAGGCTCTCAGGAGGTAACATTTAGGTACCTTGCAGCTCTAGGCCTAGTTGAAATATCAAGCACACAGGCTTATAAGCATAGTTCTCAGTATCAAGGGCCCATCATTCGACCATCCTCCTCTGGTCTTTGCCCTAGGACTTGGGGGATTGTTGCTGTTAAATTGGGGAATGCAGTAGAGCTCCACAGGATGGAACTCAACACTCCCTCAGTTGTCATGTCTACCTTGAAGGACAATACCCAATGAATATCTGAACATATTTATATACTCTATATACCTGAGAAAGGGGATATCACCACTGACCCCACAGAAATAGAGACTATCCAAAGAGTGTACTTTGAAAGTCTCTATGCCAACAGAAAGACAATTTAGTGGAAATGGACAAATTCCTAGAAACACATAAGCAGCCTACATTGATGAAAGAAGTTGATCTCAATAAACCAATCACAAATAAAGAGAATGAGTTATTTAAAACCTCCCAACTAAGAAAAGCCCTGGGCCAGATGACTTCACAGGTGAATTCTACCAAACATTCCAGAAAGAACTAACACCAATCTTGCTTAAACTCTTTCAAAAAATTGAAATAGAAGGAATATTGCCTAACTCATTCAATAATGGCAACATTACCCTAATACAAAAGCCAAACAAAGACACCACAAGATGGGAAAATTACAGGCCAATCTTTTTAAATCCTCAACAGAATACTTGCTGATCATATTCAACAACACATCAAATGAATTATATACCACGACCAAGTGGGATTCATCCCTGGTATGCAAGGATGATTCAACTTAAAATCAATCAATGTAATTAATATATCACATGACCAGAACAAAGGAAAAAAATCACATGATCATATTTATGGATACCAAAAAAGCATTTGACAAACTAAAGCACCCATTCCTGGTAAAAACACTGGAA
Organism: Dasypus novemcinctus; assembly: GCF_030445035.2. Taxonomy (NCBI): domain Eukaryota; kingdom Metazoa; phylum Chordata; class Mammalia; order Cingulata; family Dasypodidae; genus Dasypus; species Dasypus novemcinctus. The sequence continues at coordinate 114,416,831 of NC_080685.1, forward strand.
AAGATAGGAATAGAAGGACACTTTCTGAACATGATAAAGGGTATATATGAAAAACCCACAGCTAACATAATTTACAATGGTGAAATCTTAAGTTTGCCCTCATTTTTGAAAGACAGTCTTGCTTGATATAAGATTCTTGGCTGTGGGAGGCCTCTGTCATGGTCCCTAGGGGAGCAGTGGCAGTCTCCCAGGTGCAACGGTAAGAACCAGGAAAGAATGAGGGTCCAATAGTGGGAGCCTGATACTAATGACTATGCTTGTGAGCCTGTGCACCTGCAATGGGAGCAAGGCCTAGAGCAGCATTGTGCCTGGGAGTTTCCTCCTGACAGCCTTCATGTTACTCAAATGTGGCCAGTCTTGAAGCCAAACAGCATGTAGATGCAATGCATTCCCCCCAGTGTGAGACATGACACCCGGGGATGAGCCTCCCTGGCACTGAGGGATCACTTCCAAATACCAGCTGAAGATGCAACTAGAAAATGACCTTGAATTAAAGGTTCAATGTGGATCAGCAGAATATCCCTGTCTACATATAATAACATTACTTTAAAATGCTGTTTGACCTAATGTAAGGGGGAAATGGAAAGGAGAAATGAGTTTATATGGCTATGAGTCTCTAAAAAAGAGTCTGGAGGTTGTCAGAGGGATTGCCCTTATGCACAACTGAGCAGAATCTAAGAGACAGATAAAGTAGATACAACCCCAGGTATTGGTTCCTTTGAGGGATAAAGAGACCGACGGGTTCTATGGTCATGGCAGATGGGGTTCACTGCCATGGCAGATGGCCCCTCTTTGGAGCTGGTGTTTCTGCGTGATGGAACTGGACTCAGATGGGATCTCTTTTCACAAGACTTTCATGCTTCTTAACTGGAATTGTAGTTGATGTTGGGGTTTAGGATATATTTAGGGGATTTGAATCTCTGGACTGACAATATGATACCCAGGCCCTGAGCCTCAACAGACTTCAGCTCCTACACTCTGGTTTATTGGACTTACCCCACTCAGCTAACACGGAGCTGAAGAAGAAGGTCAACCACCACACCATGGACCCTAGAGTGCCCACAACTGAAAGCAGGAGGATGGCATCCAGTATCCATCTGGGATCTAAGCCCCCACTTGACATAGATGTACAATGGACACAACCAATCCAAGGTCCACAGAGAAAATGTGGCATTGGTGTGGGAAGGGTGCCCATGTTGGCAACTGGGTGTGGGGAATGGGAGGAAGAGATGTGATGGGGAAGCCTTTTCAGGTCTTGGAGTTGTCCTGGGTCGTGCTTCATGGACAACTACTGGACATTGTAGATCCCCCAAGGGCCCACTGGATGGAACGTGGGAGAGTGTGGGCTATGATGTGGAACATTGACTATGGGGTGCAGCGATGCCCAGAGATGTACTTACCAGATGCAATGGATGTGTCATGATGACGGGAGAGTGTGTTGCTGTGGGGGGAGTGGGGGGTGGGGGCAGTGGGGTTGAATGGGACCTCATATTTTTTGAATGTAATATTTTTTTAAAAAATGAATTAAAAAAATAAATAATTATAATAAAAAAGATTCTTGGCTGGAAGTTTTTCTTTTGTAGTATCTTAGATATATCATACCATTTTCTTGTATTCATGGTTTCTGGTAAGAGATCAGCACTTAATCTTTTTGGATATCCCTTATATGTTATGCATTGCTTTTCTCTTGCTAGCCTCAGAATTCTCTTTACATCTTTGGCATTTTACATTCTTTTTAGTATGTGTCTTGAAGTTTGTCTATATGGACTTTTTCAGATGGGAGTATATTTTGCTTCTTGGACATGGATGTTTATGTCCTTCAATAGGATTGGGAAATTTTCTGTCATTATTTCTTTTTTTAAAATTTTTTTAAATCCCGCTCCCCGTTGTCTGTTCTCTGTGTCTGTTTGCTGCCTCTTGTTTCTTTGTCCGCTTCTGTTGTCATCAGCGGCACGGGAAGTGTGGGCGGTGCCATTCCTGGGCAGGCTGCACTTTCTTTCATGCTGGGCAGCTCTCCTTATGGGGCACACTCCTTGCACGTGGGGCTCCCCTATGCGGGGGACACCCCTGCATGGCAGGGCACTCCTTGCGTGCATCAGCACTGCACATGGGTGGCCAGCTCCACATGGGTCAAGGAGGCCCAGGGTTTGAAACGCGGACCTCCCATGTGGTAGATGGACGTCCTAACCACTGGGCCAAGTCCGTTTCCCTGTCATTATTTCTTCAGATATTCTTTCTGCCCCTTTTCCTGTCTCTTTTCCTTCTAGGACACCCATGACACATATGTTTGCATTTCTTTTGCTGTCATTTAGTTTCCCTGAAACCTTGTTCAATTTTTCTATTCTTTTCTTCATCTGTTCTTTTGTATGTTCACTTTCAGTGGCCATTTCTTCAAGCTCACAAATCCTTTCTTCCACCTCCTCAAATCTGCTATTATATGATTCCAAAGTTTTAAAAATTTCATTTATTGTGCCTTTCATTCACATAAATCTGCTATTATTATATGTATGCTTTCAAATTCTTCTTTGTGCTCATGCAATGTTTTCTTAATATCCTTAATCTCTTTAGCCATCTCATTGAATTTATTAAGGAGATTTGTTTGAACATCTGCAGTTGGTTGTCTCAGCTCCTTTATGTCATCTGGAGGCTTATCTTGTTCCTTTAACTGGACCATTTCTTCTTGTTTCTTGGTGTGCATTGTGATTTTATGTTGGTATCTTGGCATCTGGCTTATTTAGAGTATTTATTTTGGGTGAAGTTTTCTCTTTAGTTTAGGACTTCCTGCTATTTCTCCCTTCCTGGTTGTGCAGTAGGTGCTATACGCTGTGGAGGCTCAAACTGCCTGCATTGCCTAAGGGACCAATGAAGGTTTTCCCAACTTTCTTCTTGCCAAGGGTAGGAACAGAACCACAGCCATGTGGAATAATCCCAAATATGCAGTCCTAGACTTTAGTTGCCCAGAGAGACTGATGGAAGCTTCACGTCCCTTTCTTCCCTGCCTGGGGTGAGGGTGGAGCTGCAGGTGCGGGCAGCAATCTATGCAGTGCAGGTTCAAGATGACTGCTGTTGACCTGATAGACTTCTGATTATTCAGTCTGTGCCAGCCAAATGTACCTGAAGTTACCTGGATAGGATGGTGCAGGGACTGCCAGTCTCTTCCCTACCAGAGGTGGGGCTGAAGCCTAGTCTAGGACTGCAGGCTCATCTGGGTGAAGGAAACTGGTTCCTACCATCACCATGACTTTTGGTTAGCCCAGCTTCCCCTCAGGCTGGGGTTGGAGTCAAAATGGTGGCCATTGGACTCTTTCCAGCTTAGACAGGTTCATACTTTACCTGTTCTTAGGGTTAGACTTTAGCAAGCTGAATTTACTAATCAGTAGCTGAAATCATGACCAACCATCTCCTTCTCCCCTGATTTTTGGAAATGGAGCTTCCAATTCCAGCCACAGAATAGCTCCTTGGGTGGCTCATGCTGCCAAAGTAGAATAAACCTTCATGGCTTGGCTGGTAATTTCCTGGAGAGGCTGATGCAGGTCCCTGCAGCTTCTTCCCTGCTGGAGGTGACACTGGTGCCTAGGCTAGAACTGCAATCTGACCTGGATTGAAAGAAGCTGGCCCTCACCAGCTCTGTGATTGTCAGTCCACCCTGCTTCCCCTCATGCCAAGTGTGGAGTGAAGATGGCAGCTACCAGCCTCTTTTTGACATGGACAGTCTCAAACTTTAGTTCTTCTTAGGATACTTCAGCCCACTGAATTTACTCATCAGCAGCTGAAGTTGGTGCCCAACTATCTCTTCCTCCCCATTTTTTGGAAGTGGAGCTTTCAATTCCAGTCATAGAACAGCTTTTGATGTGGCTTGTTCCTTCAGTAGAGGATGGGCACTGGCCTCCGTTGTGTGGAGTGATCTACTTACAAGTTTTCTCTGCAGATGGGCAGTCTCCTCCTTTCATTTCTTCAAGGATGTGGCAGGATGCTCTTCTGGCCTCCTTGAGCCCCCAGATGGATGCTTCACCTAGCTCCAGATAGCTCTGGGTGTTTACTAACTGCCTTGTAGCAGGAGCTGACTCAGGGAGCTCCTTATTCCACCGCCATCCTCCTCATTCTGGAGCCCAGATTTTGAACTTGATAAATAAAGATTATAAATTACTAGTTTTAATATGCTCTATGAGTAAAAGGAAAATATGAGAATTATGTCTCACCAAATAGAGAATATTAATAAAGAGATAGAAAGTAGTAAATCAACAGAAATAAAAACTTTGCATTTGAAAAGTCCAATCAGTGATATGAGAACTTATCTGGAGGTGGTCAACAACACTTGGCTCCCTGTTGAAAGACCTGAATAACTCTCTGAGCAGCTTGGTGTGTACACCTTTCCTATTTCAGCCCTTCCTCTCCCAGATCATGCCCTTGCCAAAAGATGTAGCAGTGAGACCTTCTAGTTTTCACATGAATTTTACTGGTCAGTAGTGATGTTGAATGAATGTTTATATCTTTGCTCATGCTTAACTCACTGCAGGTCCTATGACTTATGGTATACAGATGAAGGGACATGGTGAATTATTAGTTCTTTCAGAGACCTCCATTTCCTTCTGAGATCCAAAAACTTTACCCAGCCTGAACAAAAATCCCCCAAAGGAGAGACACAGCTCTGTTCTCAGAGATATTCCACATCCTTTCCTCTGAGTCTCCTCAAGACTTACAGGAAAATGATGTCTCTCCATTAAGGGGAAGAATTAATCCCTCTTTTCTGTGACCCCAGTATCCCTCATAGGATCCCACAAATCCTACATATCTAAGTCAGCCAAATGTCTTCATGTTACATAAATTAATCTACCCAATCTCACAAGAGAAGTAGGTGATTGTTTTTCCAGTCAAGCCCCTTATTGATGTCAAGTAAATTTGAAAATTGGTTTTTCCATTTCTGTAAGAAAAAAATAAGGCTGCCAGGATTTTTATAACTATTATATTGAATTTGTAGTTCCCTGTGTGTAGTATTGATATTAGAGCAGTAATGAGTCCCATCATCCATTAACAATGGTTGTCTTGCCCTATGTATATGTCTTCTTAAATTCTTTCATGTATGTATGCCAGTTATTCAAGTCTTCACCCTTTCATTATATTCATTCTTAGATATTTTATTTGTTAGAGGCTAAATGAATGGATTTTCTTTTAAAAATCCATTTCATATTATCTTCTGCTATATAAACAAAATGGACTTTTGAGTGCATGTCTTGTAGAATGCAAGTTTGCTTAATGTCCATTTCTTCCAGTTGTATTGTGGATTCCTTGGGACTGTCTGTTGAAAGCATTCTTTCATCTGTGTATAAAGATAGTTTACTTCTTCCATTCCAATTTTGATGACTTTATTTCTTTTTATTGCCTAATTCCCTGGCTAGAATTTCCAGTACAGTGTTCAATGGCAGTGATGAAAATGAACTAATGTATCTTGTTCTTGACCTCATGGGAAAGACATTCAGTATTTTATTATTGCTTATTTTAGCAGTGGGTTATTTAGATGCAGCTCAGAACAGAGTGGAATGAGTTCCACAAATGACCATCCACTCAGAGAGAAGCAGAAAATCCCCAGGATATAGGATGCTTGGGAGTGCATTTCTGAAGTCCTGGAATGTGAGCTAATTGTAGAAGATCTATATTTGTATGGTTTTGAATTACATGTTTCTTACTAATGAACTTGTGTTCAAGTTTTAATAATAAGAGCATGACAGAATATACATAAATGTTTGTGTTCTTAAATTTTAAAAATTCAGTAAACCCTATTAAATGAATTTTTCTTTCTAGAGGTTATAAAAGTGTTTTTTTTTTAAACCATAGCAAGAACAAGTATTAACCAGAATCCTTGAGGACCATGAGAAATATAAAGATTACTTTGGGGGATGTCAGTATATGTGCCTGGTGATAGATATAAAGCCATATAGCGGTAATATTGTAGTCCAGATATAAATGACACTGAACCTATGTGATTGTGAATCTGAAGCAATAGATATTTTTAAAAATTGGTTGAATATAGACTGCCATTGCTAATACCAAGTATGTATGAAAATATATTGATATAAAATTAAAAACTGTAGTCAAATGACTCAGTACAAAAAAGAAATTTCATGATAAAATATATATAAGAAACTAAAATCTAATGATTGTAGGAATACAATACATATAAATATGCAATAATAAGATAATTCTGAAATGAAATCTAATGTAACTTATTGAAATAACCTATAGATAATTGATTTTGAAAATATATAGACATTCATAGAGAATGACAAGATTTTGCCAATGTAATAATGCTTCTCCTCAATAGAGTACATTAAAAGGAATATTTGGTAGTCAGATAGAGAAAGAAAATGAACAATAAAAGGTGCAATAGAGGTAATGAGAGTGAGGACCCATTTTTTTTTAATTGACTTTGTAATAATATTACATCAAAAATATATATGTGAGGTCCCATTCAACCCCACTCCCCCACACCCCCTCTCCCCCCCAAAACACTCGTTCCCATCATCATGACACATCCATTGGATTTGGTAAGTACATCTTTGGGCACCTCTGCACCTCATAGTCAATGGTCCACATCATGGCCCATACTCTCCTCCATTCCATCCAGTGGGCCCTGTGAGGATTTACAATGTCCGGTGATTGCCTCTGAAGCACCATCCAGGGCAGCTCCATGTCCCAAAGACACCTCCACCTCTCATCTCTTCCTGCCTTTCCCCATACCCATCGTCCACCATGTCCACTTTTCTCAATCCAATACCACCTCTTCTATGTGGACATTGGATTGGTTGTGTCCATTGCACCTCTATGTCAAGAGGAGGCTCAAATTCCACATGGATGCTGGATGCAATCCTCCCATTTTCAGTTGTAATCACTCTAGGCGAGGACCCATTTTTAAGAGTGGTAGAAGTAGAGAATCCAGAAATATCAGGAAGAAAGTTGCATAATTTAAAAAATTTCATTAAAAGTCTAGGAAAAGAAACAGATCTCTGCTTTCGCTGAAGCTATTTTGAATCTCAATTTTGCCTATAATGTTTTAAAATTGTATGCATACCAACAGAAAAATTTCATGTTACTTTCAAGTACCAAAGTAATATAGGGAGAAAAGGAGCAAGTGCAGAGTAACCCACAACAAATGGATGAAAGTTCTTCATCATGACCTACATCATATACTGACATATAGCTTCTGAAAAGAATATATAAGTCATTAAGAAAATGGCCAGGGGAGCTCTAACACAGTCCCTAAAGGAATAGCAACAATCCCCCAAGTGCAATGGCAAAGACCAAAAAAGACTATGACTATGCTTGTGAGCCTGTGCACCTGAAATAAGAACAAGCCCTAGAGCTACAGAGTGCCTAAGAGTTACCTCCTGAGAGCCTCCGTGTTGCTCAAATGTGGCCAGTCTCAAAGCCAAACTCAGCATGTAAATGTGTTGTCTTCCCCCCAGCATGGGACATGACTCCTGGGGATGAGCCTCCCTGGTGCTGAGGGATTACTACCAAGTACCAGCTGATGATGTAACTAGAAAATGACCTTGAATAAAAGGGTCAACTCAGACCAGCAGAATGTCTCAATCTACATATAATACCAGGAGTTAAAAATACATGTTGACCTGAAGAAAAGGGGGAAATGGAAAGGACAAATGAGTTTATATGACTATGAGTCTCCAAAAAGAGGTGGGAGGTTATCAGAGGGGTCACCCTTATGCATGCCTCAGCAGAGTCCCAGAGACAGATAAAGTAGATACAACCTGAGGTATTGGTTCTTCTGAGGGCTACAGAGACCCACAGGTTCTATGGTCATGGGAGATGGAGTTCAGTGCCATACCAGTTGCCCCTACTTTGGAATTTGTGTTTTTGTGTGATGGAGCTGGACTCAGATGTGATCATGGTCCACAAGTCTCTCCTGTTACTTTTACTGGAACTGTAGTTGTTGCTGGGGTTTAATGTATACCCAGGGACCTGAGTCTCTGGACTGCCCATGTGATAGCCAGGCCCTGAGCCTCAACAGACTTGCAGCTCCTACACTCTGGTTTATTGGACTTATCCCACTCAGCTAACATGGAGTTGAAGAAGGTCAACCACCACACAAGGGAGCCAAGAGTGCCTACAACTGAAAGCAGGAGGATTGCATCCAGCATCCATGTGGAATCTAAGCCCCCTCTTGATATCGATGTGGAGTGGACACAACCATTCTAAGGTCCACAGGATGGAGGAATAGAGTATAGATTGGAGTGGACTTATTGATATTCTATTCAAGAACTATTGTGATTAGTAATCAAAGAAAATGTGGCATTGGTGTGGAGAAAGTGGCCATGATGGCTGCTGGGGGTAGGGAGTGGGAGGAAGAGTTGTGATGTGGGGGCATTTTTGGGACTTGGAGTTGTCCTGGTGGTGCTGCAGGGACAGTTACTGGACATTATATGTCCTCCCATGGCCCACTGGGTGGACTGTGGGAGAGTGTGGGTTATGATGTGGACCATTGACCATGAGGTGCAATGGTGCTCAGAGATGTATTCACCAAATGCAATGAATGTCTCATGATGATGGAGGAGGAGGTTGTCATGGTGGGAGGAGTGGGGTGAGGGGGTAGGGGTATATGGAGACCTCATATTTTTTAAAGGTAACATTAAAAAAATAAAGAAAAAAAGAAAATGATGTAAGACATGATAAATTTTAAAAAGCAAAAAAAGAGAAGAAATTAAAAAATAAGAAAAATGGGAATTTAATTCAAAATTGAAATGTAATCTCTAAAAAAATAGGTTGACAAGATAATGCTTAAGTAAAAAGAGAAGGTGAATGGGCCTAAAAATTAAATGGAGAATGTTAAAGATTTGGAAAAAACCTCAGAAGTTGAGGATTGGTTCAGATGATCCAATAGCTGAGCCCTGGGTACCTGAACCAGGAAGTCACCAGGACCATCCCAGTCTGAGGCCTGGCTGGGTACTGAGGTCTGGGTGGGGCCTCCATGTGGGCAGTCCTAGAAGGTGTCCTGCCCCTTTCTCCCATGATGCTCAGCTCCAGGCTGCAGGCCTTGGCAGGTGGTGTCCAGGTTCCTTCCGCCAGGCCTTTGGTGATGTCTGTGGCTCTTCAGGTGCTAGGCTGCCTTGAGCTCTGCACCCTGGAGTGTTTGTGGGAGGTGTTAGTCCTGTGCACTAGGGAGGGTTCAGACCCTGTGCTGAGTTTCTTATCCTTTAATACTGGACCTCCTGCTGCTGGAGTTGGAGGTGGTACATTTGTCTTCGTGGACCTGGGGGACTCCAGATCACTGATTTGTCAATTAAAGTAAGTCCATGAACTGGATTACCATAGAGCTGTTAAACAGGTGGATGAGCTCCAAGATGACTGTGTGCTCCCACTTGTCTAGAGTAGTCCTGGTTTATGTGTGTCCTGCCTTTTCATGTCACTCCCTCTCACTAAGAGTTTCCTAATGTGACTTTATGTTACATGGTCATGATGGTAGGTCTATTTTGGACATTTCTTTAAGAAACATAGACTTAATGACTGAATAACTTAAGTAAAAAAAATTAAAAAAAAATAGGCTGTACAATCAGATACAGGCATATATACTTCTGCCTGGACAGCCTATCCAGCAAGGAGATGTGTGAAATTGGTAAGTGGGTGTCTGGGCAGGGGAAGAACTAAAGGAACAGGGGCTGGATGAGAGGGAGGCTTACCTTTCATTATGTAGCTTTTTCAACATTTGATTTTTAAAAAAGATTTATTTTATTTATTTCTCTCCCCTTCCCCTCCACCCCAGTTGTCTGTTCACTGTGTCCATTTGCTGTGTGTTCTTTTATTTGTCTGCTTCTGAGTTTGTCAGCAGCACAGGAATCTGTGTTTCTTTTTGTTGCATCATCTTGGTGTGTCAGCTCTCTGTGTATGTGGCACCATTCCTGGGCAGGCTGCCCTTTCTTTCATGCTGGGTGGCTCTCATTATGGGGTGCACTCCTTGTGCGTGGGGTTCCCTATGCAGGGGACACCCCTGCATGGCAGGGTATTCCTTATGCACATCAGCACTGCATGTGGGCCAGCTCCACATGGTTCAGGAGGCCTGGGGTTTGGACCACGGACCTCTCATGTGGTAGGCAGATGCCCTATCCACTGGGCCAAGTCCACTTCCCTCAACACTTGATTTTTATTAGTAATATCTTTTCCTTGTTTTGCCATTAGGATAATGTTGGCCTCCTTAAGAGTGTTAGGAAATGTTCCCTCTGCTTTATTTTCTGAAAGAGGCTGTGGAGAATTGGTTTTATTTTTCCTTAAATGTTTGGTAGAATTTGCCAGTGAACTATCTGAACCAGGTCTTTTCTTTTTTGGAATGTTATTAATTATTGATTCAAATTTTTAATGGCTACAGGGCTATTCTGATTATATATTTGTTTTTGTGTGAGTTTTGATAGTTTGCCCCTCTCAAGAACTTTTGAGTGATTACATCTAAGTTATCAAATTATTGGACCTAGGGATGTTCATAGTCTTGTCTGATTATCCATTTAATGTCTGTGGAACCAGTAGTGATGACCCCTCTTCTATTCCTGGTATTAGTAATTTTTATCTTCTCTATTTTTTATGTTTGGTTAGCCCAGCTAGAGGCTTATCAGTTTGATTAAATCTTTTCAAACAACAAACTAATGCTTTAGTTTGGGAATACATTTTCATTTCTATGTGGTCAATGTACAGGAGTACACTTGCTGGGCTGTATGATAAGTATATATTTAGTTTTATAAGAAACTGCTAACTAGTTTTCAGAGTGACTATACCATTTTACATTCCCTTATGCAATGTATGAGAGATTCAGTTTCTCTGCATCCTCACCAGCATTTGGTGTTGACACCAACAGCATTTTAGTTGTTTTAATCATGTGTAGTTATATATCATAATGGTGTAGTTTGCATTTCCCTAATGGCTAATTATGCACAGCATCTCTTGAAGTTATTTCCCATCTATTTATCTTCTATGGTGAAATGTTTGCTCATATATATTGCCCATTTTCTAATAGGATTGTTTTTTCATGGTTGAATTTTGACAATATTGGAAATTCTTTTCATTTATTCTATATGTCTGTGTTTTTTTGTTTTTATTTTTGTTTTTGTTTGTTTTTTTTTTTTTGGTGTCAGGGCAGGGGTTGAACCCAGGACCTTGTAAGTGGGAAGCCAGTGCTCTACCACTAAGCCACATTGGCTCCCCTGAATTTTTTTTTTCATTTCTTTGCTTGTTTTTTCTTTTTGTTTATTTTAGCAAGTACCTGCAACTGAACCCAGAACCTCCCATGTGGGAAGCAGGCACTCAACTCCTTGAACCACATCCACTGCTAATATTCTAGATACCTGTTCCAGATATCAGCTCCAGATATTCTAGGTATCTGTTCTTTCTTTGTCATAGTTAAGTTTGCAAATATTATTCCCCGTCTGTAGTTTACATTTATAGTTTTTTTTTTTTAGATCTGCAGTTTTAAAATTTGGTGAAGACCAATGTATCATTTTTATTTTTTATGGATCTCATTCAAAGCACTCTTCCTTTGGAATCTCTTTCCATGTTTTCAAATATCAAATAGTTTTGATGATACCCCAGTCTTTCTCTTGCCTAGCATGACAATTCCATTGATTCTTCTGCTTCAGTGTCACAATTTTAAAAACTTTTGTTTCCCTTATTTTTAAAGGAGCATAGATGTTCCATAAAAAATATCAGGGATACCCATATACCCTACCGCTACTCCCTCCCCCTAACACTTTTCCCCAAGAACATCATCATTCATTAATGTGGTCCATTTGTTTCACATGACGAAAACATTGAAGCATTGTTGCTAAGCATGGTCTATAGTTTACATTATGTTTCACACTTTGCACAGCACATTTTTATAAGTTTTGAGAAAATGTATAGTGACTTATATCTGTTATTGTAGTATCATGCAAAATTATTCCAGTGTTTCAAAAATACTGCATGTTATACCTATTCTTCCCTTTCCCTCCCCTCAGAACTTCTTGTGTCCACTGTCTTTATATCAGTGTTACAAGTTCTTACACTATTAGAATAATAATAGTCTCCTTTAATCCATAGTTGTGTTCCTCCTGTTTGTTCATTCCTCTTTCTTTTGGAGTTGAGTTGTGTCACTTTCTTACCCCACATCATTCCAGCACCAACTACTTCAAATATGTGCAAGACCTGACCACCCATTTCCCTAAGTGCTACTGCTCTGTCTCATCCACCATATCACTTGCCTGGACTACTGTGGTAGCTCCCTAACTGGTCTGCCTTTGACCTGCTTGCCACTGTGGTCCATTCTTACCTAGCAGCCAGAATGATCCTGTTGAAACCTAAGGCAGGTCTTGTCTCTTGTTTCTCTTTACTGAAACCCCCATGCATTCCCAGCTTACAGTAAAATGCAATGGTATTACACTGGACTACAAGAACCTCCACAATGTGTGCCCCAAGTTTTAAAAGCAGTTTTGAGATACAGTCACATACCGTATAATCTATCCAAAGTGTACTTTAGTATAATCACAGATTTGTGCATTCAACACCACAATCAAGTTTAGAACATTTTCATCACTCCTAGAAGAAAAGCCCTATGTCCCTTAGAAATCACCTCTCAATACCTCTATCAATCCCCAGTCCTACATACATAACCACTAATCTCATTCCATCTTTATACATTTATTTATCTTTACATTTTATGTTAATGAAATCATAAACTATGTAGTACTTTGTGTGTAGTTTCTTTCACTTAGCATAATGCTTTCTTAAATTATTGCAATTTTTTTAAATTAGGAAAGTTGTATGTTTACAGGAAAATCATGTAAAAAATACATTGTTCTCATGTTTCCCTCTGTTGTTGACTCTCTGCATTAGTGTATTACCTTTGTGAGGATTGATGAAAGAATATAAGATATTAGTGATAACTATAATCCATAGTTTACATTAGGTAGGTTTTTTTAATCTACCTTCCTATTATTAACAACATAAAATAGTATCAGACATTTGATATAATTCATGAAAGAACAATTTTATATATGTACTATTAACCTCAGTCCATCATCCACAACAGTATTCACTTAATTAAACAATCCCATGTTTTGGCTTCTAATTTTCCTTTTCGTAAAATATATGACCTTAAACTTCTTCTCTCAACCACATTCACAAATGTAATTCACTGTAAGATCCTGCCATCACCACTATCCATTCCCAAACACTTATAATCAACCTAAATAGAAATTCTGCACAATTTAAGCATCAGCTCTCCATTCTCTACTCCATTCTATCTCTTGGTAACTTATATTATAGATTCTAACTCTATGATTTTGTTTATTATAATTCTTTCATATCAGTGAGATCATACAATATTTGTCCTTTTGTGCCAGGTTTATTTTACTGAATGTAATGTCCTCATGGTTCATCCATGTTGTCTCATGCATCAGAATTTCTTTCTTAGAGCTGAATAATATTCCATCATATATATTTACCATATTTTGCTTATCCATTCTTCTGCTGATAGTTATTTGGCTTCTACTTTTTCTCTATTGTGCTCTGAACATTGGCATGCAAATACTTGTCTGAATCTCTGCTTTCAGTTCTTTTGGATACATATCCAGAAGTCGGATTGCCAGGTCATATGGTAATTCTAAGTTTAACTTTTTGAGTTTCTGCCAAGCTGTTTTCCACAGCCAGTGCATTATTTTATATTCCTACCAACAGTGTACAAGTTTTCCTAATTATATGCATCCTCGCCAGCACTTGCTATTTTCCAATTTTAAAAATAATAGCCTTTTGTATGGGTGTGAAGTGATAACTCATCATGCTTTTGATGTGCCTTTCCCTAATGGCTAATGGACTTGAGCAGCTTTTCATATGCTTATTTGCCATTTGTATATGTTCTTTGTAGAAATGTCTATTTGAATACTTTGCCCATTTTTAATGAGTTTCTTTGCCATGCCCTCCTCCCTTGGAGGTTACCCAGTGACTCAAGCTCTGTCTTCCTTCTCCACTTTTCACTGGCTATTTCCTTGATGTGGAAATAGCCCCTCATCGGTTGGCTGCTTCCTCCTCCTCCTTGATCCCCAGCTCTAGTTTTGTGTTCTCTGACATAGGTAACTTTTTCTTTTTTTTAGGTACCAGGACTGGGCATTGAACCTGGGGCCTTGTATGTGGGAAGCTGGCACTGAACCACTGAGCCACATAGGCTCCCTTGAGTTGGTTTATTCATTTGTTTGCTTGTTTTTAGAAGGCACCAGGAACCAAACCTGGGGCATCCTATGTGGGAAGCAGATGCTCAACTGCTTGAACCTCATCCACTCCCAGCATCTTTCTTACCTGCTCTGTTATCCTAACACTGACCCCTCAAGTTGTATTTGCTAATTCTTTATTTCTTGCTCACTGGATTGTAAATCACTCCCATAAGGCTTACATTCATCTCTCCCTGCCCTGTGCCTAGTACAGGGTCACATACACAGTCATCACTCACTCACTGTTTAATAGAGTATAAAGAGTGGAGATGGTGGCTCTTTCCACTGTCTCTACGATGAGTCTTCTGGCTGGGGAGGTGGTTTCAGTCCATCATATTTGCAGCCCTTGGATGTAGTTGAGGCTCACCATGGGCTTTGAGGGCAGCCCAACTTGGGTGGAACTGTGACTCTTGTGGAGTCATATGCACAGTGGGTTAGCCTAAAGTCAGACTTCCCTGTACTTAGATCCTGGCATGTACTTGGTGAGTCACTTCAGGGAAATCTTTATACCTATTGAGATCTTTGTACCTATCCCTCATTTGTAAAATGGTGATAAAAAAAGCCATACCTAATTTTTAGACTTTATTTTATAAATCTAATTTTAGCTTGCCTGACTCCCCAAATAGCCTCCTTCCTTCCCTATTATGCAGAAAGGAAACTGAACAACTCAGTGGGTCCCATGCTTTTTAAAATTAAAAAAAAAAAAGCGAAGCGGACTTGGCGCAGTGGTTATTGCACCCGTCTACCACATGGGAGGTCCGCAATTCAAACCCCGGGCCTCCTTGACCCGTGTGGAGCTGGCCCATGTGCAGTGCTGATTCATGCAAGGAGTGCCATGCCAAACAGGGGTGTCCCCGCATAGGGGAGCCCCACGCGCAAGGTGTGCGCTCCGTAAGGAGAGCCGCCCAGGACGAAAGAAAGTGAAGCCTGCCCAGGAATGGTGCCGCATATATGGAGAGCTGACACAACAAGATGATGCAACAAAAAGAAACACAGATTCCCATGCCGCTGACAACAACAGAAGCAGGCAAAGAACACGCAGCAAATAGACACAGAGAAAAGACAACTGGGGGGGGGGAGAAAGAAATAAATAAATCTTTTTAAAAATTTATTGATGTATATCTCTCATACATAAGCATACATAAACAATAAGTATATAATAATAGTTGGGAGTTTAAAAAACAAACATATAGCATCACACAGAACTCTCATACCTCATCCTACCACCAATACCTTGAAGTGTTTTTAAACACTTTTAACTAATGATTAAAGAACATTGTCAAACTATTACAACTAACCAAAGTATTTTCCCCCAACCCACCCTATTATTATCTTTATATCATTTATATATGATTATACATAAACAATAAGTATGGTAAAAATTGTGGGCTTACAAAACAAATGTATAACATCATACAGAGGTCACATACATCAACCCTCCATCAACACCTTGAATTTTCATGAGACGTTTGTTACAAATTATGAAAAATTATTATCAAAATCTTATAGTCCTTATCTTACATTTGGTACATTTTCCCCCCAATCCACCCTCTTATTACTTTTTAAAGTATATTTTTATGGAAGAAGTTATAAACTTATAATCATCCACATGTGCAGAATTCCCAAACTACACCCCACTATCTGAACATTTGTTACAGACAAGAATATCATCTGATTGTTACCATGTCCATAGTGTACATTTGGCACACATACTCCACACTGCCCCATTATCAACACAGTACATCTTTGGCATAGATGCAAGAATATTATATTATTGCTGCTAACCACAGTCCAAAGGTCCCTCTAATTGTATTTTTCCCATGTTTCTCCACATTCCCACCACCTTGCAGTAGTGATGTACATCTGCTTTAGCTAACAAAGGACACTCTTGCATCTGTACCATCAAACACAATTCTCATTCACCTCTTGGTTTACTGTGCTATTTAGTTCCTAGATTATTCTCTAGCATTCTGTCAATTGACATTTCATACCTAGACTAACATTTTCAACCACATCCCCATTTATAAACTAGCTTTTACTCACTATGTATTACCATCCTCTCTATACTTTTCCACACTTTTATAGCAAAGCTAATTAAAACTTCTACATATATTAACCATCAGTAGTCCACATCTCGTTTCTCCTCTTATGTCTTTTAAGAATCCACCACCTACCACCAAGTCTTGAAAATACTTTCCCACAATTTCTTCTAGAAGCTTTATGGTTCTTGCTTTTATTTTTGGGTTTTTGATCCATTTTGAGATAATTTTTGGATAAGGTGTGAAATAGTGGTCCTCTTTCCTTCTTTTGGCAATGGATATCCAGTTCTTTCAGCACCATTTGTTGAATGGATTCTTCTGCCTGAGCTGTGTGGGTTTGACAGGGTAGTCAAAAATCATTTGATCATGCATGTGAGGGTCTGTTTCTGAACCATCAAATTGATTCCATTCGTCTATGTGTCTGTCTTTATGCCAGTACCATGCTTTTTTTTTTACTTCCATAGCTACAAAATATGATATAAAGTCTGGAGATAAGAGTTTGCTTTTCCTTTCTGAGATGTTTCTGGCTATTCAAGACTCCTTACCCTGGCAAATAAGTTTGATATTCATGATTTCAATTTAAAAAATGCTGGTGGAATTTTTATCAGGATTCTGTTGACTCTGTATATCAATTTGAGTAGAATTGACATCTTAATGATATTTAGTCTTCCAATGTGTGGGCATGGAATGTTCTTTGAGTTATTTAGGCCTTTTTTTATGTTTTTAAAATATTGAGCTGCAGTTTTCTGAATACAAGTGCTTTACATCTTTGGTTAAGTTTATTCTTGACTATTTGAGTTTTATCTATCTGTCATATTTTATTTTCACCATTCTTTTGACACTTTAGTTACTTTTATTGATATATTCATTTCTAGACTCTCTTCCAGGCTTCTCTCTCCTGTCTTGACTTTTCAGGCTCTGGCACACCCTTTAATATTTCCTGAAAATCTTGTCTCTTGCTTAGAAATTCTCTCAGTTTCTGTTTATCTGTGAATATTCTACTCTTACCCTAATATTTTTTAAGTATTTATTTATTTTATTTCTCTCCCCTTCCCTTGTCTGTTCTCTGTGTCTATTTGCTGCATGTTCTTCTTTGTCAGTGTCTGTTGTTGTCAGTGGCATGGGAATCCGTGTTTCTTTTTGTTGCATCATCTTGCTGCATCAACTCTCTGTGTGGGCAGCACCATTACTGGGCAGGCTGAACTTTCTTTCACACTGGGCAGCTCTCTTTATGGGGTGCACTCCTTGCACATGGGGCTCCCCTACACAGGGAACACCCCTGCATGGCACGACACTCCTTGCACACATCAGCATTGCCCATGGGCCAGCTCCACTTGGGTCAAGGAGGCCCAGGGTTTGAACCATGGACCTCCCATGTGGTAGACGGATGCCCTATCCACTGAGCCAAGCCCACTTCCTTCACCCTCATTTTTGAAAGACAGTCTTGCTGAATATAAGATTCTTGGCTGAAAGTTTTTCTCTTATAATATCTTAAATATATCAGACCACTGTATTATTACTTCCATAACTTATGGTGAGAAATCAGCATGTAATCATATTGGGTATCCCTTATGTTATGCATTGCTTTTCTCTTTGTCTTTGACATCTGACATTCTGATTAGAATGCATCTCAGAGTTGGTTTATTAAGATTTTTTTTTGATGGGAGTTCATTGTGCTTCTTGGACATGGATATCTATGTCCTTCATAGGGTTTGGAAATTTTTTAACATTATTTCTTCAAATATTCCTTCTGCCCCTTTTCCCTTCTCTTCTCCTCTTGGACATCCATGATATGTATATTTGCGTGTCTTTTGCTGTCATTTAGTTCCTTGATTCCTTGTTCAATTTTTTTCCATTCTTCATCTGTTCTTTTGTATGTTCACTTTCAGAGGCCAGTCCTTTCTTCTGCCTCCTCAAATATGCTATTATATGATTCCAATGTTTTTAAAATTTCATTTATTGACTTTCATTCCCATAAAATCTGCAATTTTTCCATGTATTCTTTCAAATTCTTCTTTGTGCTCATGCAATGTTTTCTCAGTATACTTAATCTCTTTAACCACCTCATTGACTTTAAGGAGGTTTGAACTTCTATAACTAGTTGCCTCAACTCTTGGAGGCTTATCTTGTTCCTTTAACTGGGCCATATCTTCCTGTTTCTTGGTGTGGATTATAATTTTTTGTTGTTGTCTTGGCATCTGGCTTACTAGGGTATTTATTCTGGGTGCAGTTTTTCTCTTAAGTTTAGGGCTTCCTGCTCTTTCTCCCTTGCTGTTTGTGCAGTAGGAACCAAGCATATAGTTGGTGCAATAAGCTGTGAAGGCTTAAGCTGCCCTCCTTACCAAGGGACTGATGAGGTTTCTCCCAACTTTCTCCATTGCCAGGGGTAGGACAGAATCAGAGCCATGTGGAATAATTCAAGTCATGCAGGCCTAGACTGTAGTTGCCCAGAGAGACTGATGAAGCTTCACAGCTCTTTCTCCCCTGCCTGGGGCAGGGATGGAACTGCAGGTGTGGACAGCAGTCTATGGAGTGTGTGTCCAATATGACTGCAGTTGCCCTAGTAGACTTCTAATTATTCAGTCTACATCAGCCAAAGGTACCTGCAGTTACCTGGATAGGCTGGTACAGGGCCTGCCAGTGTCCTCCCTGCTGGAGGTGAGGTTGAAGCCTATGATAAGGCTGCAGGCTGATCTGGATGAAAGAAACTGGTCCTTATGGTCACAGTGATTTTCAGTCAGGCTGGCTTCCCCTCATGCTGGGGGCATAGTCAAAATGGTGGCTACCAGCCTCTTTCTGACTTAGACAGGTTCATACTTTAGCTGTTCTTAGGGTTAGACTTTAACAAGCTGAATTTACTAATCAGTAGTTGAAATCAGTGGCTAACAATCTCTTCCTTCCCTGTTTTTGGGAAAATGGAACTTCCAATTCCAGCCACAGAATAGCTCTTGGGGTGGCTTGTGCTGCCATAGTAAGATATTCACTGGCCTCTGTAGCTTGGCTGGTAATTTCCTGGAAAGCCTAACACAACTTCCTCACTGCTGGAGGTGGGGCTGAGGCCTAGGCTAGAGCTGCAGTCTGATCTGGATGGAAAGATGCCTGTCCTTACCAGCACTGGTATTTTCAGTCTGCCCCACTCCCCTCATGCCAGGTGCAGAGTTAAGAAGGTGGTTGCCAGCCTTTTTCTGACGACAGTATCAAACTTTTGCTGTTCTTAGGATTATACTTTAGCCCACCAAATTTACTCATCAGTAGCTGAAGTTGGTGCCCAGCCATCTCTTCCTCCCCATTTTTGTGAAGTGGACCTTTCAGTTCCAGTTGTGGAACAGCTTGTGCCTCCAGTGGAGGATGGGCACTGGCCTCCATGGTGTCACTTGCTCTACTTACAAGCCTTCTCTGTAGATGGGCAGTCTCCTCCTCCTATTCCTTCAGGGATGTTGCAGGATGCTGTTCTGGCCTCCTGGAGCCCCCAAACAGGTGCTTCAGCTAGCTCCAGAGAGCTCTGGGTGTTTACTAACTGCCCTGTAGCAGGAGCTGACTCTAGGAGCTTCTTACTCCACTGCCATCTTGCTGGTTGTCCAGTCCTATGCTTTTTTTAAGACAAATTGACCAGGAATATTTCATATCTTAGACATATGCATTTCACTGCTTACAGAGCAGAGGTGAGTTTTCTTCCCTTGTTCACTCTGGTCCTAGGGCCTTGATGCCAGACCCACACTCTTTAGATGAAGCTGTGATTTGTCTAAACCTTAATTAGAAGCAAAAAATAAATAAATCAGCTTCAAAACACTAAATATATCACATGTGCTTTATTGGGTGTACTAGTGATGATGCAGCCTGTTCCACAGTCAGAGTCCCCTTCCCTAGGCCCACTGTCTTGGGCCTCCACCTGTCTCTCTCCCTCCCCAGGGCCTCTTCTCCCCAGGCTCCCTGTCTACCAATCCCTTCCCCAGGCCACTTTTACCCTGGGCACCCCAGATGTCCTTTCCCTGGATCCACTATATCTGGACTCCCAGACATTAAAGTCAAATCACGTTTTTAAAAAAAGGTTTTATTTATTTATTTATTTTTCCTCCCCCCACCTCAGATCACATTTTTAATATTTAATTTTTAATATTTCATACTCAGGTTTCATTTATTTTGCTGCTTTCCCCACCCCATTAGCTGGGACATAAGAAACTTTAAAGAGTTAAACCTGGCTTCATCTGTCTCCAATTATACAAGTCAATGGCTTCTCTATACTTGATTTACAGAGCAGAGATATATTATCAGGTTTTATTTATAAGACATCTCTAAGATTGACAAGGAAAATGGGAAGGGCAGGAGGCACCTATGGGCAGCTGTGGGCTCAGCCGGCTCCACATCTGGAGGGGTCAGGTCATCACCTCCTGTCCTGCCCAAGTAATCTGGCTACTGGGACCCTACCAGATGATAGCCCAAACCCCCAACTTCAGGAACAAAACTGCAGGGAATGCAGAGGAAATGGAAACTTTTATCTTTGTGACTCCAACTGGCTCTAGGAGTGAAGAGAACAGGGGTTGGTTTGTATAACACATTTAAATTGGGCAATCCCAGATTCAGCCTGAAGGAAAGTGGACAAGACTCCTTTTTTTTTTTTAATTTATTTTATTTCTTTCTCCTCCCACCTTGATGTCTACTTTCTGTGTCCATTTGCTGTGTGTTCTGTGTCTGCTTGTATTCTCATTAGGCAGCTCCAGAAACCAATTCTGGGACCTCCCAGAGTGTGAGACAGGTGACCATTCTCTTGTGCCACCTCAGCTCCCTGCTCTGCTGTGTCTCTTATTGTCTCTCCTCTGTGTCTTTTTGTTGTGTCATCTTGCTGCACCAGCTCTCCACATGAGGCAGCACTCCACATGTGCCAGCTTGCCTCATGGGCCAGCTTGCCTTCACCAGGGGACCCTGAGCATCAAACCCTGGACCTCCTATATGGTGAGTGGGAGCCCAATTGCTTGAGCCACATCCACTTCCCAAGGCTGCTTCTCGAGGTTCCGCTCCCTCAGGCCAGCTTTTGCCTCTTAGACCTGAGATGGTGGAGCCCCACCTGGAGAGAATTGAATAAGCTGAGGGCCCACAGTTCTGTCTCATGCAAAGCCCTGCCTTGTGATGACTGAACCCTGAAGGCAAGGCTATTCCTGGTGGGTTGGTGGGAATAAAGGGATGGATGTGCATGTAAATCCAGTATGGGTTTGAGAGGTGCTGGGCCCTCCACGGGAAGGGGCCCTGCCATGGCAGGTCCCTGGGTGTTGGGCAGCTTGTAGGGGCATTAGTACCTCCAAACACAAGGTTTCTCTTAGGGGTGCTGGCTCCCACGATGGCAATAGGGGTGCTCTGGCTCCAGGGCCCCAGGGCTTCAGGCCTAAGCTTACTCCATAGCAATTTGTAGTGTGGGCCCCCCTCCATTCTGCTTTTATACTGAGTGCTTGAATGTTGGAGCACAGATCTGTGACCTCCACTTGGTTCCCAAAGCTCCTATGTGCTGCTGAAATCCCCGACCTGGAGTCAGCTGGAGTGGTGCTACCAAATGTTGAGCCTTGAAATTGGTCACAGCACAGGGTACGTTGGAGGTGTATGCAAAATCAGATGCATTGGCTGTGCCAGAGAACACAGTAGGGGTGGACCCATAGGCCAGCTGGAGCCTGGCTTGAGTGCCCAAGGTGGAACTTGTGGGTATCAACCCTCCAACGTTAACTGGTGCTGTCCAGGGGTGGCTGGCCTTGAGAGGTTGAGGTGGGAGCTGCCAGATTTGCAGACTGGAAAGAATGGTCAGAGCTGATGGCTCCATGAGGCTGCCCACCAGGGACTCCAAATAGGGACTGTGGGGTGACTCTAGGGTTAAAGGGGTCTTTACACTTTGGGGTGGGGTTGCAGAACCCAAGTGTGGGCAGGCTGGGGGTGTCTGTGGCTAAGGCAGTGCTGCCACTTGGGGTGTCTGAAGGGCGTGGTCAGATGGGAAGAAGGTGGCACTGGAGCCAGCTGGAGGCCCACAGAGCAGTAGGGGGGGAGGGATGTCGTATTCATCAGGGTGACCCCAAGGTTGGAAGATGGCAGGAAACCAAGTCTGCAGGTATGCTGGTTGTGAGTGATTGTGGATTTTTTTCCCCCATTTTTCTTCATTTATTGAAGTATATCACTCATACATAAAATATATAGGCAATAAGTTTATTGTAATTTTTGTGAACTTACAAAGCAAACATACATAACATCATACAGGGGTCTCATACCTCACCTTACCACAATCAATTCAGTTCCATTGGTCTATGTATCTGTTTTTATGCCAGTACCATTGCTGTTTTTAACCACTGTAGCTAGGTAATATGGTTTAAAGTCCAGAAGTGAGAGTGTCCAAAAGTGAGAGTCCTCTGACTTTGCTTTTCTTTTTTACGATGTTTCTGGCTATTCAGGACCCCTTCCTTACCCTTCCAAATAAATTTCCATTCATTTTTAAAATGCTGGTGGAATTTTTATGAGGAATGCACTGAATCTGTATATCATTTTGAGTAGAATTTACATCTTAGTAACATTTAGTCTTCCAATCTGAGCATGGAATGTTCTTCCAAAGATTTTGGTCTTATTTCTTTTAACAATGAGTTGTGGTTTTCTGAATACAAGTGCTTTACAACATGGGTTAAGTTTATTCATAAATATTGAGGTTTTATCAGTCATATTTTACTTTCACCACTCTTTTTACACTTTCAGCTACTTTTACTAATATAATCTTCATTTTTAGACTCTCTTCCAAACCTTTCTTTCCTGTTTTTTCTTTTCAGGCTGTAACACACCCTTCAATATTTCCTGCAAAGCTAGTCTTTTGGTTATAAACTCTCTCCATTTCTTTTTATCAGTGAATATTCTAAACTCACCCTCAATTTTTAAAGACAATCTTGCTGGATATAAGGTTCTTTTCTGGCAGTTTTTTTTCTTGCAGTATCTTAAATATATAATAACTGTCTACTTGCCTCCATGGTTTCTGATGAGAAATTGGCATTTAATCTTATTGGGTATCCCTTATGTGTTATGCATTGCTTTTCTTTTGCTGCTCTCAGAATTCTTTCTTTGTCTTTGACATTTGACATTCTGATTAATATGTGTCTCAGTTGCTATTCAGATTTATCCAGATGGGAGTGTGTTGTGCATCTTAGATGTACATATCCATGTCCTTCAATAGGGTTGATTAATTTTCTACCATTATTTCTTCAAATATCCCTTTTGCCCTTTTACTCTTCTCTTCCTGGTCTACCCATGACACATATGTTTGCATGTCTCTTGCTATCATTTATTTCCCTGAGACCTTGTTTAATTTTTCCCATTCTTTTTTATCTGTTCTTTTGTATGTTTGTTTTCAAAGGCCATTTCTTCAAGCTCACCAATCTTTATGCCTCCTCAAATCTGTTATTTTATGATTCATGTGTATTTTTAATTTCATTTATTGTGCCTTTCATTCCCATAAGATCTGCTAGTTTTCTATGTATGCTTTCAAATTCTTCTTTGTGCTCATGCAGTGTCTTCTTAATATCCTTAATCTCTTTAGGCATCCATTGAATTAGTTAAGGAGATTTGTTGGAACATCTCTGATTAGTTGTCTCAACATCTTTATATCATCTGGAGGCTTATCTTGTTCCTTCAACTGGGCCATAGCTTCCTGTTTCTTGGCATGGATTGCAGTTTTTTGTTGGTGTCTTGGCACCTGGCTTACTAGAAGTATTTATTCTGGGTGCAGTTCTCTTTTTAGTTTAGTGCTTCTTGCCCTTACTCCCTTGCTTGTTGTGTAGTAGGAATCAAGGATGTAGTTGGTGCTTTAAGCTGTGAGGCTCAAGTTGCCCTCATTTCCCCAGGGACTGATGAAGCATGTCCCAACTTTCTCCTTTGCCAGGTGTAGGGACAGAGCCACAGCTGTGTGTGATAATCCAAGTTTTGCAGGCCTTAATTGTAGTCACCCAGAGAGACTGATGATGTCTCAAGTCCTTTTCTCCCCTGCCTATGGAGGAGTGGAGCTGCAGGTATGGGCAATAATCTATTCCATGCATGTCCAAAATGATTGTATTTGCCCCAGTAGAGTTCCCACTATTCAGTTTCCCCACTGAATGTACCTGCAGTTACCTGGAGACGGTGGTGAGGACCCACCTGCTTCTTTCCTGCTAGAGGTGGGGCTGAAGCCTTGGCTTGGCCTGCAGGCTGATCTGAGTGAAAGAAGCTGGTCCCTACCAGCCAGTGATTTTCAGTCAGCCCAGCTTCACCTTTGCTGGGGGCAAAGTCAGAATGGCCTACTGGCCTCTTTCTGACTTGGATAGGTTAAAACTTTAGCTGTTCTTAGGATTGTACTTTAGGTGGCCAAATTTACTAATTAGTAGCTGAAATCAGTGGCCAACCATCTCTTCATTCCCTGTTTTTGGGAAGTAGAGCTTCCAGTTCCAGTCACAGAGGAGCTCCTGAGATGGCTTGTACCACCAGTGTAGTATGATTACTGGCATCCATGGTGTGGCCTGTATTTTTCCAGAGAGTCTGGCAAAGGTACCCCCAACTTTCTCTGGAAGTGGGACTGGGTCTTGGGCTAGAGCTGCAATCCAATCTGGATGGAAAGAAGCTGGTCCCTACCAGCACTGGGCTTTTTAGTCCATTTGCCTCCCTTGTGCATGGGGTGGAGTTAAAATGGTGGATACCAGTCTCTTCTGACTTGGATATATTTAAATTTTAGCCATTCTAAGGATTATACTTTAGCCTGCCAAATTTACTAATCAGTAGCTGAAGCTGGTGCCCAATTGTATCTTCCTGCCCACTTTTGGGAAGTGGAGCTTCCATTTCCAACTGCAGAATAACCCCGAAGTGGTTTGTTCCTCCAGTGGAGGATGGGCACTGGCCTCTAGGGCATAGGGTGATTTACTTATGAATCTTCTCTGCAGATGAGAAATCTCCATCACTTCAATCATTATTAAAGTATTTTAATTCTTTTCATAATAATAATAATAATAAACCAGACAAGAATGGTGAAAAATGAAAGAACCCGGATTGACTTTGTATTATTAAATTGAAATTGTTTCCTATCTACTTTTTGCTGGATTTTGATTGTATTTCATATTCAAAATCAAGCCACAGTTTCAGTTCTCAATAGGATTATCTATAATATAAACAGAACACACAAAGTTAAGTAAAAACAGTACCTTGTTGTATCACGTATTTACACATTGTCCTGGGAGAACAAAATGGAGAAAATATTTGTCTTGGGGCAACACGTGATCATCTCAATACATGTAAAAAGAGGGCATTTGACAAAATACAACATCATTTCCTGATAAAAACCTTCCAAAACATAGGAATAGCAGGAAACAATACAATAAAATACATATATGAAAAATTGAAAGCTTTCCTGCTTAGATGAGGAATAAGAGAAGGGTGTCCACTCTGTCCACTGTTATTCAATATTGTGCTACAAGTTCTGGATAGTTCTGGATAGAGCCATTAGGCAAGGAAAAAAAAAAGGTACCCAAATAGGAAAGGAAGATGTAAAACTCCCTATTCACTGATGATATAATCCTATAACTAGTACATTCCAAAAAATCTACAACTACACTCCTAGAACAAATAGAGAATTTCACCAAAGTGGCTTGATACAAGGCTAATTCACAAAAATCAATAGTGTTTATATACATTATTAATGATAAATTTGAGGGGTAAGTCAGAAAAAATTTCATTTACCATAGTTTCTAAAATAATCAAATACTTAGGAATAAATTAAAACAAGACCATAAATTACCTATATTCAGGAAAGTATAAAACATAGCTAAAAGAAAGAATGATGATATAAATAAATGGAGGAATATTCTGGATGCATAAGTTGGAAGACTAAATATCATTAAGATATCAATTCTATGCAAACTGAACTACAGTTTGAATACAATCCCAATAAAAATTCCAACAGTCATCTTTGTGGAATTGGAAAAGCCAGTTTTTAAAAATGTCTAAAAGGATAAGGGCCAAAATAGCCAAAAATATCTTTAAAAAGAATAAAGATGAAAGATTCTCATTTCCAGGCTTTAAAAGATACTACTATCTTGGTACAGAGGTAATAACAGCTTGGTACTTGAATAAAGACAGACAGATTACCAAATGAAATCAAACCAAGTGCTCAAAACAAGACCTTCAAATCTATGGTTAAGTGATTTTTCACAGGGCTGTCAAAGCTACTCGGCCAGGTCAGTACAGCCTCTTCAACAAATGGTACTGGGAAAACTGGATATTCTTAGTCTAAAGAAAGTGCTCCCTATCCCACACCTTATTAAAAAATGAACTCAAAATGGATAAAATAACTAAATATAAATGCAAGGACAATAAAACTACTAGAACAAAAAAATTAGGTCAGCATCTTTAGTACCTTGTGGTACATGGTGGTTCCATGGAGATTACACCCATAGCACAGGCAATAAAGAAAAAATAGGTAAATAGGACTTTCTCAAAATTGAACACTTTTGTGCTTAAAAAATTTTATTAAGACAGTGAAAAGGTAGCCAACTCAATGAGAAAATATCTTCAGAATCCACATATTTGACAAGGGTTTATTTCCACATTATATAAAGAGATCACACAACTTGACAAAATGGCAAGCAACCCAATTTTTAAAAAGCCAAAAGACTAGAAAACTTTCCAAAGAGGAAATACTAATGGCCAAAATGCATGTGAAAAGATGCTCAACCACCACACCAGGGAGCCAAGAGTGCCTACAACTGCATGCAGGAGAATTGCATCCATCATCCATGTGGAATCTAAGCCCCATCTCAATATAGAGGTGGAGGGGACATAACCATACCAGGGTCCACAGGATGGAGGAATAGAGTATGGATTAGAGTGGACTTACTGATATTCTATTCTGGAACTATTGTGATTAGTAATGGAAGAAAATGTAGCATTAATGTGGAGAAAGTGGCCATGGTAGCTGCCGAGGGTAGAGAGAGGGAAGAAGAGATATGATGTGGGGGTATTTTCAGGACTTGGAGCTGTCCTGGGTGGTACTGCAGGGACAGTTCCTGGACATCATAGGTCCTCCCATGGCCCACTGGGTCGACTGGGTGAGAGTGTAAACTACAATGTAACCACTATCCCTGTGGTGCAGCAGTGCTCCAAAATGTATTCACCAAATGCAATAAATGTGCCACAATGATTAAAGAAGTTGCTGTTGTGGGAAGAGTGGGGTGGGGGGGTGGAGGGTATATGGGGACGTCATATTTTTTTATGTAACATTAAAAAAATTAAAAAGAAAAAAGAAAAATTGGGGTATCAAAAAATGAAAAAATGAAAAAGTTTTGTTTTTGACATTTTGCCTTTCATCACTGCTATAGGTATTGCCCTGTATGTACAGTGGCAAGGCAATTTCTTCCATTTCTTCCTCAGTGTCTACATCCTTTCTTTTTTTCCCTAATTATTAAGTTTTGTCTCACATAAGTTTTAGATCACAGTAATTCACATATACAGTATATGGTACTCCCACATATCCAACATCACTTTGTGCCTTCCCCAGTAATGATCCTTTTATGTGTTCATATTATATTTGCTGCAGCTGATGTACAGATATTGAAACAATAGCTTTCAAACATTGTTCCATTTGAGTTTACATTATGCTTTGTATTTTTGACTATAAAATTTTCTAAATTTTCATCTTATGTTTTACATTATGGTTTGCATTTTAGCCTACAGACAGTTATACATTTTTTGTGTAATTTAACATGTCCTATATCCATAATTGAATGTCTTGTGGAACACTTTTATTGCTGCACAGTTACACTGATTCCATCTATTCAACACCTCTTTCCCCTCCCATCAGGGCCCACCACAACAATCAGTCTTCATTACTTGAAGACCATATTCAGAGATACTTGCAACAATGTTGAGGACTTGACATACTTGACTACCCGAACCCATTGGGAGCCACCAATTCTCTTGAAAGATACAATTCCCTTTGAGAACATCAGTCCTCCCCAGGATGTGTGTATACTTCACTCTCATTGTATGGGTCTCCACCCAATGATACAATGCACTATGACAAAATGAACACTCACACTCCCTAGAAGCCTGCCCTGTGTCAGATGCCTCCCCTTAAGCATCTTAAATAGGTAACCTTCCATATTATATTTTCTAAAGAGTTTTTCTACATTATAATTTTAACAACATACCTGACAATCTCCTATGTTCAAATGTTCCCCCCAATTTCTTGGGCCATCTGCCCCATCCTCCCATCCTTAGCCCCCCTCAAGCCCACAAAGCCCCACCCTATGCCCCCATTTTATCCCTTCCCTGTATAAATACTTACCTCAAGCTTATCATAAATTTCTTTTACATCTCTAGTTAAATTTATTCCTAGGTATTTGATTTTATTTACCATTGGAAATGGTATTTGATTCCTGATTTCCTCCTCAGATTGATCATTATTGGTGTATAGAAATGCTACTGATTTTTTGCTCATTGATCTTGTAACCTGTGGCTTTATTGAACTCATTTATAAGTTCTAGAAGCTTTCTTGTAGACTTCTTGGGGTTTTCTATGTATAGGATCTACATTATCTGCAAATAGTGAAATTTTGACTTCTTCCTTTCCAATTTGGATATGTTTTATGTCTGGTGATTGCCTCAGTGCTTGAACAAGTACTTCTAAGACTATGTTACACAGAATGGGTGATAATGGGCATCCTTGTCTTGTTCCTGATCTTAGAGGGAAAGATTTTAGGATTTTACCATTGTAAATGATGTTAGCTCTGGGTTTTGTTTTTTTTTTTTTAAGATTTATTCATTTATTTTTCTCCCCTCACCCCCCACGCTGGTTGTCTGTTCTCTGTGTCTATTTGCTGTGTCTCCTTTGTCCACTTCTGTTGTTGTCAGCAACATGGGAATCTGTGTTTCTTTTTGTTGCATCATCTTGTGTCAGTTCTTCGTGTGTGTGGCACCATTCCTGGGCAGTCTGCACTTTCTTTCAAGCTGGGTGGCTCTCCTTATGGGGTGCACTCCTCGTGCATGGGGCTCCCCTACATGGGGGACAACCCTGCATGGCATGACACTCCTTGCGTGCATCAACACTGCACATGGCCCAGCTCCACACAGATCAAGGAGGCCCAGGGTTTGAACTGTGGACCTCCCATGTGGTAGATGGATGCCCTAACCACTGGGTCAAGTGTGCCACCCCCCTTCTTTTATATGATATATTACATTAATTGAATTTCTTATGTTGAATCATCCTTGCATACCAGGAACGAATCCCACTTGGTCATGCTGTATAATTCATTAAATGTGTTGTTGAATACGATTAGCAAGTATTTGTTGAGGATTTTCACGTCTACGTTCATTACAGAGATTGGTCTGTAATTTTCCTTTATTGTGGTGTCTTTGTTTGGCTTTGGTACCAGAGTAATCTTGGCATAATAGAATGAATTAGGCAATGTTCCTTCTGTTTCAATTTTTTTGGAAGATTTTAAGCAAGATTGGTGTTAGTTCTTTCTGGAATGTTTGGTGGAATCACCTGTGAAGCCGTCTGGCCCAGGGCTCTTCTTAGTTGGGAGGTTTTTAATGACTGATTCTATCTCTTTCCTTGTGTTTGGTTTGGTGAGATCATCAATTTCCTCTTTTGTCAATGTAGACTGCTTATGTGTTTCTAGGAATTTGTCCATTTCCTCTAAATTGTCCTTGTTGGAATATAGTTTTTCAAAGTATCCCCTCATGATAGTCTTTATTTCTGTGGGTTCAGTGGTGATATCTCCTTTTTCATTTCTTATTTTGTGTATTTGCATCTTCTCTCTTTTTTTCTTTGTTAGTCTAGCTAAGGGTTTGTCAATTTTATTGATCTTCTCAAAGAACCAGCTCTTGGTTTTGTTTATTTTTTCAAGTGCTTTCTTATTTTCTATTTCATTTAGTTCTGCTCTTATCTTTGTTATGTCTTTCTTTCTTCTTCCTTTGGAATTAGTTTTGTTGTTTTTTTTTTTGTTTTTTTTTTTTTTACTAATTCCTCCAAGTGTGCAGTTAGTTCTTCAATTTTAGCTCTTCTTTTTTGATGTATGAATTTATGGCCATAAATTTCCCTCTCAGTACTGCTTTTGCTGCATCCCATAAGTTCAGGTATGTTGTGTTATCATTTTCAATAGTTTCAAGGTAGTTATTAATTTCTTTTGGGATTTCCTCCTTGATGCACTGTTTTTCTAAGAGTATGTTGGTTAAGTTCCATTCTTGGTGCCAAATCTAGGTCCCTGGCCATAGCAGATTTGCAGCTTCATTCCACTGTGGTCAGAGAAATTATTTTGTATGATGTCAATCTTTCTGAATTCATTGAGACTTTTTCTATGGCCTAGCATGTGGTCTATCTTGGAGAATGATCCATGTGCACTTGAGCAGAATGTATATCCTACTATATTTGGGTATAATGTTCCATATATGTCTGTTAGGTCCAGCTCCTCTAATATATTGTTCAAAAGTCTTTGCTTCTTTATTGATTCTCTTTTGAGATGTTCTGTCCAAAGTTGATAGTGGTGTATTAAAGTCCCCCACTATAATTGTAGAGGCATGTATTCCTTCACTTAGTTTGTCCAGTGTTTGCCTCACATATTTCAAGGCTCCCTTGTTAGGAGCATAAATGTTTATGATTGTTCTTTCTTCTTGAAAGATTTTCCCTTTCACTAATATATTGTGTCCATCTTTGTCTCTCACTGTTGTTTTGCATTTAAAGTCTATTTTGTCTGATATTACTATAGCTACTCCTGCCCTTTTTTGGCCATTGTTTGTTTGTAAGATTGTTTTTCAACCAT
The DNA here is from genome assembly GCF_030445035.2 of Dasypus novemcinctus. NCBI lineage: Eukaryota > Metazoa > Chordata > Mammalia > Cingulata > Dasypodidae > Dasypus > Dasypus novemcinctus. Next base: position 114,447,892 of record NC_080685.1, read on the forward strand.
TCACTTTCAACCTCCTTGAATCCCTTGGTCTGAGATGTGTTTCTTGTCAACAGCATATAGATGGTTCATATTTCCTTATCCAATCTTCTGGTCTGAGTCTCTTGACAGGTGAGTTTAATTGTTGACATTCAGTGTTAATGCTTTCAAGGAATTTCTTATGTTAGCCATATTTTCTTTGGATTTGTGTTTGTCATATTTTGTTTTATTTTATCTGTGTTTGTCTTTTTTTGTTGCTCTTACACTCTGCTCCAACTCTATCTTTCTTGTTTTTTTCTTTCTTCCTGCAGAACTCTCTTTAGTATTTCTTGAAGGGCAGGATTCTTGTTGGCATACTCTCTTAGTTTCTGTTTATCTGTAAATATTTTGAACTCTCCATCATTTTTGAATGCTAACTTTGTTGGGTAGAGTATTCTTGGTTGGAAATTTTTTTCTTTTAGGACCTTGACTATGTCATATCACTGCCTTCTTGCCTCAATGGTTTCAGATGAGAAGTCAGTGCTTAATGTTATGGAGCCTCCTTTGTATGTGATCGCTCTCTTTTCTCTTGCTACTTTTAGTGTTTTCCCTTTGTCTTGGTTATTGGATAATTTGACAAGTGTATGTCTTGGGGTAATCCTGTTGAGATGTATGCTGTTTGGGGTGCATTGTGCTTCCTGAATAATGTACATCCATTTCCCTCAATAGGTTTGGGAAGTTTTCAGCCTTTATTTCCTCCATCACCCCTTCAGTCCCCTTTCCCTTCTCCTCCTTCTAGGATACCTGTAATGTGTATGTTTGTGTGTTTTGCATCATCATTCAATTTCCTCAGTCCCTGCTGGATTTTTTCTATCTTTTTATCCATCAGTTCTACTATCTGTTTGATTTCAGATGTACTGTCTTCCATATCACTAATTCTCTCCTCTGCCTCTTTGAGTCTTGTTATTTGCTGAGAGTGTATTTTTTATTTCTTGAATTGTGCTGTTCATCACCATCATATCCATTATCTTTTTGTGTATATCAATTTCTTCTGTATTCTCTCCAAGTGTTTTTTTCATATTCTTAATCTCTTCCTTCCCTTCATTGAATTGGTTCCTAATATATGTTTTGAGAGCTTTAATTACTTGTTCTATGTTCTGCTCCTCTTCCTGCTTTTTATTGTGTTCATTGGATTGGTGCGTGTTTTCCTGATTATTGGATTGATTTGTAGTTTTTTGTTGCTGTCTGGTCATCATTTTATATTGACAGGTTTATTCAGTTGCTTAGCTTCTTTGTGGGGGGGGTTTAATTAGTTATTTTGTGTGTGTGTTAAGTCTTCTCTTTGTCACTTTGTTCTTCTTATTCTATTTCCTTGTTGTTGTCTAAGTTCACTTGAAGGAAAATATTAGGCCAGAGAAAGCAAAAGGAGTAAGAAAAGAAAATGAATAATAGTAGTATTGATATACTACTATTGCATATAGTACTGATATACTAATATAGTAATATTAACAGAAGAAACATGTGAGATCTAGGAGAATGGATATTAGATTCATGTACGCTCTGTAGAGTAATAACAGTAAGAAAAGCAGAGAATGTATAATGAGACAGAAACTGAATATGGGGAGGAATATATTGTGAATTAAAAGGCCAGTATGTTCAGGAGAGAAGGGAAGAGAAAAGAAAGGACAATAATATAAAGAGTGAATATAAGACAGAAAACAGAACAAAGGTATTAGAAATAAAAAGTCAGAAAAATAGGGGGGCAAACAAAGAGAGGTGTAATGTAAGAGAAACAATAAATGATGGAGGATAGAAAGATGTAGAGGAAAGGGGATAGTGTAGGTGGCCAAAATCAATACACACAGAAAAGAGAAAATTGAGGATGAAGAAATACAGCAAATGTGAAGTGCTCCCTGCAGCACCTAATATAAAAAAAATAAAAAAGAAGAGAAAGAAAAGGAAAAAAGGGACAAAAGGGAGGGGATAGCAAGCAACAAGAAGAAAAAGAGAGAAAAAGAAAAACAGAATAATGGGCCTTCGGGGGATAAAGAGGAAGGAAAACGAAGAATAGAAACCATGAAAATATCAGACAAAGCTTCAAGCAGGGGAATCCTCTTTTCAGTTAAATAAAATGTTTAGGGATCTGACATTTGGCCTTTCTCCCTTCTCACTTCTCTCTCTTCCAGGGCAGCAGGAAAGCTACCTGAGAGGTCTGGTAGGAGATTCAAGAGGGTTCTTGTTGAACCAGCTCCACACAGAAAACAATGACAATTTCCAGAGAGAGAACACCCAAACCTCACCAGGAACCCCAAGTATGCTATTGGAAGCTTGGAAAGCACCTCCTTTAGTCCCTCTCCTTAAGGTGTGCTACAAGAGGGCTAGTTGATTTTCTGAGTCCACCTTCTCCCAGACCAAGTTTCCTGTCCCAGGGTATTTAGGTGAATAGGCTTTCTCAGCAGATTCGCTACTCCTTTCTTCCCAGGCTCTCCCCAAGCTAGCTAGTATGCTCCTCCAAGTGGAAAAATAAAAAGAACAGAAGTGGGGGGAATCACCAGAATATTGAACCCGTATTAGCCAGGCCCCCCTGCTGCACCCCCCACCAAATCCCTCCCACCCACAGAATCAGTCCAAAACTGGAGGGCTAGGGCAATCCTGGACCTCCAGGAGTGCTGGACTAGGGAAAGAAAAATCTGGGACACTGCAAACCCAGGGTATGTAGGTCCATGAAACACGGGCTATCAGGCCTCAGGGGACACTGACCTGGGGACCATGCATCCAGGGCCCATGGGGCCCAGGAACACTGCTGCACAACCAACAGTTCTCAGGGCATACCGCAGCTGCCAGCCCCAGAGGGAAGGGTCCCACCAGCCCACAGCTTCCAACCTCTGTACTTGTAACCCGCAGTTCTGCCTTTAGCAAATGGCACCTCTGTCAGTGTCTCTCCAAATCAACATCCACACACCCTCCACCCTGCAAGCTCCCAAGACAGCCCACTCTGGCAAGACTCCATCCCCACTTGGCCACCTCTTTGCAGAAGAGACTATAAGGTGCACTCACTCAGACACCATCTTGCCCTGCCTCTCCTAGCTTGTTATTCTAACCTTCCCCTTCCCAATTTCCTTTCTGAGTCATGATCTGATGATTTTAGCACAAGTACCTGAGAAATACCAAGAAGCCTGTTGCCAAGGTAATTTATTTTTATATTTCATAAAACATCAACTTTCATGCTCAAACATGGTAACTTGGGTCACCACCAGGAACACAGCTAAATGAAAAATCATGACATGAAAGTGGGCTGAGAACTGTGTTCAGGAGACTTGCAGCTGTGAGCAACAGAAAGAAAACCGCTGTGAACTTAGCACCACCAAACAGAATCTTTTGGGATCTTGTTACCCTGTGCAGGGGCATTTCCAACAGAAGGCCCCTCACCCCCAATCCTGTGCCACAAGGAGATACAGGTCTCTGTGAGGAGGTGATTTATGTGAGTGCACAAGCAAGGAACTGGGGGATCTTCCCAAAACCTGTTCAAAGTGAGAATGGGAGCCAGGGTTTTTATAGGCAAAGGAGAGGGCTAGGGGAGAAGTAAAACAAGTAAAAAAACAAACATAGTGAGGACTAGATATTCCAGGGGCCTTGTGAGGAGGATACATGCAATTTCTCAGGCCTGTGTTCTCTCAAGCACATTCACCTTGTCCTTTGGTTTCAGCACCAAATAAGTCAGAGTTTAGAAAGTGTTGTGCAGGTACCTACATGCCAGTCTCCATGACTCCTTTCTCAGTGAGCACTCAAGGATATGAAGGTTTTTATCCTCTGAGGTAAGTTACAGATTTCCTGGGTCAGAAGATACTCCTGACACCATTCTGTTTGGTTTTGCTTTGAGGTTTTTATTCCAGTAAGCAAAACTGAGAAGGTTTGGTTAATATTCTTCAGGGAACCAGATGCAAAGTGTAAGCTTCTAAAATTTGACTGATTGAAAACTAGTTCAGTTATGTCTGGGAAGACCCAGAGCTGCTTAAGTGAAGAAATTTTTATGAAGTGTATATTCTAGCTATCAGTCTCACTTAAGGAATCCAGTAGGAGTAGATCTATTATAGGAGTGATCCTTTCACAGCCTGCATGGTTTCCTCTAGGTCTCAGGCACGTCTCAATTTTCATTTCCACATTCTGGGTGCGTTCCTTAATTCTGTGAGGCTGACCCTTCTCCTGACCCTACAATGCCTACTGAGCTTCATTCCCCACCTGCAAGGGGTTGTCTATATCCAGGGCACAGATGGAAATTTCCAAGATTACTTAATGATTGCCTTCCATCTACACATCCTATAGGATCTTATATGCCTAATTCCTGTTAGGTCTCTAGAAAAACTGTAATTCAGACAAAAACCACTTGCAGCCTTCTAGGAGATTTGGTTATGGTTTTTGGGTAGGTAACAGAGTAGGAAGGACACTACAAACATTTCATTCCATTTGCAAGTCTACACTAAATGAATTGTTTTTCAGAAAATATATGCTTCTGTGAACTACCATTCTTCTCTGGAAGATGACATCTGAGGGGGATCATTTGGCCCTTTGCCCAGAGACCTGAAGGTCACTGGAACACTGAGTCATGTTTAGGACTTGCTCATGGAGATGCTGCTGAAGATAAGAAGACACGGACTTGAGTGCAAGGGTCACTTGGTCCCCACAGAGGTCCCATGATCCCCAGCAGACTCTTGCAGCCACCAGTCAACTAGGCCATGGCTCTGTTTCTCTGGGATGGATTCCTCTTTGCACCTGGTCTTTCTAAGCACCTTGACACATTCCAACGGCCCAAACAGGAACAGCAGGAGTTGCATTACTTGCCATGTCCTTTCAGAAAGCAGCTGTGTGTGTTTCTGTGCTTGTGCACATGTCTGTCTGTGGGTGGGTATGAGACAGAGAGAGAGGGAGAGAGAGAGAGGGATAGAATGTATGTGTATGTGACAATAAACATTCTCAATGTTCTCGGACTCATATTAAGATAATAAAAGCAGTATCAACTACTCACTGATTGCCTGGACCCATTAGAAAATTCATAGGTATGTCCTCATAAACACATGTAATTATTGCCATTCAAAGGTGAGGAAAAAGTATTAGAGAAAAAAATAAGTAGCAAGCATGAAATTTGAAATTGGTCAGCTCCTGATTTCAATCCCAAGTACCCTTTTCGTGTGAACATCTTTGATTCAGTTAAACTCTCAGTGCCAGTTTTCTCAATTGATAATGCATCTACTGTACTCCTGAAAACATATTTTGATCATTTTTAAATTACATGTTATTAAATGAAATAGATACAAGAAGGAGGAGTTTGCAATGGAAGCAGAAAACTTTATGAGTAGGCATAATGGATTGAACTTACAAAACTCATTATAACTGAAAAAAACGATGTCCTGTAAAAGAAGAGGACCAAGTTCGGTCTCTTCCCAGCAGGTGTGAGAAATACTGGGGGTGGGAAGGTATTGACTGTAAAGGGGCATGAAGGAAAAATTCTTTGGTTGGTTTGTTGGTTTCATTGGGGTAGGCCTTTGTCAAAGTGTACTGGTGTGAACAGGTGAATGGTCTGGCTCGTATCTATGTGAACTAAATCTCTATATAATTGAGAAAATAATTATTAGCTGAGTAATATTCCATTGTATGTCTATACCACAATTTATCCATTCATCTTTTTTTTTTAATGAGAAATTTTATAAATTTTTACATGGTCATTATAATTTTATTTTTTTCAATTTATTTTTTTAATATTACATTAAAAAAATATGAGGCCCCCATATATCCCCCACCCCCTCACCACACTTCTCCCCCCATAACAACAATCTCTTGCATCATCATGAGACATTCATTGCATTTGGTGAATACATCTCTGAGTACCGCTGCACCTCATGGTCAATGGTCTACATCATAGCCCACACTCTCCCACATTCCATCCAGTGGGCCATGGGAGGACATACAATGTCTGGTAACTGTCTCCTCAGCACCACCAGGACAACTCCAACCCCTGAAAATGCCCCCACATCACATCTCTTCCTCCCATTCCCTATCCCCAGCAGCCACCATGGCCATTTTCTCCATACCAATGCCAAATTTTCTTTGATTACTAATCACAATAGTTCATGAATAGAATATCAGTAAGTCCACTCTAATCTATACTCTATTCCTCCATCCTGTGGACCTTGGAATGGTTGTGTCCACTCCACATCTATATCAAGTGGGGGCTTAGATTCCACATGGATGCAGGCTGCAATCCTCCTGCTTTCAGTTGTAGGCACTCTTGGCTCCCTGGTGTGGTGGTTGACCTTCTTCAACCATGTTAGCTGAGAGGGGTAAATCCAATACACCAGGATGTAGGAGCTTCAAGTCTGTTGAGGCTCAGGGCCTGGCTATCACATAGTCCAGAGGTTCAGGTCCCCTGGGTATATATTAAACCCCAGCACCAACTACAGTTCTGGTAAAAGTAAAAGGAGAGGCTTTGGTCAAAGATCACATCTGAGTCCAGCTCCATCACACAGAAACACAAACTCCAAAGCAGGGCCAACTGACATGGCACTAAACTCCATCTGCCATGACCATAGAAACTGGGTCTCTGTAGCCATCAGAAGAACCAATACTTGGGGTTGTATCTACTTTATCTGACTCTGGGACTCTGCTCAGGTGTTCGTAAGGGCAACCCCTCTGATAACCTCCTGGCTCTTTTTGGAGACTCAGCCATAGAAACTCATTTGTCCTTTCCATTTCCCCCTTGATTCAGGTCAAAGTGCATTTTTAACTCCTGGTATAATATGTACATTGAGATATTCTGCTGGTCTGAGTTGACCCTTTTATTCAAGATCATTTTCTAGCTATATCATCAGGTGGTATTTGGTAGTAATCCCTTGGTGCCAGGGAGGCTCATCCCTGGGAGTCATGTCCCATGCTGGGAGGAAGGCAACACATTTATATGCTGAGTTCAGCTTTGAGACTGGTCACATTTGAGCAACATGGAGGCTTTCAGGAGGTAACTCTTAGGCACCCTGCAGATCTAGGCTTTGTTCTTATTTCAGGTCCACAGGCTCACAAGCATAGTCATTAGTATCAAGGTCTCATTTCTGGGCCTTCATTCTCTTTTGGTCTTTGCCGTTGCACTTGGGGGATTGTTGCTGTTTCTTTAGGGACTGTGATAGAGCTCCCATGGCTAGGAACTCAGCACTCCCTCAGTTGTTTTTAATTTGTATCCACTATGAAAATATCCAAACATTTTTATGCACCCTGGGTATATGCCCTGTAGAACTCCCTGCCAACCGTGTGTTCCCTGTTAATAACATCCCACACCAGTATTCCTCCCCTGCCATTGTTGAACCTCTCTGTGATCCAAAACTTCTTGGAAAGTGAAGCCCAATATATTGCCAGGTTCCATTAATAGTAAAATGGAATATAGTGATGAGTTTAAAGGTTAGATATAGAATACATATTAATTTTTAGAAAAATTAAGGTAAAAATAAATTGGGGTATCTGAAAATTTAAAAATGCAAAAGCTTTGTTTTTGATGTTTTGCCTTCCATCACTGCAATAAGTGTGACCCTGTATGCAAATTGGCAAGGCAAATACTTCCGTCTTTTCCTCACTATCTACGCCCTATCTTTTTCTTTTCTTTTTTCTAATTAAGCTTATCTTCACAAAAGTTTTAGATCACAGTAATTGATATATACAATATACAGTACTCCCACATATCCAACATAAAACCTTTTCCCTTCCACAACAATAATCTTTTTACATATTCATACTATATTTAATGAAACTGATGTACAGATATTGAGACAATAGCTTTCAAACAAGGTAACATTTGTGTTTTCCTTGTGGTTTATGTTTTAGATGATACAATTTTCTAAATTTTTAGTTATCTTATGTTTTACATTATGATTTATATTTAATCTATCAGCCCCTATATATTTTTGGTGTAATTTTATATGTCTCATATTCATCCTTGTGTACTCTTGTGAAACACTTCTATTGCCCACACAATTACATTTGTTCCATCTATTCAATACCTCTTTCCTCCTCCCCTTAGGACCTACAGTGACAGTCAATCTCCATTGCTTGAAGGGCCATGTTCAGAGATACTTGCAACAGTGTTGAGGGCTTGATATGATCAACTTCCCTAATGTACTGGGAGCTACCATTTCTCTTGAGCGGTACAATTCCCTCTATTTAAGGGCATCAATCCTCCCCAGGATGTGGGTATACCTTCACTCTCATTATATGGGTCTCTATCCAATGATATAACCCACTATGGCAAAATGAGCATTCACATATTCCCTAGGAGCCTGTCCTGCATCAGATTATCTCCTTTAAACATCTTAAACAGGTCATCTTCCTTATTATATTTTTAGAAAAAGTTTTCTCAGCATTATACTCTCAACCAAATACCTAACAATCTGCTATGTTTGTATGTTGCCCTACCCTCTCCCCAATTACTTGGGCAATATTACCCATCTTCCCATCCCTAGCCCCCCTCAAGCCTGCAAAGCCCCACACAAAGGTAAACCTATGCCCCAATTTTATCACTTCCTTGTACAAAGACTTACCTCCATCTTATCATAGATTTCACCCATGTAGGTGTCTTCTTACATCCTTCCTCTACCCCCCAATTTCTTTTAAGTCTATCGTCAAGTCTCTAGCTCTCTGAGGCTGCTTGGTTTACTTATTTCATATCATTGAGGTCATGTAGTATTTGTCCTTAAATGCCTGGGTTGCTTCACTCAACATGAGTTTCTCAAGATCCATCCATGTTATCACGTGTGTTTGTAGTGTACTTGTTCTTATACCTAAGTAGTACTCCATTGTATGTATATACCACATTTTATTTATCCATTCATCTGTTGATGGGCATTTGGGTTGATTCTAACTTTTGGCAATAGTGAACAATGCTGCTATGAACATTGATGTGCATATATAGGTTTGTTTCCTTGTTTTCAGTTATACTGGGTATATACCCAGCAGTGGAATTGCTGGGTGATATGGAAAATCTATGGCTAGTTTTTTGAGAAACCACCAAACTGTCTTCCAGAATGGCTGGATTCTTCTGCATTCCCACCAGCAGTGGATGAGTGTTCTCATTCCTCCACATCCTCTCCAGCATTTGTAGTCTTCTGTTTTTTTCATAGCTGCCAATCTTATGGGAGTAAGATGGTATCTCATTGTAGTTTTGATTTGCATTGCCCTGATAGCTAGAGATTTGGAGCATTTTTCCATGTGCTTTTTAGCCATTTGTATTTCTTCTTTGGAGAAGTGTCTGTTTAAATCTTTTCCCCAATTTTAAAATGGGTTCATTATCTTTTTCTTTTCAAGGTATGAGTTTTTTATATATGCAGGTTATATAAGTCTCCTATCAGATATATGGTTATGCAATATTTTCTCCCATTGTGTAGGCTGTCTTTTCACTTTCTTGACAAACTCCTTTGAGGTGCAGAAGGCTTTAATTTTGAGGAAGTCCCATTTATCTATTTGTTCTTTTGCTGCTCGTGCTTTTGGTGTAAAGTTCATGAAGCCATTTCCTATTACAAGGTCCTGTGGATGCGTCCCTACGCTGCTTTCCAAAGTCTTTATGGTCTTGGCGCTTATATTTAGGTCTTTGTTCCATCTTGAGTTGATTTTGTATAAGGTGTGAGTTGGTAATCCTCTTTCATTCTTTACATATGGATATCCAGTTCTCCAGGCACCATTTGTTGAATAGGCCATTCTCTCCCAGTTGAGAGGGTTTAGTGGCTTTATCGAATATTATATGACTATATATATGAGGATCTCTATCAGCTCTAAATTCAGTTCCATTGGTCTGTGTGTCTCTCCTTGTGCCAATACCATGCTGTTTTCATTACTGTATCTTTGTGGTATGGTTTGAAGTCAGGTAGTGTGATTTCTCCAATTTCATTTTTCTTTTACAATATGTCTTTGGCTATTCGGGGCCTCTTTCCTTTCCAAATAAATTTCATAGCTAGTTTTTGTGTTTCTTTAAAGAAGGCTGTGTTGATTTTTATTGGGATTACATTGAATGTGTAGATCAGTTTTGGTAAGATAGACATCTTGATAATATTTAGTGTTCCTATCCATGAACAGGGAATGTTCTTCCCACTTATTTAGGTCTTCTTTGATTTCCTTGAACAGTCTTGTGTAGTTCTCTTGTATAAGTTTTTCACATCTTTAAATTCATTCCTAGGTATTTGATTTTTTAATTTATTATTGTAAATGATATTTATTTCTTGATTTCTTCCTAAGCTTGCTCATTATTGGTGTACAGAAATGCTACTGATTTTTGCACATTGATCTTATAACCTGCAACTTTGCTAAACTCATTTATGAGTTCTAGAAGCTTTGTTGTAGACCTCTCAGGGTTTTCAATGTATAGGATCATGTCATCTGCAAATAATGATATTTTCACTTCTTCCTTTCCAATTTGAATGCCTTTTATATCTGGTTCTTGCCTCAGTGCTCAAGCAAGTACTTCTTAGAAAATGTCAAATAGAAGAGGTGATAGTGGGCATCCTTGTCTTGTTCCCGATCTTAGAGGGAAGGATTTTAGGACTTCATCATTGTAAATGATGTTGGCTGTGGGTTTTTCATATATACTCTTTATCATGTTCAGAAAATTTTTTTGTATTCCCATCTTTTGCAATGTTTTCATCAAGAAAGTGTGCTGTATCTTGTCAAATGCTTTTTCTGCGTCTATAGATATAATCATGTGCTTTTTTTTCCCTTCAATCTGTTTATGTGTGTATTACATTGATTGATTTTCTTATGTTGAACCATCCTTACATACCTGGAATGAGTCCCACTTGGTCATGCTGTATAATTCATTTAATGTGTTGTTGAATACAGTTGGCATGTATTTTCTTGAGGATTTTTGCTTCTAGGTTCATTAGAGAGATTGGTCTGTAATTTTCCTTTCTTGTGATGTCTTTGTTTGACTTTGGTACTAGGGTAATGTTGACATCATAGAATGAGTTAGGTAATGTTCCTTCTGGTTTAATTTTTTGGAAGAGTTTCAGCAGGATTGGTGTTAGTTCTTTCTGGAATGTTTTGTAGAATTCACCAGTGATGCCGTCTGGCCCAGGGCTCTTCTTATTTGGGAGGTTTTTAATGACTGATTCTATCTCTTTACTTGTGATTGGTTTGTTGAGATCATGAATTTCTTCTTTCATCAATATAAGCTTCTTATGTGTTTCTAGGAATTTGTCCATTTCCTCTGAATTGTCATTTTTGTTGGAATATAGTTTTTTGAAGTATCCTCTCATGATAGTCTTTATTTCTGTGGGGTCAGTGGTGATATCTCCTTTCTTCTGTCTTATTTTGTGTATTTGCATCTTATCTCTTTTTTCCTTTGTTAGTCTAGCTAAGGTTTTGTCAATTTTATTGATCTTCTCAAAGAACCAGTTCTTCATTTTGTTTATATTTTCAAGTGCTTTCTTATTTTCTATTTCATTTAGTTCTTCTTTTGTCTTTGTTCTTCCTTTCTTTCTTCTTCCTGTGGGGTTACTTTGTTGTTGTTTTTTACTAATTTCTCCAAATGTGCAGTTAGTTCTTCCATTTTTTGTATGAATTTATGGCTATAAATTTCCCTCTCAGTACTGCTTTTGCTGCATCCCATAAGTTCAAATTGTTGCATTATCATTTTCATTAGTTTCAAGGTAGTTATTAATTTCTTTTGAGATTTCCTCTTTGACCCACTGTTTTTCTAAGAATGTGGTGTTCATTTCCATATCTTGGTGTGAAATCTGGGCCACTGGCCCTTGCAGATTTCCAGCTTCACTCCACTGTAGTCACAGATATTATTTTGTATGATTTTGATCTTTCTGAATTCATTGAGCCTCTGTGGCCTCGCATGTGATCTATCTTGGAGAATGATCCATGCGCACTTGAGAAAAATATATATCCTGCTGTATTTGGGTATAATGATCTGTATAAGTCTATTAAGCCCAGCTCCTCTAATATGCTGTTCAGACTTTTTGTTTATTGATTCTCTTTTGAGATGTTCTGTCCAAAGCTGATAGTGCTGTATTAAAGTCCCCGAATATAACTGTAGAGGCATCTATTCTTTCACTTAGTTTTTCTAGTGTTTGCCTCATGTATTTGGAGGTGCCCTTGTTAGGAGCATAAATATTTATGATTGTTCTTCCTTCTTGAAAGATTATCCCTTTCACTAATATGTAGTGTCCTTCTTTGTCTCTCACAATTGTTTTGCATTCAAAGTCTATTTTGTCTGATATTAATATAGCTACACTTGCCTTTTTTGGTTATTGTTTGCTTGTAAGATTGTTTTCCAGCCATTCACTTTCAACCTCCATGAATCCCTGGGTCTAAGGTGTATTTCTTGTAGACAGCATATAGATGGGTCATATTTCCTTATCCAATCTCCCAGTCTGAATTCTTTGACAGGTGAATCTAATCCATTGACATTCAGTGTTATTACCTTCAAGGAATTATTTATGGTAGCCATATTTTGTTTGGACTTGTGTTTGTCATATTTTGTTTGTTTGTTTCCTTCTCTTTTTGTCTTTTTTGTTGCTTGTACACTCTCCTCCAACTCTGCCTCTCCTGTTTTTTTCTTTCTTCCTGTAGAACTCCCTTTAGTACTTCTTGAAGAGCAGGGTTCTTGTTGTGTTGGCATACTCTTAATTTCTGTTTATCTGTGAATATTTTGAACTCTCCATCATTTTTGAGTGCTAGCTTAGCAGGGTAGAGTATTCTTGGTTGGAATTTTTTTTTTGTTTTATTATCTTGACTATATCATACCACTGCCTTCTTGCCTCCATGGTTTCAGATGAGAAAGCAGCACTTAATCTTATGGAGCCTCCCTTGTATGTGATGGTTTTCTTTTCTCTTGCTGCTTTTAGAATTTTCTCTTTGTATTGAGCATTGGATAATTTGACAAATATATGTCTTGGGGTGGGCCTGCTGGGGTTTATGGTGTTTGGGGTGCATTGTGCTTCCTGGACATGTACATCCATCTCTCTCATTAGATTTGGGAAGTTTTCAGCCTTTATTTCCTCCAACACCCTTTCTTTCCCCTTTTCCTTCTCTTCTCCTTCTGGGATGCATATAATACATATGTTTGTGCATTTTGCATTGTCATTCACATCCCTAAGTCCTAACTGGATTTATTCTATCTTTTTATCAATCAGTTCTACTCTCTGTTTGATTTCAGATGTACTGTCTTCCACGTCACTAATTCTCTGCTCTGCCTCTTCTAATCTGCTGCTATTTGCTGAGAGTGTATTTTTGATTTCTTGAACTGTGGTGTTCATCGCCATCATATGTTATCTTTTTCATATGTCTGCCATTTCCTTTCCCAGTGTTTTCTTCATCTTGTTAATCTCTTCCTTTACTTCATTAAGTTGGTCTCTAATATATGTTTTGAGATCTTTAATTACTTGTCTGATGTTCTGCTCCCCTTCCTGGTTTTTAGTTTGTTCATTGGATTCAGCCATGTTTTCCTGATTATTGGTTTAGTTTGTAGTTTTTTGTTGCTATCTGGTCATTTATCTTGGTGGGATTAATCAGTTCCCTAGCTTCTTTGTCTAGGGTGGGGATCGATTAGTTATTGTTCATGCATAAGCGTTATGTCTTCTCTTTGACACTTGTTCTTCTTACTCTGTTTTTTTGTTGCTAGCTAAGTTCACTTTGAAGGAAAATATTAGGGCCAGGGAACAAAAATGAGTAAGAAAAGAAAATGTATAAAGTAGTATAGGTAATAAATGTTATCAGAACAACAATGCAAGATCTGGGAGAATGGATATTAGACCCATGTAAGTTGTGTAGAGTTATAGCAGTAAGAAAGTACCTATAATGAGACAGTCAACTGAATATGGGGAGGAATATAGTATGAAATAAAAATCCAGTGTTTTAACGAGAGAGGGAAAGAGAAAAGAAAGACAATAATATCAAGAGTGGATAAAAGAAAACAGAACAAAGGTATTAGACATTAAATGTCAGACAATTTGGGGGCCAAAGAAAAGGAGGTGGAATGTAAGAGAAACAGTAGATGATGGAGGATAGAAAGATGTGGGGGAAAGGGGATAGTGTAGGTGGCCAAAATCAATACATACAGAAAAGTGGAAATGGAGGATGAGGAAACACAGCCAAATGTTAAGTGCTCCCTGCAGAACCTATTATATAAATAAAATAAAATAAAATAAAATAAAATAAAATAAAATAAAATAAGAAGGAAAAGAGAAGAGAGAAAGGGGATGGGCACAGAAAAGGGAGGGAAACAAGGAAGAAAAAGAAAAAGAGAAAAAAAAACTAAATAAATGAAAACGGACCTTGGGGGATAAAATGGGAGAAAAGACCAGGAGACAATGCAATATTAGCAACCAAGACAAAAAAAAAAAAAAAAAAAAAAAGAACCAACGTTTTAAGCTAGGAATCTCTTTGCAGTTAAATAATACACTTAGGGATCTGACCTTCCCCCTTTCTCGTTTCCTCACTTCTCTCTTCCAGGGCAGCAGGAAAGCTGCCTGAGAGGTCCAGTAAGGGATTCAAGTAGGTTCTTTTTGAACCAGCTCAACACAGAAGACTATAGCTCTTTATTTCCAGTGTGAGATCACCTACACCTCGCCAGAAACCCCAAATATGCTACTGGAAGCTTGGATTGCACATCCTACAGTTCCTCCCCATTGGATGTGCTAGGAGAGGTCTAATTGATTTTCTGACTCCACCTTCTCCCAGACCAAGTTTCCTATTCCTGGAAGTTTAGGTAAATTGGGCTTTCTCAGCAGATTCACCTCTCCTTTCTTCCTAGACTCTCCCCAAGACAGCTGGTATACTCCTCCAAGTTCAGGGAGAGAGAGAGAGAAAAAAAAAAAACCCACAAACTCCAAGGGCTAGGGTAATCAAGGACCTCAGATGGACCTCAGGGTTCGGTAGATTCAGGAATGGGAAGTTTGTGATATTGCAGATTCAAGGCGTGTGAGTCTCTGAAGTGTGGTCCACCAGGATTTAGGGGACACAGACCTAGGAACCATGTATCCAGTTAACAGCATGCCTGGGAGCACCACAGCACAACAAAGCCTTCAGGGATCCCCACAGCTGGGTGCCAGCCCTAGGGGGTGGGGTCCCACCTGCAACCTCTCACCTCCATGTCAGAAACTCAAAATTCCACCTCACAAGAATCTCCTCTGTCACTGTCTCACCAAATTGACATCCTGATACTTCCTGCCTTGCAAGCCCTTGAAACAGCCCACTCAGGGTTTGGGAACACCCCACATGACAAAGATTCCAGGGATCACCAAGGCCTGGTTGCCAGCCCTAGGGGGAGGGGCTCCACCCAGAACCTCTGACCTCCATGTCAGAAACCCAAAATTCCACTTCTCACAAGAATCTCCTCCGTCACTGTCTCACCAAATCAACTTCCAGGCACCTCCCACACTGCAAGCCCCTGAAAGAGCCCACTCAGGGCTTGGAAACTCCCCAGCATAGCAAAGCCTTCAGGAATCCCCGGTGCCGGGCCACCAGCCCCAGGAAGAAGGGTCCCACCCACAACCCCAACCTCCATGAAAGTGACCCAAAATTCTACCTCTTGCAAGAATCTCCTCTGTCATCATCCCACTAAATCGATGTCCAGACACCTCCTGCCCTGCAAGCTCCTGAGATAGCCCAGTCCAGCAGTACTCCAACCCTATTCAGCCACTTCTTTGCAGGAGAGATTATCACTCAGATGCAATCTTGCCCCCCTCAATTCATCTCTTGGTGGACATTTGGATTGTTTCCAACTTTTGGCAGTAGTGAATAATGCTGATATGAACATTGGTGTGCATATATCTGCTTGTGCATCTGCTTCCAATTCTTCTATGTATATTCCCAGGAGAAGGATTACTGGATCATATGGCAGCTCTATAGTTAGCTTCCTGAGGAACCATCAAACTGTGCACAATGGCTGCACAATTCTATATTTCCACCAGCAGTGGATAAGGGTTTCTACTCCTCCACATCCTCTCCAAATCTTGTCCTGTTTTTTAAATAGTTGCCAGTCTAATGTGTGTAAGATGATATCTCTTGTAGTTTTGATTTGTATTTCTCTAATAGCTAGTGATATTCAGTATGTTTTCATGCACTTTTCAGACATTTGTATTTCTTCTTTAGAGAAGTGTCGATTCAAATCTCTTGCCCGTATTTAAAAAATGGGTTGTATGGTTTTGTTATTTTTGAGATGTAGGGTTTCTTTTAAAATGCTAGATATTAGGCCCCTATCAGATATATGGTTATCAAATATTTCCTCTCATTGAGTAGGTTGCCTTTTCTCTTCCTTGATAAATGGACACTATAGGCAGGGCAGACAGCTCAGGATTTTGGCACCCTACCAGCAGACCCTACTTTGAATTTATGCTCTATATGACAGAGTTGGGCTCAGTGGTGGTTTTCCTAACATGGCTCTTTTGCCTCTTCCATTTGAACCTGTAGTTAGTGCTAAAGACTCAAATCTCTGGGTTGTCCATGTACCAGGTGGGCCCTGAATCTCAACAGATTTGCAAAAGCTACTCTCCAGTTCATTGGCTCACCCAGGATAACTAACCAGATGATAATTGACAACAACCATCTCAAGGAACAGAGAGTCTGCAACTGCACCCAAGATAGTCCCATCCATTGGCCCCATGGGATCTAAGCCTCTTTTCAACTAGAGACAGAGTGGGTATCAACATCCCAGAATCCTCAGAATTGGGGAATGAACAATGGACAAGAGGAGGCTTACTGTTATTCTATTATAGACTTATTGTGATCCTAGCAATGGAAGAACTCTTATCATTGAAGTGGAGGCAGTGGCCACTGGAGGTTCTGAGGGGAGGGAGAAGGAAAAATAGGTATAATTTAGTGATTTTTTGGGACGTGGGAATTGTCATGAATGACATTGCAGTGACAGGTATAGGCCATCCTATATCTTATAATAACTTACAAAAATGTGGTGGGAGTGTAAACTATAATGTAAACTATAATCAACACTTAGTGACATGTTCTAAGATGTGTTCATCAATTGTGGCAAATGTACCACATTAATTAAGGAT
This sequence comes from Dasypus novemcinctus, assembly GCF_030445035.2. Taxonomy (NCBI): domain Eukaryota; kingdom Metazoa; phylum Chordata; class Mammalia; order Cingulata; family Dasypodidae; genus Dasypus; species Dasypus novemcinctus. Next base: position 114,464,886 of record NC_080685.1, read on the forward strand.
ATTGTTGATGTGGGAAATGAGGGCTAGGGATTGGGACATATGGGGGTCCCCTAAATTTTTTATGTAACATTTATGTAATCTATGTTTCTTTAAAAATTTTTAAAAAGTATATTTTTTAAAAAGTACAAATTTAAGCATTTTCTTCCCTGAATCAGAACAAATGTATGTTAATATCACATGATATTAAAAAATAGGGTGGTATTTGGGTGAAAATACACCTAAAGCAATCAATGGACTGTAGAGAACAGTAAAATATTAATATTTTTCTATCAGTGATAAAAAAAAATTGACTGAAATAAAGCAAACACAAAGTACTACATATTGTTAGACTCCATTTATATAAAATGTTAATAAAAATAAATTTATAGAGATGGAATTAGATTAGTGGTTATGAATGGCAGGGGAAGGACAGAGGGATTGCTGACTGCTAATGGGTAAGAGACTTTCCTTTTTGGAGTAATGAAAATGCCCTAAAATTGAGTGCAGAGATGAATGCACAATGCATTCATTTTTACAAAAGCCATTTAATGCATACTTTAGTTGGATTATGTAATATGTGAATATATCTTAATAAAATTGCTTAAGGAAAATAAAACCTCCCAATGCAGTGAAGTCAAGGACAATAAGTCTTCACTAGTGATTTAAGTAGAATTTCTCCAAAGGAGATATACAAAAAGCCTGAAAAGATACTCAAAATCATTGGTTATCAGAGAAATGCAGATCCAAACCACAGTGAGATACCAATTAACATCCACTAGATGGCTATCACTAACAAAACAAAAAATAGTAAATGTTGGTGAAGATACAAAGAAATACAAATCCTAATATATTGCTAGTAGCATTGTAAAATGGCACAGACTCTTTGGAAACCAGCTTGGAAATGCCACAGAAAGTTAAAAATAGAATTACCATAAAACCAGCAATCCCACTTCTTGGTATATACTCAATAAAACTGAAGGCAGGGAACTCAATATCCATAACCAAAGAATGACAGAGGACCACCATGTCACACTTTATACAAAATCAATGCAAGATGGAATAAAGATCTAAATACAAGAGCCAAGACCATAAAGACCTTGAAAGATAATATTAGGAAGCATCTACAGGATTTTGTAATAAGAAATGGCTTCATAAACTTTACACCCAAAGCATGAGCAGTAAAAGAAAAAATAGATAAATGGGATCTCCTCAAAATTAATACCTTTTGCATCACAAAGGGGTATGCCAAGAAAGTGAAAAGACAGCCCACACAAAGGGAAAAAGTATTTGGTAACCATATAGGGGCCAAATATGGAGCACATATAAAGAAATCCTGTATCTCAAAAATAAAGATATACAACTCATTTTAAAAATGGGCAAGTGATTTCAACAGACCCTTCTCAAAAGAAGAAATACAAATGGCTAAAAAGCACATGAAAAGATACTCAACATCACTAGCTATTAGGGAATGCAAATCAAAACTACAATGAGATACCATCTTACATACATTTTAACTGGTGGCCATTAAAAAACAGGACTACAAATGATATAGAGAATGTGGAGAAATGGGAAACTTCATCAATTGCTGGTGGGAATGTAGAATGGCCCAACCATTGTGAAGGATATTTTGGCAATTCCTCAAAGAAACTATAGATCTTCTATATGACCTAGCAATTCCACTGCTGGGTATATAACCAAAAGAATTGATAGCAAGGACAGAAACAGTTATATGCACACCATTGTTCACAGCAGCATTATTCACTGTTACCAAAAGTTGGAATCAGCTCAAATGCCCATCAAGAGATGAATGGATAAATAAAATGTGGTATATACATACAATGGGATATTACTCAGCCATAAGAAAGAATACAGTACTAACGCATGAGAAAACTGATGAATCTTGAGGACATTACATTGCATGAAGCAAGTCAAGTCTTGAAGGACAAATATTACATGACCTCTCTGATGAGTTTAGCAAATCAAGATGACAGAGAGCAAGGGTCTGAAAAATAGGGTTACAGGAAATAGAAAGGGAGAAGTTTGTTAGCTAATGCCCATATATGTGAAATCTATGAAAAAGTGGAAATGAGTAGTTGTGCAGTGAAGGAATATGGCAGGGGTGCAGGGTTACTATTGGGTTGGGCCGTGCAAGCTTGACAGGGTGGGGAGGATGTGTTGGATGCTCCATTGAACTGGGGGGATTGTTGAGGGAGGGAGGAGGTAAACACTGGGGATTGGTAGGTATGTGGCTGAAATTACAATGTTGAGAAAGCTCTTTTGGCAATATGAAAAGGGTTACTAGTTTAGGGTGTTGAATGGGGGTCATTTGGGACAGGGTGCACCTGGGACAGTCTTCTAGAGAAAGGGCAAATGACCATTTCATCATAGTGTGTTGTATCATTGGGGGAAGAACCACATGAGTGGGAAATAGACTCCCATCCTGGGGAGACCCAATAAGTTCTCAAAATTAGGGGAGGGTGCCTCTTGAGAGCACACACAGTTTCTTATAGGGAAAGACAGACTAGTGTGTCAAGCCCTCAGCATTGTTGCAAGTATCTATGAATCTTGTCCTTCAAGGAGTGAAGTCTGGTGGTTGCAGTGGACCCCATGGGGAGGGGGAGGGAAGAATAGAATATATGGAAGGGGGATATTTAGGGGACAATGGAAGTGTTCTGCATGATCTTGCAATGATGGATATAGGCCATGTTAAATTTCATCAAAAATTTATAAAAATGTATGGTCTAAAGTGTAAACCATAATGTAAACCATTGACCATGGTTAGTAGCTATGTTTCAATATTTCTACATCAGTTGTAACAAATGTACCATCCACATGTAAAAAGGTTATTAATAGGGAAGGGGGGAAAGAGGGAGGATTTGCGGTATATGGGAATCCTCTATATTCTGTTTGTGACTTTACTGTGACCTAAAACTTATTTGAAGAGAAAATGAAAAAAGTAAGACACTGAGGAAGAAATGAAAGAAAATTCCACTGTACATACAGGACAACAGATATTACAGTGATGAAAGGCAAAATGTCAAAAAAAATATTCATTTTTAAAAAATATTTTTATTTGAATAGCCCAATTTTTAAACTTTATTTTAGTTTTTGTTTTTCTGTTTATATATTTTATTTCTTGTGTTTAAACCCATTATTATTATTTCATTTTCCTATTAATTACATTTGGTGATATTATTGGCTTCATTTTAAAGAAGTTTTATATCACAGAAGGGTTACAACTGTGGTGGAGGAGCATCATTGGTGTGGGGTGTCAGTGATGTGGGATACATGGAAGGAAGTTCACCTGGACATACATGAGAGGTATATACATGTGCTGGAATGTTCATGGGGCATTGTCACAGTGAGTGGAGATTCATGCAATAACTGAAAGAATATTGAATTCCCATCCTTGGAAGCTTTGCCACATTCTCTAATGGAATATCAACATTCCCCAAGTATGGAGGCAATGACTAGAGAAGAAGGGTAGTCCACTGATGGACCCCTGATATTGATGACTATGCTTATAAGCCTTTGCTCTTGAAATTGAAACTTAGCCTAGTGTTGTAGGGTGCCTAAGAGTTACCCCCTGAGATCCTCCATGTCACTCAGATGTGGCCTTTCTGTAAGCCAAACTCAGCATATAAATATATTACCATACCCCAGTGTGGGACATGACTCCCAGGGATAAGCCTCTTTGCGACTGAAAGTTTGTTACCAAACACTGGCTGATGATGCAACTTGAAAAAGACCTTGAATAAAAGGGGGGGAAATGTAAAGATAAATGAATTTATATGACTAAGATACTTCAAAATTAGTAGGGAGGTCATCCCAGAGGTAATGCTCATGCATGCCTCAGCCGGATCTCATAGACTACCAAAGTATATTCTACCCCAAATAGTGGGGCTCCTGAGGGCTCTGGAGACACCCAGGTCCTAGAGTCATGGCAGGTAGATTTCAGAGTTTGGTGTCTCTCCAATGGGCCCTACTTTGGAGTTTGTGCACACTAGTGTGACAGAGTTGAACTTAGATGTGACTTCTCTACACATGCGTCCTCTGTCTCTTCTATTTGTACCTATAGTTGGTGCTGACATTGGTAGGTGTACATCCAAGAGATTTGAATCTCTGGGATTTCCATATGCCAGCTGGGCCCTGAGCCTCAGTGGACATGCAATACCTACTCTCTAGTTCATTGGGCTCACCCTGGACAACTAACAAAGAGGTGAGGATGGACAGCCACCATAGCAAGTAACTGAGAGTGTCTTCAACTGCAAGCAAGAGTCCCATCCATCAGCCATATGGGATCAAGGTCCCTTCTCAATTAGATGTGGAGTTGCATCACCATCCCAGAATCCTCAGGATTGGTGAATAAAGAATGGACTAGAGTGGACTTGCTGGTATTCTACTATAGGCTTATTGTGATTCTAGTAATGGTAGAAATTATTTCATTGATGTGGAGACACTGGAGGTGCTGAAGGCTGGGAGAGGGAAAAAGGGGTGCATTTTCAGGACTTAGAATTGTCCTGAGTGACATTGCAATGAAAGATACAGGCCATTATATATCCTGTCATAACCTTCAGAGTTGAGTGGGAAAGAGTGTAAAGTACAGTGTTAACTATAATCCATGCTTTTGTCAGTTCTTCAGATGTGCTCATCAATTGCAATGAATGTTCCACTCCAAAGAAAGAATTTATTAATGTGGGGAAGAGTGGACATTGTGGGGATGGGGAAATTTTGGGAGTCCCTTATATTTTTGTGTGTAACATTTTGTGTAATCTAAGTATCTTTTAAAAAATAAAAAATATATTTATGAAACTCTCACTATTACAGATGACATGATCTTATATTTAGAAAATTCTGACATATCTACAACAAAGCTTTTAAGCTAATAAATGATCAGCAAAGTGGCAGGAAACTAAATCACTACGCCAAAAAAAGGTGGTGTTTCTAAATACTAGTAATGAGCAAATTGAGGAGGAAATAAAGAAAAAACTATTTATAATAGCAACAAAAAATTCAAATATGTAGAAATTAATTTAATCAAGAATGTAAAGGGAAACGGACTTGGCCCAGTGGTTAGGGTGTCCGTCTACCACATGGGAGGTCCGCGGTTCAAACCCCGGGCCTCCTTGACCCCTGTGCAGCTGGCCCATGTGCAGTGCTGATGCGCGCAAGGAGTGCCATGCCACGCAAGGGTGTCCCCCACGTAGGGGAGCCCCACGCCAAGGAGTGCACTCATAAGGAGAGCTGCCCAGCGCGACAGAAAGTGCAGCCTCCCCAGGAATGGCGCCGCCCACACTTCCTGTGCTGCTGACGACAACAGAAGTGGCCAAAGAAACAAGATGCAGCAAATAGACACAGAGAACAGACAACCAGGGAGGGGGGGAATTAAATAAATAAATAAATCTTTAAAAAAAAAAAAAGAATGTAAAGGACCTTTATTCCAAAAACTACAAAACAGTGCTAAAAATAATCAAAGAAGACCTAAACAAATGGAAGGACATTTCGTGTTCATGCATTAGAAGACCAAACATCATGAAGATGTCAATTCTACTCAAACCTATTTATATATTCAACACTATACCAATCAAAATTCTAACAGCCTAATTAACAGATATAAAAAAAGTCAATTACCAAGTTTATTTGTAAGGGAAAGTGTTCTTAATAATAAAAAACATCCTAAAAAAGAAAAACAAAATCAGAAGATGCATGCCTCCTGACACTAAAGTGTAGTATATAGCTACAGTGGTCAAAACAGCAGGGTACAGGAAGCTGACTTGGCCCAGTGTTTAGGGCATCTAGCTACCATATGGGAGATCTGCGGTTCAAATCCCGGGCCTCCTTGACCGGTGTGGAGCTGGCCCATGTGCAGTGCTGATGCATGCAAAGAGTGCCCTGTCATGCAGGGGTGACCCCTGTGTAGGGGAGCCCCATGTGCAAGGAGTGCACCCCATAAGGAGAGTCACCCAGTGCTAAAGAAAGTTCAGCCTGCCCAGGAATGGCACCGCACACATGGAGGGCTGACACAGCAAGATGACACAACAAAAAGAAACAGATTCCTGTGCTGCTGACAACAACAGAAGCAGACAAATAAGAACATGCAGCAAATGGACACAGAGAACAGACAACTGGGGGGGTGGGGAAGAAGGGGAGAGAAATAAATAAAATAAATCTTTAAAAAAAACAGCAGAGTATTGGCATAAAGATAGATACATTCATCAATAGAATGAAAATGAGAGTTCAGAAATAGACCCTCACCTTTAAGGTCAAATGGTTTTTGATAAGCCTACCAAATCCACTTTTCTGGCCCAGAACAGTCTCTTCAACAAATGATGCTGGGACAACTCGATATCCATACAAAAAGAATGAAACATGAGCCCTATATCACCCCCTATACAAGAATCAACGCGAAATTGATCAAAGACCTAAATATAAAAGCCAAGACCATAAAACTCCTAGAAGATAATGTAGAGAAATATTTACAAGCCCTTGCAGTAGGTGGCAGTCTCTAAAACCTTATACCCAAAGCTCAAGCAACTAAGGAGAACATAGATAAATGGAACCTCCTAAAAATTAAACACTTCTCCAGCAAAAAGGACTGTGTAAAGATGGTAAAAAGGCAGCCTACTCAATGGAAGAAAATATTTGGTAATCATACATCTGACCAAGGTCTAATATTCATTATATATAAAGAGATCCTGCAACTCAACAATAAAAATTCAAATGACCTGATTAAAAATTGGCCAAAAAACTTGAACAGGTATTTTTCTTAAAAATGAAATATAAGTGATGAAGAAACACATGAAAAAAAGTGTTCAACATCACTGGCTATTAGAGAAATTCAAATCAAAGCTACAGTGGGATTTAATTTCACACCTACTAGAATGGCCATTATTAACAAAACAGAAAACTGAAGATGTTGGAGTGGATGTGGAGGGGCAGGAATGCTTATTCACTGTTGGTGGGAATGTAGAATCCCCACTGTGAGTCTGTTTAGTGGTTCCTAAGAAAGTTAGATATAGATCTACCATGTGAACCTGCAAGACCACTACTAGGTATATAACCCAGAAGAACTTAGAGCAGTGATATGGACAGACATTCACACACCTATGTTCATAGTGACATTATTCACAACTGCCAAAAGATGGAATCAACCCAGGATTCCATCACATGGAATATTATTCAGCAGTAAGAAATAATGAAGTCGTGGAGCATATGACAACATGGATGAGCCTATAGAAGTTTATGTTGAATGAAGCAAGCCAGGCACAAAAGGACAAATATTGTATGATTTCACTATTATGAACTATTAATAAATAAAATGAGAAAAATCATGGAGTTAATAATAACAAGAATATGTCACCAGAAAATAGAACCTAGTTACAGAATGAAAAGCTGAAATTTAATATTTGCAGAATGGGTAAAAATATGTTTTTAAATGTTTAGAAATGAATGAGAAAGGTCAAAGAACATTTTAGGATTTATAATTCATAGCACTATAATTCATATGAGCATTATAGTGGTTTGTTTTTTGTTAATTTTTTTCTTTTTTCAAGTAAAGAAAATGCTCTAATATTGATTAAAATGATAAATGCACAGCTCTGTGATTATATCAAATGTCATTGATTGTAAACTTTAGTATAATAATATGGTGAGTTTGGGGAAAAATACACCAAATGTAAGATATATGCTATAATTAGTAGTAATATATTAATAGTAATATACTATGATCTTTCATAATTTGTTATAAGTGTTTCACAAAAATGCAAGGTATTTGTGGTGGGTGATGTATGGGAACTGTATGATGTTATGCATGTTTGTTTTCTAAGTTCACAACTTTTACTATATACTTACTGTTTCTGATTGTTCATGTAAGTATAACATACTTCAATAAATTTTTAATGGAATAAAACAGCCTGTTAGAGAGAAATACATAATTTAACATGAGGTTTTGAAGATTAGACATTTGAGCTTAAAGAGAAAGCTGGGAGGCATTGTAAAGTCATATGCAAAGGTTTTATTTTAAATTGTGATTAAATCATAATGTACTAGCTGTTCTCAAAAACCTAGTGAGGGGGGAAGTGGCTGACTCAATCAGTTGGACTCCCATCTACAACATGGGAGGCCCTGGGATGTGATTCATTCATTGTGAAGACAGGCTCACCCACATGCTGCGGAGAGCCTCCGGCCCACAAGCACCATGGACAATCAACTCAGCAAGGTGATGCAACAACAACAAAAAAGGGAGACAAGCAAAAAAAAAAAAGGCAGAAGAGCATGCAGCAAATGGACACAGAGAGCAGACAGCAAGTAAAAAACCACAAGGGGGGATTAAAAAAAAAAACCTAGTAAGGGAAGAAATACAAAAAATCAGAAATTTATAATACAGGACTGGGTGTGGGGTGCAGCACTAGAGGTGAATTCAGAGAGCCTACAAATGGGACTTAAGGGGCTTAGGAACCCATACTTAGAGTTGATAAAAAGAATATCACTGAAGTTTAGTGTTTTCTCTTTCTGTTCTGAGCAACTGGTCAAAGTATTTTAATTTTTGTGAAAGAAAAATTGTAAAAACTTTATAATAATTCAGTAATTTATAAGCCATCTAAAAATATGGCTGTGACTATTAAAGGGAATAAATTTTATAAAAACTAACTTTAAAAACAATAAAATCCTTAGAACAGTGATCTGTTTTAATTGGGTCTATTGCATTTCAGGTCCTAGTATACAGCCCAGTTTAGAAATAATGTAATGGTAGTCGTGCAAATTGGCCAAGTCCCACAGCTCTTCTGTGGTGAAATGGGCACTCAAACTCAGATTGTTCAGATTCTGAAATTCAAGCTCTAATTTATTCTCTTCTACTGAATCCCATTGACAGGGTCATGAACATAACCAAATTAGTTATTTAGTCACCCTTCATTAAGTGATTCACCCTTAGTAAGGCTCTCCTAAATGTTTCTTGATAATCATGTCCCACTCAGTCATAGAGTTTCCAAAAATTTTTTTCAGTGCTGCCCTTACTTCCTTGTTCCTTAGGGTATAGATGAGTGAGTTAAGCATGGGGATCACCACGATGTAGAAGAGGGAAGCAAACTTTCCTTGGACCTTGGATCTACTTTTGGCTGACTGCAAATACATAAAAGTGATGGTTCTATAGAAGATGACTACCATCAGGTAGGAAGAGCAGGTCCCAAATGCTTTATGTCTTCCAATGGCTGACTTGATCTTCAAAATTGCTTGAGCAATGTACCCATAGAGATTAGGATGAGTGACAAAGGCACCACCAGGAATAATACACTAGCCACAAAGAGTTCAGCTTGGTTGAAGGTGGTGTCCACACATGCCAAACTGATGAGTACAGGGACCTCACAGAAGAAATGATCCACCTGGCAGTGACCACAGAAGGGCAGCTGAAGGGTGAGTGTGGACTGAACCAATGTAGTGGCCACCCCACTGAGCTATTCCATAGAGGCCAAGACATGGCAGAGCCAAAGATGCATGAAAAAATATAATATAAAGGATGGCAAGGTCCGGCTGCCGATCTGCAACGGAATTGGATTTTGGACAATAAGGGGACACAATTGGGAGACTGTTGTAGGGTGCAGTGAGGGAGGAGGACACGTCTGGAAGCTGATTGGAGGATATTTTGCGAAGTTTGGGATTTCGGATCTTAGAGTCTGTTTTCGGCGTTTCCAGCTGAAGCCCACCCCACCCGGCGGGGCTTGGGATCTGGGTCATTGAACTGGCTGTGGTGTAGAGGCGCCCTCAAGTGGCCGTTGCGAGGGAGCACAGGGAGGGAGCTGTCCAAAGGCTGATACCCTGAGGAGTTAGGTGAATTTCAGAGATCAGAAATACAATATAAAATTCGCGGATCTGGCTTCCCCCACAGGGCTGGCACCCAGCTACGGGGATCCCTGAGGGCTGTGTTGCACTGCGGGGATCCTAAGCTTTCTGTGGACCAGATTGGAGCTTGCCAGGTCTGGATCCCCTGAACTCTGGTGGTCCACACCCCAGACTCACACCTCTTGAGTCTTCAGTGTCTCAGACTTTCCACCCCTGAATCCATCACGCTCTGGGGTCTACCTGGGATCCTTGAGTGCCCTGGACCTCAACGTTTGCGTTTTATCTTTAATGGTTCATATTGTTTTGTTTTTATTTTCACTTTATCTTATTTTTTACTCTTTTTGACGCCCTGATTGCTAATATTGCATTATCCCCTAGTCTTTTCTCCTAGCGTCTCCCCCAAAGTCCTTTTTTTTTTTTTTATACAGATATTTAGGGGTTTTTTTGGTTGTTGTTTTAGATAGTGTTGCAATTGTGACACGTGTATACCTGTATCTCTCTCCCCCCATCTGTTCCCCACTGCTTGCCTATCCTCTTTTTCTTTCTTCCTTTCTTCTTGTCTTTCTTTTTTTCTTTATTATAATTAGTGTTTTTTTTTTCTTTCGGTTCTCTCTTTCCCTCTTGTCCCTCATTTTCCACTTATTTTATTTTAATTCAAGTACACAATACGTGCTACAGGGAACACCTCACATTTGCTGGGTTTTCCCATCATCCACTACCTCATTTCTGTGTGAACTGATTTAGGCTACCTACACTATCCCTCTTCCCCTGCATCTTGATAACCACTATCATCTACTGTCTATCCTATATTCCACCCCCCACCTCCCATTCTTTGGCCCACAAAGTGTCTAACTCTTAATTTCTAATACATTTGTTCTGTTTTCTGTCTGTTATCCACTCTTGAAACTATTACCTTTCTTTTCTTTTTCCTTCTCTCATGAAAACAATAGCTTTGTAGTTCATACCATATTCCGCCTATATTCAGTCATCTACTTCATAAAAGATACTCTACCTACAGCTATAACTCTATACAATCTACATGAATCTAACCTCCATCCTCCCAGATCTCATATCCTTGCTTTGTTAACATACATTACCAATACCACTTTACACTTTACCCTTGCTGACACAATTGCCTTTTCCCAACACTAATACTTTCTTCTAAAGTGAACTTAACCAACAACAAGTAACTTGAGTAAGAAGAAAAAAGTGACAAAGAGAAGATATAACACCTATGCAAAAATAACAACTAATTAACCTCCAAAAGCAGACAAAGAAGCTAAGGAACTGATTAAATTCGTCAAAATAAAGAGATGACCAGAAAGCAACAAAAATCTACAAACCAAACCAATAATCAGGAAATCATGACTGAATCCAATCAACAAACCAATAATCATGAAGGGGAGCAAAACTTGGCACAAGCAATGAAAGAACTCAGAACACTCATCACCGACAAATTTGATGCAGTAATGAAAGAGGTTAACAACATGAAGACATCACTTGGAGGGGAAATTGCAGACATACGCAAAAACGTAACAGATATGATGGGAATGAACACCACAGTTCAAGAAATCAAAAATACACTTGCAGCAAATATCAGCAGACTAGAAGAGACAGAGCAGAGAATTAGTGATGTGGAAGACAGTACCTCAGAAATCAAACAGATAGTAGAAGGGGTCAATAAGAAGATAGAAAAAATCCAATTAGGATTTAGGGACCTGAATGACAATGCAAAACGCTCAAACATACGTATTATAGGCATTCCAGAAGGTGAAGAGAAGGGAAAGGGGACAGAAGGAGTGTTGCAGGAAATAATGGCTGAAAACTTCCCAAATCTACTGAAAGAGACAGATGTACATATCCAAGAAGCACAGCACACTCCACAAGTCATAAACCCCAACAGGCCCACCCCAAGACATATACTTATCAAATTATCCAAGGCTCAAGACAAAGAGAAAATCTTAAAAGCAGCAAGAGAAAAGAAAACCATCACATACAAGGGAAGCTCAATTAGATTAAGTGCTGATTTCTCTTCTGAAACCATGGACGCAAGAAGACAGTGGTATGATATAGTCAAGGTACTAAAGGAAAAAAACTTCCAACCAAGAATACTCTATCCAGCTAAACTAGCATTCAAACATGATGGAGAGTTCAAAATATTCACAGACAAACAGAAACTGAAAGAGTATACCAACAAGAAACCTCCCCTTCAAGAAATTCTAAAGGGAGTTCTGCAGGAAGAAAGGAAAAAAAAAGGAAAGGCAAAGTTGGAGGAGAGTATAAGACCAACAACAACAACAAAAAAGACCAAAAAAATATACAAACAAAATATGACAAACACAAATCCAATCAAAATATGGCTAACACAAATAATTCCTTGATAGTAATAACACTGAATGTCAACGGATTAAACTCACCTATCAAAAGATTCAGACTGGGACATTGGATAAGGAAATATAACCCATCCATATGCTGTCTACAAGAGACACATCTTAGACCCAGAGACGCATGGAGATTGAAAGTGAATGGCTGGAAAACAATCATACAAGCTAACAATAACCAAAAAAAGGCAGGAGTAGCTATATTAATATCAGACAAAATAGACTTTAAATGTGAAACAATTGTGAGAGACAAAGAAGGATACTACATTTTAGTGAAAGGGAAAATCTGTCAAGAAGATCAAACAATCATAAATATCTATGCCCCTAACAAGGGTGCCTCTAAATACGTCAGGCAAACACTGGAAAAACTAAGTGAAAGAATAGATACATCTACAATTATAGTGGGGGATTTTAATACACCACTATCAACTCTGGACAGAACATCTCAAAAGAGAATCACCAAAGAAACAAAACATCTGAATAGTATATTAGAGGAGCTCGATCTAATAGACATATATAGATCGCTACACCCAAACACAGCAGGATATACATTTTTCTCAAGCGCACATGGATCATTCTCCAAGATAGATAATATGCTAGGCCACAAAGAAAGGCTGAACGAATTCAGAAAGATTGAAATCATACAAAACATTATCTCTGACCACAGTAGAGTCAAGCTGGAGATTTGCAAGGGACAGAAGCCCAGATTTCACACCACGATTTGGAAATTAAACAGCACACTCTTAGAAAAACAGTGGGTCAAAGAGGAAATCTCAAAAGAAATCAATGACTACCTTGAAACAAATGAGAATGATAACACAACATACCAAAATCTATGGGATGCAGCAAAAGCAGTACTGAGAGGGAAGTTTATAGCCATAAATTCATATATCAAAAAAGAAGAAAGAGCAAAAATCGAAGAACTAACTGCACATTTGAAGGAATTAGAAAAACAACAACAAAGTAACCCAACAGGAAGAAGGAAGGAAATAACAAAGATAAGAGCAGAACTAAATGAAATAGAAAATAAGAAAGCACTTGAACAGATAAACAAGACCAAGAGCTGGTTTTTTGAGAAGATTAACAAAATTGACAAACCTTTAGCAACACTAACAAAGAAAAAAAGAGAGAAGATGCAAATACACAAAATAAGAAATGAGATAGGCGATATCACCACTGACCCAACAGAAATAAAGACTATCATAAGAGGATATTTTGAAAAACTATATTCCAACAAAAATGACAATCTAGAGGAAATGGACAAATTCCTAGAAACACATAAGCAGCCCATATTGACGAAAGAAGAAATTGATGATCTTAACAAACCAATCACAAGCAGAGAGATAGAATCAGTTATCAAAAATCTCCCAACTAAGAAGAGCCCAGGGCCAGATGGCTTCACAGGTGAATTCTACAAAACATTCCGGAAAGAACTGACACCAATCCTGCTGAAACTATTCCAAAACATCGAAATGGAAAGAACATTACCCAACTCCTTCTATGATGCCAACATTACCCTAGTACCAAAGCCAAACAAAGACATCACAAGAAAGGAAAATTACAGACCAATTTCTCTGATGAACCTAGACGCAAAAATACTTAACAAAATACTTGCTAATCGTATTCAACAATACATTAAACGTATTATACACCACGACCAAGTGGGATTCATCCCAGGTATGCAAGGATGGTTCAACATAAGAAAATCAATCAACGTAATACACCATATAAACAGATTGAAGGAAAAAAATCACATGATTATATCTATTGATGCAGAAAAAGCATTTGACAAAATACAGCACCCTTTCTTGATAAAAACACTCCAAAAGATTGGAATACAAGGGAATTTTTTGAACATGATAAAGAGTATATATGAAAAACCTAAAGCCAATATTGTTTACAATGGAGAAATCCTAGACTCCTTCCCTCTAAACTCAGGAACAAGACAAGGATGCCCACTGTCTCTGCTCCTATTTAACATTGTCTTAGAAGTACTTGCACGAGCACTGAGGCAAGAACCAGAAATAAAAGGCATTCAAATTGGAAAGGAAGAAGTCAAAATTTCATTATTTGCAGATGACATGATCCTATACATAGAAAACCCTGAGAGATCTACAACGAAGATTCTAGAACACATAAATGAGTTTAGTAAAGTCGCAGGTTATAAGATCAATGCGCAAAAATCAGTAGCATTTCTGTACACCAATAATGAGCAAGATCAGGAGGAAATCAAGAAACAAATACCATTCACAATAGTAAATAAAAAAATCAAATACTTAGGAATAAATTTAACTAAAGAGGTAAAGAACTTATACAACGAGAATTATACAAGATTGTTCAAGGAAATCAAAGAAGACCTAAATAAATGGAAGACTATTCCTTGTTCATGGATAGGAAGACTGAACATTATTAAGATGTCTATCCTACCAAAATTGATCTACACATTCAATGCAATCCCAATAAAAATCAACGCAGCCTTCCACATAGAAGAGGTGGCATTGGATTGGGAAAAGTGGACATAATGGACAAAGGGTATGGGGAAAGGCAGGAAGAGATGAGAGGTGGAGGCGTCTTCGGGACATGGAGCTGCCCTGGATGGTGCTTCAGAGGTAATCACCGGACATTGTAAATCCTCACAGGGCCTACATGATGGAATAGAGGAGAGTATGGGCCATGATGTGAACCAATGTATATGAGGTGCAGAGGTGCCCAAAGATGTACTTACCAAATCCAATGGATGTGTCATGATGATGGGAACGAGTGTTGTTGGGGGGGGGGGAGAGGGGGGGTGGGGGGGTAGGGTTGAATGGGACCTCACATATATATTTTTAATGTAATATTATTACAAAGTCAATAAAAAAAATAAATAAATAAATAAATAAAAGTCAAAAAAAAAAAAAAGAAAAACTAACTATGAAATTTATTTGGAAAGGAAAGAGACCCCGAATAGCCAAAGACATACTGAAAAAGAAAAACGAAATTGGAGGAATCACACTACCTGACTTCAAAACATACTATAAAGCTACGGTGGTGAAAACAGCATGGTATTGGCATAAGGAAAGACACATAGACCAATGGAATTGAATTGAAAGCTCTGATATAGAACCTCACATATATAGCCACATAATATTTGATAAAGCCACCAAACCCTCTCAATTGGGAGACAGTGGCCTATTCAACAAATGGTGTCTGGAGAACTGGATAGCCATATGTAGAAAAATGAAAGAGGATTACCATCTCACACCTTATACAAAGATCAACTCAAGATGGATCAAAGACCTAAATATAAGAGCCAAGACCATAAAAACCTTAGAAAGCAGTGTAGGGAAACATCTACAGGACCTTGTAATAGGAAATGGATTTATGAATATCTCACCAAAAGCACGAGCAGCAAAAGAACTAATAGATAAATGGGACTTCCTCAAAATTAAAGCCTTCTGCACCTCAAAGGAGTTTGTCAAGAAAGTAAAAAGGGAGCCCACACAGTGGGAGAAAATATTTGGCAATCATATATCTGATAAGAAACTTATAACTTGCATATATAAAGAACTCCTATATCTTGAAAATAAAAAGATAAACAACCCATTTAAAAAATGGGAAAAAGACTTAAACAGACACTTCTCCGAAGAAGAAATACAAATGGCAAGAAAGCACATGAAAAAATGTTCCAAATCTCTAGCTATCAGGGAAATGCAAATCAAAACTACAATGAGATACCATCTTACACCCATAAGATTGGCAGCTATGAAAAAAAACAGAAGAATACAAGTGCTGGAGAGGATGTGAAGGAAGGGGAACACTCATCCACTGCTGGTGGGAATGCAGAAGGATCCAACCATTCTGGAGGACAGTATGGCGGTTTCTCAAAAAACTAGCCATAGATTTGCCATATGACCCAGCAATACCACTGCTGGGTATATACCCAGCAGAACTGAAAACAAGGACACAAACCAATATATGTACACCAATGTTCATAGCAGCATTGTTCACTATTGCCAAAAGTTGGAATCAACCCAAATGCCCATCAACAGATGAGTGGATCAATAAAATGTGGTATATACACACAATGGAATACTACTCGGCTGTAAGAACAAACACACTACAAACACATGTGATAACATGGATGAATCTTGAGAACCTTATGTTGAGTGAAGCAACCCAGACATTGAAGGACAAATACTACATGACCTCAATGATATGAAATAAACAAGCTGCCCTAGATAGCAAGAGACTGAACGATAGGCTTACAGGAAATCGGAGGGTGGAGGAAGGATATGAGCCGATGTCTGCAGGGGTGGAACTTAAGACGAGATGGTGGTAAGTATGAACACAAAGAAGTGATAAAATGGGGGCAAGGGGTTGCCTTTGGTTGGGGCTTTACGGGTTTGAGGGTGGCTGGGGAGGGACGGTTGGGTAATGTTGCCCAAAAGTGGGGGGAGGGAGGGGTAGCATACTAACACAGGAGAGGGTTAGGAGATGGTGGAGAGTAAAATGCCGAGAAAATAATATCAAAATATAATAAAGAGGGTTACCTGTTTAGAATGCTCGGAGGGGAGGGTCTGATGCAGGACGGGCTCCTGGGGAATGTCTAAATGCTCATTCTGCCAGAGTGGGTGACACCATGGGGTAGAATCCCAAGTAGTGAGAGTGGGGGTGGACCCACATCCTGGGGAGGACTAATGCCACCAAATAGAGGGAACTCTATCCCTCGAGAGAAAGGGTGGCTCCCAGGGCATTGGGGCAGAGGAGCAAGTTAGGCCCTAAACACTATTCCATCTATCTCCGGAAGTGGCTCCTCAGGAAACGGAGGTTGACTGTCACTGTGGGCACCAAGGTGGAAGGGAAAATGGACATTAAATGTGTGGAACCAAAGTAAATGGGGGGCAAGGGAGGAGTTTCTTGAGAGTACACAAGGATGGATATAAAACATGTAATATTACACCATAACATATAGGAGACGACAGACTGATAATGTAAACCATAATGTAAAACATAGGAGAACTAAAAATGTAAAGAACTGTGTATCCTAAAGTATGCACCATAATGTAAGCACAGATATTACCATGTTAGAAAGCTAATATCTCAGACTCTGTACATCACCTTAAGTAAATATGATGTGAATAGGGTGTAAGAGTATCGCTGTGGAAGAAAAAAGGTGTTGTGGTGGATGTATGGGAGTGCTGTATATTATATATATGCATTGCTGTGGTCTAGGACTCCTACGAAGAAACGCTGAATAATTGGGGGGGGGGGGAAAAAAGGATAGGATGTGGAATTTTTTCAAGTCAACATTCTTTATCTAAGTTCTTTATCTAACTTTATCCAAGTTCTTATCTATCCTTTAAACCCAGCGCTATATGCCATTCCCTAGTAAGGGACCATGACATTATATTGGGCTTCAAATTTCGGGGAGTTCTGGATCACAGAGTGTTTCAACAATGGCAATGGAGGGATACTGGTATGGGATACCAATGACAGGTGATATATGGCTGACAGGGAGCTGTACAGAACATATGTCCAAGGTGCATGGTAATGATTGGATATACTCATAGTGGCAACAATTAAAAACCCAGCAGGGGGGGGTACTGGGTTCCTGGCCAGCGGTGCTCTGTCGTGGTCCCTAGGGGAGCAGCGATAGTCTCCCAGGTACAGCGGCGGGGACCAGGAGGGAGTGAGGGTTCAACAGTGAGCCCCTGATGCTAATGACTATGCTTGTGAGCTGATAAACCTAAAATAAGAACAAGGCCTAGAGCAACATTGTGCCTGGGAATTTCCTCCTGTCAGCCTTCATGTTACTCAAATGTGGCCAGTCTCGAAGCCAAACTAAGCATGTAAATGCAATGCCTTCCCTCCAGCGTGGGACATGACACCCGGGGATGAGCCTCCCTGGCAACGAGGGACCACTATCAAATACCAACTGATGATGCAACTGGAAAAGGACCTTATATGGAAGGTTCAATGCGGATCAGCAGAATATCCATGTCTACATAAAATAACATGACTTTAATATGCTGTTTGACCTATAGTAAGGGGGAAATGGAAAGGAGAAATGAGTTTATATGGCTACGAGTTTCTAAAAAAGAGTCTGGAGGCTGGCAGAAGGATTGCCCTCATGCACAACTGAGCAGAGTCAGAGAGACAGATAAAGCAGATACAACCCCCAGATATTGGTTCCTATGAAAGCTAAAGAGACCCATGAGAGTTATGGTCATGGCCGATGGGGTTTACTACCAGGGCAGATGGCCCCTCTCTGGAAATGGTGTTTATGTGTGATGAATCTTGTCTCAGATGGGATCTCCCTTCATAAGACTTTCATACTAATCTGCTGGAGGTGCAGTTAACGTTGGGGTTTAAGATATAGTTAGGGGATTTGAATCTCTGGACTGACAATGTGATAGCCAGGTCCTGAGCCTCAACAGACTCCAGCACCTACAATCTGATTTATTGGACTTACCACACTCAGCTAAGATGGAGTTGAAGAAGGACAATCACCACACCATGGAGCCTAGAGTGATTAGAACTGAAAATGGGAGGATGGCAGCCAGCATCCATGTGGAATCTGAGCCTCCTCTTGACATAGAGGTGCAATGGACACAACCAATCCAATGTCCACATAGAAGAGGTGGCATTAGATTGGGAAAAGTGGACATGGTGGACGATGGGTATGGGGAAGGGCAGGAAGAGATGAGAGGTGGGGGCGTATTTGGGATGTGGAGCTGCCCTGGATGGCGCCTCGGGGGTGATCACCGGACATCGTGGATCCTCACAGGGCCCACTGGATGGAATGGAGGAGAGTATGGGCCATGATGTGGACCATTGTCTATGAGGTGCAGAGGTGCCCAAAGATGTACTTACCAAATCCAATGGATGTGTCATGATGATGGGAACGAGTGTTGTTGGGGGGGGAGAGGGGGGGTGGGGGGGTGGGGTTGAATGGGACCTCACATATATATTTTTAATGTAATATTATTACAAAGTCAATAAAAATAAATAAATTAAAAAAAAAAAAAAAAAAAGGATGGCAAACAGCAACATAGTGATCATAGGTCATCACGGCCAGGTGGATACACTCAGTATAGCCCAGTACAAGGGAGACATAGTGTTGAATCAGGCAGTCTACATATGTGATGGACTTATCTGAACACTAGAGGTTGACTAGAAGCTGGGGAATGATACTGCTGAGGAAGCAGGGGTCCAGGAAGGAGAAATGGGAGAGGAAAAAATACATAGGAGTGTGGAGTTTAGAGCACAAGACGTACACCAAGATGATAGCAGTGTTGCCTAGAAAGGTCATGAGGTAAAGGAACAAGATTATCCCAAAGAGAATCAGCTCTAACTGAGACTTGTCTGAAAAACCTCTCAGAATAAACCCAGAGGAGGCACTCTCATTGGTCCCCTGCATTACTCTTGCTTTGACCTTTCACTTCTGAAAGATGAAATCATATCATATATTAACCTCAGGGATTTTATGACAAATCCATGACAATAAAGATTTAGTGCTAGGGGCAAGATGGTGTCTGAGTGAGTGCACCTCATAATCTCTCCTGCAAAGAAGCAGGTGAGTACAACCAGAGTTCTGCTGGACCAGGTTGTTTCAGGGGCTTGCAGGGCAGGAGGTGTCTGGACATTGATTTGGTCAGACAGTGACAGAAGAGATTCTTGCAAGAGGTTGAATTTTGGGTCTATGACATGGAGGTCAGAAGTTGTGGGTGGGACTCTTCCCCCTAGGGCTGGCAGCCCAGATGTGGCAATCCCTGAAAACTTTGTTGTGCTGAGGTGTTCCCAGACCCTGAGCAGGCTGTTTCAGGGGCTTGCAGGGCAGGAATTGACTGGATGTCAATTTGGTGAGACAGTGACAGAAGAGATTCTTGTGAGAGGTGGAATTTTGGGTTTCTGACACAAAGCTCAGAAGTTGTGGGTGGGACCCCTCACCCTAGGGCTGGCAGCCCAGCCACAGGGATCCCTGAAATCTTTGTTGTGCTACAGCATTCCCAAACCCCGTGTTTACTGGATGCATGGTTCCCAGGTCTGTTTACCCTAAACCCTGGTAGCCCACAATCCACAGACTCACATACCTTGAGTCTGCAATATCTCGGACTTCCCATCCCCAAATCCAGCACCCTGAGGTCTGTCTGAGGTCCTTGATTACCCTAGCACTGCATGTTTTTTGTTTTTTTTTTTTCTTTGAGCTTTGAGGGGTGTACCAGCTGACTTGGGGAGAGTCTGGGAAGAAAGCAGAGGCGAATCTGCTGAGAAAGCCCAAATTACCTAAACGTCCTGGGATAGGAAACTTGGTCTGGGAGGAGGTGGTTCAGAAAATCAATTAGACTTCCCCTAGCACACATAAGGGGAAGGAACTGTAGGACATGCTATCCAAGCTTCCAATAGCATATTTGGGGTTGCTGGTGAGGTGTAAGTGCTCTTATGCTGGAAATAAAGAGTCACTGTCTTCTGTGTTGAGCTGGCTCAACAAGAACCCACTTGAATCTCCTACCGGACCTCTCAGGCAGCTTTCCAGCTGACCTGGGAGAGACAGAAGTGAGGATGGGAGAAAGAGGGAATGTCAGATCCCTAAGCATTTTATTTAACTGCAAAGAGGATTCCTACCTTGAAACTTTGATTCTTTTTTTTTTTTTAAATCATGGTTGCTACTGTTGCATTTTCTCCTGGTCTTATCTCCCATTTTATTCCACAAGGTCCTTATTTCATTTATTTAGTTTTTTTCTCTTTATCTTGCTTGTTTCACCCCCTTTTCTCTTCCCCCCTTTTTTTCTCTTTTTTCTCTTTCTTCTTTTTTATTTTATTTTCTTTATATAATAGGTGCTGCAGGGAGCACTTCACATTTGCTGTGTTTCCTCATCCTCCATTTCCTCTTTTCTGTGTGTATTGATTTTGGCCACCTACACTGTCCCTTTCCTCTACATCTTTCTATCCTCCATCATCTACTGTTTCTCTTACATTCCACCTCCCTTTCTTTAGCCCCCAAATTGTCTGATTTTTTTATTTCTCATACCTTTGTTCTGTTTTCTATCTTTTATCCACTCTTGATATTATTGTCTTTCTTTTCTCTTTATCTCTCTTATGAAAATACTGGTCTTTTAATTCATACTATATTCCTCCCCATATTCAGTCAACTGTCTCATTATAGATACTTTACTTACCGCTATAACTGTATGCAACTTACATGAGTCTAATATCCATTCTCCTAGATCTCACATTGTTTCTCTGTTAACATTTATTACCAATACTACCTTATACATTTTCTTTTCTTACTCATTTTGCTTCCCCTGGCCCTAATATTTTCCTTCAAAGTGAACTTAGCCAGCAACAAGAAAATAGAGTAAGAAGAACAAAGTGATGAAGAGAAGACATTTACACATGAACAACAACTAATTAATCCCCAAGACTAGACAAAGAAGCTAAGGAACTGATTAATCCCATCAAGATAAAGTGATAACCAGATAGCAACAAAAAACTACAAACCAAACCATTAATCAGGAAAACGTGGCTGAATCCAATGAACAAACTAAAAACCAGGAAGAGGAGCTCTCAAAACATATATATTAGAGACCAACTTAATGAAGTAAAGGAAGAGATTAACAATATGAAGAAAACACTTGGAGAGAATACAGAAGAAATTGCACAAAAGGATAACAGATATGATGGTGATGAACACCACAGTTCAAGAAATAAAAAATACCCTCTCAGCAAAGAGCAGCAGATTAAAAGAGGCAGAGGACAGAATTAGTGATGTGGAGGACAGTACATCTGAAATCAAACAGAGAGTAGAACTGATCAATAAAAAGGTAGGAAAAAACCCAGCTCGGACTTAGGGACCTGAATGACAATGCAAAACACACAAACATATGTATTATAGACATCCCAGAAGGAGAAGAGAAGGGAAAGAGGACAGAAAGGGTGTTGGAGGAAATAATGACTGAAAACTTCCAAAATCTACTGAAGGAGATGGATGTACATGTCCAGGAAGCACAATGCACCCTAAACACCATAAATCCCAGCAGGCCCACTCCAAGACATATACTTGTCAAATTATCCAATGCTCAAGACAAAGAGAAAATTCTAAAAGCAGCAAGAGAAAAGAGAACCATCACATACAAGGGAGGCTCCATAAGATTAAGTGCTGATTCTCATCTGGAACCATGGAGGCAAGAAGGCAGTGGTATGATAAAGTCAAGATAATAAAACAAAAAATTTCCAACCAAGACTACTTTACCCAGTTAAGCTAGCATTCAAAAATGATGGAGAGTTCAAAATATTCACAGATAAACAGAAATTAAAAGAGTATGCCAACAAGAACCCTGCCCTTCAAGAAATACTAAAGGGAGTTCTGCAGGAAGAAAGAAAAAAAAAACAGGAGAGGTAGAGTTGGAGGAGAGTACACAAGAAACAAAAAAGACAAAAAGAGAAGAAAAGATTTTAGACAAACACAAGTCCAAAGAAAATATGGCTAACATAAATAATTCCTTGAAAGTAATACACTGATTGTCAATGGATTAAATTCACCTGTAAAAAGATTCAGACTGGAAGATTGGATAAGGAAATATGACCCATCTATATGCTGTCTACAAGAAACACATCTTAGACCCCGGGATTCAAGGAGGTTGAAAATGAATGGCTGGAAAACAATCTTAAAAGCAAACAATAACCAAAGAAAGTCAGGGGTAGCTATATTAATATCAGACAAAATCGACTTTAAATGTAAAACAATTGTGAGAGACAAAGATGGATACTACATATTAAAGGGATAATCTTTCAAGAAGGATGAACAATCGTATATATTTATGCTCCTAACAAGGGAGCCTCCAAATACATGAGGCAAACATTGGAAAAGCTAAGTGAAATAATAGATGCCTCTATAATTATACTAGGGGACTTTAATACACCACTATCAACTTTGGACAGAACATCTCAAAAGAGAATCAATAAACAAAAACTCTGAACAGCATATTAGAGGAGCTGGACTTAATAGACATATACAGATCATTACACCTGAATACAGCAGGTTATACAGTTTTCTCCAGTGCACATGGATTATTCTCCAAGATAGACCATATGCTAGGCCACAAAGAAAGGCTCAATGAATTCAGAAAGATCAAAATCATAAAAAAATAATTTCTCTGATCACAGGGGAGTGAAGCTGGAAATCTACGAGGACCAGACCCAGATTTCACACCAAGATATGGACATTAAACAGCACACTCTTAGAAAAACAGTTGGTGAAGGAGGAAATTTCAAAAGAAATTAATAACTACCTTGAAACTAATGAAAATGATAACACAACCTACCAAAACTAATGGGATGCAGCAAAAGCAGTACTGAGAGGGAAATTTATAGCAACAAATTCATTCATCAAAAAAAGAAGAAAGAGCAAAAATTGAAGAACTAACTGCACATTTGGAGAAATTAGTAAAAAAGGAAACAAAAAAGCAACCCCACAGGAAGAAGAAAGAAAGAAAGAACAAAGATAAGAGCAGAACTAAATGAAATAGAAAATAAGAAAGCACTTGAAAAGATAAACAAAACCAAGAGCTGGTTCTTTGAGAAGATCAATAAAATTGACAAACCCTTAGCTAGACTAACAAAAAAAGAGAGAAGATGAAAATACACAAAATAAGAAAGGAGAACGGAGATATCACCACTGATCATGATAAAGACTATCATGAGAGGATACTTTGAAAAACTATATTCCAACAAAAATGACAATTCAGAGGAAATGGACAAATTCCTAGAAAAACATTAGCAGCCTATATTGACAAAAGAAGAAATTGATGATCTCAACAAACCAATCACAAGGAAAGAGATAGAATCCATCATTAAAAACCTCCCAACTAAGAAGAGCCAGATGGCTTCACTGGTGAATTCTACAAAACATTCTGGAAAGAACTAATGCCGCTCTTGCTGAAACTCTTCCAAAAAATTGAAAGAGAAGAAATATTGCCTAACTCATTCTATGATGCCAACATTACCCTGGTAACAAGTCAAACAAAAGGAAAATTACAGACCAATTTCTCTAACGACACAAAAATGCTCAACAGAATACTTGCTAACCATATCCAACAACACATTAAATGAATTATACACCATGACCAATGAGATTCATTCTGGTTATGCAAGGATGGTTCAACGTAAGAAAATCAATCAATGTAATACACCATATAAACAGAATGGAGGAAAAAATCACATGATTATATCTACTCATGCAGAAAAAGCATTTGACAAAATACAGCAACTTTCTTGATAAAAACACTGCAAATGTTTGGAATACAAGGAAATTTTTGAACATGATAAAGAGTATATATGAAAAACCCACAGCCAACATCATTTACAATGGTGAAGTCCTAAAATCTTTCCCTGTAAGATCAGGAATAAGACAAGGATGCCCACTGTCACCTCTTTTATTTAACATTGTCTTAGAAGTACTTGCTCGAGCACTGAGGTAAGAACCAGACATAAAAGGCATTCAAATTGGAAAGGAAGAAGTCAAACTTTCATTATTTGCAGATGACATGATCCTATACATAGAAAACCCTGAAAGGTCTACAGGAAAGCTTCTAACTCATAAATAAGTTCAGTAAAGTCACAGGTTACAAGATAAATGTGCAAAAATCAGTAGCATTTCTGTACACCAATAATGAGCAATCTTTTGATGAAATCAAGAACCAAATACCATTCACAATAGTAAATAAATAAATCAAATACCCAGGAATGAATTTAACTAAAGAGGTAAAAGACTTATACACAGAGAACTACACAACACTGTTCAAGGAAATCAAAGAAGACCTAAATAAATCGAAGAATATTCCCTGTTCATGGATAGGAAGACTAAATATTAGATGTCTATCTTAACAAAACTGATGTACAAATTCAATGCAATCCCAATAAAAATCAACACATCATTCTTTAAGGAACTAGAGAGACTAACTATGAAATTTATTTGGAAAGGAAAGAGGCCCTGAATAGCCAAAGACATATTGAAAAAGAAAAATGAAATTGGAGGAATCACACTATCGGACTTCAAAACATACTACAAATCTACAATAGTGAAAACAGCATGGTATTGGCACAAGGAGAGACACACAGACCAATGGAACCAAATTAAGAGTTCTGATAGAGATCCTCATATATATAGTCATATAATATTCAATAAAGCTACCGAATCCTCTCAACTGGGAGAGAATGGCCTATTCAACAAATGGTGCCTGGAGAACTGGATATCCATATGTAGAAGAATGAAAGAGGGTTACCAACTCACACCTTATAAAAAAATCAACTCAAGATGGATCAAAGACCTAAATATAAGAGCCAAAACCATAAAGACTTTGGAAAGCAGTGTAGGGAAGCATCCACAGGACCTTGTGATAAGAAATAACTTCATTAACTTCACACCAAAAGCACAAGCAGCAAAAGAACAAATAGATAAAAGGGACTTCCTCAAAATTAAAGCCTTCTGTACCTCAAAGGAGTTTGTCAAGAAAGTGAAAAGAGAGCCTACACAATGGGAGAAAATATTTCATAACCATATATCTAACAGGAGACTTATAACCTGCATATATAAAGAACTCCTATATCTCGAAAATAAAAGACAAACAACCCATTTAAAAAATAGGGAAAAGATTTAAACAGACACTTCTCCAAGGAAGAAATACAAATGGCAAAAAAGCATACAAAAAAATGCTCCAGCTCTCCAGCTATTAGGGAAATGCAAATCAAAACTACAATGAGATACTATCTTACTCCCATAAGATTGGCAGCTATGAAAAAAAACAGAAGACTACAAATGCTGGAGAGGATGTGCAGGAAGGGGAACACTCGTCCACTGCTGGTGGGAATGCAGAAGAATCCAGCCCTTCTGGAGGACAGTTTGGCAGTTTCTCAAAAAACGAGCTATAGATTTGCCACATGACCCAGCAATTCCACTGCTGGGTATATACCCAGTCAAACGGAAAACAAGGACACAAACTGATATATGCACACCAATGTTCATAGCAGCATTGTTCACTATTGCCAAAAGTTGGAATCACCCAAATGTCCATCAACAAATGAATGGATAAATAAAATGTGGTATATACATACAATGGAATACTACTCAGCTTTAAGAACGAATACACTAAAACGCATGGGATAACATGATTGAATCTCGAGAAGCTTATTTTGAGCAAAGCAACCCAGGCATTGAAGGACAAATACTAAATGACCTCAATGAATTACTGTGATCTAAAACTTTTGTGAAGACAATCTTAATAATTAGGGAAAAAGGTCAAAGGACGTAGACACTGAGGAAAAGATGGAAGAAGTTGCCTTGCCAATTTGCATATTTATTGCAGTGACGGAAGGCAAAATATTAAAAACAAAGCTTTTACATCTTTTAATTTTTTGATACCCGAATTTATTTTTACCTTAAGTTTTCTAAAAATTAATACATATTCTATATCTAACCTTTAAACTCACCACTATATTCCATTTTACTATTAATGGAACCTGGCAATATATTGGACTTCATTTTTGAAGAAGTTTTGGAGCACAGAGAGGTTCAACAATGGCAGGTGAGGAATACTGGTGTGGGATGTTATTAACAGGGGACACATGGTTGGCAGGGAATTCTCCGGGTATATATCCATGGTACATAAAAATGTTTTGATATTTTCATAGTAGTTACAATTAAAAACAACTGAGGGAGTGCTGTGTTCCTAGCCAGGGGAGCTATATCACATTCCCTAAAGGAACAGCAACAACCCCCCAAATGCAATGGCAAAGACCAAAAAAGGAAGATCCAACAATGAGACCTTGATACTAATGACTATGCTTGTGAACCTGTGCACCTGAAATAAGAACAAGGCCTAGAGCTGCAGGGTGCCTAACAGTTACCTCCTGAGAGCCTCTGTGTTGCTCAAATGTGGCCAGTCTCAAAGCCAAACTCAGCATGTAAATGCCTTGCCTTCCCCCCAGCATGACTCCCAGGGATGAGCCTCTCTGGTGCTGAGGGATTACTACCAAGTACCAGCTGATGATGTAACTAGAAAATGACCTTCAATAAAAGTGTCAACTCAGACCAGCAGAATATCTCAGTCTACATATAATACCCAGTGTTAAAAATGCTTTTTGACCTGAATAAAAGGGGGAAATGGAAAGGGCAAATGGGTTTATATGGCTATGAGTCTCTAAAAAGAGCCAGGAGGTTATCAGAGGGATCACCCTTATGCACACCTCAGCAGAGTCCTAGAGACAGATAAAGTAGATACAACCTCAGATATTGGTTCTTCTGAGGGCCACAGAGACCCACAGTTTCTATGGTCATGGCAGATGGAGTTCAGTGCCATGTCAGTTGGCCCTACTTTGGAGTTTGTGTTTCTGTATGATGGAGCTGGATTCAGATGTGATCTTTGTTCACAAACCTCTCCTGTTACTTTTACTGGATCTGTAGTTGGTGCTGGGGTTTAATGTATACCCAGGGGACTTGAATCTCTGGACTGACCATGTGATAGCCAGGCCCTGAGCCTCAACAGACTTGCAACTCCCACACTCTGGTTTATTGGACTTATCTCCCTCAGCTAATATGGAGGTGAAGAAAGTCAACCACCACACCATGGAGTTAAGAGTGCCTTCAACTGAAAGCAGGAGAATTGCAACCAGCATCCCTGTGGAATCTAAGCCCTCTCTTGATATAGATATGGAGTGGACACACCTATTCCAGTTCCAAAGGATGGAGGATTAGAGTATGTATTAGAGTGGACTTACTGATAATCTCTTCATGAACTGTTGTGGTTAGTAATAAAAAAATGTGGCATTGGTATGGAGAAAGTGGCCATGGTGGCTGCTGGGGGTAGGGAGTGTGAAGAAGAGATGTGATGTGGGGACATTTTCGGGACTTGGAGTTGTCCTGAGTGGTGCCGCGGGGACATTTACCAGACATTATATGTCCTCCCATGGCCCACAGAGTGGACTGTGGGAGAGTGTGTGCTATGATGTAGACCATTGACCATGAGGTGCAGCGGTACTCAGAGATGTATTCACCAAGTGCAGTGAATGTCTCATGATGATGGAGGAGGTTTTTGTTATTGGGGGAGGAGTTGGGTGACAGGGTTGGGGGTATATGGAACCTCATATTTTTTTAATGTAACATTAAAAAAAAAGAAAGAAAGAAAATAAAAAGGGCCCAAGCAAAAAAGGAAAAAGATTTAGTGCTGCCTTAAAATATGAGTGGTTATATCCCTATTATCAAATTTCAATAAGTAAAGGAAAATTCCTTGAAATGTATGGAATGATCTTTCCTAAATCGTAATTTAAAAAAATTAAACAATTGTAATATATTATAAAACCTAGCATTCAGTATGCTTTTATGATTATTCACAGTTTTAGAATTTTATTCAAGAAAAATCCATTAAACCTCCTATAAAAGAAGCAAAAACAACATTTCTGGAATAAAATATAATGGTTTCAATTTTATTTAGCTTAAATGTAATCTCCCTACATTTATGAAATATCAATTAAATAAATTAATATTATATTTATTAAATCTTTAAGATGCTGAAAGTTCTAAATCCATGTTTAATGGAATAAAGTTAAAAAAGGAAATGTAGATCTACCCTCTCTGCAGTGAATAAAGTAACTTAATAGGTAAAAAAAGAGAAGATTTTGTCTGGGAAATCAAGTCTTGGAAATAGGTGAAGAAAAAGGCCACACTAGAAAATATTAGTGTGTGTGAACACAGTCTACTGGCTATAGGTTTTCCAGCTACCTTGAGACAAAACGAAAGGTCATTGTGATTATAAAGCTAGAATATACAAAGTTTAAGGTTAAAGGTCAGTAAACCTTATTTGTATATTATTCATCAGGTAAAAGGAAAGTCTTCATAAGAGGGATGTGGTTTTGTTTGAATTTTCTTTTCAAAGATGTGTGTCTAAACAATGTAGTAAAATTTAAAACACTTTAATCCAGAAATGATGTTAAAAAAATAAATGGATAGACAACCTGCAAGATGACAGGAGAGTAAGGGGCCTAGAGTCAGCTCATGCAACAGGGCAGTTAGTAATCACCCAGAGCTATCTGAAGCTCCTGTTTGGGAGCTCCAGGAGACTAGAAGAACATCCTCCAGTATCCTTGAAAGAATGGAAGGAGAAGACTACCCATCTGCAGAGAAGATTCATGAGTAAAGTACTCCATGTCCTGGAGGCCAGTGACAATCCTCCACTAGCATTTCAAGCCACCTTAGAGGCTAATCTGTGGCTAGAATTGGAGGCTCCACTTCCCAAAAAACAGGAGAGGAAGAGATAATTGGGCACCAACTTCAGCTACTGATTAGTAAATTTGGCAGGTTAAAGTATAACCCTAAGAACAGGTAAAATTTGAACATGTCTAAGTCAGAAGGAGGCCAGACTCTGCCCCTGCCATGAAGGAAGCAGGGTGCACTGAAAATCTTAGTGCTGGCAAGGAAAGCCTTCTTTCCATCCAGATCAGATTGCAGCTCTAGCCTAAGCCCCAGCCCCACCTCCAGCAGGGAGGAAGCTGGGGGGACCTGTGCCAGCCTCTCCTGTTAACTGCAGGTATATTTGGCTGGACAGAGTGGGAAGTCTACCTGGGCAAATGTGGTCAGTTTAGACCCACACAGCATAGATTGCTGCCCACACCTGTAGCCCCATCCACATCTCAGGCAGGGGAGAAAGGGACATGAAGCTTCATCAATCTCTCAGGCAACTATAGTCTAGGCCTGCATGACTTGGATTACTACACTTGACTGTGGCTCTGTCTCTACCCCTGGCAAAGGAGAAAGTTGGGAGAAGCTTCATTGGTCCCTGGGGCAATGAGGGAAGCATGAGCTTCTACAGCTTAACAGCATCAACTATATTCTTGGCACCTACTACAGAACTAGCAAGGGAGAAAGGGCAAGAAGCCCTAAACTAAAGAGAGAAACTGCACCCAGAATAAATGCATCTATTAAGCCACATGCCAAGACACCAACAAAAAATTACAATCCACACCAAAAAACAGGAAAATATGGCTCAGTTAAAGGATCAAGATAAGCTTCCAGATGACATAATCATAGATATTCAGACAAACAAATCTTTGTAATAAATTCAATGGGATGGCTAGAGAGATTAAGGATATTAAGAAGATATTGAATGAGCACAAAGAAGAATTTGGAAGCTTACATAGAAAAATAGCAGATCTTATGGGAATGAAAGGGGTAGTAAATGAAATTAAAAATGCACTGTAATCATATAATAGCAGAATAAAGGATTGTTGAGCTTAAAGAAATGGCCTCTGAAAGTGAACATACAAAAGAACGGCTGAAGAAAAGAAAGGAAAAAATAGAAAAAATTCTCAGGAAACTGAACAACAGTAAGAGACATGAAAACATACATGTCATGGGTGTCCCAGAAGGAGAAAAGAAGGGAAAAGGGACCGAAGGATATTTGAAGAAATATGGTAAAAAATTACCCAACCCTATTGAAGGACATAGGTAGCCATGTCCAAGAAGCACAATGTACTCCTATCTGAATAAATCTGAATAGACCAACTCTGAGACACATACTAATCAGAATTTCAAATACCAAAGACAAAGAGGGAATTCTGAGAGCAGCAAGAGAAAAGTAATGCATAACATAAGGGACACTCAATAAGTTTAAGTGCTGATTTCTCAATAGAAACCATGGAGGTAAGAAGACACTGGTCTGATATATTTAAGATACAGCAGAGAAAAACTTCCAGCCAAGAATCTAATATCCAGCATTATTGTTTTTCAAAAATGAGGACTAGTTTGGAATATTCACAAATAAACAGAAACTGAAAGAGTTTGTAAACAAAGACCAGCTTTGCAGGAAATACTAGAGGGTGTGCTATAGCCTGAAAAGAAAAGTCAGGAGCGGGAGACTTGGAAGAAAGTCTAGACATGAAGATTATATCAGTAAATGTAATTAAAAGTGTCAAGAGAGTGATGAAAATAATATATGACAGATAAAACCCAAATATTTAGGAATAAACTTAACCAATGATGTAAAGCAACTCATTGGTTAAAAAAAAATAAAAACAAAACATTAATTAGAAGAACATTCCAATGTCACAGATTGGAAGACTTAATATCATGAAGATGTCAATTCTTAAATAAAAGTAAAAATTTTAAAAAGGTGTTCTACTCAAATTGATATACAGATTCAATGGAATCCTGACAAAAATTCCACCAGCACTTTTTAAATAAATGGAAAACATAATTATCAAATTTATTTGGAAGGTTGAGGGGTCCTGAATAGCCAGAGACATCTTAAAAAGGAAAAACAAAGTTGGAGGACCCTCACTTCTGGATTTTAAGTCATATTACTTAGCTACAGTGGTAAAAACAGATGGTACTGGCATAAAGACAGACACATAGACCAAAGGAACAGAATTGATGGTTCAGAAACAGACGTTCACATCTAGGGTCAAATGATTTTTAACTAGCCTATCAAACCCACCCAACTTGACCAGAACAGTCCAGTCAACAAATAGTGCTGGGAGAACGGGATATCCATAACCAAAAGAAGGAAAGAGAACCCCTATTGCACACCTTATATAAACATTAGCTCAAAATGGATTAAAAACCTAAATATTAAAAGAAGAACAATAAAGCTTCTAGAAGAAAATATGGGAAAATATCTTTAAGACCTGGTGGTAGGTGGTGGATTCTTAAAGGAAATAAGAGGAGGACTGAGATGGACTACTGATATTTAATGTATGTGGAGGTTTTAATTAACAAGTGTAGAAGTGTGGACATGTATAGTGTTGATGGTAACACATTTTAGTGAGTAACAGTTGGTTTATAAATAGGAACGTGGCTGAAAAGGGTAATCTAGGAATGTAAATGCCAACTAAAGAAAGCTAGAGAATAATTTAGGGACTGAATAATACAGTAAACCCAGAGGTGGGTGAGAATTGTAGTTGATGGGACAGACTCAAGACTGTCCTTTGTGAGCTAGAGAAGATGTACATCACTATTGGTGGGGGTGGAAATGTGGAGAAACATGGGAAAAATACAAATGGACTAACCTATGTAATGTGCTTAACAGTAATAATGTAATATTCATACATCTACGCCAAAGATGTACTGTGTTGATAATGGGGGAGTATGGAAAAAGTGTGCCAAATGTACACTATGGTCCTGGTAATAATCTGATGATATTATCTCATCTGTAAAAAATGTTCCACCACAGTGTGGTGTGTTGATAGAGGGGTGTTGTAAATGGGAATACAACACATGTGCATGATTGTTTTTTAAATTTACTTCTGTCATAAAAAAATGTATTTAAAAAATAATAATAGGATGGGTTAGGGGAAAATATACCAAATGTAAGATAAGGAATATAATTAGTAATAAGATTTTGACAATATTCTTTAATAATTTGTAACAGGGTGGTGGACTTGGCCCAGTGTTTAGGGCATCCATCTACCACATGGGATGTCTGTGGTTCAAACCCTGGGCTTCCTTGACCCATGTGGAGCTGGCCCATGCGCAGTGCTGATGCGCATGAGGAGTGCTGTGCCACAGAGGAGTGTCCCTCACATAGGGGAACCCCATGCGCAAGGAGTGCACCCCATAAGGAGGGCCACCCAGCATGAAAGAAAGTGCAGCCTGCCCAGGAATGGCACCGCACACATGGAGAGCTGATGCAAGATGATGCAACAAAAAGAAACACAGATTCCTGTGCCGCTGACAACAACAGAAGTGGACAAAGAGGACGCAGCAAATAGACACAGAGAACAGACAATGGGGGGGGGATAAATAAATAAGTAAATAACTAAATAAATCTTTAAAAAAAATAATAATTTGTAACAAATGTCTCACAACAAAGCAAGGTGTTGGTGGTCAGTTGGTAGATGGGACCCCTGTATGATGTTATGTATGTTTGCTTTGTAAGTTCAAACCTTTACTATATGTTAATTGTTTATGTATGGTCATGTGTAAATGATATAAAATAATAATGGGGTGTGTTGGGGGAAAGATACACCAAATGTAAAGTACTTTAACTAGTAGTAATATTTTGAGGATGTGCTTTAATGATTAGTTAAAAATATTTCACAACAATGTGAGGTATTTAGAGTAGTATGAAGTATGAGAGCCCTGTATAATGTTGTACGTTTGTTTTGTAAGTTCACAATTATTAGTATACTCTTATTGTTTATATATGAGTGGATATCCTTCAATAAATTTTTTTAAAATGGATATATTTATATATATGAATGAATACATGAAGAACTTATTAATTTTTGAGATTATATTTTATACTCTACTTAATTTTCACATTCGGCTCCATTCATTTATAAACAACTTTTTAGGAGCACATTATACCTCTTAGAGAAATAATATTACTTAATTACTTGTCTTTGGACATGAAATCAGTTAATGTATCCATCCTTATTTAATGAATATTAAGTTTGAGGGGCTACACTACATATCAGGAATATAAAATAAAAAATACATTGCAATTGGGAAACGGACTTGGCCCAGTGGTTAGGGTGTCCGTCTACCACATGGGAGGTCCGCGGTTCAAACCCTGGGCCTCCTTGACCCGTGTGGAGCTGGCCCATGCGCAGTGCTGATGTGCGCAAGGAGTGCCCTGCCACACAGGGGTGTCCCCCGCGTAGGGGAGCCCCATGCGCAAGGAGTGCACCCATAAGGAGAGCCACCCAGCATGAAAGAGAGTGCAGCCTGCCCAGGAATGGTGCCACCCACACTTCCCGTGCTGCTGACGCCAACAGAAGCGGACAGAGAAACAAGGCGCAGCAAATAGACACAGAGAACAGACAACCGAGGAGGGGGTGGAATTAAATAAATAAATAAAAAGTCTTAAAAAAAAATACATTGCAATCAAGAACTTTGTTGGCTACTAGGAAGAAACAAGCAAGCCCCCCAAAAAGTAGAAGTTGTTTAAGGGTTAACCATATGTTCTCCCATCCATGCCTAATTATGGCACTCCAGGTTGATGGATGTGAAATGGTTTCAGGCCATCTCTGTGAATCCTCTCTTCATAGTAACCATGTGCAGATAAGTACCTAGACATGTGAAGTAAAGGGAATAAAGTGAAGAAAAACGAATAAAGGTAAGGCTAGCAATAGAAATGTAACAAGCATTTAATCAGGATCTTTAGAGAGCAGTTTTGGGTAAGAGAGTCATGATGCATTTAGCAGAGATTTAAAGATTAATTAACATGGGTTTGAAAATGAGCATAACCCCTTAATTTCAAAGAAAACTTTCATAAAGCCCATCAGGTCATTTAAGAATGGATATGAATAATGTTGAGGTTGCCAGTTACAATAGCTGGGTAACCAATGTTTCATTGCACTGTATCTCAAGGGGCCTGGTGCATTTTTCTTCTTGCAGGCAGCCAGTGGGAGTCCTTCAAACTGGGCATCATTGAATATGCTTGGAAAAGCAACCACTAAGCACTGAGTCACTTGGTGGTAGAGTGAAACCCTACTCTGTATCTGCAGGGGACTGTCCACCAACATAATCCTCTGAAAGAACCCCCAGATCAATGGGAAGCTATACCAAATGTAAACAATAGACCATATTACAGTCATATTTTGATGATTTTTAAAATAATCTGTAACAAATATCCAAAACAATGCCAGGTGCTGGTGGATGGAAAATGTATGGGAATTCTGCACATTATGCACGAATTTTTGTAAGCTCACAACTTCTCTAAAAAATATATTTTAAAATGTTCAATTCTGGTCCAGTCATTCTGGAAATAAATCCAAGTGTACCTATCACATTGTTGAGCTTGTGAGCTGCTTCTCTCTGCACAACAGAATTCACTGTCTGGTCTGGATGTTGGGCTCAGAAAACTTCTGTCTACTCTGACCTATTTTGGAAAAGAGAAGTGTGCCCTGCCTTTTTAGGCTGGATTTTTCCTGAGAGACTGCCAGGTTTGGAATAACAGCTACTTATAGAGGTTCAAGAGTGGGATGATAAATCTTGATACTGTGCTCAGTGTGATCACTGACTCACTCACCTTGGAAAATTATTCCTTTCCTCAGAAATAAGTTTCTCCATATGTCAAGTGAGGGTGTTAATACCAGTTTCTTGATGCATCTAACTTATCTTGTCATGAGGAGTTGAAAACACATTTACTGCAAAATATGATAATTTAACAGGACCCATGAACTGTGAGTCCAGAAGATGGCTTTGAGTTCCTGGTGGCCATGATGATAATAAGAGACATTGGGCTCACCAGGTGCCAAGCTCTGTTCTGAGATCTTGACCTCTAAGGGACTTTTTAGTGCAGTAACCCACCCAAGGGGACTCTAGGGGAGAGACAGAATTTGATCACAGGAGCTCACCTCCCAAAGTTCTCTGTTTTTCCCTAAATTCTATGTTTAATGATAAATTGCTATATTTTGAGTTTTAGTTTTAGGCTTCCCAACCTATGCTGATACCTTGGAGAATACTTAAATATTTAGCATTAAACACTTGATCTTCCAATATATTTAGGAGTCCTTAACTGCAGAATTGTAGATAGAAAACAGTGCTCACCTTAGTGGTTTAACAATTCCTATTTCACAAATGTGTAATGAATGTTCTGATTTTGGATAAAGAGAGGAAGGAATGTTAAATACAAATATATTATGTAGACAGAACCAGTGGGAGGTGGTCTTCTGGTAAATATTAAGGGCAACCAATGGCATCAGGAAAGGGACAAGGAGTTAAGATATACAATTGTGGAAGAAGTGGATATGATAAGCTTGGTCACTTACATTAGCTTACTCAAACAGTTGAGAAAAACGTGGCATGAATGAGGCCAAAATATAAAGTTTAATCTCAGGTATTATTTTCTGATTCACAAATGCTTACATAGGACAATGGGGAGAGATATGGTAATCCAAAAATGTTTCTAACCTTCAACGTGAGGAACCCTAAAATCTATAGGTCTAAGTAAATCTACTCTAATCAATGTTTATGGTTATAGATTGATTTTTTGAAGTACTTAAATGCTACTTATAGGATAAAGTGGTAGAGGAAGTTATAAAATCATACATAAAAATCTAAGGACTTATATGTAATTGGTTACCTGAGCTTCCTACTGGAAATCCATAACTGAACTTTGCTCTGGTAAGGGAATACAACATCATTACTATAACAGTCATATAAAGTGATCTCTGCAATCATGTACCTTTTTTTGTGTTGAGTAATTCTCACTTTCTCCTAAAGTGGAATAAGAGCATAGAGAAGAAAATTGAACAAAAATGTAATCAGTGGTGACACTGATCCAAAATGGATGGCCACCAGCTCATTGCAGGTCCTTGAACTCATGCTTTCTTCCCTGGAAAATGAAAATTAAAAATAAAATGCTTTCTGGACATGCTCTATGGAAAAACTAAAATCATTTTTAAAGTCAACAGATAGTACATTATTAATAAATCAAAAACAGGGCTCAGAAATAAAGCTGCTATTGTCACCTTAGAAATATGTCTCTAAAGTAACATAATTATGATCACAACTAGATAGCAATCAAGTGAGCTCACTTGTAATATCCAACTCTAAAATCATTGGAATTTCCCACAAGATTCCTTGGAAATGTATTATCCTTCCAGATTTTGGAATACTCCAAATTTCTAGAAAATAATGGCAATAAAAAAATGCTATATTTTTAACAAGCCACATTTAGAGAAGTGCAACTTGGTAGTAGGTAAATATGTTCTGCTTCCCCTGATCTCTAAGAATAAACATGTTCAATTATGAAGCTGTCAGTTTCCCTGAAGCATGGATGCTTGCATTCTCTATTGACAGCTCATGGGTTGTTCCCTTGGGATGTCAGGCTCCACTAGGAAATTCTTATTTAATACAAGGTGGCCAAAGAAGAGTATCCTAGGAGACCAATGTATTGTAATCCCTAAAGTCATATATTTCATCACCTGATACATTATTTTTTAGACTATGAAATTTCAATAGTAATTCCAAAAATGCTCTCAAGACTTAATTGAACACATGTGCACAGTCCTTTATTCATCTATCAACCTATCCACCCATCCACCATCCATCCATCTGTGTATCCATCCACATGTCTTTCCATTCGCAATCTTCATTTAAATCCCAGTAATAGTTTCTTGTTATTTTTAACAAACTTCCTCCTACAGACTACAATGCTCAGTTATAATAATTTCCCTTTGCCTACTTTTTTGGTCATAGTTACTCCAGTCTTGCTTAGTATTTTGTTTATGTTCCTCACATTTCAGTTTCTCTTCAATAATGAGACACTATAGCCTACTCTACTCACAATGGAATATTCTTCTCACAGTGTGTCTTGTCTCTGTACTTCATTTCTCAGAAGCCTTGCACAAACTGCCAGGAGGAAACAAATCCATTTTTATTGATGCTACTTATTTTACTTACTATCATGTAAAAACAGTTGAAAAAATTACATATCAATTTTTAAAGCCTGGCTTCCACTCTGAATTTTGTGCTGGCAGGAAATGAGAATATTTGGATGATCTTATTTCTAGTGCTGAGCAGAGTGACATAACAGTTGCTCAATAAATATTGTTAACTGAAGGAATTATTTGAATCCCTCCATCCATATTGCTATTAAATCAACCAACATTTACTTCACATTTGAAACACTTTATTATGCACTTATATAAAACTAATAATATGACATAACTATTTGTGTAAATATGGTACTTTGTAATAAGAGCCCATAAAATCTCAGTCGTGTCTCCTAACCATTTTATGCCTCAACAACCAAAATTACATGCTGAATTAAATCAAATAATGAGTGATTAAAATGTATTTAGCCATTATATGCAAAATGCCATTCCAGTCATTTCTTTTTTTAAATTGTATTCATTTGAAAATACTTAGATCACAAAAAATGTTACATTAAAAAATAAATATAAAAGGTTCCCACATAGCCCACACCCCCACACTCCTCCTACATCAACAATCTCTTTCATCATTGTGACACATTCATAGCATTTGGTGAACACATTTTGGAGCACTGCTGCACCACATGGATTATAGATTACACTGTACTTTAAACACTCCCCCAGTACATTCAGTGGGTTATGGTGTGATATCTAATGTCCAATATCTGTCCCTGCAATATCATTTAGGACAACTCCAAGTCCCAAAAATGCTCCCACATCACATCTGTTCTTCCCTCTCCCTGCCCTCAGCAACTACTGTGGCCACTTTCTCCAAATCAATGCTACAGTTTCATCTATTACTAGTCACCCATTTGTCCACTCTAATCCATATTTTATTCCTCCATCCTGTGGCCCCTGGGACAGTAATGTTATTTCACCTCTATATCGAGAGGGGGCTTAGACCCACGTGGTCATTTCTTGAGTGCTTATCTTTTTCTGATCACTAAATGGAGATGTGATGGTGAACTTGTCTTTAGAAGATCAAATGCTAGCAAAAATGCTAGCAAAAGAGAGAAAATGTTTGTAGCCAATGAAGTACCATGTAAGAAAAAAAAGCAGGCATTATTTAAGGGCAAAAGAGTATTATGAAGAAGAGAATAATATTTTGAGAGTTTTGAGAGAAAAGTAAAAATTAGCCAGTACTATGAGGAAAGATAGAAAAGAAACATTTCATGGAAAAGAATTATAGTGGACAAAAATACAAGGAAGGGAAAAACATATGTTTTCAGGTAGTGTTACAAGGCTGGAGCTTAAAGAGGGCATGTGAGTATTCAGAA
The DNA here is from genome assembly GCF_030445035.2 of Dasypus novemcinctus. Classification (NCBI taxonomy): domain Eukaryota; kingdom Metazoa; phylum Chordata; class Mammalia; order Cingulata; family Dasypodidae; genus Dasypus; species Dasypus novemcinctus. Next base: position 114,503,773 of record NC_080685.1, read on the forward strand.
AGTAACAAGTATTTGGTCAGAGTATGAAAGTCTTAGAATGTTATTTGACATCATCCTATATTCAATAAGCTCATCAACTTGAAGTAAAATAGAAATGTTGTAGGTTTTGCTTATTTTAACAGAAAATTTATACTTCATTTCTGAAGAAAGAAAGAGATCTTGTTGCACTTAGGAGGCTCAAAGCTATTGGTGATACTCTGTCTTAAGTTGGGTGGAAATGACATGGATATTTAATTATCATTTTATATATATATATATATATATATATATATATATATATATATATATATATAGCTAAAATGGATAAATAAATTATAACAGCAGATAAATAAGGCATAGTGAGTATATGGAATGATCTCCTCCACCTCCCAATGTCACCATTATGGAATATAAAGTTTTTAACCTAAGAGAATTAAAAGAATAGGAGAAAGATTTTCTTTTTGGAAATGAGTTATGGATACAAGGTGATAATAAAAACAAATAAAAGTAGGCCTCAACAAGTCTAAACTTTAAATGGAAATGGGATGGAAAAAGTAAAAACCCTTCAGAAAAAGGAGAAAAAAGTGGAGGAACCAGTTGTACAATAATACAGAAACATCCTATAATTACAATTCAACGTGTGTGGTATCAGGGCACAAATAGGAAAATAAGCCAATGGAAAGAAGGAAGAGCCCTGAAACAGGAACATCCATCCATTAGTTATGTATGACCAGATTGGCACTGCAGATCAATGGAGGAAGGAAAATTTTTTTAAATACTTAGTCCTGGGATAATTAGGTATGTATATAAAATTGAATTGTACACCTGTGTCAATATTACACAATAAAATGCAAGGTCAATTACATGCAAAAAGCTGAAGGAAAACATAAAGATATTACAAAGTATTATTTGTATTATATGTTGTTTCTTCTTAACAAGACACAGAAATTAATAACAACCATGAATAAGACTGAGAAGTTTATGGCAGAAAAATTAATAAGATCCAGTTAATGAAAGACAATATAAAGAAAGTTAAAGAGACACTGACTGGTTAGAGAAGACTTTATAACAGATATAAATGACAAAGACTTATGTCCAACATATATTAATACCTTCATAAATCAGTAGAAACATACAATCCTATAGGAAAATTGGGCAAGATAATTGAACAAATACTTCAAAACAGAAATAATTTATTAAAAGAAAGGCGCTCAGAGGGAAATCTAAATTAAAACTAAAAGGTGATACGATTGCATACCTACATGTGAGATTTACCAAAATTTAAAAAGCTGACAACAAGATGTGCAAAAATAATGTGAAGCAACAAATACTATCATACACTGACATTAGGACAACATAATAGACTGTTCAGGAGTCATTTTGTAACAAAATTGAATATCTGCATTCAATATAGCCAACAATTATGCCAACAACTTCCCTAGAGAAATCTGGGCATGTGTACACAATGATATATGCATACAGGAGAATTGTGGGAAGATGGTGGAGTAGAATGCTCCAGGAATCAATCCCTTAACCAGAACAACTAACTATTAAATAGTGAGGAACTGTCTGAATCAACATTTCAAAACTCCAGAGTTCAGCAGAACACTGCAGCAACAAGGCAAGGGCTGAAGGAAGACGTGTCTGCTGATATCTCCCTTCTCTCTCAGCTGTCCTTGTTTCCAGCTTCTTGCTTCTCTCTATCTGAATTTCATTCTCTTCTCAAAGACTCCAGTAAGAGGATTATGGCCCACCCTGGATGAGGTGAGTCACATCTTAATTTAAGATTCTTCTCACCAAGTTTCTACTTACACTAGATCCACATCCACAGGAATGGATTAACATGAAGAACATACTTTTCTGAGGTACATACAACTACAGACCATTAGACTGCTCTTCCAATTTTTGGAAAAAATTAGGATTGGTCTTAATATTTCTTGGAATATTTGATAAAATTCCCAATGAAGTAATATGGTTTCATTGTTGGGAAGGTTTTGATGACTGTCTTTACTAGTTATTATTTGACATCTATATCTTCTTGAGTCAATCTGGTACTTTGTGTGTTGCTAGGAATTTTTCCATTTCATCTAGCTTATTTAATTTGCTGTTGTACAGTTTTTCATATTATCCTCTTAAAGTTCTTTTTATTTGGTGGGGTAATAAAAAGGAACAGTAATAATGTTCCTCTTTTCATTTCTGATTTTAGTTAGTTTTGCCTATCTCATTTTTCTTTGTGTTTAGCTAAAGGTTTGTCAAATTTATTGATTTTTTTGGTTCATGATGTATATTTTTTGATTCTCCATTTAATTCATCTCCATTTCAAGCTTTGTTATTTCCTTCCTTTTGCTCCTTTTGGGTTTAATTTGCCCTTCTTTTACCAGTTCTTCCAGTTTTGAGGATAGTTCTCTATTCAGAAATCATCCTTTTCTCTCATCTTCTTTTTAAAAATTTTTATTAGAGAAGTTGTGAGCTTACAAAACAATCATGCATAATGTGCAAAATTCACATACATCAGCCATCCACTGACAACTTACACTGTTATGGAATATTTGTTACAGATTTTGACAGGACATGATTAGACTATTACCACTAACTATGGTACATATTGTACCTTTGGCATATTTTTCCATATATACACTGTTATTAACAGTATGTATTAGTATTGTACATTTGTTATAGTTCATGAGAGAACATTCTCATATTTGTACTATTAACCATAATCCCCGCCCACCTCCAGGTTCACTATGTCATTCTGTCCCAAGATTATTCTCTAGCTTTATTTCAGTTGACATTTACATCCCTAGACTACCCCTTTCAGCCACAATCCCTCTTTTTTCTTTTTTAATGTTACTGTTTAGAGCTATAAACAGCCCTTCCTATTAAAATCAAGCCTCCACTCCTTTAGTGGATATAAGACTAGTACCAGAATCTAACATGCAGTTAGGCAAACCCAAAACACCAGGGCTTTTTCCCAGTTTTTCTCCAGGACATTAGGACTGGAACCTATAAACAGCCCTTCCTATGAAAATCAAGACTCCACTCCTTTAGTGGATGTGAGACCAGTACCAGCTTTTAACATGCAGTTAGACAAACCTAAAACACCAGGGCTTTTCCCTGGTTTTTCTCCTTTTCCCAGGCCTAGAAAGAATGGCTTCCCCCCAATTTTCTGTGGCTACTAGGGTTCTCTCGGGAGGTGATCAGCCTCCCCTTCCTAGCAATTAAAGCTAGGGCTTTCCAGACTATGCTCACTCAGGGAGTCTTACCTTCTTCCATGTTTGGAGTTCTTTTTCATTCCCAGAATCTTTCTCTTCAGACCTTCCATTGTCCTCGATTTTTGTCAGGAAGTTTCTGGTGGAGCCCACATCTTTTCTGGATTAAATTTAATCCAGGGGCACCCAGATTTGGGTTTCACCTGAGCCCTCCCAGCTTCCTCAGGGATTTGGAAGGGGCAGCAAAATGCTACCGTCTCTGGCCTTCGTTTGCTGTCCCACCAGAGTCACCAAAATGTAGAATTTGGGAGAGGTTCAATTATTTGTGTATAGAGATGCCAGGACTCAGGAATGATTTTGAGAAGGACAAATGGTTTATTGATGGCCGGCCAGACTCGGGAGCTTTTTGTTTCAGTCCTGAGCCCCAAACAAGATTTTCAAATTTCTTTCATACAGAGAGGAAAGGCCAAATGGTCCCTTTGTTTCAGTTCTCAATAGGCTTGAATTAGCATATATATCTTCTACATCTTAGGTAAGCTTTTAGCATGGACTCCAGACATTCTAGATAAGCTTTTAGCATATTTGGTTTGTATTTCCCCTAAATACTTAAAGTTTACAGACCTTGCATTGTTAAACTGTTTCCTGGGACTAGAGTCATTGCCATTGTCACTAAGGGCAGAACTGCAGCCTCTTACCATTCCACACCCACAAGTCAAACAGCTTAAGTTATCTCTGAAGAGACAAAGAGCCTCCCACCCATAGCCCACATCAGTATGTCCAGAGAAGTCTGGTCTTCATTGCTGTTTCTAGAATTGTTTTTTCTTTTATGAGTTCCTCTGTTTGCAAGCATTTGAATGTCCCTCTGGACTTACACAGAGGCAGACCTTCCTTCTCCAGGTGTCCCACTGTAGGATTTAAAGCAGACAATTCCTTGCCACAGGCTGTCTGCCTCAATTGTTTTTTACACTGCTTTAGTTGTCTCAAGCTGCTTTTGCCTGTAGGACAAATTCTGGGAGGAGGGAAAAGCTGGATAGAGTTTCCCAAGAAAGTCTTTTCCTGCTGGATCAAGGCCAGGAACCACAAAACCAGCACCAGCCAGAGTAGCTTTCAGGGTAGAGGATCAGATAGAGTCCAGTAAGTATGTCAGGAACTTCTTTCATAGCAACACAAAGCTATACTTTCTTGACTTGGTACCTTTCTACAAAATGTAGTCCAACTATCTTCCACAGGTCTGAGGAAGCATTCTTTCTTTAAGTCTCCTCTGTCACTTTTGCTGAGGATGGGGAGGCATGGAACAGTAATTGCCCTTAAGGCCATGCCCCCAGAGACCAAAAGTAGCTAATCAAAAGTCAGTGGGAAGCTTTGGGTCTGTGCTGTACTCCCTCCAATCTTGGGAACCAGGTTTTACATGTCTCTGTCTGGCACCAGCAATCTATGGCAGTGACTGGATCCCACTGCTGCCTAATGTGAGAGTGGGGGATGGGTGTCAGTAACCAGTGAGTAAAGAGAGCAATTTCCTGGTATTTACAAGGAATAAGTTTAAGAACATGTGTTTCTGGGGTACATATAGCTCCAAACCACCACACCATTTCAAAAATGGGTAAAAGACTTGAATAGACATTTCTCCAAAAAGAATATACAAATGACCAGAAAGCACATGAAAAGACACTCAAGCCATTAAAGATGCTTAGCCATTAGGGAAATGCAAATAAAAAACACAATGAGATACCATTTCACACCCACTAGAATGGTTACTATTTCATAAATGAAAATTACAAGTCTTAGAGAGGATGTGGAGAAATAGGAATACTCATTCATTGTTGGTAGGAATGTAAAATGGTGCCACTGTGGAAAACACAGAATTAACATTTGGTCTGGCAATCGCACTCCTGGGTGTATAGCCAAAACAACTGAAAGCAGATATCTGCACATCCATGTTCTTAGTGGCATAATGCCAAATGATGGAAGGACTCCAAGTGTACATTAGTTGATGAATGGATAAACAATATGTGGTAGATACAGAAAATTGAATATTATTCAGCCACAAATGGGAGTGAAATTCTGATACAGGCAACAACAGGTTGTACCTTGAAGACATTATATTGAGTGAAATAATCCAAACACAAAAGGGCAAATATAGTATGATCTCATTGAAATAAGTAAAGTAAGCAAACTCATAGAATCAGAATTTAGAATGTAGGTTAACAGAGTGGAGGTAGGAAATAGGGAGTCAATGATTAAAATGTACAGGGGTTCTTTTTGGGATGGTGGATAGGTTTTGGTAATGGATGGTGATGATTTTAGCACAACATTGTGAACACAATTAACATCACTGAGTTATATATTTGAATATGGTTAAAAGTGGAAATTTTAGGTTGTATATATGGTAATAGAACAAAAGAGCAAAATGCAAGGCACAAATAAATATATAAGGCACTTCTTATAGAAAGTTCAAAAACAGGAAAAACTTTGCAATATTGTACAGGTGCTTTAAAAGGTGGTTACGTGTGGAGCTGGCCCATGAGCAGTGCTGATGCATGCAAGGAATGCCATGCCACCACGTGCAAGGAGTGCACCCCATAAGGAGAGCCACCCAGTGTGAAAGAAAGTGCAATCTGGCCAAGAATGGTGCTGCACACACAGAGAGCTGACACAACAAGATGACACAACAAAAAGAAACACAGATTCCCATGATGCTGACAACAATAGAAGCAGACAAAGAAGATGCAGCAAATAGACACAGAGAACAGACAACCAAGGTGTGAGGGGAAGGGGAGAGAAATAAATAAATCTTAAAAAAAAATAAAAGGTGGCTAAAAATTAAAAACAAGAATTCAATTCCTATAATGTCAGTTGTGTGGTAATTCCTGGGAAAAGTAAAGTATTGACCATTGGGATGGATTTAAGTTATTGGCTATATTTTCAATTATATGGGTGTTTGCTTTAATAATTACCGTTTAAATTGACCATTGTGTTCTATGCATTTTTATGTTTACAAAAGAAAAAAATGGTTAATATAATATGACTCTGGAAGGGTAAAAAGGTGCAAGCTCTGTGGAAAACATTTTGGTAATTTCTTAAAAATTTCAATGTAGAATTACCTATGACCAACAGCCATTCTTCTAGGTATATACTTAAAAGAAATGAAAACAGAATCCCTAATATATTCTTAAACATGAATGTTCATGTCAGTATTATTTAAAATAGCCCAAAGGTGGAAACAACCTAAGTGTCCATCAAAGGATAAAAGGATAAATGGAACATAGTGTGTGTATATATATATATATATATAAACATATTTAGTGGAATAATAATAATGGAACAATATTCAGTCAAAAAAATAATAATGAAACTCTGATGCATGCCACAACATGGATGAATGAAACTATTATGCTGAAATAACTAGATACATAGGACAGATATTCTATGATTCCAACTACATGAATAAACTAATACATACAGGCAGAAAGTTGATTAGAGATTATCAGAGCCTGTATTGGGGAGAATGGAGAGGTATTGCTTAATGGGTATAGAGTTTGTACTTGATGTGAGGAAAAATTTAGGTAATGGTTGGTATTGATGGTAGCATAACATTATGAATTTAATTAATACTTCTGAATTGTACACTTAGAATTTTTATTGTATCCATTCCTTTTTCCTTTTTTTTTTTTTTTTTTTGCCCTATTTCCTTTACCAAGTTTTCAACCTCCTTGGGGTTTCCAATATAACTCTTCAAAATATGGAGAAATATCCCAGGAAAACCACAGACTGAGTCATTTAGATGCTGCCTTACTCTCTCACTTGTGCATAAAATATTTTGGGTTCATTCAAATGTAGAGAGCAGTTTCTATGTGTTTTACATCATATATCATATTTTCTAAGAAGCAGCTATTATGCCATGCAAATAATGAATATATCTTTGCCTAAAATTCTAATGTCAAATTATTATATATATTTAATGTGTTTCAGGGTAGTAAAATGCCATTATATAAAAAAGAACTTGATGGAAATTTTCAAGAGACATTGTGGTATTATATGAAGCAAGTTTAAGTCTCTTACCATCTCCATGGTATGGTGCTTTTCCTGACCACCATCATCTCTACTGTATTCCTGCATGAGATTCAGTCTGTTCCCCTGCTTCCAACACCAGTCCATGTATTTCATTCACAATGCAGCAGTCAAAGACATTTTTAAGATAAGTCATACAATAACTTCAAAATTCTCCATTGGCTTTCCATCTCATTCAGAATAAAATCCAAAATCCTTTAAAAAGCCAGTAGGTATTTTGGGGATATTAAAGTCTTAAATGGGAAGTTAAGACTTAAATTGTACAGAGTTTGGAACAATGGAAATGTTTTGGCAATGGATGGTGATGGTGGTAGGACAACACCGTGAATGTAATTAAGAGCTCTTAAATATATATCTGATTGTGTTTAAAAGGGGAAATGTTAGCTTGTATAATGGCAATAGAATATATTTTTTTTAATTCATGAATCTATACTACACAGGTAACCCTAAGTTAAATCACAGACTATAGCTAATAGTACAATTTTTTATATGTGCTTTCACCAATTGTGACAAATGTACCTCACCAGTGCAGGGTGTTGATAGTGACATGGTATATGGATATCCTGTATTTTATGCATCATTATCTATAATTCCACAACTCTAACAACAGAAAAATTGGCCAGTAGGTTTCTACCCAAACTGACTTCACTTTTCTTCTGCACCTCATCTCATCCTAAGCTCTCACCTGCTAATTGGGATCCCTCCACAATGTTTTATATCTTTTCCATGTTCCCTCCTCAGTCCTGTGTGATTGGAATACTTGTTCTCATATATTTGCAGGATGAATTCCTTCACATCCTTCAAGTGTTTTCTCTATCATATCTGTCTTGGTTTGGCAAAGGGATGCAGATGCAAAGTAACAGAAATCTGTTGACTTTCCCAATAAAGTCAGCTTTTGAAGCAAGGTGGTGAGTGACCTCTACCTGGATCTCAGGCCCAGCTGCTCTACCCTCTTCACAAGTTCAGCTGTAAGCTCTCAGGCAAATGTCTCTTCTCTCCCCAGAGCCTCAGCTCTGTTACCTTCTCCTTTCTGTCACATGGCAGGATAAGAAATGAGAGCTCTCTCTTTCTGTGTCTTAGCAAATGTCTCTTTATATCAGATTAGCAAAGGGGTGAGGACTCAGATGAGTCACACCTACTGATGTAGTCCAATCAAAAGCCCTAAAGTAGGTGTTATTTACAAGGGGTCAATGAGCTGGAATTTAAATGTAAAAAACATTATTCTTGTGGGGATGTGTTGGTATATTTATGATATATTTATTAAAATATATGTGTGGTATATGTGTGAAATATTTATTAAATAATACACCTTATAGTGTGGACTTCATAAGGGGTCTGTGATTTTCACCTGACTAGCAAAGAGGTCCATGGAACAAAAAAGGTTAAGAACCCCTGCTCTTGGAAAACGGACTTTGGCCCAGTGGTTAGGGCATCCGTCTACCATATGGGAGGTCCGCGGTTCAAACCCCGGGCCTCCTCGACCCCTGTGGAGCTGGCCATGCGCAGTGCTGATGCGCGCAAGGAGTGCCGTGTCACACAAGGGTGTCCCCCGTGTGGGGGAGCCCCTACGCGCAAGGAGTGCGCCCGTGAGGAAAGCCGCCCAGCGTGAAAAGAAAGTGCAGCCTGCCCAGGAATGGCACCGCCCACACTTCCTGTGCCGCTGACGACAACAGAAGCGGACAAAGAAACAAGATGCGGGGAGGAGACAAGATGGTTGCTGAGTGAACTTGCCTTTGTGGTCTGTCCCGGGAAGAGACGGCTGGGCGTGGCAGCAGGTTCTCCAAGGCAAGGCTTTTTTGGGATTTTTGCAGGGCAGAAGTGTCGGGACATAGATTGGGTGGAAAGGTAACGGAGAGGATTGGTCTAGTAGATATAATTTGGGTTCTATTGCCTGCAGGTGAGACCCGCACACGGGCTCCTCCCTGTTGGGGGTGGGGGAACCGTGGTCCTGTCCTGGGGTTCCGCTTTTGGATGGCTCTGAAGGGCTAAGGAGTTCGGGAGCTCTGGGTGAGCTGTTGACAGGTTGATGTGACAGATCGCCTTTGTGGATCGATTTCGGAAGATAGACGGTGTTTTGTTGTGAAGCGGGAGAAACTTTTGAGTGCGAATATAAACAATAAGGCTTCCGCCTGAAGCCCCGCCCCCAAAAGCCGGCAACCGTTCTCCAACCCAAATAGGCTGTAGGCAATAAAGAGAAGTAATTGGAAAATTGTTCTAGGCTGCGGCAAGGGGGGGGATACGTCTGGAAGCCGATTAGGGAATATTCTGCGAAGCTTGAGAATTCTGGTATTGGAATCTGTTTTCCGCGTCACTGGCCGGGGTTCGGATCTGTACTAGCAAAGTGGCTGCGGTGTAGAGGCGCCCTCTAGTGGCAGAGGTTTGGAATCACAGGATGGGAGCTGTCCAAAAGCTGAACTGAAGGATAACGTACTAATGAGCCCAGCAAAGTGAATTGCACGGTTCAGTCACAATATAGAGTTTGAGGATCTGAAGGGTTGGCACCCAGCTGTGGGGATCCCTGAGGGCTGTGTTACACTGTGGGGCTCCCAGGCTTCCTGTTGACGAGATTGGAGGCTGCCAGGTCTGAATTCCCTAAATTCTGGTGGCCCACACTACAGAGACTCACACCTCTTGAGTCCTCAATATCTCAGACTTTCCATCCCTGAATCCATCACGCACTGAGGTCCATCTGAGGTCCTTAAATGCCCTAGCCTTCAACATTGGCGTTTTTTCTTTATCGTTTCATTTTGTTTTGTTTTTATTTTCATTTTGACTTATTCTTTACTTTTTTCAATTTCCTGATTGCTAACACCGCATTATCCCCTAGTCTTCTCTCACAGCGTATCCCCCAAAGTCTTTTTTTTACTCAGTTATTTAAGGGTTTTTTTTTGTGGTAGGTGCTGTGTAGTGGGTGTTTTAATTCTGGTTTGTGTATATCTGTTTTTGTTTTTCTTTTTTTTCTTTCCCCTACCTGTTCCCCACCCCTTGCCCACCCTCTTTTCCTTTCTTCCTCTCGTCCCTTCCTCCCCCCCTTTTTCCCCCCTTTTTTTTCTGTTGTCTCTCTCCCTCTTATCCCTCATATTCTACTTAGTTTATTTTAACTCAATTATACAATAGGTGCGGCAGGAAACACCTCACATTCGCTGGGTTTTCTCATCCTTCACTGCCTCATTTCTGTGTGAACTGATTTAGGCTACCCACACTATTCTCTTTCCCCTACATCTTGACATCCGCCCACCATCTACTGGCTCTCCTATATTCCACCTCCCACCTCCCTTTCTTCGAACCACAAAGGGTCTAACGCTTCATTTCTAATACCTATGTTTTGTTTTCTGTCTGTTTTCCACTCTTGAAACTATTACCTTTCTTTTCTCTTTCCCTCTCTCACGAAATCAATAGCTTTTTAGCTCATACCATATTCCTCCCATATTCAATCATCTACCTCATAATAGGTACTCTACCTACTGCTATAACTCTACACAATTTACATGAATCTAACCTCCATCCTCCCAGATCTCCTATTCTTGCTTTGTTAACATATATCACCAATACTACTTTACACTTTTCCCTTGCTTACACAATTGCCTTTCCCCAACACTAATACTTTCCTTTAAAGTGAACTTAACCAACAACAAGTAACTAGAATAAGAAGAAAAAAGTGACAAAGAGAAGATATAACACCTATGCAAAAATAACAGCTAATTAACCTCCAAGAGCAGACAAAGAAGCTAAGGAACTGATTAAATCCGTCAAAATAAAGAGATGACCAGAAAGCAACAAAAATCTACAAACCAAACCAGTAATCAGGAAAACATGGCTGAATCCAATCAACAAACCAATAATCACGAAGGGGAGCAAAACTTGGCACAAGCAATGAAAGATCTCAGAACATTTATCACCGACAAATTTGATGCAGTAATGAAAGAGGTTAACAACATGAAGACATCACTTGGAGGGGAAATTGCAGACATACGCAAAAACATAACAGATATGATGGGAATGAACACCACAGTTCAAGAAATCAAAAATACACTTGCAGCAAATATCAGCAGACTAGAAGAGACAGAGCAGAGAATTAGTGATGTGGAAGACAGTACATCAGAAATCAAACAGATAGTAGAAGGGGTCAATAAGAAGATAGAAAAAATCCACTTAGGATTCAGGGACCTGAATGACAATGCAAAACGCTCAAACATACGTATTATAGGCATTCCAGAAGGTGAAGAGAAGGGAAAGGGGTCAGAAGGAGTGTTGCAGGAAATAATGGCTGAAAACTTCCCAAATCTACTGAAAGAGACAGATGTGCATATCCAAGAAGCACAGCGCACTCCACAAGTCATAAACCCCAACAGGCCCACCCCAAGACATATACTTGTCAAATTATCCAATGCTCAAGACAAAGAGAAAATCCTAAAAGCAGCAAGAGAAAAGAAAACCATCACATACAAGGGAAGCTCAATTAGATTAAGTGCTGATTTCTCTTCTGAAACCATGGAGGCAAGAAGGCAGTGGTATGATATAGTCAAGGTACTAAAGGAAAAAAATTTCCAACCAAGAATACTCTATCCAGCTAAACTAGCATTCAAACATGATGGAGAGTTCAAAATATTCGCAGACAAACAGAAACTGAAAGAGTATACCAACAAGAAACCTCCCCTTCAAGAAATTCTAAAGGGAGTTCTGCAGGAAGAAAGGAAAAAACAGGAAAGGCAGAGTTGGAGGAGAGTATAAGACCAACAACAACAACAAAAAAGACAAAAAAATATATACAAACAAAATATGACAAACACAAATCCAATCAAAATATGGCTAACACAAATAATTCCTTGATAGTAATAACACTGAATGTCAACGGATTAAACTCACCTATCAAAAGATTCAGACTGGGACATTGGATAAGGAAATATGACCCATCCATATGCTGTCTACAAGAGACACATCTTAGACCCAGAGACGCATGGAGATTGAAAGTGAATGGCTGGAAAACAATCATACAAGCTAACAATAACCAAAAAAAGGCAGGAGTAGCTATATTAATATCAGACAAAATAGACTTTAAATGCGAAACAATTGTGAGAGACAAAGAAGGATACTACATTTTAGTGAAAGGGAAAATCTGTCAAGAAGATCGAACAATCATAAATATCTATGCCCCTAACAAGGGTGCCTCTAAATACGTCAGGCAAACGCTGGAAAAACTAAGTGAAAGAATAGATACATCTACAATTATAGTGGGAGATTTTAATACACCACTATCAACTCTGGACAGAACATCTCAAAAGAGAATCACCAAAGAAACAAAACATCTGAATAGTATATTAGAGGAGCTGGATCTAATAGACATATATAGATCGCTACACCCAAACACAGCAGGATATACATTTTTCTCAAGCGCACATGGATCATTCTCCAAGATAGATCATATGCTAGGCCACAAAGAAAGGCTGAACGAATTCAGAAAGATTGAAATCACACAAAACATTATCTCTGACCACAGTGGAGTCAAGCTGGAGATCTGCAAGGGACAGAAGCCCAGATTTCACACCACGATTTGGAAATTAAACAGCACACTCTTAGAAAAACAGTGGGTCAAAGAGGAAATCTCTAAAGAAATCAATGACTACCTTGAAACAAATGATAATGATAACACAACATACCAAAATTTATGGGATGCAGCAAAAGCAGTACTGAGAGGGAAGTTTATAGCCATAAATTCATATATCAAAAAAGAAGAAAGAGCAAAAATTGAAGAACTAACTGCACATTTGAAGGAATTAGAAAAACAACAACAAAGTAACCCAACAGGAAGAAGAAGGAAGGAAATAACAAAGATAAGAGCAGAACTAAATGAAATAGAAAATAAGAAAGCACTTGAACAGATAAACAAGACCAAGAGCTGGTTTTTTGAGAAGATTAACAAAATTGACAAACCTTTAGCAACACTAACAAAGAAAAAAAGAGAGAAGATGCAAATACACAAAACAAGAAATGAGAAAGGCGATATCACCACTGACCCCACAGAAATAAAGACTATCATAAGAGGATATTTTGAAAAACTATATTCCAACAAAAATGACAATCTAGAGGAAATGGACAAATTCCTAGAAACACATAAGCAGCCCATATTGACAAAAGAAGAAATTGATGATCTGAACAAACCAATCACAAGCAGAGAGATAGAATCAGTTATTAAAAATCTCCCAACTAAGAAGAGCCCAGGGCCAGATGGCTTCACAGATGAATTCTACAAAACATTCTGGAAAGAACTGACACCAATCCTGCTGAAACTATTCCAAAACATCGAAACAGAAAGAACATTACCCAACTCCTTCTATGATGCCAACATTACCCTAGTACCAAAGCCAAACAAAGACATCACAAGAAAGGAAAATTACAGACCAATTTCTCTAATGAACCTAGACGCAAAAATACTTAACAAAATACTTGCTAATCGTATTCAACAACACATTAAACGTATTATACACCACGACCAAGTGGGATTCATCCCAGGTATGCAAGGATGGTTCAACATAAGAAAATCAATCAACGTAATACACCATATAAACAGATTGAAGGAAAAAAATCACATGATTATATCTATTGATGCAGAAAAAGCATTTGACAAAATACAGCACCCTTTCTTGATAAAAACACTCCAAAAGATTGGAATACAAGGGAATTTTTTGAACATGATAAAGAGTATATATGAAAAACCTAAAGCCAATATTGTTTACAATGGAGAAATCCTAGACTCCTTCCCTCTAAACTCAGGAACAAGACAAGGATGCCCACTGTCTCTGCTCCTATTTAACATTGTCTTAGAAGTACTTGCTCGAGCACTGAGGCAAGAACCAGAAATAAAAGGCATTCAAATTGGAAAGGAAGAAGTCAAAATTTCATTATTTGCAGATGACATGATCCTATACATAGAAAACCCTGAGAGATCTACAACGAAGATTCTAGAACTCATAAATGAGTTTAGTAAAGTCACAGGTTATAAGATCAATGCACAAAAATCAGTAGCACTTCTGTACACCAATAATGAGCAAGATCAGGAGGAAATCAAGAAACAAATACCATTCACAATAGTAAATAAAAAAATCAAATACTTAGGAATAAATTTAACTAAAGAGGTAAAGAACTTATACACCGAGAACTATACAAGATTGTTCAAGGAAATCAAAGAAGACCTGAATAAATGGAAGACTATTCCTTGTTCATGGATAGGAAGACTGAACATTAGTAAGATGTCTATCCTACCAAAACTGATCTACACATTCAATGCAATCCCAATAAAAATCAACACAGCCTTCTTTAAGGAACTAGAAAAACTAACTATGAAATTTATTTGGAAAGGAAAGAGACCCCGAATAGCCAAAGACATACTGAAAAAGAAAAACGAAATTGGAGGAATCACACTACCTGACTTCAAAACATACTACAAAGCTACGGTGGTGAAAACAGCATGGTATTGGCATAAGGAGAGACACATAGACCAATGGAATCGAATGGAAAGCTCTGATATAGAACCTCACATATACAGCCACATAATATTCGATAAAGCCACCAAACCCTCTCAACTGGGAGAGAGTGGCCTATTCAACAAATGGTGCCTGGAGAACTGGATAGCCATATGTAGAAGAATGAAAGAGGATTACCATCTCACACCTTATACAAAGATCAACTCAAGATGGATCAAAGACCTAAATATAAGAGCCAAGACCATAAAAACCTTGGAAAGCAGTGTAGGGAAACATCTACAGGACCTTGTAATAGGAAATGGATTTATGAATATCTCACCAAAAGCACAAGCACAAAAGAACTAATAGATAAATGGGACTTCCTCAAAATTAAAGCCTTCTGCACCTCAAAGGAGTTTGTCAAGAAAGTAAAAAGGGAGCCCACACAGTGGGAGAAAATATTTGGCAATCATATATCTGATAAGAAACTTATAACTTGCATATATAAAGAACTCCTATATCTTGAAAATAAAAAGATAAACAACCCATTTAAAAAATGGGAAAAAGACTTAAACAGACACTTCTCCGAAGAAGAAATACAAATGGCAAAAAAGCACATGAAAAAATGTTCCAAATCTCTAGCTATCAGGGAAATGCAAATCAAAACTACAATGAGATACCATCTTACACCCATAAGATTGGCAGCTATGAAAAAAAACAGAAGAATACAAGTGCTGGAGAGGATGTGAAGGAAGGGGAACACTCATCCACTGCTGGTGGGAATGCAGAAGGATCCAACCATTCTGGAGGACAGTATGGCGGTTTCTCAAAAAACTAGCCATAGATTTGCCATATGACCCAGCAATACCACTGCTGGGTATATACCCAGCAGAACTGAAAACAAGGACACAAAGCGATATATGTACACCAATGTTCATAGCAGCATTGTTCACTATTGCCAAAAGTTGGAATCAACCCAAATGCCCATCAACAGATGAGTGGATCAATAAAATGTGGTATATACACACAATGGAATACTACTCGGCTGTAAGAACAAACACACTACAAACACATGTGATAACATGGATGAATCTTGAGAACCTTATGTTGAGTGAAGCAACCCAGACATTGAAGGACAAATACTACATGACCTCAATGATATGAAATAAACAAGCTGCCCTAGATAGCAAGAGACTGAACGATAGGCTTACAGGAAATCGGAGGGTGGAGGAAGGATATGAGCTGATGTCTGCAGGGGTGGAATTTAAGACGAGATGGTGGTAAGTATGAACACAAAGAAGAGATAAAAGGGGGGCAAGGGGTTGCCTTTGGTTGGGGCTTTGCGGGTTTGAGGGTGGCTGGGGAGGGACGGATGGGTAACATTGCCCAAAAGTGGGGGGAGGGAGGGGTAGCATACGAACACAGGAGAGGGTCAGGTGTTGGTGGAGAGTAAAATGCCGAGAAAATCATATCAAAATATAATAAAGAGGGTTACCTGTTTAGAATGCTCGGAGGGGAGGGTCTGATGCAGGACGGGCTCCTGGGGAATGTCTAAATGCTCATTCTGCCAGAGTGGGTGACACCATGGGGTAGAAACCCAAGTAGTGAGAGTGGGGGTGGACCCACATCCTGGGGAGGACTAATGCCATCCAATAGAGGGAACTGTATCCCTCGAGAGAAAGGGTGGCTCCCAGGGCATTGGGGCAGTTAGGCAAGTTAGGCCCTGAACACTATTCCATCTATCTCTGGAAGTGGCTCCTCAGGAAACGGAGGTTGGCTGTCACTGTGGGCACCAAGGTGGAAGGGAAAATGGACGTTAAATGTGTGGAACCAGAGTAAATGGGGGGTAAGAGAGGAGTTTCTTGAGAGTACACAAGGATGGATATAAAACACGTAATATTACACCATAACATATAGGAGATGACAGACTGATAATGTAAACCATAATGTAAAACATAGGATAACTAAGAATGTAAAGAACTGTGTATCCTAAAGTATGCACCATAATGTAAGCACAGATGTCACCCTGTTAGAAAGCTAATGTCTCAGACTCTGTACATCACGTTAAGTAAATATGATGTGAATAGGGTGTAAGAGTATCGCTGTGGAAGGAAAAAGGTTTTGTGGTGGATGTATGGGAGTGCTATATATTATATATATGCATTGCTGTGGTCTAGGACTCCTGTGAAGAGAAGCTGAATAATTAGGGGGAAAAAAAAGAAAAAGAAAAAGATAGGATGTAGAATTTTTTCAAGTCAACATTCTTTATCTAAGTTCTTTATCTAACTTTATCCAAGTTCTTTATCTAACCTTTAAACCCATCGCTATATGCCATTCCCTAGTAAGGGACTATGACATTATATTGGGCTTCAAATTTCGGGGAGTTCTGGATCACAGAGTGTTTCAACAATGGCAATGGAGGGATACTGGTATGGGATACCAATGACAGGTGATATATGGCTGACAGGGAGCTGTACAGAACATATGTCCAGGGTGCATGGTAATGTTTGGATATACTCATAGTGGCAACAATTAAAAACCACAGCAGGGGGGGTACTGGGTTCCTGGCCAGTGGTGCTCTGTCGTGGTCCCTAGGGGAGCAGCGACAGTCTCCCAGGTACAGCGGCGGGGACCGGGAGGGAGTGAGGGTTCAACAGTGAGCCCCTGATGCTAATGACTATGCTTGTGAGCTGATAAGCCTAAAATAAGAACAAGGCCTAGAGCAACATTGTGCCTGGGAATTTCCTCCTGTCAGCCTTCATGTTACTCAAATGTGGCCAGTCTCGAAGCCAAACTCAGCATGTAAATGCAATGCCTTCCCCCCAGCGTGGGACAGGACACCCGGGGATGAGCCTCCCTGGCACCGAGGGACCACTATCAACTACCAACTGATGATGCAACTGGAAAATGACCTTATACGGAAGGTTCAATGCGGATCAGCAGAATATCCCTGTCTACATAAAATAACATGACTTGAAAATGCTGTTTGACCTAAAGTAAGGGGGAAATGGAAAGGAGAAATGAGTTTAAATGGCTACGAGTTTCTAAAAAAGAGTCTGGAGGCTGGCAGAAGGATTGCCCTCATGCACAACTGAGCAGAGTCAGAGAGACAGATAAAGCAGATGCAACCCCCAGATATCGGTTCCTTTGAGGGCTAAAGAGACCCATGGGAGTTATGGTCATGGCCGATGGGGTTAACTACCAGATCAGATGGCCCCTCTTTGGAAATGGTGTTTATGTGTGATGAATCTGGACTCAGATGGGGTCTTCCTTCATAAGACTTTCATGCTAATGTGCTGGAGGTGCAGTTAATGTTGGGGTTTAAGATATATTTAGGGGATTTGAATCTCTGGACTGACAATGTGATAGCCAGGTCCTGAGCCTCAACAGACTCCAGCACCTACAATCTGATTTATTGGACTTACCACACTCAGCTAAGATGGAGTTGAAGAAGGACAACCACCACACCATGGAGCCTAGAGTGATTACAACTGAAAGTGGGAGGATTGCATCCAGCATCCATGTGGAATCTGAGCCTCCTCTTGACATAGAGGTGCAATGGACACAACCAATCCAATGTCCACATAGAAGAAGTGGCACTGGATTGGGAAAAGTGGACATAGTGGCTGATGGGTATGGGGTAAGGCAGGAAGAGATGAGAGGTGGAGGCATCTTTGGGACATGGAGCTGCCCTGGATGGTGCTTCAGAGGCTATCACCAGACATTGTAAATCCTCACAGGGCCCACTGGATGGAATGGAGGAGAGTATGGGCCATGATGTGGACCATTGACTATGAGGTGCAGAGGTGCCCAAAGATGTACTTACCAAATCCAATGGATGTGTCATGATGATGGGAACGAGTGTTGCTGGGGGGGGGAGAGGGGGGATGGGGGGGTGGGGTTGAATGGGACCTCACATATATATTTTTAATGTAATATTATTACAAAGTCAATAAAAAAAATAAAATAAAATAAAAAAAAAGAAAGAAACAAGACGCAACAAATAGACACCAAGAACAGACAACCAGCGGAGGGGGTGGGGGGAATAAATAAATAAATAAATCTTTAAAAAAAAAAAAAGAACCCCTGCTCTAAAGCAATCTTACAAAATAATTTAACAATTATTTAATGCAGTTAAAGGGTATCACACCCAGAGGAATATATTGGTTTACAAACAATCTTTCCCTTTTTAGCATACATAAAATAATCTCAAACTGCCACAATCCCTTCTTAATGAGGACCTCCCTGGAAATCCCATTTCAAATTACAACACCTTCCCAACATCCTATTCTCCTAATTCTTAACTAATTCTGAATTAATTCCTGTTTTTCATAACCTTGATGATACAGTCATACTATGTAATGGTTATTTAATGAATTTACATAATACCATAATGAAAAATATAGCATACATTATGATGTTTGTTGGTTATTTAATGCCTTTACCTGCTAGAATGAAAACGAACTCCACATGGTAAGGGATTTATGTTTCTATTTAAACTTAACACATCATAAGTCCCAATAAGGATCTGTGGAATAAAGAAATGGAGAATTTGAATGAGAAAATTTCAAGACCTGAGAATACTTGTAACAGGGGAATGCAAAGATTTAACAAATGCTAGGCACAGGGACATTAATTAAGAGTCTATTTAATGAAGTTAGAGGTCCTTATTCCCTCTCCTTCATACTATAACCAGGAGACTAATTGCCAAATAACCACCCTTCAGTGGATACTGGAGGATTCTCTTCTGGAGAAACATCTATAGGAAAATGGTTCCCAAAAATGAGTGTTATAACAATCCACCTTTTGATAAGAATGAACCTTCAAAATTTTTCAGCATTGTTAAATACGAATGAATATATTGGTCACTCAAAAGGGTACAGGTGCAAAGTACCAGAAATCTGTTGGCTTTTATAAAGGATATTTATTTGGGGTAGAAGCTAACAGTCAATGCCTTAAAGAGTCCAAATCAAGGTACAATAAAAGGTACTTTCTTACCCAAAGTTATTTGCCACATGTTGAAGCAAGATGGCAGGTGATGTCCATGGGGGTTGAGCCTTCCTTTTTCCTCTTAAGACTCTGTGGTCCCTCAGCTGTAGGCTGGTATAAGGTTGTCTCTCAGGGTTTCTCCACTGCTCTGCTTTCCTCAGCTGCAAATTATCAGGCTCATCTCTTCCCAGGGCTTCTTCCATATATATTTGCTGTCTCTCTTCCTCTTCGTTCTTCTCTGTCTCTACTTCTCTGTTCTTGATTGAGCATCCATCTATATAGCCCACCAAAGGGATGGGGACTCAGCCCTGCACGCCCTAATAACATGGTTGAATCAAAACTTTAATCTTGATTTAATAAAGCAAAAGTGAAACTTCTGAAGGACTCACACCCAGGGAAACAGACCAGTTAACAAACACAATCAGCACCTCTTTTTGGAATGCATAAATAATATCAAACTGCCACATTCCACCCTCTGAATTCCAAAAAGACTTCACCATATTAAAAATAAACCCAAAACCTTAAAACAGTAATAATGCTAAGTACAAAATCACATCATAATCAGTTTCTAGAAATATAGTTTGTCTTGGGGCAAAGTTCTACCTGGCTGTTGGCCTCTGAAATTTACAAAACAATTTATCTGATTCCAATATCCAAAGGAACAGGCAAAAGATAAACATTTTCATTACCATACAGAGGATTTGGGAGGGAAACATGCATCACTGGTACCCTACAGTTCCAAAAACATGTAGGGTATACTTCATTATATTTCAAAGTCTTTGAGTCATTCTGTGTGTGTGTGTGTGTGTGTGTGTATTTTTTAATATATTTCTTATTTTTAAAAAACAGAATACATAAATGTTATATAAAAAGCAAAGGGGATTTCCATATACCCTGCTCCTTACATCCCCCACATTTTTCCACATTAACAACATCCTTCAATTGATTAACACATTTTGGAGCATTGTCACTAAGCATGGATTATAGTTTACATTGTAGTTTTCACTCTGTCCCACACAATTTTGTAGGTTTTGGCAAGAAATCTGTATCTGTCATTGCAATATCATTCAGGACAATAATATGTTTTTTCTTTTCCCTGGGGTCTCATGGGTCCCACCCTTTCCACAGGCTTTCCAAATGGCCATTTTCCTGGTTCCACACTTATTGAGCATCTGGGTGATGGCTCCAGAACTCACCATCCAAGAATGTTAGGGCGATGGCCACACTTTACCCAATCTCTTGAGTATTCTCAACCTCTTAGTACAGTGATGGGGTGACAACAGTCTCCCTAAACTCTGAAGAACATGCCCAACTCTTTCAGAAAAATAGGCTGGCAACCTCACCTTCCCTCGTCTATGGGAGACATGCCCACACTTCTCAGACCTATGGAGTGTTGAACTGCAGAATGTTCTCCACCCTCTCTGTAGCCTGGGGCAGCAAAACTCTCCCTAAATAGGATGGAACATCGACCTTCTTCAGCCGCTGGGGAAAACTCACTCTTTCGGTACACATAGGTGGGTTTCCTCTCTTGGCCCAAGGAGATGTCTTAATTCCAGACCTCAGCTTCCATGGTTTTCCTCTTAAAACTGTTTTCCCTTTCATCTTTCCCCTCCATGTCCCTTTTAGTTCAGGCTGACAGTGTTTTTCTTCATACAGCTTTCTCAATAAGCTTGTTGGTTTAGCATGCTGGAAGCAGGGGACCAAGCCATCAGACAATAAAACTTTCCACAAGTCTTTCCTAGATAGCTGCATTTTCAATCTTGACTTAAAAGTTCCATGTTTAGTTAATTCTTCAAATAGGGAACTATCTTCTGGGGGCTTGATTGCCATAGGCTTGAAATTTCTAGAATGAGTTCCTATTTTCTTTGTGTCCAAGTCAGCTATCATCTTATCGCTTTCCTCTAACATTTTGTTATAAGCTGCATGGATAAGCCAGGCTGTATTTTCCACATTTAATTTGGAAATATCCTTCTCTAAATGTCCAAGTGTGTAGATTTCAAATTCTGTCTTCAATATACTATCAGGAGTCAATCTTGCTAAGTTCTCTTTGGCTTTAAAACATGGATCACCTTTCATCCAGTTTCCAATAATAGTTTCATCATTAATTTCTAAGGCCTCATAAAAAGTCTCTTTAGCATCCATATTCTTACCAAAAGTCTCTTCAAAGAAATCTAGGCTTTTTGCATCAAGCATCTCACAATTCCTCAAAAAAATATATATATATCCCTTTTCCATTTATAAAACCTTTCCAGCATTTTGGTAATTGCAAAAGCACCACCACACTCCTGGTATCAAATTCTGTATTTGCCAAAGGGATGCCATGAGAAGTACCAGAAATGTATTCTTTCATAAAGGGTATTTATTTGGGGTAGAAGCTTACAGTCACAAGGCCCTAAAGAGTCCAACTTAAGGTACCATAAGTGGTACTTTCTCACCCAAAGTAATTTGCCACATGCTGAAGAAAGATGGTGGGTGATGTCTGCAAGGGTTCAGTCTTCTTTCTTCTTCTTAAGGCTCCATGGTCTCAGCTTCTTCTGTTCTCAGCTAAGGGCTGGCATATGGCTTGTCTCTCAGGCTTTCTTAGATGCTGTATTCTATTCTGCTTCAAGCTATCGGGTTCATCTCTCCTCCCAAGGCCTCTGCCATATCTATGGACATGTGTCTCTTCCTCTGTGTTCTTCTTCCTCTGTGTTCTACTTCTTTGTTCTTGATTGAGCATCCACTTACATAGCCCATCAAGGGGGCAGGGACTCAAACCTTCACACCCTAATGGCATGGTTAAATCAAAATGCTAATTTTGATTCCATAAAGTGAATGTGAAACCTCTGAATTTAATAAAAAGGATTGTCACTCCCAGAGAAACAGACCAGTTTACAAACATAACATATATCTCTTTTGGGAATTCATAAATAGTATAAAACTGTCATGGTGGACCAGCAAGTATTTGAGGAAATTCTATAATATGGGAGATAGACTGCAAAATCAAATACACAGGTATTTAAAAAGGAACTCACAGGAAACAGACAATTCATGTGCAGTAGAAGACAGTCTACCTAAAATAAAAATTTAATATCCTTAGAGGGAGAACAAATGATACTGCATTCATAAAACAAGGCCAAGATTCTATAAAATAGAAACAATCTTAGAGGAAAAATAGTTACTAAAATTTAAATAATGAGAGCTGAAAAAGTATTTAATATAAGTTTCTAAAGATAAGCAGGATGATTCAAAGTAAAATAAAATTAATAAAAGGGGAAAAGAGATATGAAAACTAGAAAATCAGTTAAAATGGCTAAAGCTCTATTAATATGATTTCAAAATGTCATATATTTGTGGTTTATATTATGGCACAGGCCAATTCCAATTCACATTTCTCTTTTAGTTATGGTGAACTAGGCTGCAGCAACAAATTGACCCAAAGTTATAATGAATTAAATGTAGTAAAAGTTTATGTCTTCCCGGGGATGAGCCTCCCTGGCACCGAGGGATCACTATCAACTAACAACTGATAATGCAACTGGAAAATGACCTTGAATTGAAGGTTCGATGTGGATCAGCAGAATATCCCTGTCTACATAGAATAATATGACTTTAAAATGCTGTTTGATCTAATGTAAGCGGGAAATAGAAAGGAGAAATGAGTTTATATGGCTATGAGTCTCTAAAAAAAAGAGTCTGGAGGCTGTCAGAAGGATTGCCCTTATGCACAACTGAGCAGAGTCTAAGAGAGATAAAGTAGATACAATCCCCAGGTATTGGTTCCTTTGAGGGCTAAAGGGACCCACGAGTTCTATGGTCATGGCAGATAGGGTTCACTGCCATGTCAGATGGCCCTTCTTTGGAGCTGGTGTTTTTGCGTGATGAAACTGGACCCAGAGGGGATCTCTTTTCATAAGACTATCATGCTACTTTACTGGAATTGTAGTTGGTATTGGGGTTTAAGATATATTTAGGGAATTGAATCTTTTTACTGACAATATGATAGCCAGGCCCTGAGCCTCAACAGACTCCAGCTCCTACAATCTGATTTATTGGACTCACCTCACTCAGCTAAGATGGAGTTGAAGAAGGACAACCACCACACCATGAAGCCTAGAGTGCCTACAACTGAAAGCAGGAGGATTGCATCCTGTAACCATGTGGAATCTGAGCCTCCTCTTGACATAGAGGTGCAACGGACACAACCAATCCAAGGACCACAGAGAAAAGGTGGCATTGGAGTGGGAAAGGTAGACATGGTGGCTGATGGGTATGGGGAATGGCAGAAAGAGATGAGATGTGGAGGCACCTTTGGGACTTGGAGTTGCCCTGGATGGTGCTTCAGGGGCAATCACCGGACACTGTAAATCCTCCCAGGGCTCACTGGATGGAATGGGTGAGAGTGTGGGCCATGATGTGGACCAATGACCATGAGGTGCAGAGATACCCAGAGATGTACTTACCAAATCCAATGGATGTGTCATGATGATGGGAGTGAGTGTTCCTGGGGGGGGGAGGGGTGTGGTGGGGTGGTGGGGTTGAATGGGACCTCATTTTTTTTAATGTAATATTTTTACAAAATCAATAACATTTTTTTGAAAGAAAAAAAAAAAGTTTATGTCTTATTCAAATAACATTGTAGTTTGTTTCCAGGTCAGCAAGAGTGGGGACAGACTTCAATTCATGCATAAATTCAGTCCTCAGGTTGATCAAAGTTCTGAATATGCAATAAACATGTGACCCAGAAATAGATCTGAATATTAAGTGAAATCTTGGGAATCTTCTATGAGATACACTTGGAAATTTCACTCATCATTCCACTTATGTTCAATTGACTATCACTTAGTTATGGACCTAACTATCATAATCATCCCAGGATCCACAGGATGGAGGAATAGAGTATGGATTAGAGTGCACTTACTGATATTCTACTATGCAACTATTGTGATTAGTAGTGGAAGAAAATGTAGCACTGGTGTGGAGAAAGTAGCCATGGTAGCTGCTGAGGGGAGGGAGAGGGAAGAAGAGATATGATGTGGGGGCATTCTCAGGACTTGGAGTTGTCCTGGGTGGTACTGCAGGGACAGATGCTGGACATTGTATGCCCTGCCATGGCCCACTGGGTGGACTGGGGGAGAGTGTAAACTATAATGTAAATCATTATCCATGTGGTGCAGCAGTGCTCCAAAATGTATTCACCAAGAGCAATGAATGTCCCACAATGATGAAGGAAGTTGTTGATGTGGAAGGAGTGGGGTGAGGGGGTAGGGGTATATGGGGACCTCATTTTTTTAATGTAACATTAAAAAAGAGAGAGAGAGAAAAAGGCTGGGAAATATATATTCAGAAAAAAGGAAAACTGATTTTTATTGCAGTTGTTTGCACATTTCATTTTTTTTTATTAACTTTGTAAAAATATTACATTAAAAATATATATGTGAGGTCCCATTCAACCCCACCCCCCCACCCCCCCTCTCCCCCCCCCCCCCAGCAACACTCGTTCCCATCATCATGACACATCCATTGGATTTGGTAAGTACATCTTTGGGCACCTCTGCACCTCATAGTCAATGGTCCACATCATGGCCCATACTCTCCTCCATTCCATCCAGTGGGCCCTGTGAGGATTTACAATGTCTGGTGATTGCCTCTGAAGCACCATCCAGGGCAGCTCCATGTCCCAAAGACGCCTCCACCTCTCATCTCTTCCTGCCTTTCCCCATACCCATCAGCCACCATGTCCACTTTTCCCAATCCAGTGCCACCTCTTCTATGTGGACATTGGATTGGTTGTGTCCATTGCACCTCTATGTCAAGAGGAGGCTCAGATTCCACATGGATGCTGGATGCAATCCTCCCACTTTCAGTTGTAATCACTCTAGGCTCCATGGTGTGGTGGTTGTCCTTCTTCAACTCCATCTTAGCTGAGTGTGGTAAGTCCAATAAATCAGATTGTAGGTGCTGGAGTCTGTTGAGGCTCAGGACCTGGCTATCACATTGTCAGTCCAGAGATTCAAATCCCCTAAATATATCTTAAACCCCAACATTAACTGCACCTCCAGCACATTAGCATGAAAGTCTTATGAAGGAAGACCCCATCTGAGTCCAGATTCATCACACATAAACACCATTTCCAAAGAGGGGCCATCTGATCTGGTAGTTAACCCCATCGGCCATGACCATAACTCCCATGGGTCTCTTTAGCCCTCAAAGGAACCGATATCTGGGGGTTGCATCTGCTTTATCTGTCTCTCTGACTCTGCTCAGTTGTGCATGAGGGCAATCCTTCTGCCAGCCTCCAGACTCTTTTTTAGAAACTCGTAGCCATTTAAACTCATTTCTCCTTTCCATTTCCCCCTTACTTTAGGTCAAACAGCATTTTCAAGTCATGTTATTTTATGTAGACAGGGATATTCTGCTGATCCGCATTGAACCTTCCGTATAAGGTCATTTTCCAGTTGCATCATCAGTTGGTAGTTGATAGTGGTCCCTCGGTGCCAGGGAGGCTCATCCCCGGGTGTCCTGTCCCACGCTGGGGGGAAGGCATTGCATTTACATGCTGAGTTTGGCTTCGAGACTGGCCACATTTGAGTAACATGAAGGCTGACAGGAGGAAATTCCCAGGCACAATGTTGCTCTAGGCCTTGTTCTTATTTTAGGCTTATCAGCTCACAAGCATAGTCATTAGCATCAGGGGCTCACTGTTGAACCCTCACTCCCTCCCGGTCCCCGCCGCTGTACCTGGGAGACTGTCGCTGCTCCCCTAGGGACCACGACAGAGCACCACTGGCCAGGAACCCAGTACCCCCCCTGCTGTGGTTTTTAATTGTTGCCACTATGAGTATATCCAAACATTACCATGCACCCTGGACATATGTTCTGTACAGCTCCCTGTCAGCCATATATCACCTGTCATTGGTATCCCATACCAGTATCCCTCCATTGCCATTGTTGAAACACTCTGTGATCCAGAACTCCCCGAAATTTGAAGCCCAATATAATGTCATAGTTCCTTACTAGGGAATGGCATATAGCGATGGGTTTAAAGGTTAGATAAAGAACTTGGATAAAGTTAGATAAAGAACTTAGATAAAGAATGTTGACTTGAAAAAATTCTACATCCTATCTTTTTCTTTTTCTTTTTTTTCCCCCTAATTATTCAGCTTCTCTTCACAGGAGTCCTAGACCACAGCAATGCATATATATAATATATAGCACTCCCATACATCCACCACAAAACCTTTTTCCTTCCACAGCGATACTCTTACACCCTATTCACATCATATTTACTTAACGTGATGTACAGAGTCTGAGACATTAGCTTTCTAACAGGGTGACATCTGTGCTTACATTATGGTGCATACTTTAGGATACACAGTTCTTTACATTCTTAGTTATCCTATGTTTTACATTATGGTTTACATTATCAGTCTGTCATCTCCTATATGTTATGGTGTAATATTACATGTTTTATATCCATCCTTGTGTACTCTCAAGAAACTCCTCTCTTACCCCCCATTTACTCTGGTTCCACACATTTAACGTCCATTTTCCCTTCCACCTTGGTGCCCACAGTGACAGCCAACCTCCGTTTCCTGAGGAGCCACTTCCAGAGATAGATGGAATAGTGTTCAGGGCCTAACTTGCCTAACTGCCCCAATGCCCTGGGAGCCACCCTTTCTCTCGAGGGATACAGTTCCCTCTATTGGATGGCATTAGTCCTCCCCAGGATGTGGGTCCACCCCCACTCTCACTACTTGGGTTTCTACCCCATGGTGTCACCCACTCTGGCAGAATGAGCATTTAGACATTCCCCAGGAGCCCGTCCTGCATCAGACCCTCCCCTCCGAGCATTCTAAACAGGTAACCCTCTTTATTATATTTTGATATGATTTTCTCGGCATTTTACTCTCCACCAACACCTGACCCTCTCCTGTGTTCGTATGCTACCCCTCCCTCCCCCCACTTTTGGGCAATGTTACCCATCCGTCCCTCCCCAGCCACCCTCAAACCCGCAAAGCCCCAACCAAAGGCAACCCCTTGCCCCCCTTTTATCTCTTCTTTGTGTTCATACTTACCACCATCTCGTCTTAAATTCCACCCCTGCAGACATCGGCTCATATCCTTCCTCCACCCTCCGATTTCCTGTAAGCCTATCGTTCAGTCTCTTGCTATCTAGGGCAGCTTGTTTATTTCATATCATTGAGGTCATGTAGTATTTGTCCTTCAATGTCTGGGTTGCTTCACTCAACATAAGGTTCTCAAGATTCATCCATGTTATCACATGTGTTTGTAGTGTGTTTGTTCTTACAGCCGAGTAGTATTCCATTGTGTGTATATACCACATTTTATTGATCCACTCATCTGTTGATGGGCATTTGGGTTGATTCCAACTTTTGGCAATAGTGAACAATGCTGCTATGAACATTGGTGTACATATATCGCTTTGTGTCCTTGTTTTCAGTTCTGCTGGGTATATACCCAGCAGTGGTATTGCTGGGTCATATGGCAAATCTATGGCTAGTTTTTTGAGAAACCGCCATACTGTCCTCCAGAATGGTTGGATCCTTCTGCATTCCCACCAGCAGTGGATGAGTGTTCCCCTTCCTTCACATCCTCTCCAGCACTTGTATTCTTCTGTTTTTTTTCATAGCTGCCAATCTTATGGGTGTAAGATGGTATCTCATTGTAGTTTTGATTTGCATTTCCCTGATAGCTAGAGATTTGGAACATTTTTTCATGTGCTTTTTTGCCATTTGTATTTCTTCTTCGGAGAAGTGTCTGTTTAAGTCTTTTTCCCATTTTTTAAATGGGTTGTTTATCTTTTTATTTTCAAGATATAGGAGTTCTTTATATATGCAAGTTATAAGTTTCTTATCAGATATATGATTGCCAAATATTTTCTCCCACTGTGTGGGCTCCCTTTTTACTTTCTTGACAAACTCCTTTGAGGTGCAGAAGGCTTTAATTTTGAGGAAGTCCCATTTATCTATTAGTTCTTTTGCTGCTTGTGCTTTTGGTGAGATATTCATAAATCCATTTCCTATTACAAGGTCCTGTAGATGTTTCCCTACACTGCTTTCCAAGGTTTTTATGGTCTTGGCTCTTATATTTAGGTCTTTGATCCATCTTGAGTTGATCTTTGTATAAGGTGTGAGATGGTAATCCTCTTTCATTCTTCTACATATGGCTATCCAGTTCTCCAGACACCATTTGTTGAATAGGCCACTCTCTCCCAGTTGAGAGGGTTTGGTGGCTTTATCGAATATTATGTGGCTGTATATGTGAGGTTCTATATCAGAGCTTTCCATTCGATTCCATTGGTCTATGTGTCTCTCCTTATGCCAATACCATGCTGTTTTCACCACCGTAGCTTTGTAGTATGTTTTGAAGTCAGGTAGTGTGATTCCTCCAATTTCGTTTTTCTTTTTCAGTATGTCTTTGGCTATTCGGGGTCTCTTTCCTTTCCAAATAAATTTCATAGTTAGTTTTTCTAGTTCCTTAAAGAAGGCTGTGTTGATTTTTATTGGGATTGCATTGAATGTGTAGATCAGTTTTGGTAGGATAGACATCTTACTAATGTTCAGTCTTCCTATCCATGAACAAGGAATAGTCTTCCATTTATTCAGGTCTTCTTTGATTTCCTTGAACAATCTTGTATAGTTCTCGGTGTATAAGTTCTTTACCTCTTTAGTTAAATTTATTCCTAAGTATTTGATTTTTTTATTTACTATTGTGAATGGTATTTGTTTCTTGATTTCCTCCTGATCTTGCTCATTATTGGTGTACAGAAGTGCTACTGATTTTTGTGCATTGATCTTATAACCTGCGACTTTACTAAACTCATTTATGAGTTCTAGAATCTTCGTTGTAGATCTCTCAGGGTTTTCTATGTATAGGATCATGTCATCTGCAAATAATGAAATTTTGACTTCTTCCTTTCCAATTTGAATGCCTTTTATTTCTGGTTCTTGCCTCAGTGCTCAAGCAAGTACTTCTAAGACAATGTTAAATAGGAGCAGAGACAGTGGGCATCCTTGTCTTGTTCCTGAGTTTGGAGGGAAGGAGTCTAGGATTTCTCCATTGTAAACAATATTGGCTTTAGGTTTTTCATATATACTCTTTATCATGTTCAAAAAATTTCCTTGTATTCCAATCTTTTGGAGTGTTTTTATCAAGAAAGGGTGCTGTATTTTGTCAAATGCTTTTTCTGCATCAATAGATATAATCATGTGATTTTTTTCCTTCAATCTGTTTATATGGTGTATTACATTGATTGATTTTCTTATGTTGAACCATCCTTGCATACCTGGGATGAATCCCACTTGGTCGTGGTGTATAATTCGTTTAATGTGTTGTTGAATATGATTAGCAAGTATTTTGTTAAGTATTTTTGCGTCTAGGTTCATTAGAGAAATTGGTCTGTAATTTTCCTTTCTTGTGATGTCTTTGTTTGGCTTTGGTACTAGGGTAATGTTGGCATCATAGAAGGAGTTGGGTAATGTTCTTTCTGTTTCGATGTTTTGGAATAGTTTCAGCAGGATTGGTGTCAGTTCTTTCCAGAATGTTTTGTAGAATTCACCTGTGAAGCCATCTGGCCCTGGGCTCTTCTTAGTTGGGAGATTTTTAATAACTGATTCTATCTCTCTGCTTGTGATTGGTTTGTTCAGATCATCAATTTCTTCTTTTGTCAATATGGGCTGCTTATGTGTTTCTAGGAATTTGTCCATTTCCTCTAGATTGTCATTTTTGTTGGAATATAGTTTTTCAAAATATCCTCTTATGATAGTCTTTATTTCTGTGGGGTCAGTGGTGATATCGCCTTTCTCATTTCTTGTTTTGTGTATTTGCATCTTCTCTCTTTTTTTCTTTGTTAGTGTTGCTAAAGGTTTGTCAATTTTGTTAATCTTCTCAAAAAACCAGCTCTTGGTCTTGTTTATCTGTTCAAGTGCTTTCTTATTTTCTATTTCATTTAGTTCTGCTCTTATCTTTGTTATTTCCTTCCTTCTTCTTCCTGTTGGGTTACTTTGTTGTTGTTTTTCTAATTCCTTCAAATGTGCAGTTAGTTCTTCAATTTTTGCTCTTTCTTCTTTTTTGATATATGAATTTATGGCTATAAACTTCCCTCTCAGTACTGCTTTTGCTGCATCCCATAAATTTTGGTATGTTGTGTTATCATTATCATTTGTTTCAAGGTAGTCATTGATTTCTTTAGAGATTTCCTCTTTGACCCACTGTTTTTCTAAGAGTGTGCTGTTTAATTTCCAAATCGTGGTGTGAAATCTGGGCTTCTGTCCCTTGCAGATCTCCAGCTTGACTCCACTGTGGTCAGAGATAATGTTTTGTGTGATTTCAATCTTTCTGAATTCGTTCAGCCTTTCTTTGTGGCCTAGCATATGATCTATCTTGGAGAATGATCCATGTGCGCTTGAGAAAAATGTATATCCTGCTGTGTTTGGGTGTAGCGATCTATATATGTCTATTAGATCCAGCTCCTCTAATATACTATTCAGATGTTTTGTTTCTTTGGTGATTCTCTTTTGAGATGTTCTGTCCAGAGTTGATAGTGGTGTATTAAAATCCCCCACTATAATTGTAGATGTATCTATTCTTTCACTTAGTTTTTCCAGCATTTGCCTGACGTATTTAGAGGCACCCTTGTTAGGGGCATAGATATTTATGATTGTTCGATCTTCTTGACAGATTTTCCCTTTCACTAAAATGTAGTATCCTTCTTTGTCTCTCACAATTGTTTCGCATTTAAAGTCTATTTTGTCTGATATTAATATAGCTACTCCTGCCTTTTTTTGGTTATTGTTAGCTTGTATGATTGTTTTCCAGCCATTCACTTTCAATCTCCATGCGTCTCTGGGTCTAAGATGTGTCTCTTGTAGACAGCATATGGATGGGTCATATTTCCTTATCCAATGTCCCAGTCTGAATCTTTTGATAGGTGAGTTTAATCCGTTGACATTCAGTGTTATTACTATCAAGGAATTATTTGTGTTAGCCATATTTTGATTGGATTTGTGTTTGTCATATTTTGTTTGTATATATTTTTTTGTCTTTTTTGTTGTTGTTGTTGGTCTTATACTCTCCTCCAACTCTGCCTTTCCTGTTTTTTCCTTTCTTCCTGCAGAACTCCCTTTAGAATTTCTTGAAGGGGAGGTTTCTTGTTGGTATACTCTTTCAGTTTCTGTTTGTCTGCGAATATTTTGAACTCTCCATCATGTTTGAATGCTAGTTTAGCTGGATAGAGTATTCTTGGTTGGAAATTTTTTTCCTTTAGTACCTTGACTATATCATACCACTGCCTTCTTGCCTCCATGGTTTCAGAAGAGAAATCAGCACTTAATCTAATTGAGCTTCCCTTGTATGTGATGGTTTTCTTTTCTCTTGCTGCTTTTAGGATTTTCTCTTTGTCTTGAGCATTGGATAATTTGACAAGTATATGTCTTGGGGTGGGCCTGTTGGGGTTTATGACTTGTGGAGTGCGCTGTGCTTCTTGGATATGCACATCTGTCTCTTTCAGTAGATTTGGGAAGTTTTCAGCCATTATTTCCTGCAACACTCCTTCTGACCCCTTTCCCTTCTCTTCACCTTCTGGAATGCCTATAATACGTATGTTTGAGCGTTTTGCATTGTCATTCAGGTCCCTGAATCCTAAGTGGATTTTTTCTATCTTCTTATTGACCCCTTCTACTATCTGTTTGATTTCTGATGTACTGTCTTCCACATCACTAATTCTCTGCTCTGTCTCTTCTAGTCTGCTGATATTTGCTGCAAGTGTATTTTTGATTTCTTGAACTGTGGTGTTCATTCCCATCATATCTGTTATGTTTTTGCGTATGTCTGCAATTTCCCCTCCAAGTGATGTCTTCATGTTGTTAACCTCTTTCATTACTGCGTCAAATTTGTCGGTGATAAATGTTCTGAGATCTTTCATTGCTTGTGCCAAGTTTTGCTCCCCTTCGTGATTATTGGTTTGTTGATTGGATTCAGCCATGTTTTCCTGATTACTGGTTTGGTTTGTAGATTTTTGTTGCTTTCTGGTCATCTCTTTATTTTGACGGATTTAATCAGTTCCTTAGCTTCTTTGTCTGCTCTTGGAGGTTAATTAGCTGTTATTTTTGCATAGGTGTTATATCTTCTCTTTGACACTTTTTTCTTCTTATTCTAGTTACTTGTTGTTGGTTAAGTTCACTTTAAAGGAAAGTATTAGTGTTGGGGAAAGGCAATTGTGTAAGCAAGGGAAAAGTGTAAAGTAGTATTGGTGATATATGTTAACAAAGCAAGAATAGGAGATCTGGGAGGATGGAGGTTAGATTCATGTAAATTGTGTAGAGTTATAGCAGTAGGTAGAGTACCTATTATGAGGTAGATGATTGAATATGGGAGGAATATGGTATGAGCTAAAAAGCTATTGATTTCGTGAGAGAGGGAAAGAGAAAAGAAAGGTAATAGTTTCAAGAGTGGAAAACAGACAGAAAACAAAACATAGGTATTAGAAATGAAGAGTTAGACCCTTTGTGGATCGAAGAAAGGGAGGTGGGAGGTGGAATATAGGAGAGCCAGTAGATGGTGGCGGATGTCAAGATGTAGGGGAAAGAGAATAGTGTGGGTAGCCTAAATCAGTTCACACAGAAATGAGGCAGTGAAGGATGAGAAAACCCAGCGAATGTGAGGTGTTTCCTGCCGCACCTATTGTATAATTGAGTTAAAATAAACTAAGTAGAATATGAGGGACAAGAGGGAGAGAGACAACAGAAAAAAAAGGGGGAAAAAGGGGGGGGAGGAAGGGACGAGAGGAAGAAAGGAAAAGAGGGTGGGCAAGGGGTGGGGAACAGGTAGGGGAAAGAAAAAAAAGAAAAACAAAAACAGATATACACAAACCAGAATTAAAACACCCACTACACAGCACCTACCACAAAAAAGAAAACCCTTAAATAACTGAGTAAAAAAAGACTTTGGGGGATACGCTGTGAGAGAAGACTAGGGGATAATGCGGTGTTAGCAATCAGGAAATTGAAAAAAGTAAAGAATAAGTCAAAATGAAAATAAAAACAAAACAAAATGAAACGATAAAGAAAAAACGCCAACGTTGAAGGCTAGGGCATTTAAGGACCTCAGATGGACCTCAGTGCGTGATGGATTCAGGGATGGAAAGTCTGAGATATTGAGGACTCAAGAGGTGTGAGTCTCTGTAGTGTGGGCCACCAGAATTTAGGGAATTCAGACCTGGCAGCCTCCAATCTCGTCAACAGGAAGCCTGGGAGCCCCGCAGTGTAACACAGCCCTCAGGGATCCCCACAGCTGGGTGCCAACCCTATGGGGGAAGTCAGATCCTCAAACTCTATATTGTGACTGAACCCTGCAATTCACTTTGCTGGGTTCATTAGTACGTTATCTTTCATTTGAGCTTTTGGACAGCTCCCGTCCTGTGATTCCAAACCTCTGCCACTAGAGGGCGCCTCTACACCACAGCCACTTTGCTAGTACAGATCCGAAGCCCGGCCAGTGACGCGGAAAACGGATTCCAATACCAGAATTCTCAAGCTTCGCAGAATATTCCCTAATCTGCTTCCAGACATGTCTCCCCCCCTTGCCGCAGCCTAGATCAATTTTCCAATTACTTCTCTTTATTGCCTACAGCCTATTTGGGTTGGAGAACGGTTGCCGGGCTTTTGGGGGCGGGGCTTCAGGCGGAAGCACTATTGTTTATATTCGCACTCAAAAGTTTCTCCCGCTTCACAACAAAACACCGTCTATCTTCCGAAATCGATCCACAAAGGCGATCTGTCACATCAACCTGTCCACAGCTCACCCAGAGCTCCTGAACTCCTTAGCCCTTCAGAGTCATCTAAAAGCGGTGCCGCCGGGCTGGACCGCGGTTCCCCCCACCCCCAACAGGGAGGAGCCCGTGCACGGGTCTCACCTGTGGGCAATAGAACCCAAATTATATCTACTAGACCAATCCTCTCCGTTACCTTTCCACCCAATCGATGTCCCGACACTTCTGCCCTGCAAAAATCCCGAAAAAGCCTCACCTTGGAGAACCTGCCGCCGCGCCCAGCCGTCTCTTCCCGGGACAGACCACAAAGGTAAGTTTACCCCAGCGACCATCTTGTCTCCTCCTCCTGCTTGCACATTTCTATTCCATGCCATATTCTCTTCTTTGGAGACCCTACTAAGCCTTTGCTCTTGCTTTGCTATCTCCTTCATCTCAGTCTCATTAATAATTCAGCTTCATAGATCCTGGTGGTAGGGAGGAAGTTGAAGACTCCACAATGTTCTCTGCAATAGCCATTACCAGAGCACCCTAAATAATGATGTTAAATTCACCCATTCTGACCCACTTGGGGGAAATACCAAAATGCTAAAAGGAGTAAGAGCAAGCAAAACCAAGAACTTAGGTGTCATAGTCTCTATTTGCAAAACCCTAATTTGAGAATCTGATAAATTCTGTTAGCTCAAGCTCTTTAATATATCCCCGAACTGCCAATTTGCCCGATCCCATCATTATCAACATAGTTTCAACTACCATAATTTTTTTATGGAACAATTGCCTGGTAACAATTCTACCTGTTTCCATTTTTGCCTCCAATGCAATCCATACACAGAAAACAGAATAAACAAATTTTTTAAAGTCTCAATTAACCAATAAGTAAATAAACTTAAATAAATGTATAGAGATTAGTTAACTTCATGTCACAACAAAGTTTAGTCACAGTTTATGTATTAACAGTAAACCATAAGGTAAACCATGGACTATACCTAATAGTACAATTATAAAAATATGATTTTATCAATTGTAACAAATGTACAATGCAAATGCAAGGTTTTAATAATAGGGTAGTATATGGAAACACTGTATTTTATACACGAGTTTTCTGTAAAACTACAACTTCTCTAGTAAAAAAGTATATATGTAAATGAGTATTTTAAATTTGTATATTTACATGTAAATTTATATATTTTGAATTTGAAGATAGCTTTATATGTATTTCTGTATATCTATATCTTTTTTCTCTCTCTCTCTCTCTCTACTTCTACCCCATCTCTATTCTTGAGTACTACTCCAAATAGAACAGTGAATTTGGATAAGACCTTTTTCTGGTGGCTAATTGCATGTGTCACCTTGGCTAGTTTATGGTGTACAGTTTTTTGGTCAAGCAAGCACTGATCTGATTGTTACTGTGACGGTATCTCATAGATGGGTTTGTATCTGTATCATTTGATTGCACATATGGGTGTTTGCATCTACAAACAACAAAAAAGATTGCCCATAGAAATGATAGAGTTTTCCTCATCTAATCAGTTTTCTGATTAATAAGGCAGAACTTAGGATTTCAGCAGTCAAAAAGTTTGCCTATGTCTGCATCAGTCAGCCTATTTCTCCTGCAGAATACAATTTCAACTTCACTGGAATTTCTAGCTTGTGGCCTGTCCTATGGAATTTGGACGTGTTAATCCCTGATCACGTGAGCCAATTCCTTTAATATTTATATATGCACACATATCATATTGGTTCTCTTTCTCTAGAGAACCCCAATACTATCTTTATAACATCAGTAGAGAAATAAATCTCAGATAAAAAAACAAAAAGAGCAAATCATAATGACAGTAGAAAGTTTACTAAAGTAAAACCTATCCCCAAAAGACACCAAAATTAAAATGCAAACTATGGTCCTGTGATTTATATTCTCATTGAAACACTTAAAACTCATTTGTATGCAGAATATATGAAGATCACACTCAAATCAGTAAGAAAATGAAAACAACCAATAGAAATATATGCAATGGCAATTCATAGAATAGGAAAACTGAACTTCTTTTAGCTGTTTGAAAAGGTGCTCAACATAACCTAATCAGTGAAATGCAAATTAAAGCAATAATGAGATGCTTTTTCACAAACATCTGATTGGTGAAAATTTAAAAGGGGAGGAATGGGAATTATCTTCCACTGCTGATGGGAGTATAAATTGATCTCCTTTGAAAATCATTTGGCTATAGCAAATAAGTTGGACAAACACATTTCTCACAACTCAGTAATCCCACTCCAAGAATTATACCTTATTGGAATATGTATAGATATGTACAAGGAAATATGCATCATTAATCACCACAGCATTGTTGGAAATAAGAAAACATTTGAAACCACCTTGTTTTAATTTTCTAAAAGCTGCTAGGAACAAAATACCAGAAAAATGTAGGCTTATATAATGGGAATGTATTAGGTTAAAAGCTTACAGTTCCAAGGCTTTGAAAATGTCCCAATCAAGGCATCTTCAGAGATGCTATCTTACCCAGGGTTGGCTGCTGGTGATCCTGGACTCCTGCCATGTGACATGGCACAATGGTGGGCAGTCTCTGCTGAGGTCTCTGCCTTTCCATCCAAGTTCACTTTTCCCTGAGCTCCACTGTGGGTGATCAGGCATATGGTTTGTCTCTCCCCTCTCCTGTGGGCCTCATCTCTCTCAACCTCTCAGGGGTCTCTTTCCATGCCTCTATGCTCCACTGATTCCAGCTTCTTGGGGTCTCTCTGTTTCTGCTGCTTTTCCCTGCATGTCTCTTCTGTCAGCCCCTCATTTAAAAAGGACTCCAGTTAGAGGGTCAGGACCCACCCTGGGACACACCTCACTGGAGCAATCTGACCACAGTGCCCAAACCCACAGTAATGGATGAGCTCCAAGAAAATGATCCTTTTTGAGATCCAGAAACAGCTCCAACATATCACACTCACATCAATGGAAAAAAGCTATTTATTCATACATTTTAGTTAAAATCTATGCATTAGGATCAGTCATGATCATTTTCTTCTCCTCCTCTCTCAAACTCTCCTTCATTTTTTCTCTCCTTTTACCTCTTTGTGCTGCATTCAGATCTAGCTTCCATTTCATGAATTCTCTCTTCAGTGGTGTCTACTATTTAATCCATAAAGTTTTTAACTTCTATGACTATTTCCATTAGATTTTGATTTGGACTAATTTGATATTACCATATATTTCCTCACATTTTCCATTCCTTATTTTATACATCTAATCACCTTAAAGAATGTGGGTTTTTTTTTCATGGCCTCTCTTGGCTAGCTGTATTCTGAGAGGTTCTTAGGGATCTAAACCTGTTATTTGTTTTTTCTCCTAATTCTTACTAGAGTTATTTTCCCATTCATTTCTTAATTTCATATTGTGAGCTCAATTTAGTCATAGCTTGATCTATAGAAATTATTTAAAAATATAACTGCAATACCATTTTCTCTAAGAGCACCACCAGTTCAGATTCACTTTTTTTAAAAAATTTTCTTCCTATCCCTTTTATTTTCTTTAAGATTTATTTTTATTTACCTATTTCTCCCCTCCCTTGTTGTTTGCACTCACTGTCTTCACTGTCCACTCTCTGTGTCTGTTTTTCTTTTAAGGAGGTACCCAGAATGAAACCCCAGGCTTCCAATCTGGTAGGCAAGTGCTGAACTGCTTAACTCACATCCACTTCCTTCTTTTATTTTCTAGTTTTCTCTAATCTGCATGCAACAATTTTTAATTGAAAAAAAATGTTTGGCCATTTTGTGGCTCTTTTTTCTCTTCAGCAGCCTCGTTGCTTGGCTCAGATTCACAAGCCCTACCCAGCTCAGGGAAGGGGGCAAATAAAAACAAGGAGGGCAAGTGTCTGCCACCCCCTCTGCTGCAGGCTGAGGGTCAAGGAGCAGGGGGAGGTGCAAATGAACTGATGACCCTTGGTCTCAAAGTCAGAAACCCAGATTCCTCAGGTTCCTGTGAAAGGAGAGAGCCACACCCACAGCCCAAATGGGCTCACCTGCTCCAGGCACCCCAAACAGAAGGAGGCCAGAGCTCACAGGTCATAAACACAGGGCTAGGAACTGAAAGAGCCACTGCACTGCTCAAAGGGTCACACTTCCTCTCCACAGCACTAGGCCAGGACCAGCACTGATGCCTGAGAGGGAGTTGGTGTGCAAGGCCCAGGAAGCCCCAGGGAGCCCTGGGAAACCATCCCCCAGATGGCATAGCAGTCTCAATGTCCTGACAGGGATATAACCATAATTCTACCTGCTGGGCACTGATCCAGGCTCTTCTAGCCCTTTGTGACAATAAGACCAACAGTGGCACTGTGGTGGCAGAGCCCACCCAGGCTGGAATCCGGGCTGAGCCCCCAATGCCCACTCAGGCCCTGCAGCAGCCCTATGCAGCTGTCCACTGTCTCCTCCTACCACTTCCCATGACCCCACGAAGCCTGTTGTCTCCATTTCACAGATGAGGACATGGAGGCACTGAAGGGTGCAGTGCTCAGCCAGGGCCCTCTTTCTCTTTCTAGCAGCCAGCACAGCCCCCCATGACCACCTCTCGCCCACCTTGCTTCTTCTCCAGCTGCACTGGGCCAACAGTGAAGGGCTGGGCCACAGGCACCACTGTTCAGAGAGAGGACAGGCTCACAGGAGGACAGTTCCCCTCCATTCCTTCTGGCCCATTCCAGGATGTCCTCTGGGATGGCTATTTGCATTTGACTGCCCTCAGCTGGAATCCCAGCTCTGCCACCTCCTGGCTGTGTCTCTGGCCAAGTCACCCTCCTCTCTGAAGCTCCGTTTCCTCCCCTGTGAAATGGGGCAGCAACAGAAACTCCCTCCAAGAAGGTGGAATTAGGTGATCTATTGTGTGTACAGGGGCTGCCAGTCAATCCCTCTCCAAGGCAGGCCCCTCAACAGCCCCAAGCCCTGCCAAGCTGCCTGTGCCTGGCCAGGGAAGCACAGGGGTCTAGGGGCCACAGCTCTGGCTCCTCTCCAGCCTCAACTCTCCTCCACCTCCAGCCAATCCTGCCCAGCCTCAGGGCCCTGCTCAGAGTTCACTCCCCCAGCTCCAGTGGCATCCTTCTCAGCACCCACCCTCCCAAGCACTCACAATTCCACCAGGCCCCCTGTCTTGTAATTGTGTGTGTGTGACCTGCAGGCTGTGGAAGGAGGTGAGGCTTGTTCTAACACATCTGCTGCTTACCAGGTGTGCAACCGGGGCAAGTTACCTGGAACCTCCAGTTCTCTTGGTTCATTGAGGCCCAAAAGAAGAGCAGAACAACACCTACCATAGGGCTTACTTCAAGGACAAAAGTAACAAGGGGATTTAAACACTCCTTTTTCCCCACAGGATGGGACTTCTTTGGGCCTCCTTACAGTCAGGGAGCCCAGGCCTGGGTGGCTCTTGACAACATGCACCGAGGCAGGCCCAGAGGACAAGCACACCTGGTCCTGGGCCAGGTCACGGCCAAACAGCCATACCCATTGCCAGATGTGTGCTGCCTCTGTGAAGGGGGCCAGCCCCCCCCACACACACACACACTTGGGGAAATGCCCAGGGCCCACAAGACAGCTCAGTCCACCTTTGCCCCAGAGGTCTCCACCCCAGAGCAGCTGGGCACTGGACTCTGGAACCCACAGAAGCTCGGTTTGGTTCATAGGTCACCTGGAATCCCAGTCATTTCCTGTGGGCAAAACACCCAAATCCCACCTGGGGTGGACACAGTCCCACAGCCCCAGCAGTCCAAGGCTCAACTGTGCCCACCACTCATGCCCTAACAAGGCAGGTGATGAGCCCATGCCTGGCACACAGCAAGCACTTGTAACAGGCTTCCACAGCAGAGGCTGCAGCAGATGCCACTCAGAGGGCCTGTGAGGTCCCTTTCTTCCCTCATCCTGAGAGTCCAGCATCTGTCCCATCCCACTGACAGATGCTGACTTAGGTGACAAGAGCCTGCCCAAAGCCAAGCTCCTCTACCAGAGGCTCCCTCCACAGTTCCAGAACTGCCTGTGAGGAGAGGGCACGGTTCTGAATCACCTAAGCTTAACTGCAGGGCATCACCAACCATCTGAGAGTTAAATTACCTCATTAACCCACAGGTGTTCAAGCCTCAGGGGTCACAGCTGCCACAAAACACTCCTGGAGGTACAAGTGCCCAGGGCTGGTGGCCTGTCCTGGCTGCTCTGCCACACTTCTGGCTCTAATCTACTCAGGTTCTAAGCTGGGCCCTTTCTGAACATCAAATTTCAAGTTCTTCTGAGAATTTAGGATTCCAATATCCTTGGCCTCCAAGTCCTTCCAGAGCCATAAGTTCATGTTTTTATCCAATGTTGACTGGGCACCTGCTGTTTACCTTCCCAGGTAAGAGGACTCAGCTTGGACAGTCCCTCACGGGGAGATGGAGACAGCCTCACTGACAGTGATGACACCACAATCGCCATAAGAACAGAGAGAGCACAAGGGGAGCAAGGAGCACAGGCCACGGAGTAGGGAAGTCTGCCTGGAGGAGTCAGAGGAAGCTGCCCAGGGAGGCAGCACTTGAGCTGGGACTGAAGGAGGGCTTGTGGGTGTTGGGGGACAAGTGAGTAGGGGATGGCTTTGCAGGTACAGGGTAGGGTGGAGGTGTCTTGTTTGCCAGGGGAGGGCTGGAGGCCAGGGGAGGAGACAATGAGGAAGCGTATGGTCATGGAGTTCTGATCTCGGCCTCCTGTGGATGGCTCTCCTCCCTGGAAGCAGCCAGGCCTTGCTGGGACACTCAGGGGCAAGCTCTGGGTCAGAGCAAGTGGAGGTCAATCCCAATTCTGCCACTTCCCCACTGGCTGTCCCTGGGTAAGTCACTTCTCTGAACCTCAGGCTCCTTCCTGTTCAGTGAAATGGAAATAATTTTCCCACCTCACAGGGTCTTACTAGGATTAAGCTGAAGCAACACACTAAGGCACCTGGCACAAAGTAAGTGCTCAGTAAACACCTACCCCATTAGCATTGTTCTTCTTGAAGGCCTACAGGCCATGGGGCAGGGTCTGTCAGAGGGCAGGAGGAGGGACAGAGGCGAGGGGGTGACTGCCTGGAGATGCTGAGCAAAAGGCTGGGGGGCCTGGAGCAGATGGCCCCTCAGACCCCTCCCATTCCAGACATTGGGAGCCAGGTGCCAGCTAGGCATGCCAGGCTGGCATTTGCCATGAACGTGTGTTGAATGTGTTACTGAGGAGCCTCCAATTGCTGCCCAAAGTGTCCTGACACCTTTCAGAAAAGAAGCCGAAGAATGCCCTCTTCCCTCCACATCTGGAAAGCCTGCCCATCCCCACCCTTCAGGAAAGCTCCATTCCAGGGAAGGTTGGGCAGGGAGCTGCTCACTCAGAAGTGCCCTATGCTAATCCTGCCTCCTATAAAAAGAATTCAAATTTATTTCCTCCCCTCACTCAGACCTCCAGGTAACGCCCTTAAAGGGCCTGGAAATCCTAGGGCTGCCAATCCCTGGCTGCCCTGTGACCTGGGGAGGGAGCTGTGTGCATTGACTTTTTGGGACTCAGTTTCCCCAGATATGAAGGGGTACTGGTGGAATCGCGAAGGGTGGCATTCTGCACTCAGCAAGGCAGTTGCTCCCCTCCTAAATCCCCAGCTCTTACAGGAGGGGCTGACTGCTGAGAACGCTGAAGTCATTACCGCATGGAGAAGGGAGGGGTCTTTGCAGGAGAAAATGACAACCCTGAGACCGCAGAGGAGGGGGCTCTTGCCTGCTGCCATCTGGGAAGACCCATCAGTGAGGGAGTACCTCACGCCCAGCGGTGGGAGACCCCACCCACACCTTCAGCCAAGCCCCTTCAGCCAATTCCAGGCACCCCACCCGGCCCAGCCCAAAGCGCTCCAACTGGGGAGCCCCGGGAGAGGCAGTGGCCCGCCTCCCTCTTCCCTGCGGGTGGATTCAGGGGCCTCCACCGAACGGGTTCCCCGCGGGTGTGGAAGGACTTGGGGAGGTGCGGGAAGACCCAGGCAGGAAGGTCCCCCTAGCCCGAAGGCTGGGCCTGCAGTGACGGCCCGGGTCTCCCCACACCCCGCGCCCACACTCCCTGCGACGTCCTGAGGTCCTGGGGCCGGCTTCCAGGGGAAAGACGGGGACTAACGGGCCACGGAGAGGAAGGCCATGGAGAAGAAAGAAAGACCGGACAGAATACAGACAGCCGGACAGAGGGAGGGAGACAAGGAACGCCGCCAGGACGCAAGCGTGTGGCGCAGCTCCAGGGGCCAAAACCAGAGACATGGACTCGGGGGCACAGAAAAGACCTAGAGGCGGGCGCTTGGTGCCGGGGGGGGGGGGGGGGGGGGGGGGGGGGGGGTGCGGCAAGAGGGGACACAGGCTTAAGGGACATCAACACAGACGGACACAAACCCAGAGGCAGACACAGAGGGGGACTGGGAAGGACGCACAGCGACGTCACAGATACACACGGGGACAGACACGCCCAGAGGCGGGCACGCGCACGGGCCCCGCGGAGGCGCTCTTCCCGCCGCCCGCCCCGGCCCTGCCGCCGCCCTCCCGAGGCAGCAGGCGGAGGCGCCGCCCCTGGCCGGGGCAGCGGGGGCTGCGGGAGCTCCTCGCCCCCCACCCCGCGGCTCGGAGGCGGGAGCGGCGCGCGGCCAGACGGCAGCCCCGCGGGCGCAGAGGCGCGGGGGACACTCGTGAAGCCGCTCAGATTCACTTTTTAAGTTACGTTCTCGGTTTGAGGTCTTAGGATATTTTAAATAGGATAAAATCAAAGTCCTAAACTACAGAAATGAGAGCCTATGGATATATTGCTTGGGTGGAACTTTTAAGTACTCCTCACTTAGAGATCAGGATAAAATGGAAATTGTGGGAGCTGAAGGAAAAAAAAAGAAAAGTAAGATTGTGAATTACAGACATGAACTATGATTGTCATGGGCCTTACAAGACAAGAAAAAAGCGTTTCTGCTTATTAAAAAAATTTTTTTTCTCTGGTTTAAAATTTATTTTTTTAATTTGATGTTTATTTTAGGGAGAGGCAGGTAAGCAATTTTTAAAAATCGAAATTATCAATATTGTCACTAAACTTGAACATATGTGCTTGCCCAAGAACTCATTTTACATTAAAAAATATTTTAAAACTTTTGCAATAAAATGTCAGGTTCCATGGGATGACATCATTAAATGTAATTACACGTACATGTATAAAATAGTGTATAAATAGTATCTAACAGGAAGCAGACTTGGCCCAATGGATAGGGCAACCGCCTACCACATGGGAGGTGCATGGTTCAAACCCCAGGCCTCCTTGACCCGCGTGGAGCTGGCCCATGCGCAGTGCTGATGTGCACAAGGAGTGCCCTGCCACACAGGGGTGTCCCTGGCATAGGGGAGCCCCACGCACAAGGAGTGCACCCGGTAAGGAGAGCTGCCCAGTGCTAAAGAAAGTGCAGCCTGCCCAAGAATGGCACCACACACACAGAGAGTTGACACAGCAAGATGACACAACAAAAAGAAACACAGATTCCCGGTGCCGCTGATAAGGATAGAAGTGGTCACAGAAGAGCACACAGCGAATGGACACAGAGAGAAGACAACTGGGGGGGGAGAGGGGAAATAAATAAATAAAAATAAATAAGTTTTTAAAAATAAATAAATAATAGTATCTAACTATGCATACTATTTTATAATCTATTTTCTCCATTAAACAATATACCGTGTACCTTTGCCCATTGCAAAATGTATCTACCTACCTACCTACCACCTATCATCTATCTGCAACTATCTAACTATCCATTTTTGTTTATGTATGTGTATTATTAATACTTGGAAAGTATTCTATTATAAAATATGCTATATAATGATTTGTCAAACAAATATTCTAATGTA
Source organism: Dasypus novemcinctus (assembly GCF_030445035.2). Taxonomy (NCBI): domain Eukaryota; kingdom Metazoa; phylum Chordata; class Mammalia; order Cingulata; family Dasypodidae; genus Dasypus; species Dasypus novemcinctus. The sequence continues at coordinate 114,548,126 of NC_080685.1, forward strand.
GGACATGACAATTTTTCTTTTTTTACAATTACGTATAGCACTTCAACAAACTCTCATATGAACAATGTTGCATGATGGCATGATACTTTTCAAAAGTATCTCTACTTGTTTTCTTCAGGAATTTACCAAGAGAGTGTAAAAAGAGTTTATTCTACCACACCCTTGCCAACAGAAGAATTATAATTTCATTTTTGCATATATTTCAGATAACAAAGATATTCAATTAGTATTTAACATGTTTGATTGTTCACCAGTTTTAATATATTTTCTATGCATAGTGGTACCTAAATATTTCAGATAGTTCCTTTTCTTAACTTTAACACTTTTTCCTGCTGGGTTGTTCAGCTCTTCTCTGTGGTTTGTATGTTAGCTTTCTGAATTGATAGTATAAAAATTTAAATAGCATGTCTGTAGTAAATATTTTATTTTTTGTTTTTAGGCTTTTAACTGTGTTTTATATTTATGTAATAATTTTACATTTGGGTTGTAACCAAAAATTCTTTCTTGTTTGATTTTTATGTTCACTATCTCAATTTTTTCTTCTTTCACTGAAAATCCTTTCTTGTGTGGTTTTCATGTTCACTATTCCAATTTTTTTCTACCTACATTCTTTAAAATGACTTGAACAGCACTGAATGTTTGACTCCCTCATTCCTTTCAGCCTCTCCTTGCTGAAAATTCCTTCTGCTCACTTTACTTTCTGAAAATATTGAATTGATTCCAATTTATGGCATATCTTTTTTTTTAGGAGATAAGGGCATCAAACCTGGTACTTCACACGTGCAAAGCAGGCAATCAACCACTGAGCTACTCCCACACCCCCAAAAAGCTCTTTCTAAATATCCAGTCCTTGATCACAGTTTCTTTCTGTCTGACACTCCCTTCCCCCACTCTCTACCAAGCTCATCCCACTCATCGTTTGCTGATCCTGATGATTTCTATACAAAATCCATCACCGCTTTACTCCTTAACTTATTGAAACCCAATTTGTTTGAGAAAGTAATGTGACCAGACTTAAATGCTCAATTATCTACCTAACTTGGAGCTAGAGGTAGCCCAGTTTTGGACAAAAAAGTATAGGAAATCTGTGGGATTTAACCTTTATCATTAAAATTCTTAAAAATGGAGAGAATATATATTTCTCCCTGTAGTTGACTGCTTCTTCTTGCCTGGAACAAAAGCATGATGCCTGGTAGTAAAAATGTCATTAGGTAATCTTAGGGCAAATATATGTGAATGAAGACTTATGCTCAAGATGTCATGGGAGGAGAGAAGACGGGCCTATTTTATTCATTGAGTTCCAAACCATTTTTTACTCTGCCTTGTTCTGGTCTGTGCAGAGGAAGCTGCTCCCTATGGACTGTGTCTCCCTTATTCAATTTGGTTGCTTGCTGAATTGTAGTTAGGATTCATGTTTGAAATCACCAGAAGATCGGAATGGTGAGAAAACTTGGGAGGAAGAGAAGAGTATTTTCCCCTGCTTTCTCTTTGCTTAAACATATCACATTCCTGAGAGTAGCTGCATCCCTTCAAGATGTGCCAGGCAACACTCCCCACAGTTCCCAATCTCTTTTGACTTCTAAACACTTTTCCTTCCCTTGTCCTTCCAAGCCAAGGGGTGGTCACAAGCTATTCTCTTTGTTTACACTCTCTGTGCCTTGCCATCCCTTCTTTATTGTCACATCTCTAGAGTAGCCTTCACCCTAACACCAGGGATGACCTTTCTTACCTGCCGGAATCCTACCTGCTGCTTAAATGATACTAGCGGTGCCACTGAGCCAGCACGCCCACACTTCAGCAGCCCTCCAGTCTCCTTGGTGCCTTAGAAGTACAACTCATTTCTGTTGGCCAGAGTTCCTCATACCTACCCCAAATTTCATTCCTTCATTCTTCAGGTTTTATATTTATTTTAGTCTGCTAAAAATGGCTGGGAACATTATACCAAGCATGTTTGGTGTTTATAATGTGAATTTATTACGTTAAAAGTTTACAGTTCTGAGGTCATGAAAGTTTCCAAATCAAGGCATCATCAGAGAAGCTGTCTCACACCAGCTCCAGCTGTGGGTGGTCAGGCACATGGCAGTGCGTGATGGCAGCTCTGTCCAGATCAAGGCAACAAGCCAGGCTCCCTCCCTGAGCATTTACTTTTCTATTTCTTTAGTTCTACCTCTTACCATGCTTGTAGCCCCTCAATTTTAGAACATAACAGTGCTTTTAGACTTCATTTTGTCCTTTCAGTTCTTTTCACCTTCTATCCTCTTTTCAATGAGGATGCAAATTTATATGATTTCCATATCTACATGTAATCAAAAGGATCAATTTTCTGATTTCATATTTGCACAAGATAGCAGCTAAAGCTGCCCTTCTTACCACATTTCTACATTTCATTCTCCTATATATGTTTTCTGTCCTTTGGGTTTACTGAAACAGAATTCACAAAGTTTGCAATCATCTTGTAACAGGAAATCCAATGGGTTTGCCTCATTTCTATTCTGCCTCATTGTTATTAATAATGAAATATATTAATCACTGTGCTTCTATTCTTTAAATTCTGACCATTATGGAATTCTTACCAGTTTAATTCTTCCTCCATTAAGACAGATTTCTCTTTTCTATATTGAATTTTATTCTTTCTTCTCCTTCTTATTGTCATTTCACAGATTACAATATCTGCTTTCATGGTTCAGTTTTGAGATATTGTAATTGTCCTGTATGACATTAAAATGAAGGTTACAGGCCATTATACATTTTTTCATAACCTATAAAATTGTGCATGGCAGAGTGTAAACTCCAATGTAAACAGTAGTCCACAGTTAGTAACAATTCTTCAATATGTGTTCTGCAATTGTAATGCATGTACCACACCAATGAAAGATGTTGTTAATGGGGGAAAGTGTGGGAGTGGGAGGGGGTGGGACATATGTGAATCCCCTATATTTTCTATTAACATTTATGTAATCTAAAGCTTCTTTAAAAATAAAAAAACCTGCTTTCTTCTCTTTTATGTCAATTCTTATCAAATTTTTACTCAATCACGACTTCAATTCATTGCTCCCGATCATGAGTTTATCTTCAGTTCTTTTCAGCAGTTTTTATTATGAAATTTTATTATGAATTATACTAGTATGTCTGTTTTTATGTATACATATTCTTTTTCTTTTTTAAAGTATTTATTTATTTAATCCCCCCTCCCAGTTGTCTGTTCTCTGTGTCTATTTGCTGCGTCTTGTTTCTTTGTCCGCTTCTGTTGTCAGTGGCATGGGAAGTGTGGGCGGTGCCATTCCTGGACAGGCTGCACTTTCTTTCACGCTGCATGGCTCTCCTTATGGGGTGCACTCCTTGCGCATGGGGGTCCCCTACGCGGGGGACACCCCTGAGTGGCACGACACTCCTTGCGTGCATCAGCACTGCGCATGGGCCGGCTCCACATGGGTCAAGGAGGGCCGGGGTTTGAACCATGGACCTCCCATGTGGTAGATGGGCGCCCTAACCACGGGGCCAAGTCCGTTTCCCTACATATTCTAATATCACCTTTCACTCAACATATCTAGCCATCAGTCCAAGTTTCCACCACCAAAGTTTTTTGATGACATCCTTGAAAATAGTGCATAACATTTTCCAGGCTGCTGAACTGAAAATGTAGCTTCATATTTGACCCCAACTTCTACCTCCTGTATCTCAAATAATCCTATCCTACTGCCATCACTTTGTATCAGATCCTAAAAATTCACAGAAATATGACTATCATATTTCTTCCAAGATAAAAACATGCAGCAGCTTCTCAGTTTATGAAATATTTAAATCATTACTGTTTTAATGTATGTATTCCTCTGTGAGGTTCTAAGGTTTTTTTGTGTTTAGCAGTCATTCTGTATTTATGACACACTGACTTTTATATCTACTGTTTTCCTATATTACAGTTAGCCTTACCATGCATAATATAAGAATCTTGCAGGAAAGAGCAATAAATAATGTTTTAAAGGCCTATAGCCAAGATTTAGGTAGAAAGCAGGTATTTTTCCATCTCTCTGCTTTCCTTTCTCTACAAGCTCTTTCCTGCCAATCTCATTTACATAAGGGTGTCAGTCATCACCTCTAATCAGAAAATTCAAAAACACGTGCAAACACACACACACTTCATGCTTATCCTCCAGTCTCATATTTTCCCTTCACTTAATTCACTGTAAAAATAAAAGTCAAATATTGTCTTTGTCTTTTTTATCAAAAGATTGTTGTCTTCTGACTCAATATTGTGTCCTGCCAAAATGAACAGTTCTTCATGAATGAAATAGATATCCTGAAAGACATTCACCTCCAGAGATTTTCCTTCTGAACCAAGTTAAGTTACTCAGGGATGTTGTATCATGGTTATAAGTTTGTCAGAAGTTTCCATCTGCCAAGTTTCCTTTTGGCAAGGGAAACCTTTAAACAAGACTATAATGTAGAATAAGGAGGAAAATCAAAGTAGGACTGATCAATCCTAAAAATTACTTGTGTCTATAGATTCACAAGGAGGATTGTCCATTTTTACTCTCTTAATGGGAACTTAAGCAATCGCTTTATATTTCCTAAAAAATTAATCTAATTATAAATGGTCCATAAAGTTATTTTCTTCTACAGAATAATATACATTCATATGTTGAAAGAGGACAGAATTGTTTACTATATTAGCATCATATTCAGATAATACATTTTCTAATTAGCACTTTCTCCATGAATTTTAGTAGCCTATTAATAGTATGGGATCTCTATACAAATAGTTTATTTAATCAATTCAAATAAGTGGAACATACATTTGTCTGATAAAATACTTAAAAAATAATATACACCTCTCTTTAACCTGATTAACAGGAGATAATTTACTTATTGATTTCTTGTAAAGAGCCACAGACAAGTAATTGACTTTGTCCCCATAAACATTTTGCCTGCAGATTTTAAGGACACTTGCAGGTAGAAAGAAAAATGTAGGCATTCTTGGCAGAATGGCTACCATTTTTTATCTAAGTTGAAAAGCAGGCACCAAGAATGAAGAAATGTGTAAGCTCATAAAAGGAGGGGAATCTTCTTTTTCTTTAAAGTCATGAGAAAGTGAGGAAGTCAGAACAAGAGATATGTGGTGAATTTACTGGCCGAGGTCACTTGGGCAAAGAATCCCAAGGAAGCAATTAATATCTGCTTTCACTAGGACACTGTTAGCCAAGAATCACTTTGGGAAAAGGAGGCATATAGGGCAGATATTTTTATCACTCTGTTCTAATTGCTAAAAGACCAGTTGAAGTTTTCAGAAGCAGATAAGGTCACTAGTTGGGACCTGGCAACACCTGACTTGTAAATCATAATCTTACTCAAAACACACCTCAGGGTTTGTCTTCTATAGAGATTCACAAAACTGCTCCAATCACCCCAATCATTCTAAATAAAGATACCAGAAATGTAAAAAGACCTACTAGAAGAGCTTGTGAAGGTATATACCACTGATTATAAACTCAGTGAATGAGTCTTTTCAAAAAGTAACTAAAAGGAATAAATACACAATTGAATTAATGGGCAAATTAAACTTAGTCAACACACTGAAACTGACATGTAAAAATAACTACAAGTGACAATGGAATATAATTTTGGATAAAAAACAAATTGGAATTGATGGATAGTATCACAGAAGAGCCTCTTCTCTGGAAACAGAATGTAAATTCAGAAAAACAGAGGAAATTCTAGCACTGCCCATGATTTACACACAGATACACACCACACACACACAAATGCACAAGGCTTAGCTCACTTGTTACTTTACTATGAAGTCATCCTGAGTTTCCCAATCACAGACAGTCTCTGCTTAAAAAGAAACATACCACTCTGTGTGTTCCATTCTTGTACTACATTTTTTGTTGAATCCTGGAAGTAATCATTTGACTATAGGTTATTTCTTCTACAAAATCATATACTTTAGAGCTGAGATTTGAGCATGTATCCCTTAGTTTATAAATATAGTATTCTTTTAAAATTATTTCACCTCTGCTTTTAACTTGTATTGCATTGTTATTAGACAATGACACATAGGAACTCATCAAATTTCTAAAATTGTTAAGATCCTTAATATTACTACTCAACTTTTTGTTATGTATAATTATATGCCAATAAAAGAAGTGAACAATGGTCTAAAAACATTAAAGTCTCCAAACTTGATTGAATAATAGAAAGCCTGAGTGGGACAATTAAAACTGAACCTGCCAATAACATGACTTTAAAATGCTGTTTGACCTAATGTAAGGGGGAAATGGAAAGGAGAAATGAGTTTATGTGGCTACGGGTCTCTAAAAAAGAGTCTGGAGGTTGTCAGAAGGATTGCCCTTATGCACAACTGAGCAGAGTCTAAGAGACAGATAAAGTAACTACAACCCCAGGTATTGGTTCTTTTGAGGGATAAAGAGACCGACGGGTTCTATGGTCATGGCAGATGGGGTTCACTGCCATGGCAGATGGCCCTTCTTTGGAGCTGGTGTTTCTGCGTGATGGAACTGAACTCAGATGGGATCTCTTTTCACAAGACTTTCATGCTACTTTACTGGAATTGTAGTTGGTGTTGGGGTTTAAGATATATTTAGGGGATCTGAATCTCTGGACTGACAATATGATAGCCAGGCCCTGAGCCTCAACAGACTTCAGCTCCTACACTCTGATTTATTGGACTTACCCCACTCAGCTAACATCGAGTTGAAGAAGGTCAACCACCACACCATGGAGCCTAGAGTGTCTACAACTGAAAGCAGGAGGATTGCATCCAGTATCCATGTGGAATCTAAGCCCCCTCTTGACATAGATGTGCAATGGACACAACCAATCCAATGTCCACAGAGAAAATGTGGCATTGGTGTGGGAAGGGTGGCCATGGTGTCTGCTGGGTGTGGGGAATGGGAGGAAGAGATGAGATGGGGAGGCGTTTTTGGGACTTGGAGTTGTCCTGGGTGGTGCTTCACGGACAAGTACAGGACATTGTAGATCCCCCCAGGGCCCACTGGATGGAACGTGGGAGAGTGTGGGCTATGATGTGGGCCATTGACTATGGGGTGCAGCGATGCCCAGAGATGTACTTACCAGGTGCAATGGATGTGTCATGATGATAGGAGAGAGTGTTGCTGTGGGGGGAGTGGGGGTTGGGGGCAGTGGGGTTGAATGGGACCTCATATTTTTTGGATGTAATATTTTTTTTAAAAATGAATTAAAAACAAAACAAAACAAAACAAAAAGCTGAACCTGCCTTGTGAGGTGTGGGTTCTCTTGAAGATGTTGAGAGTCATTTTTTCCCTGTGGTGAGTTAAGTCACCAGGCTCCTATTTGAGTTTTAAAAGGGAACTCTCACAGAGGTTATTGCATCCTGCTGCCCTGGGAGAGAAAGCAGTAAGAATAAAAGGGGAGAAGGCAGATTCCTAATCAGCAGGAATTTATCCAATTTGAAAGACTCAATCCTGATCAAGGGAAAGGGACTCTCTAGCTTTCTGAAGAGCTAATAGACCTAACAAGAAAGTTTACCTCCATGGGGGAGTTTCCACCTTGAATATACAAGGTCTCTAGCTCAATTCCCAGCTCCTTTTAGAGAGTAGTGACCCACTGGGATATTAAACATCTAGCTGATACCTTGGGACAGGGAAAACATAGAAATTATTCTTATATTAGCATCTCTTGGGTCTCTTCTTCTTCCTAAAAAAAGAAAGTTACCTTTGTTTTATAATTTAACTTAGTTTACTCATTAAAACTCACTTCAAAATCTGCAGCAGGAAGGCTGCAGGGTAATTGATAAACACGGGCAGTCTGAGAAGCTCTATGGGGACTTAAGAGGGAAGGCTGCTTTTTCTTAGTGTTTGATTGACTCCTTACTTGTGAGCTTGTCTGTTTTCTTGTTTTTCTTTACTCTTTATCACCTCCCCCCTATTTTTCAAATTAAGTGCTGCCAACTTATTTCTTATTTGCTGTGTTTCCTCTTCCTCAATTTCCTCTGTTCTGTGTGTACCAATTTTGACTTGCAATGCTATCTCTTTTCCTTCCTACATCTTTCTATCTTCCACTTTCTGTTGTTGCTCTTACATTCCACCTGTTTGTTTAGTCCTTAATTTTTCTGTCATTTTATTTCTAATGCTACTATTCCATTTTCTATCTTTTATAAACTCTTTTGCTTTTGTCCTTTCTTTTCTCTTCCCCTCTCACCTCCTCATGCCAGCCTTTTCAGTCATTCTAGGAGGTGGGGCAAGATGGCATCTGAGCGAGTGCACCTCATAATCTCTCCTGCAAAGAAGCAGCTGAGTAGGGTCAGAGTCCTGCTGGACCAGGCTGTTTTGGGTGCTTTCAGGGCAGGAGGTGTCTGGATGTCAATTTGGTGAGACAGTGACAGAAGACATTCTTGCAAGAGGTAGAATTTTGTGTCTCTTACACAGAGGTCAGAAGTTGTGGTCAGAAGCCCTCCCCCCTAGGGCTGGAGGCCCAGCTGCAGTGATTCCTGAAATCTTTGTTGTGCTGCTGTGTTCCCAAACCCTGAGTGGGCTGTTTCAGGGGATTGCAGGGCAGGAGGTGTCTGGATGTTGATTTGGTGAGACTGTGATGAGATTCTTGTGAGAGGTGGAATTTTGGGTTTCTGACATGAAAGTCAGAAGTTGTGGGTGGGACCCCTCCCCCAAGGCTGGCAGCCTGGCCACAGGGATCCCTTAAGGCTTTGTTGTGCTGTGATGTTCCCAAACCCCAGGTTAATTGGATGTATGGTTCCCACATCTGTGTCCCATAAACCCTGGTGGCCCATGCTCCAGAGACTCACACACCTTGAGTCTGCAATACCACGGACTTCCCATCCCCAAATCCACTGCACCCTGAGGTCCACCTGAGGTCCTTGATTACCCTAGCCCTCCATGTTTTTGGTTGTTGTTGCTGTTTTTTCTCTCTCTCTCCTTGAGATTGGAGGAGGTTACCAGCTGACTTGGGGAAAGTCTGGGTAGAAAGGAGAGGTGAATCTGTTGAGGAAGCCCTATTTACCTAAATGTCCTGGGATAGGAAACTTAGTCTGGGAGAAGGTGGAGTCAGAAAATCAATTAGACCTCCACCAGCATACCTAATGGGGAGGGACTGTAGGACATGTTATCCAATCTTCCAATAGCATATTTAGGGTTTCTGGTGAGGTATAGGTGATCTCATGCTGGAAATAAAGAGTCATTGTTTTCTGTGTTGAGTCGGTTCAACAAGGACCCACTTGAATCTCCTACCAGACCTTTCAGGTAGCTTTCCTGCTACCTTGGGAGAGAGAAGTGAGGAAGGGAGAAATGGGGAAATCCAGATCCCTAAGTGTTTTAAACTGCAAAAAGGATTCCTAGCTTGAAACGTTGGTTCTTTTCTTTTTCTCCTTTTTTTTTTTTTTTTTTTTGTCTTGGTTGCTAATATTGCATTGTCTCCTGGTCTTTTCTCTGGTTTTATCACCCAAGGTCCTTTTTCATTGATTTAGTTTTTTTCTCTTTTACTTTTTTTGCTTGTTTCCACCCTTTCTTTGCCCCCACTTTTTCTCTTCTCTTTTTTTCTTTTCTCTCTTTTTCTTCTTATTTTATTTTATTTTCTTTATATAATAGGTGCTGCAGGGAGTGCTTCACATTTGCTGTGTTTCCTTATCCCCCATTTCCTCTTTTCTGTGTTTATTGAATTTGGCCAACTACACAGTCCCCTTTCCCCTACATCTTTCTATCCTCCATCATTTACTGTTTCTCTTACATTCCACCTCCCTTTCTTTGGCCCCCAAATTGTCTAACTTTTTAATTCTAATACCTTTGTTCTGTTTTGTGTCTTTTATCCACTCTTGATATTATTGTCTTTTCTCTTTCCCTCTCTCATGAAAACACTGGCCTTTTAATTCATACTATATTCCTCCCCATATTCAGTAGACTGTCTCACAATAGGTACTCTACTTACTGCTATAACTCTGCACAACTTACATGAGTTTAATATCCATTTATCTTGATCTCACATTTTTGCTCTGTTAACATTTATTACCAATACTACTTTATACATTTTCTTTTGTTACTCATTTTGCTTCCCCTGGCCCTAATATTTTCCTTCAAAGTGAATTTAACCAGCAACAAGAAAATAGAGTAAGAAGAACAAAGTGACAAAGAGAAGACATAACACTTACACATGAACAACAACTAATTAATCCCCAAGACTAAACAAAGACACTAAGGAACTTATTAAACCCATCAAGATAAAATGATGACCAGACAAGAACATAAAACTACAAACCAAACCAATAATCAGGAAAACATGGCCAAATCCAATGAACAAACTAAAAACCAGGAAGAGGAGCAGAGCATTGGACAAGTAATTAAAGATCTCAAAGCATATGTTAGAGACCTACGTAATGAAGTAAAGGAAGATATTAACAATATGAAGAAAACACTAGGAGAGGAAACTGCAGACATATGCAAAAAGATAACAGATAGGATGGTGATGAACACCACAGTTCAAGAAATCAAAAATACATTCTCAGCAAATAGCAGCAGATTAGAAGAGGCAATGGAGAGAATTAGTGACGTGGAAGACAGTACATCTGAAATCCAACAGATAGTAGAACTGATTGATAAAAAGATAGAAAAAATCCACCTGGGACTTAGGGACCTGAATGACAATGAAAAAATGCACAAACATAAGTATTATAGGCATCCCAGAAGGAGAAGAGAAGGGAAAGAGGACATAAGGGGTGTTGGAGGAAATAATGGCTGAAAACTTCCCAAATCCACTGAGGGAGATGTATGTACATGTCCAGGAAGCCCAACACACTCCAAACACCATAAATCCCAAAAGGCCAGCTCCAAGACATGTACTTGTCAAATTATCCAATGCTCAAGACAAAGAAAAAATTCCAAAAGCAGGAAGAGAAAAGAGAACCATCACATACAGGGGAGGTTCCACAAGATTAAGTGCTGATTTCTCATTTGAAAACATGGAGGCAAGAAGGCAATGGTATGATATAGTCAGGGTATAAAAGAAAAAAATTTCCAACCAAGAATACTCTATCCAGCTAAGCTAGCATTCAAAAATGATGGAGTGCAGTTAATGTTGGGGTTTAAGATATATTTAGGGGATTTGAATCTCTGGACTGACAATGTGATAGCCAGATCCTGAGCCTCAACAGACTCCAGCACCTACAATCTGATTTATTGGACTTACCACACTCAGCTAAGATGGAGGTGAAGAAGGACAACCACCACACCATGGAGCCTAGAGTGATTACAACTGAAAATGGGAGGATTGCATCCAGCATCCAGGTGGAATCTGAGCCTCCTCTTGACATAAAGGTGCAATGGACACAACCAATCCAGTGTCCACATAGAAGAGGTGGCATTGGATTGGGAAAAGTGGACATAATGGACAAAGGGTATGGGGAAAGGCAGGAAGAGATGAGAGGTGGAGGCGTCTTCGGGACATGGAGCTGCCCTGGATGGTGCTTCAGAGGTAATCACCGGACATTGTAAATCCTCACAGGGCCTACATGATGGAATAGAGGAGAGTATGGGCCATGATGTGAACCAATGTATATGAGGTGCAGAGGTGCCCAAAGATGTACTTACCAAATCCAATGGATGTGTCATGATGATGGGAACGAGTGTTGTTGGGGGGGCGGAGAGGGGGGTGGGGGGGTGGGGTTGAATGGGACCTCACATATATATTTTTAATGTAATATTATTACAAAGTCAATAAAAAATAAAAAAATTAAAAAAAAAATAAATAAAATAAAATTGACAAATCACTAGATCTGAGAATCATATATTAGGAAATGGTAAGGAAGTGAGAATGAAAATTAAAGGAACTTTAGCCAATTAAAAAAAAAATGATGGAGAGTTCAAAATACTCACAGATAAACAGAAATTAAAAGAGTATGCCAACAAGAACCCTGACTTTCAAAAAATACTAAATGGAGTTCTACAGGAAGGAAGGAAAAAACAGGAGAGGCAGAGATGGAAGAGAGTGTAAGAGCAACAAAAAAGACAAAAAGAGAAGGAAGAAAACAAAATATGACAAACACAAGTCCAATCAAAATATGGCTAATATAAATAATTCCTTGATAGTAATAACACTGAATGTCAATGGATTAAACACACCTGTCAAAAGACTCAGACTGGAAGATTGGATAAGGAAATATGACCCATCTATTTGCTGTCTACAAGAAACACATCTTAGACCCAGGAATTAATGGAGGTTGAAAGTGAATGGCTGGAAAGCAATCTTACAAGCAAACAATAACCAAAAAAGGCAGGAGTAGCTATATTAATATCAGACAAAATACACTTTGAATGCAAAACAATTGTGAGAGACAAAGATTTATACAACATATTAGTGAAAGGGATAATCTTTCAAGAACAAACAAGGGCACCTCCAAATATGTGAGGCAAACACTGGAAAAATTAAGTGAAAGAATAGATGCCTCTACAATTATACTGGGGGACTTTAATACACCACTATCAACTTTGGACAGAACATCTCAAAAGAGAATCAATGAAGAAACAAAAACTCTGAACAGTATATTAGATGAGCTGGACCTAATAGACATATACAGATCATACCACCTGAATAAAGCAGGATATACATTTTTCTCAAGTGCACGTAGATCATTCTCCAAGATAGACCATATGCTAGGCCACAAAGAAAGGCTCAATGAGTTCAGAAAGATTGAAATCATACAAAATAATATCTGTGACCACAGTGGAGTGAAGCTGGAAATCTTCAAGGGCCAGAGGCCCAGATTTCACACCAAGATATGGAAATTAAACAGCACACTCATAGAAAAACAGTGGATCAAGGAAGAAATCTCAAAAGAAATTAATAACTACCTTGAAACTAATGAAAATGATAACACAACATACCAAAACTTATGGGATGCAGCAAAAGCAGTACTGAGAGGGAAATTTATAGCCATAAATTCATACATCAAAAAAGAAGAAAGAGAAAAAATTGAAGACCTAACTTCACATTTGGAGGAATTAGTAAAAAAGCAACAAACTAACTCCACAGAAAGACTAAAGATAAGAGCAGAACTAAATGAAATAGAAAATATGAAAGCACTTGAAAAGATAAACAAAATGAAGAGCTGGTTCTTTGAGAAGATCAATAAAATTGACAAACTTTTAGCTAGACTAACAAAGAAAAAAAGAGAGAAGATGCAAATACACAAAATAAGAAAGGAGAAAGGAGATATCACCACTGACCCCACAGAAATAAAGGCAATCATGAGAGGATACTTCAAAAAACTATATTCCAAAAAAAAAAAGACAATTCAGAGGAAATGGACAAATCCCTAGAAACACATAAGCAGCCTATATTGATGAAAGAAGAAATTGATGATCTTAACAAACCAATCATAATTAAAGAGATAGAATCAGTCATTAAAAACCTCCCAACTAAGAAGAGTCCTGGGCCAGAAGGCTTCACAGGTGAATTATACAAAACATTCCAGAAAGAACTAACACCAATCTTGCTGAAACCTTTCAAAAAAATCAAAACAGAAGGAACATTACCTAACTCATTCTATGATGCCAAAATTACCCTAGTACCAAAGCCAACCAAAGACACCACAAGAAAGGAAAATTACAGACCAAATTCTCTAATGAAACTAGATGCAAAAGTCCTCAACAAAATACTTGCTAACCGTATTCAACAACACATTAAATGAATTATACACCATAACCAAGTGGATTCATTCCGGGTATGCAAGGATGGTTCAACATAAGAAAATCAATCAATGTAATACACCTCATAAACAGATTGAAGGGAAAAATCTCATGATTATATCTATAGATGCAGAAAAAGCATTTGACATAATACAGCACCATTTCTTAATAAAAACACTGCATAAGATTGGAATACAAGGAAATTTTCTGAACATGATAAAGAGTACATATGAAAAGCCCACAGCCAACATCATTTACAATGGTGAAATCCTAAAATCTTTCCCTCTAAGATCAGGAACAAGACAAGGATGCCCACTATCACCTATTCTTAGAAGTACTTGCTCCAGCACTGAAGCAAGAACCAGATATAAAAGACATTCAAATTGGAAAGGAAGAAGTCAAAATTTTATTATTTGCAGATGACATGATCCTATACACAGAAAACCCTGAGAGATCTACAACAAAGCTTCTAGAGCTCATAAATGAGTTCAGTAAAGTCTCACGTTATAAGGTCAATGTGCAAAAATCAGTAGCATTTCTGTGAACCAATAATGAACAAGCTCAGGAGGAAATCAAGAAACAAATACCATTTACAATAGTCAATAAAAAAATCAAATACCTAAGAATAAATTTAACTTATACACAGAGAACTACACAACACTGTTCAAGGAAATCAAAGAAGACCTAAATAAATGGAAGAATATTCCCTGTTCATGGATAGGAATACTAAATATTATTAAGATGTCTATCCTACCAAAACTTATCTACACACTCAGTGCAATCCCAATAAAAATCAACACAGCATTCTTTAAGAAACTAGAAAAACTCACTATGAAAATTATTTGGAAAGGAAAGAGGCCTCAAATAGCCAAAAACACATTGAAAAAGAAAAATGAAATTGGAGAAATCACACTACCTGACTTCAAAACATACTACAAAGTTACAGTAGTGAAAGCAGCATTGGTACTAGCACAAGGAGAGACACACAGACCAATGGAACTGAATTGAGATTCTGATAGAGATCCTCATATATATAGTCATATAATATTCAATAAAACCACCAAACCCTCTCAACTGGGAGAGAATGGCTTATTCAACAAATGGTGCCTGGAGAACTGGATATCCATATGTAAAAGAATGAAAGGATTACCAACTCACACCTTATACAAAAATCAACTCAAGATGGAAGAAAGACCTAAGTATAAGAGCCAAGACCATATAGACTTTGGAAAGCAGTGTAGGGACGCATCCACAGGACCTTGTAATAGGAAATGGCTTCATGAACTTCACACCAAAAGCACGAGCAGCAAAAGAACAAATAGATAAAAGGGACTTCCTCAAAAATTAAAGCCTTCTGCACCTTAAAGGAGTTTGTCAAGAGAGTGAAAAGAGAGCCTACACAATGGGAGAAAATATTTGGCAACCATATATATGATAGGAGACTCATAAACTGCATATACAAAAAACTCCTATATCTCAAAAATAAAAAGACAAACAACCCATTTAAAAAATAGGAAAAAGATTCAAACAGACACTTTTCCAAGGAAGAAATACAAATGGCCAAAATCACATGAAAAAAATGTTCCAAATTCTAGCTAGTAGGGAAATGCAAATCAAAACTACAATGAGATACCATCTTACTCCCATAAGATTGGCAGCTATGAGAAAAACAGAAGACTACAAATGCTGGAGAGGATGTGGAGGAATGGGAACACTCATCCACTGCTGGTGGGAATGCAGAAGGATCCAGCCATTCTGGAGGACAGTTTGGCGGTTCCTCAAAAAACTAGCTATAGATTTGCCATATGACCCAGCAATTCCACTGCTGGGTATATACCCAATAGAACTGAAAACAAGGACACAAACAATTATATGCACACCAATGTTCATAGCAGCATTGTTGACTATTGCCAAAAGTTGGAATCAACCCAAATGCCCATCAACAGATGAATGGATAAATAAAATGTGGTATATACACACAATGGAATACTACTCAGCTTTAAGAACGAATACTTTACAAACACATGTGATAAAATGAATGACTCTTGAGTACCTTATGTGACTGAAGCAACGCAGGCATTGAACGACAAATACTATATGACCTCTCTGATCTGAAATAAGTAAACCAAGCTGCCTCAGAGAGCTAGAGACTGGATGATAGGCTTAAAGGAATTTGGGGGTAGAGGAAGGATGCAAGCTGACACCTACATGGGTGACATCTATGATAAGCGGGAGGTATGTATTTGTACAAGGAAGGGATAAAATGGGGGCATATGTTTAACTTTGAGTGGGGCTTTGTAGGTTTGAGGGGGCTAGGGATGGGAGGATGGGTAATATTGCTCAAGAAATTGGGGGGAGTGTGGGAGAACATATGAATATAGGAGATTGTCAGGTATTTGGTTGAGAGTATAATGCTGAGAAAACGTTTTCAAAAATATAATAAGGAAGGTTACCTGTTTAAGATGCTTCAAGGGGATAATCTGATGCAGGACAGGCTTCTAGGGAGTGTGTGAGTGCTCATTTTGCCATAGTGGGTTATATCATTGGATAGAGACCTACATCCTGGGGAGGACTGATGTTCTCAAATAGAGGGAATTGTATTTCTGAAGAGAAATGATGGCTCCCAATGCATTAGTGCAGTCGAGTATGTCAAGCCCTCAACACTGTTGTAAGTATCTCTGAACATGGCCCTTCAAGCAATGAAGATTGACTGTCACTGTGGGCCCTGAGGGGAGGAGAAAGAGGTATCGAATAGATGGAATCAATGTAACTGTGTGGACAATAGAAATGTTCCACAAGATTATGCAAGGATGGATGTAAGACATGTTAAATTGCACCAAAAATATATAGGGGCTGATAGGCTAAAATGTAAATCATAATGTAAAACATAAGATAACTAAATTTTAGAAAATTGTATAGTCTAAAATATAAACAACAATGTAAACCCTAATGTTACCTTGTTTGAAAGCTATTGTCTCAATATCTGTACATCAGTTTCAGTAAATACAGGATGAATATGTAAAAAGATTATTGCTGTGGAAGGAAAAAGGTTTTTATGTTGGATATGTGGGAGTACTGTATATTGTATATATCAATTACTGTGATCTAAAACTTTTGTGAAGGTAAGCTTAATAATTAGGAAAAAAAGAAAAGATAAAAGAAAGGATGCAGACACTGAGGAAAAGATGGAAGAAATTGCCTTGCCAATTTGCGTACAGGGCAACACTTACTACAGTGATGGAAGGCAAAACACCAAAAACAAAGCTTTAGAATTTTTAAATTTTTTGATACCCCAATTTATTTTTACCTTAACTTTTCTAAATTAATATGTATTCTATATCTAACCTTTAAACTGATCCCTATATTCCATTTTACTATTAATGGAACCTGGCAATATATTGGGCTTCATTTTTGAAGAAGTTTTAGATCACAGAGAGGTTCAACAATGGCAGGGGAGGAATACTGGTGTGGGATGTTACTGACAGGGTACAGCAGGGAGTTCTCCAGGGCATATATCCAGGGTACATAAAAATGTTTGGATATGTTCATAGTGACCAAAAAAGAAGGAAGGTCCAACAATGAGCCCTTGATACTAATGACTATGCTTGTAAGCCTGTGCACCTGAAATAAGAACAAGGCCTAGAACTGCAGGGTGCCTAAGAGTTACCGTCTGAGAGCCTCTGTGTTGTTCAAATGGGACCAGTCTTGAAGTCAAATTCAGCATGTAAATGCATTGCCTTCCCATCAGCATGGGACATGACTCCCAGGTATGAGCCTCCCAGGTGCTGAGGGATTATTACCAAGTACCAGCTAATGATGTAACTAGAAAATGACTGAATAAAAGGGTCAACTCGGACCAGCAAAATATCTCAGTCTACATATAATACCCGGAGTTAAAAATGCTTTTTGACCTGCATAAAAGGGGGAATTGGAAAGGACAAATGAGTTTATATAGCTATGAGTCTCCAAAAAGAGCCAGGAAGTTATCATAGGGGTTGCCCTTATGCACACCTCAGCAGAGTCCCAGAGACAGATAAAGTAGATACAACCCCAGGTATTAGTTCTTCTGAGGGCTACAGAGACCCACAGGTTCTATGGTCATGGCAGATGGAGTTCAGTGCCATGTCAGTTGGCCCTACTTTGGAGTTTGTGTTTCTGTGTGATGGAGCTGGACTCAGATGTGACCTTTGTCCAAAGCCTTTCCTGTTACTTTGAACGGATCTGTAGTTTTTGCTGGGGTTCAATGTATACCTAGGGGACCTGAATCTCTGGACTGACCATGTGATAGCCAGGCCCTGAGCCCCAACAGACTAGCAACTCCTACACTCTGACTTATCAGCTAACATGGAGGTGAAGAAGGTCAACCACCACACCATGGAGCCAAGAATGCCTACAACTGAAAGCATGAGAATTGCATCCAGCATCCATGTGGAATCTAAGCCCCCTCTTGACATAGATGTGGAGTGGACACAACCATTCTAAGGTCCACAAGATGGAGGAATAGAATGTGGATTAGAGTGGATGTACTTATATTCTATTCATGAACTATTGTGATTAGTAATTGAAGAAAATGTGGCATTGGTGTGGAGAAAGTGGCCATGGTGGCTGCTGGGGGTAGGGAATGGGAGGAAGAGATGTGATGTGGGGGCATTTTTGGGGGTTGGAGTTGTCCTAGGTGGTACTGCAGGGACTGTTACTGGACATTGTATGTCCTCTCATAGCCCACTGGATGGACTGTGGGAGAGTGTCAGCTATGGTGTGGACCATTGACCATGAGGTGCAGTGGGGCTCAGAGATGTATTCACCAAATGCAATGAATGTCTCATGATGATGGAGGACGATGTTGTTATGGGGGAGGTGTGGGATGAGGGGGGTGGTGTGTATAGGGGGACCTCATATTTTTTTAATATAACATTAGAGAAATAAATAAAGACAAAAAAATTAGGTCAGTCTATATACTTCTCCATATTTGGTTTCCCACTTCATTGTAGGTACTCCACTTTTTTATTCCTATAACTTTACACTGCTTATATGGGTTAAATATTCATTTTCCTAGGCCTTACACAGTTCCTTTTCTAACTTTTTCTATCAATATAGTTAATACTTTTTTTCTTTTCTTACCTCTTTTTCTTTGTTTGGCACTAATGTTTTTCTTTCTAGGAAACTTAGATAACAATAAGGAAATAAGAACACAGTGTCAAAGAAGAACCATAACACTCACACAAAAACAGCAACTAAATAAAACCTGAGACTAGAGGGAGAAGCTAATCGATTGAACAAGCCCATCAAGATAAAAAGATGAGCAGACAGCAACAAAAAATTATAAACCATACCAAGAAAAAGGAAGACATGGCTGCCCAATGAACAAACTGAAAACCAGGAAGAGAAGCAGAACATCGAACAACTAATCAAAGTTGTCCAAAAAATACCATGGGCCAACTTAATGAAGTGAAGGAAGAGATTAAGGATATTAAGAAAACACCGAGAGAGCATACTGAGGAAATTATAAACATACATAAAAAGATAACAAATATGATGGTGAGGAATGGCACATTCCAAGAAATAAAAAATACACTCTCAGAAAATAACAGCAGATTTGAAAAGGCAGAGGAAAGAATTAGTGATGCAGAAGACAGCACATTTGAAATCAAACAGTGGAACAGATAATAAAAAGACAGAAGAAATCCAGCAGGCACTTTAGGATTTGAATGACAAAACAAAACATACAAATATATGTATTACAGGCATCTCAGGAGGAGAAGAGAAGGGAAGGGGAACAGAAGGGGTGTTGAGGAAAGTAATGGCTGAAAACTTCTCAATCCTGTTGAGGGAGATAGATGTACATATCTGAGAAGCACAGTGCAGCCCAAACAGTATAAATCCCAACAGGCCTACTCTAAGACATATACTTGATAAACTTTCCAATGCTCAAGACAAAGAGAAAATACTGAAGGCAACAAGAGAAAAGAGAACCATCACATAGAACTGATGCTCACTAAAATTAAGTGCTGATTTCTCATCTGAAACCATGGAGGCAAGAAGGCAGTGGTATGACATAGTCAAGGCACTAAAAGAAAAGACTTCCAGCCAAAAATTGTCTACCCAGCAATCTTGGCATTCAAAAATGATGGAGAGTTCAAAATATTGAAATCATACAAATTCATTTCTCTGACTGCAATGGAATGAAACTGAAAATCTACAAGGGCCAGTAAACCAGATTAGGCACAAAGACATGGAAGTTAAGCAACACACCCTTACACAAACAGTAAGTCAAGGAGCAACTCTCAAAAGAAATCAGTAAATACATTGAAACCAGTGAAAAGGACAAAGCAACATATCAAAATTTATGGGCTGCAGCAAAAGCTGTATTAAGGGGAAATTCATAGCAATAAATTAATACATAAAAAAGAAGAAAGAGCTAAAATCAAAGACCTAACTGCATACTTGGAGGAATTAGTAGAAAAACAACAAACTAATGCCAAATAAGTAGAAAGAAAGAAATAACGAGATCAGAGCAGAAATAAATGAGACAGAAAATAAGAAAGCCCTAGAAAAAATAAAATCAAGAGCTGATTCTTTGAGAAGATCAATAAAGTTGACAAACCCTTAGCTAGACTAACAAAGAAAAAAAGAGAAGATGCAAATAACAAATAAGAAATGAGGAGACATAACCATAGATCCCAAAGGAATAAAAAGAATCATAAAACAGTACTTCGAAAAACTATGTGCAAACAAGTAGGATAAATTAGAGGAAATGGACAAATTCCTAGAAACACATAAGCAGCCTGCATTAAGAAAAGGGAAAACTGATTATCTCAACAGACCAATTGTACGTAAAGAGAATCATTTGTTAGAAACTTCCCACCTAGAAGAGCCCAGGACCTGATGGCTTCACACATGAATTCTACCAAACATTCCAGAAAGATCTAATACTAAACTTGCTTATACTGTTTCAAATAATTGAAGAATAAGGAATATTACCTAACTCATTCTATGATGTTAACATTACCCTAATACCAAAGCCAAACAAAGATGCCACATTAGAGACTACTATTAGAGAGACACTGATGTCTCTAATAAACCTAGATGCTAAAACCCTTAACAAAATATTTGCTAATTACATTCAGCAACACATCAAATGGGTTATACACCATGACCAGGTGGGTTTTATCCCAAGTATTCAAGGATGGTTCCACATAAAAAATTCAATTTAACATATGACATAAACAAATTAAAGAAAAATACCACATGATCATATCTATAGATGCATAAAAAGCATTTGACAAAATACAGCACCCTTTCCTGACTAAACACTGCAAAAGATAGGAATACAAGAAAACTTTCTGAACGTGTTAAAGTGTATATGTAAAATATCAACAGCTAATATGATATACAATGGTGAAATCCTAACAGCTTTCCCTCTAAGTTTGGGGAAAAAACAAGGATGCCCACTGTCAAGCCTCCTTTTTAACAATGTATTAGAAGTACTTGCTCAAGCACTGAGGCAAGAAAAAATATAAAATGCATCCAAATTGGAAAGGAAGAAGTCAAAATTTCACTATTTCCAGATGGCATGATCCTATACATAGAAAGTGCTAAAAATCTACAACAAAGCTTATAAAACTTATAAATGAGTTCACTAAGATTGCAGGTTATAAGATCAATGTGCAATGTGCAAAAATCAGTAGCATTATGAACACCAATAATGAGCAATATGAGGAGGAAATAAAAAATACCATTTACAATAGTAAATTAAAAAATCAAATACCTAGGAATAAATTTAGCCAAGGATGTAAATAATTTATACTCAGAAAACTACACAGATTTTTTACTGAACTGGAAAAACTGTGAAATTTAGTTGGGATGGAAAGAGGCCTGAAATAGCCAGAGACATATTGGAAAAGAAATATGAAATCAGAGAAATCACACTACTTGACCTTAAAACATACTACAAAGCTACAGTGTATGCTATTGTCACAAGGAGAGACATACTGACCAATGGAACCAAATTGAGAGTTCTGATATAGATCCTCACATATACAGTCATCTGATATTCAACAAGGTCACCAAGCCCACTCAACTGGGAGAGAATGGCCTCTTCAACAAATGGTGCTTGAAGAACTGGTTATCCATATGCAAAAGACCTCACACCTTATACAAAACCTCACACCTTATACAAAAATTAACTCAAGATAGATCTAAGATCTAAATATAAGAGCCAAGATCATAAAGACCTTGGAAGACAATGTAAGGAAAGATCTACAGAACATTGTAATAGGAAGTGGCTTCATGAACTTCACACCCAAAGCACTAGCACTGAAAGAAAAAAATAGATAATTGGGACCTCCTCAAAATTAAAGCCTTTTACCCCTCAAAGGAGTTTGTCAAGAAAGTGAAAAGAGAACCTACTCAATGGGAGAAAATATTGATTACAAGATATCTGATAGGAGCCTAATATCCAGCATATATAAAGAAATCCTATATCTTTAATAAAAAGGCAAACAACCCATTTAAAATATGGGCAAGAGATTTAAACAGACACCTCTCCAAATAAGAAATACAATAGCTAGAAAGCTCATGAAAAGATGCTCAAAATCATTAGCTATTAGGGAAATACAAATCAAAATTACAAAGAGATATATACCATCTTACACCCATTAGACTGGCGACCATTAAAAAAAGAGGACTACAAGTTTTGGAGAGGATGCGAAGGAACGGGAGCCCTCATCCCTGGCTGGTGGAAATGTAGAATGATCCAGCCATTGTGGAGGACATTTTGGTGGTTTCTCAAAAAGCTAACTATAGATCTGTAATATGATCCAGCAATTCCTCTGCTGGATATATACCCAGAAGAACTGAAAACCAGGTCATGAACCAATATATGAACACCAATGTTCAAAGCAGCATTATTCACCATTGACAAAAGCTGGAATAAACCCATATGACCATCAACAGATGAATGAACAAACAAAAGGTATATTTCATAAGTGGAATACTATTCAGCTGTAAGAAGTAATACAGTATAAATACATGGGATAACATGGATGAATCTTGAGAACCTTATGTTGAGCAAAACAAGCCAGGCATTGAAGGACAAATACTGTAAGACCTCTCTGATATGAATTAAGTAAATCAAGCTGTCTCAGAGAGCTAGAGCCTGGAATATAGGCTTAGAGAAAATAGAGTGGAGAGGAAGGTTGTAAGCCAATGTCTACATGGGCAACATCTAATATAAGGTAAAGGTAAGTAATTGTGCAGTGAAGGGATATGATGGGGGTATAGGGATACTATTGGGTTGGGCAGTGCAGGCTTGACAGGGGCTAGGGTTGGGAGGATTGGTAAGATGGTCCTTGGAAGTGGGGGGAAGTTTAGAGGAAGGAGCAGGTGAACATGGGGGATTGGTGGGTATGTGGGTGAAACTATAATGTCGAGAAAAGTCTTTTGACACTGTAATAAGGAAATATTACTGGTTTTGGGTGTTGGATGAGGGGCATTCAGCAGAGGGTGCACCTGGGGCAAGCATCTAGGGAATGTGTGGGTACTCATCTTTTTGTAGTGTCAAAATGTCAAAAAATTTCCTATAATATTTTTAATTTATCTAATATCTCAATTTTTACTTTTAGTTTTCTAAATTATTATGTATTTTATTTCTAATGCTTAAACCTATCATTACTATCTCATTTTCCTATTAATTGAATTTGGCGATATGTTAGGCCTCATTTTGAGCAAGTTTTGTATCACAGAGGGGTTCATCTATGGTAAGGGAGGAGCATTGGTGTGGGGTGTCATTGATGCTTGATACATGGGAGGGAGTTAATCTGGGCATGCATATAGGGTTTATAGATGTGTTTGGATATTCCTTGGGTATTGACACAGTGGGTAGAGGTTCACATGACAATTGAGTGAATGCTGGGTTCCCATCCTGGGTAGCTCTGCCTCATTCCCAAGTGGAAAAGCAACAATCCCCAAGTGCAAGGGCAAAGACCAGTGAAAAATGATGGTCCAATGATGGGCCCTTGATACTGATGGATATGCTTATAAACCTCTTGCACTAGAAATTTTGATTTGGTCTAGTGTTGCTGTGTGCTTAAGAGGCTCTCAGCCTCCATGTTGCTCAAATATGGCCATTCTCTAAGCCAAACAGCATATAAATGCATTACCTTCCTCCCAGTGTGGGACATGACCCCTGGGAATCAGCCTCCCTGGTGCCAAGCAATTACTACCAAGAATCAATCAACTGGTAATGTAACTAGAAAAATACCTGGAATAAAAATGGAAATGGTAAAGACAAGTGAGTTTATATGGCTGTCTTCAAAATGAGTCGGGAGGCCATCAGAGGGGTCATGTTTATACACATCTCAGCAGGATCTTGGAGACAGCCAAAGTAGATACAACCCCAGATACCAGTGCTCCTGATGGCTACAGAGACACCCATGTCCTATAGTCATGGCAGATGGCTCTGGAGTTTGGTACCTTGCCAGAGGGCCCTACTTTGGAATTTGTGCTCCTGAGTGTGATGGAGATGGACTCAGATATGACTTCTCTACACATGCCTATTCTGTCACTTTTACTGAACCTGTGGTTGGTGCTGCGGTTGGTGTATGCTCAGGAGACTTGAATCTCTGGACTGTCCATGTGCCAGCTGGGCCCTGAGTCTTAGCAGAATTGCAACACCTACTCTCCAGGTCATTAGACATACCCAGGGCAGATAACAGGGAGGTGAGGATGGTCAACCACCAAACCAGGGAACTGAGAGAGTCTATAGCTGCAAGCAGGAGAATTCCATCCATCAGCCATGTGGGATCTAAGCCCCCTCTCAATTTAGAGGTGAAGTGGACATCACCAACCCAGGGCCCTCAGGATGGAGGAATGAAATGTGGATTAAAGTGAACTTACTGGTATTCTACTATAGAATTATTGTGACTCTAGTAATGGAAGAAATTATATCATTGGTGTGGAGACAGTGGCCATGGGAGTTCCTGAAGGCAGGGAGAAGGAAAAAGAAGTGTGATATTGGGCCTTTGGGGGACTTGGTGTTGTCCTGAATGATATTGCAGGGACAGGTACAGGACATTATATATCTTGCCATAAGACACTGAATGTAAACTACAGAGTGTAAATTACAACATAAAGTATAATCCATGCTGTGTAGCAATGCTCCAAAAAGTACTCATCAAATGCAATGACTGTACCATACTAATGAAAGAAGTTGTCAATATGGGAGGAGTGTGATGTGGGGAATGGGGTATATGGGAACCTCATATTTTTTATTGTAACATTTTGTGTGATTTAGGTATTTTTTTAAAGAGATAATAAAATAAAATACAATAAATCTCAACAGAGTTGCAACACCTACTCTCTTGTTCATTGGACTTACCCAAAAAACAAGGAGATGATGATGGACAATGACCATCCCAAGGAACAAAGGGTGTCTCCCACTACAAGCAAGACAGTCCATTCATCTACCCCATGGGATCTAAGCCACCTCTCAATTTGAGGTGGAGTGGGCATTAGCATCCCAGAATCCCCAGTATTTGGGAATGAATGAAGGACTTAGAGTAGAATGGCTGGTATTCTACTATAGACTTAATGTGATTCTAGCAATGGAAGAACTCATATAATTGATATGGAGACAGTGGTTTCCTTCTTATGATAAATCTGATTTGATTATAATGTACTTTTCAATAAACTGCTGACTTTGGCAAGCTGAAAATAAAATAATGTACTTTATGGGATCTCTGTGTATTATGCATGATTTTTCTGTAAAAATAAATTTTCTAATAAAAACATTTGAGAGAATCAACAGAAAAAATATCTATTTCTTTCAAATTAGACTACAGCATTTCAGTTGTGACTAAGAAGTTCACAGCAATTTAATGTCATGCTAGATCATTTTAAAGGAATCTTATGTGATCTGGAGTAAATTATTACAAAATTCTTATAAGATCTTTCAAAATTCATTGAGGAAAAGATAATACCTTTTTATCCCCAAATTCCTTGAGGTCAGGAAACATACTTTGTACAAAGGGTGACTTGAAAAAAACTGCTTTGCCTACTTACTCACTTATGAAAATAACTTTTATTTTTATGTTCATTTATTGATCACTATTTGCATCATTCATACCTGAAAATGTCAGGCATTCATTAAATATATTTTATTAAATACTACCTTTTGTTCTCAGAATATTTGATGTAGACTGTGTCATACACACTTAATTCTTAAGTTCTCATAGTTCACTTTAATTATGGAATTGTATTTGAGATAAAAAGAAATAATCCATGGGAAGCAGATGTGGCTCAAGTAAATGGGCTCCCATCTACCATATAAGAGATCCACAGTTCATTACCCAGGGCCTCCTGGTGAAGGCAAGCTGGCCCACACAGAGTGCCAGCTCATGCAGAGTGCCACCCTGTGCAGGAGTGCTGCCCCACACAGGAGTGCTGGTCAACATGGAGAGCTGATGCAGCAAGATGATGCAACAAAAAGAGACACAGGGGGCGGCAGACTTGGCCCAGAGGTTAGGGCATCCGTCTACCACATGGGAGGTCCATGGTTCAAACCCTGGGTCTCCTTGGCCTGTGTGGAACTAGCCCATGCACAGTGCTGATGCACACAAGGAGTGCCGTGCCATGCAGGGGTGTCCCCATGTAGGGGAACCCCACGTGCAAGGAGTGTACCCCATAAGGAGAGCTGCCCAGTGTGAAAGAAAGTGCAACTTGTCTAAGAATGGTGCCGCCCAAATGCAGAGCTGACACAAGATGATGCAACAAAAAGAAACACAGATTCCCATGCCACTGACAACAACAGAAGCGGACAAAGAAGGAGACAGCAGCAAATAGACACAGGGAACAGACAACCAGGGTGGGGCAGGGGGAAGGGGAAATAAATAAATAAATAAATAAATAAATAAATAAATAAATAAATAAATAATAAATAAATATCTTAAAAAAAGAGAGAGAGAGACACAGAGGAGAGACAATAAGAGACTTAGCAGACCAGGGAGCTGAAATGGTACAAGAGAATGATTGCCTCTCTCCCACTCCAAATGTGCCAGGATTAGTTTCCACAGCTGCTTAAATGAGAACACAAGCAGACAAAGAAGAACACACAATGAATGGACACAGAAAGCAGACAATGGAGGGAGGGGGAGAAATAAATAAATACATCTCAAAAAAAGAAATAATCCAATGCGATTCTTGAAAACAGCAGAAATATTCAGGTCTCTAATAATGGCTACATTTACCTTCATCAAGAGACAAAATAGACAATTTTATTGTTTGTAATAAGCCTTCTTCCAAAGAATTTGATGTGGCTTATAGACATATATGAATTTCAAAAGCAAAGAAATGCATGATTGAAACAGTAGAAGGTAAAGGAACTTATAGGGAAAGAGATAAAAGTAAAGCTTGCACCCAAATAAGTGTGATCTAGGGTCTTATAAAATGACTACAAGTGAGACTAGAGAATTTTTCCAAACTCCACTTAGAGGGGTTAAATATTAATAGTATGTATTACAAAACCAAAATCTTTTTACAATATTCTTTCCCAATAAAATATTAGGAAGATGAGGTTATATGTAACTGCTGTTTTCAATTACTAATGTTAAAATACAGTGCAAGATTCTCTCTAACAGTAATGGAGAAACCTGGATTTTCTATTTCCCAATCCACTTACATAGATGGTATGAATAGTACAATTATAATATTCTCCCATCATTTGTAACAGAGGTACTACACTAATGCAAAATGTTAAAAATAGAGGCAGATATAAGGGAACACTGCATTTTCTGCATGGTCTACCTGTAAACCTACAACTTCTTTAATTAAAAAGAAAAAAAGAAAATAAAGCATGGTATGGAAGCAGCTACATGAAAACCTAGGGATAGGAAATGAACTACTGTGTCCCGTTCAGCTTTTCATCTTTAATGCCTAACACTGCTATCATCTTTCTCTTTATAAACATTCATTGATGAATGAATAAATGAGGGCAAGAATGAATGAAATAATAGAGAAATGAAAAAGAAAGATCTGGAGATCCTGCTGACTTCTTAAGCTTTGGTATCACTGTAGAACAATATCTGCCGAGTGTACTGATAGCTGTTTCAATTTTTTTAAATTATTTATTTACTTTTAAAAATTACATTAAAAAAATATGAGGTTCCATTCAACCCCACCGCCCCCACCCCCCACTCCCCCCACAGCAACACTCTCTCCCATCATCGTGACACATCCATTGCACCTGGTAAGTACATCTCTGAGCATCACTGCACCCCATAGTCAATGGCCCACATCATAGCCCACACTCTCCCACGTTCCATCCAGTGGGCCCTGGGGGGATCTACAATGTCCCGTCCTTGTCCGTGAAGCACCACCCGGGACAACTCCACATCCCGAAACCGCCTCCACATCTCATCTCTTCCTCCCATTCCCCAAACCCAGCAGCCACCATGCCTACCCTTCCCACACCCATTCCACATTTTCTCTGTGGACATTGGATTGGTTGTGTCCATTGCACATCTATGTCAAGTGGGGGCTTAGATTCCACATGGATACTGGATGCACTCCTCCTGCTTTCAGTTGTAGACACTCTAGGCTCCATGGTGTGGTGGTTGACCTTCTTCAACTCGATGTTAGCTGAGTGGGGTAAGTCCAATAAATCAAAGTGTAGGAGCTGAAGTCTGTTGAGGCTCTGGGCCTGGGTGTCATATTATCAGTCCAGAGATTCAAATCCCCTAAATATATCTTA
This sequence comes from Dasypus novemcinctus, assembly GCF_030445035.2. Lineage (NCBI taxonomy): Eukaryota > Metazoa > Chordata > Mammalia > Cingulata > Dasypodidae > Dasypus > Dasypus novemcinctus. The sequence goes on from NC_080685.1 coordinate 114,576,560, forward strand.
AACCCCAGCACCAACTACAATTCCAATAAAGTAGCATGCAAGTCTTGTGAAAAGAGATCCCCTCTGAGTCCAATTCCATCACACAGAAACACCAGCTCCAAAGAAGGGCCATCTGCCATGGCAGTGAACCCCATCTGCCATGACCATAGAACCCGTGGGTCTCTTTATCCCTCAAAAGAACCAATACCTGGGGTTGTATCTACTTTATCTGTCTCTTAGACTCTACTCAGTTGTGCATAAGGGCATTCCTTCTGACAACCTCCAGACTATTTTTTAGAGACTCATAGCCTTATAATCTCATTTCTCCTTTCCATTTCCCCCTTACATTAGGACAAACAGCATTTTGAAGTCATGTTATTATATGTAGACAGGGATATTCTGCTGATCCGTATTGAACCTTTAATTCAAGGTCATTTTCTAGTTGCATCTTCAGCTGGTATGTTGGTAGTGATCCCTCGGTGCCAGGGAGGCTCATCCCCAGGTGTCATGTCCCTCGCTGGGGGGAATGCACTGCATCTACATGCTGAGTTTGGCTGTGAGAGTGGCCACTTTTGAGTAACATGAAGGCTGTCAGGAGGAAACTCCCAGGCACAGTGCTACTCTAGGTCTTGTTCTTATTGCATGTGTATAGGCTCAAAAGCATAGCCATTAGTATCAGGAGCCCACTGTTGGGCCCTCCTTCCTTCCCGGTTCTTGCCTTTGCCCCTGGGAGACTGCCACTGCTCCCCCATGGTCCACGAGAGTGATCCCCAGCCAGGGGCCCAGTACACCCCCATCTGTTGTTTTTAATTGTTTCCACTATGAGTATATCTAGACATTACTATATACCCTGGGCATATGCCCTGTATAACTCCCTGTCAACCATATATATCCTGTCAATAACATCCTATATCAGTATTCCTCCGCTGCCATTGTTGAACCACTCTGTGATCCAAAACTTCCTGTAAAGTCAATCCCAACATAATGTCAGCTTCACAAGAGTCTTAGATCACTGAAATTCATATATACAATATACAGTACTTCCCCAGATCCACCATAAAACCTTTTCCCTTCCACAGTGATAATCTTTTAACTTATTCATATCATATTTCCTGAAACTGATGTACAGATTCCGAGACAATAGCTTTCAAACAAGGTGACATCTGTGCTTACTATGTGGTCCATACTTTAGGTTGTACAGTTTTCTAAATTTTTTAGTTATCCTATGTTTTGCCTTATGGTTTACATTATTAGTCTGTCGTCCCCTATATGTTTTTGGTGTAATATTACATGTTTTATATTCATCCTCGTGTACTGTCACAAAACTCCTCTCTTGCCCCCATATTTACCTAGGTTCCATCCACTCCACATCCATTTTCCCCTCCCCTTGGGGCCCACAATGCCAGCCAATCTCCATTTCCCAAGAAGCCATGTCCAGAGATACTTGCAGCAGTATTCAGGGCCTGACTTTCTCAACTGCCCTAATGCTCTGGGAGCCATCCTTTCTGACAAGAGATACAGTTCTCTCTATTTGATGGCATTAGTCCTCCCCAGGATGTGGGTCCACCCCAACTCTCTCTTCTTGGGTCTCTTCCCAATGGTACAAGCCACCTTGGCAAAATGAGCCTTCAGCTATTCCCCCGGAGTCCGTCCCGCATCAAACCATACCCCCTGAGCACCCTAAACAGGTAACCCTCCTACTTATACTTTGATACGATTTTCTCAACATTTTGTTCTCAACGAACACCTGACACTCTCCCATGTTTGTACATTGCTCCTCCCTCCCCCCAATTTTTGGACAATATTTCCCCTCTGCCCATCCCCAGCCCCCCTCAAACCCACAAAGCCCCATCCGAAGGCAACCCCTTGCCCCCATTTTGTCCCTTCTTTGTGCTCTTACTTACCGCCAGCTCATCACAGATTCCACCCCTGCAGACGTTAACTCATATCCTTCCTCCAGCCCCCAAATTCCTGTAAGCCTCTTTTCCAGACTCTAGCACTCTGAGGCAGTTTGCTTATTTCATATCATTGAGGTCATGTAGTATTTATCCTTCAATGCCTGGGTTGCTTCACTCAACATAAGATTCTCAAGGTTCATCCATTTTACCTTCCCTCATACCCTAGCCCTCCCAAAAATAGCAGTGGTCATTTATATAAACACAGCCCCTATTCCAGGTGCTTTTCATTTATCTCATTTAGTTTTCTACAAACCCTTCAAATGTAGAATGTTACTGAAGCAAATAGGCATAAGTTTGGTATTTTATATTTTTGTGTCATTTCTTTGCCTAACCACAATCTAGATTTAATCAGGATTCAGAGCTAATCAGGCCCTAGAAAACAAATCCACCCTAAGCAAAACCTCAAGCTTGATAAATATTTGAAACCAGAATGCCAATTTATTAATTTTCCACAAACAATTACTCTTAAGCAGTCAAGCAGATAGAGCTTGACTTGACTAGATAGTAAAGATTCTCCTGGTATGAAAATGAAATAAGAAACTAAATTTTGGACAAAAGTTCTGGCTAATTAATTTATTTCTCCAGGCTTTCTATAGAGAGAGTTTTCATTAATTATTTGTCCAATTTTCCATATGAATTCTGGAAGAAATAAAATTATTCTATGGGGGGTGACTTAGGTACTTGAATGAGTGATGGCTGCAGTCAGTTCAAGAGCTTATTCTTTTGTTACAGTGTATTTATAGATTTATGTTAAAAACCTTTGTCAACACAAAGCAACTCTCATCTCTTCCTAAATTCCTAATTTTTGAATATTTTTTCAGTCTTGGTTTGGTCAGTAAAACAGAATGACTCTGAATATTATTGAATACAGGTGTTTAATAAAGGAAACAGGTCGTACATGAACATAACAAGAGCTGGATGAGTGAAAGTCAGGAAGAGTGACAGTTAGAAAGTCAAGGAAGGGAAGCAGACTTGGCCCAGTGGTTAGGGCATCTGTCTACCACATGGGAGGTCCATGGTTCAAATCTCAGGCCTCCTTGACCCATTTGGAGCTGGCCCATGTGCAGTGCTGATGCATGCAAGGAGTGCCACGCCATGCAAGGTGTGCCATGCTGTGCATAGGGTAGCCCCATGTGCAAGGAGTGCCACCCAGCATGAAAGAAAGTGCAACCTGCCCAGGAATGGCACCATACACATGGAGAGTTGACACAACAAGATGATGCAACAAAAAGAAACACAGATTCCCATGTTGCTGACAACAACAGAAGCAGACAAAAAGAAGAACATGCAGCAAATGGACACAGAGAACAGACAACTGGGGTGGATGGGTGGGCAGGGGGGTGGGAAGGGGAGAGAAATAAATAAAATAAATCTTAAAAAGTATATATATAAGGGATTCCCATATACCCCACCCCATTTCTCTATCACAATTTCCCCTATTAATAACATTTTTCATTACTGTGGTACATTTGTTACAATTGATGAATAAATATTGAAACATCACTACTAATCATTGTCTATAGTTTACATTATGGTTTGCACTACAAATTTTTAAATTTATTTTAATTTTTTCATTATCTTTTTTCAAGTTTATTAGATCACAGGAAATGTTACATTAAAAAACATGAGGATTCCATATATCCCACTCTCCACCCCCCGCCCCCATCAATTTTAATTGTATTTTTGAAGATACATAGAGCCCAAAAAATGTTACATTAAAAAAATAAGAGATTCCTATATATCCCAACCCCCCACCTGACTTCTCCCACATCAACAACCTCTTTCATCATTGTGGCACATTCATTGCATTTGGTGAATACATTTTTGAGCACTGCTGTACCACAAGGATAATATTGCAGGTTACACTCTCCGCCAGTACATTCAGTGGGTTGTAGCAAGATATATAATGTTCAGCATCCATCCCTGCAATATCATTTAGGACAACTCCAAGTCCCAAAAAAGCCCTCACATCACATCTCTTCTTCCCTCTCTCTGCCTTCAGCAAATACCATGGCCACTTTCTCCACATCAATGCTACAATTTTTTTCCATTACTAGTTACAAGAGTTCTATAGTAGAATATCAGTAAATTCACTCTAATCCATATTTTATTCCTCCATCCTGTGGACCCTAGGATGGTGATGTCCACTCCAACTCTGTATTGAGAAGGGGCTTAGATCTTACATGGATGATGGATGCAATTCTTCTGCTTGCAGTTGTAGGCATTCTTGATTCCTTGGTGTGGTGGTTGACCATCTTCACCTCCCTGTTAGCTGACCTGGGTAAGTCCAACAAACCAGAGAGTAGGAGTTGCAACTCTGCTGAGGTTCAGTGCCCAGCTGCCACATGGAGAGTCCAGAGATTCAAGTCTCCTGAGTATACACCAACCCTAGCACCAACCACAGGTTCAGTAAAAGTGACAGAAGAGGCATGTGTAGAAAGTTCACATCTGAGTCCAACTTTATCACACTCAGGAACACAAATTCCAAAGTAGGTCCCACCGACATGGCACTGAACATCAGAGCCATCTGCCAAGACCATAGGGACATTTTAATGTAGAGAAAGAAAGAAAAAAGTTAACCTAGAATTCTAAACACAAAATTAAAAACTAAGAAAAAAAATTCTGAAAGGATCCATTGCCAGTCAAAAAGAATGCAGGAAGAGAACTTCTGGGGTATATGGTAGAGTAGGGAGCTCCAGAACTCACCGCTTACACCAAAACAACAAGGGTGTTCTTAAAACTGAAACAAAAGAACACTAGAGAGTGGTTGAAAGCAGTGTAAAGAAATAAAGACTTGTGGTAATGGTAACCATTTGGGTAATTATAAATGTCATTATTATTATATTGCATTGTATTGTATTGTATTGTATCATATGTAACTTATGCCTTAGTTCCTACTGGTGCTAAAATGCAATGCATAAAAAGTAATGATAAATGTATGAAGATATAAGTAGTAACAAGTACAGAAAAATCATGGGGTGCAGAGGTGCATGCTACTACAGTAGCTTGGCATCAAACCAAATATGATATATATTTAGGATGTTAAATTTAAGCTCTATAATAACCACAAGGAAAACAGAAGGAAAAAAATATATCCAGATAGAAATGAGAAGACATTCAATATGATACAACACAAGAAAACAAATAAATATAAAATTAGACTTTACTGGAAGTAAGGGGCAAAAAAATATGTAAGACCTTCAGAGGCTAAATAGCATCATGGCAGAAGAATGTCCTGTTTTATCAGTAGTGACTTAAATGTCAATGGATAAAACTCTCTAGTTAAAAGGCAGAGATTTGCAGACTAGATAATAAATCATGACCCAACTATATGCAGTTTGCAAGAGACTCACCTTAAATTAAAAAGTACAAGTAGTTTGAGGTTGAAATGATGGGAAAAAATATACCACACCAGGAATAACTAAAGGAGAGCTGCGGTGGCTATATTAGTACCATATTAAATAGACTTTAAGACAAAACAGTCACAAGGGATACATATGGTCATTATATACTGATAAAGCAGACAATTCAATAAAAGGATGTAATATTTTAAATGTATATGCTCCTACCAGCAGAGCCAGAAAAGTTTGAAGCAAACACTGGCCTATTTGAAAGCATAAACTAATGGTTCTACAGAAATAGTACGAGAATTTAACATACCACTCACAATAATGGACAAAACATCTAGGCAATAGATCAATGAGAAAGTAGTGGACTTGAATGATAAACCAACTATACCTAACAGACATATATAGAACATTGCACCCAGTGAAAACAGAGTACACGCTAATATTTCTTTGTCTCAATAATGTCCTTTTGAACTTCTTCATTCTTAGATCCCGTCCAGTATCATGTATTGCATTTAATTGCCATCTCGTTCATTTTCTTCCCTCCCTCTTCCTCTTCCTTCCTTTCTTTTACTTGTAGAAACATATATAATTCATACATGAAATACATGGTTTCCATATATTACCCTCCATACACAGTTTTCCTTATTGTTAACACTTTGCATTAGTAGTGTGGCAACTTTGTTACAATTGATGAAAGAATATGATTATAATTGTACTATTAACTGGAGTCCATAGTTTACATTAGTTTGTGTTGTACAGTCTTAGGGTTTCTTAAATATTTTTATCCTGGTAATATATATAGAACCTAAAATTTCTCCTTTCAACCACATTCAACTATATACTTTAGTGGTGTTAATTACATTCAAAATGTTGTGTTATCAACAACACCATTTTTTACTAAAGCTGTATATCACCCAAAAGAGAAACTAGTTAAACAGATTTTAGGTGCCTGGTAAAACATTCTAGTTTCAGAATCTACTAATTTGCTTATTCTAATTATTTCACATCCATTAGAGCATACGATATTTTTCCTTCTGGTCTGACCTAATTCACTCTAAATGATGTCTTCAAAGTTCATCCATAGTGTATCATGTATCAGAACTTCATTCTTCGATAATATGCCATTGTATGGATATACCACATTTTGTTTATTCACTCATTTCTTGATGGACACAGGTTGCTTTCCATCTTTTAGGAATTATGATTAACTCTGCTCTAAACATCAGTGTGCAAATAACCATTGAGTCCCAGCTATTAGTTATTTTGGGTTTATACCTAGAAGTGGGCTTACCAAGTCTTATGGTAAATCTGTACATAACTTTCTGAGTAACTGGCAAACCGTTTTCTGCAGAACCAACAAACCATTTTCCACAGCAGCTGCACCACTTTACAGTCTGACAAACAATGAATAAGTCATTCTAGTTCTCTGAATCCTTTCCAATATTTGCTACTTTCCATTTTTAAAATAATATTATTCATATGTTTGTGAAATGATATTTCATTGTGTTTATGGTTTGTTTTCCCTAATGGCTAATGATTTTAAACATATTTTCATGTACTTTTGGTCATTTGTATATCTTATTTGGAGTAAAGACTATTCAATTCTTTTGTCAATTTTTCAATAAGTTTGTTTATCTTTTGTTATTGAATTGTAGGACTTCTATATATATATTCTGAATATTAAACTCTTATCAGATACATCATTTCCCAATATTTTCTCTTGTTCTGTAAGTTGTCCTTTTCTTTTCATGATGAAGTTCTTTGATGCTCAAAGCTTTAAATTTTGATGACATCCCATTCATCTAATTTTTCTTTTTTTACTCATGCTTTTGGTGTTACACCTAAGACGTCATTGCTTAGCACAAGGTCCTGAAGATACTTTTCTTCTAGGAGATTTACAGTTTTGATTCTTATATTTATGTCTTTGATACATTTTTCAACAAATCAATTTTATTGATACATTTTAATGAAGCATAAATCCATCCAAAGTGCAAAATCGAAGGCATTTGATAGAATCACATAGTTGTGCATTGCATTCATTACTTCAATCAGTCTGAAAATATTTTCATTAAATCAATAATAAGCAAACAAAATAATCACCTCTCAATATCTCTGTGCTTCTGCTGTACATAGCTATTTTGTTTCTTTCTCTTTAGTTTATTAGTATTTGTATTTTTTAAAAAGTCTTTTGTATGCATTATTACTCATGTTTGTATTTGACATGAGGTTTCACTATGTTATACAGTTCCATGTTAAGTTTTTTAGCTTTCCTGCTACTAATATACTTGTCCTTAGACTTCCTCTTTCAATCACTGTCATACCCTTATCTATGCTAGTTAAAAACACTATGATGTGCTTTCAACACTTCTATTCATTTCTAAAAATTTGCAAACTACCTTTTTACCAATTCTGCACAGATTAACATCCAGCTTTCCATTCTCTATTTTTATTCTAGTTTCTGGTGACCCATATTCTAATTATTAACTCCATGAGATTACATAATATATTTAGCTCATAATAGCACAGTCATATAGTATTTGTCCTTTTTTGTTTGGCTTACCTCACTCAACATAATGTCCTCCAGGTTCATTCATGTTGTAAGTACACTTCATGACTTCATTTCTTCTTACAACTGCATAATAGTCCAATGTGTGTTTACACAATTTAACCATTTATTGGTTGATGGACACCTGGAATGTTTCCATCTTTTGACAACTGTGAATAATAACACTATGATCATCAGTGTGCAGACTACTGTTCATGTCACTTCTCTCAATTCTTCTGTGTCTATACCTAGTAGTGATATTGTTGGGTCACATGGCAAGTCTATATTCAACTTCCTTGGAAAATGCCAAACAGTCCTCCAGAGTGGCTGTACCATTCTACATGCCCACTAACAAAGAATAAGCTTTCCTATCTAGCCTCATTCTTTCCAATACTTTTAGTTTTCCAACTTTTTAATAATGGCCATTCTAATAGGTGTGAAATGATATCTCATTGTAGTTTTGATGTCCATTTTTTCCTATTCACTAGTGTATTAGTCAGCCAAAGGGGTGCTGATGCAAAATATAAGAAATCTGCTGGCTTTTATAAAGGGTATTTGTTTTGCATAGGAACTTACAGACACCAAGCCATAAAGCATAAGTTACTTCCCTTACCAAAGTCTATTTCCACGTGTTGGAGCAATATGGCTGCTGATGTCTGCCAGGGTTCATCCTTCCTGGGTTCCTCTCTTCCCAGGGCTTGGTTCTTTCTGGACTCAGTGTACTTCTCTGCTTGGGGCTTGCTTCTCTCTCCTCTGTGTGCTTACTTCCTGGGGCTCCAGCTTGAGACTTCAGCATCAAGAGTCAGGGCAAGATGACATCTGAGTAAGTACACTGTCATCATCTCTCCTGTAAAGGACAGGCTGTATGGTGACAATTCTGCTGGAGCAGGCTGTTTCAGGAACCTACATGGCAGGGGTTGTCTGGACATTGATCTGGAGAGACTGCAGCATAATTAGTGCTTGCTCAAGGTAGAATTGTGAGTTTCTAACACTGAACTTGGAAGCCCTGGGAAGGTAAATCTCTTCCCCCTAGGGCTGAGGGCATAGCACTCCAGGAAAGCTGGAGTCATGTGGCAGCATTCCCAAGCCCCATGTTCCCCAAATACATGAACCCCAAGCCCATGTTCCCTGAACCCCCCACAACCCACACTTCGCATACCTACATACCCCAAGTCCACATTCTCCCAGGCCTTTGTTTTCTGAGCCCAGCACTCCCAGAAATCTGGCATTGTCCTACTTCTCTGGTCCGGGACTAACTCCAGGAGTGGGAGGGTGTAAGCAGGAGGTTCAGAGGGACCCAAAGAATGTAGGTTCAATTTTCTGGTCTCCCCCTTTTATTGAGTTTGGAGAAGCATATCAGCTGACTTGGGGAGAGCCTAAGAAGAGAGAAGAGGTGAATCTGCTGAGAGACCCTGATTTACCGAACTGCCCTGGGATAGGAAACTTGGTCTGGGAGAAGGAGGAGTCAGAAAATTAACTAGCCCCCCTGTAGTACACCTAAGGGAGAGGGACAGTAGGATGTACTATGCAGGCTTCCAATAGCATATTTAGGGTTCCTGGCAAGGGGTGGGTGCTCTCTCTCAAGAAATTAAGAAAAATTATTTTCTGAGGTGAGTTGGTTCACCAGGGACCCAGTTGAATTTCCTACAGGAGCCCTCACATACCCTTCATATTGCCCTGGGAGAGAGGGAAGTGAGGAAGGGAGAAAGGGGGAAAGTCAGACTCCTAAGCAGTTTATTCAATTGCAAAGAGGATTCCTTGCCTGAGGCCTTAGCTGGTCTTTTTTGTTGGTTTGTTTTCTTGTTTTTCTTTCCTCTTTATCACCTCATGTCCCCCCTTTTTTTCCTTTCTCTCTTTTTTTTACTTGCTTTTTTGAAACTTTTTTTTCTTTTTTTATATTAAGTGCTGCAGGCAACATTTCTTATTTGCTGTGCTTCCTCATCTTTAACTTCCTCTATTCTCTGTGTACTGATTTTGGTTACTAACAGTATCCCCTTTTCTTTACCTCATTCTATCCTCCATCATTTATTGTTTCTGTTACATTCCACCTCTCTTTCTTTAGCCCCCAATATTTCTGACATTTTATATCTAATATCTCTAATCTGTTTTCTATCTTTTATTCACTCTTTACATTACTATCCTTTCTTTTCTCTTTCCCTCTCTCCTCAACACACTGGCCTTTTAATTCATACTATATTCCTCCCTATATTCAGTTTACTATCTCATTATAGGTGCTCCACTTTTTTAGGTTATAACTATACACAACTTATGTGAGTTAAATATCCATTCTCCTAGATCTCACATGGTTCTTCTGCTGACATTCACTAGCAATACTACTACACTTTATTTTCTTACCCCATTTACTTTCTCTGACCCTAATATTTTCCTTCAAGGAAACTTAGCCAACAACAAGGAAATAGAATAAGAAGAACAAGTGGCAAAGACAAAAACTTAGCACACACACAAAAAACAACTAATTAAATCCAGAGATGAAGAAACTAATCAACTGAATAAGCCCAACAAGATAAAATGATGACCAGACAGCAAAAAAAAAAAAAAAACTACAGACCATACCAATAATCAGGAAAACATGGCTCAATCCAATGAACAAACTAAAAACCAGAAAGAAAAGTGGAAAACCAAACAAATAATTAAAGCTCTCAAGACATACATCATGGACCAATTCAATGACGTGAAGGAAGAGATTCAGCATATTAAGAAAACACTTGGGAAGCAGACTTGGCCCAGTGAATAGGGCATCTGCCTACCACATGGGAGGTCTGTGGTTCAAACCCCAGGCCTCCTTGACCTATGTGGAGCTGGCCTACGTGCAGTGCTGGTGCACACAAGGAGTGCCCTGCCATGCAGGGGCATCCCCCACATAGGGGATCCCCATATGCAAGGAGTGTGCCCTATAAGGAAGCCCAGCACAAAAGAAAGTACAGCCTGCCCAGGAGGGCACCACACACACAGAGAGCTGACACAGCAAGATGACACAACAAAAAGAAACACAGGTTCCCATGCTGCTGACAACAACATAAGCAGACAAAAAAAAGAACACGCAGAAAATGGACACAGAGAACAGACATCTGGGGTGGGGGGGAAGAAGACAGAAATAAATAAAAAGTAAATCTTAAAAAAAAACACTTACAGAGCATACAGAAGAAATTGTAATCATGCACAAAAAGATAACGGAATGATGGGGATGAACAGCACAATCCAAGAAATAAAAAAATACACACTCAGCAAATAATAGTAGATTTGAAGAGGCAGAGGCAAAAAATAGTGATGTGGAACACAGTACATCTGAAATCAAACAGATAATAGAATTGATTGATAAAAAGAAAAACTCCAGCAAGGACTTAGGGACTAAATCAAAGCTACAATGAAATACAATCTTACATATGACTGGCAGCTATCAAAAAAAACCCAGAAGACTACAAGTGCTGGAGAGAATGTGGAGGAATGGGAGCACTCATCCCCTGCTGGTGGGAATGCAAAAGGGTCCAGCCATTCTGGAGGACAGATTGGTGGTTTCTCAAAAAGTTAGCTATAGATTTTCCATATGACCCAGCAATTCCACTGCTGGGTATATACCCAGAAGAACTGAAGATAAGAATACAAACCAATATATGCATATCAATGTTCATAGCAGCATTATTCACTATTGCCAAAACTTGGAATCAACCCAAAAGCCCATCAACAGATGAATGGACAAATAAAATGTGGAATATATGTACAATAGAATACTACTCAGCTTTAAGAAGGAATACAGTACAAGCACATGTTATAACATGGATGAATCTTGAGGACATTATGTTGAGTGAAGCAAGCCAGACATTGAAGGTCAAATACTATATGAATTCTTTGATATGAAACCAGCAAACTGAGCTGTCTCAGAGAGCTAGAGACTGGAAGATAGGCTTAAAGGAATTTGTGGGGGAGAGGAAGGTTGCAAGCTGATGCCTACATGGGTGAAGTCTATGATAAGTTGGAGGTAAGTATTTGTACAGGGAAGGGAAAAGATGGGGCATAAGGATAACTTTGGGTGGGGCTAAGGTTGGGAGGAAGGATCAGGTGGCCCAAGGAATTTGGGGGAGGGCTTGGGGGAACAGTTGAATATGGGAGAATGTCAGGTATATGTTTGAAACTATAATGTTGAGAAAACTCTTTAGAAAATATAATAAGGAGTATGGGCCATGATGTGGACCATTGACCATGAGGTGCAGAGGTGCCCAAAGATGTACTTACCAAATGCAATGGACGTGTCATGATGATGGGAATGAGTGTTGCTGGGGGGGGGGGGGAGAGGTGGGGTGGGGGGGTGGGTTTGAATGGGACCTCATATATATATATTTTTTTAATGTAATATTATTACAAAGTCAATAAAAAATAAAGAAAGAAAGAAAGAAAGAAAGAAAATATAATAAGGAGGGATTATGTGTTTAAGGTGCTTAAGGGGGGCATCTCGTACAGGGGCAAGCTTCTAGGGAGAGTGTGAGTGCTCATTTTGTCATAGTGTATTATATCATTGAGTGTGGAGGGATACCCACAACTGGGGAGACCTGGTGTTCCCAAATAGAGGGAATTATGTCTCTCGAGAGAATTGGTGGCTCCCAATTAGTTAGGACAATTTAGTATGCCAAGCCCTCAGCATTGTTGTAGTGAAAATTGATTATCACTGTGGGCCCTGAGGGAAGAGGGAGAGAGTTATAGAACAGATGGAAGCAGGGCAACTGAGGGGCAATGGAAGCACTCCACAAGATCATGCAATGATGGATATAGGACATGTTAACTTACACCAAACGTGTATAAAAGTCTATATGCTAAAATGTAAACTATAATGTTTTAAATTTTAAAATTTAGAAATTTGTACAGTCTAAAATAAAAACCATAATGTAAACCAAAATGAAACCATGTTTGATAGCTATGTTTCAAAATCTGTACCTCAGCTGCAGCAAATATAACATGAACATGTAAAAAGATCATTGCTGAGTAAAGAGAAAAAGGGTTTGATGTTAAATATATGGGAGTTCCCTATATTGTGTATGTGAATTGCTGTGATCTAAACCTTTTTTGAAGACAAAATTAAACATTAGGGGGAAAAAAGAAAGAAAGGATGCAGATACTGAGGAAGAAATGAAAGAAAGTGCCTTGCCACTGTACATACATGGCAACACCTATTAGAGTGATGAAAGGCAAAATGTTTAAAACAAAGCTTTATAATATTTTTCATTTTATTAATACACCAATTTATTTTTACTTTATTTTAGTATTTTTAAATTATTCTATTTCTAAACTTTTAAACCATCACTATATTTAAATTTCCTATTAATTGAATTTGGCAATACATTAAACTTCATTGTTGAAGAAGGTTTGGACCACAGAGAGGTTCAACTATTGGCAGGAGAGGAACACTGGTGTGGGGTGTTATTGAGGGGGGTCACCTGATTTGGGGGAGCTCTCCAGGGCATGAACATAAGGGACATAAAAATGTTCTGATATATTTGGGTTTTTTAAATAGTAGTTACAATTACAAACTCCAATTGAGGGAGTGCTGAGTTCCTACCTGGGGAGCTCTGTCACATTCCCCAATGGAAAAACAATAATCTCCCAAGTGGATTGGCAAAGACCAACAATGAAGGATGGTCCAATAATGAGCCCTTGATACTGATGACTATGCTTATGAGCCTGCGTACCTGAAATATGAACTAGGCCTAGAGCTGCAGGGTGTCTAAGAGTTACCTCCTCAAAGCCTCCATGTTGCTCAAATGTGGCCACTCTCTAATCCAAACTCAGCATGTAAATGCATTACCTTACCCCCAGCATGAGCATGACTCCCAGGGATGAGCCTCCCTAGTGCCGAGGGATTACTACCAATCACTAACCGGTGTTCCAATCAGAAAGAAACCTTGAATAAAAGGGTCAACACTGACCAGCAGAATATCTCAGCCTACATGTTGGATCAAGTGTTAAAAACTGTTTTTTGACCTAGAATAAAAGTGGGAAATGACAAAGACAAATGAGTTTAAATGTCTAAGAATCTTCCAAAAGGAACTGGGAGGTCATCAGAGGGGTCACACTTATGCACACCTCAGCATGACCCCAGAGAAAGCCAAAGTAGATACAACCCTAGGTTCTGGTTCTCCTGAAGGCTATGGGGATCCACAGGGTATATGGTCATGGCAGATGGATCTGGAGTTCTGTGCCATGTCAGAGGGCCCTACTTTGGAATTTGTGCTCTGTGTGATGGAGCTGGACTCATATGTGACCTTCCTACACATGCTTCTTCTGTCACTTTTACTGAACCTGTGGTTGGTGCTAGGGATGGTGCATACTCTGAGGATGTGAAACTCTGGACTGCCCATGTGCTTTCTGGGCCCTGAGCCTCAGCAGAGTCCTACTCTCTGGTTCATTGGGCTTACCCAGGTCAGCTATCAGGGAGGTGAAGATGGTGAACCACCACACCAGGGAATTAAGAATGTCAACAACTGCAAGCAGAGGAATTGCATCCATCATCCTTGTGGAATCTAAGCCCCCTCTTGATCTAGAGGTGGAGTGGGACATCACAATCCCAGGGTCCACAGGATGGAGGAATAAAATATGGATTAGAGTGGACTTATTGATATTCTAGTATAAAACTATTGTGACTAGTAATAGAAGAAATTGTAGTATTCAGGTGGATAAAGTGGCCACAGTAGTTGCTGAGGGCAGGGAAAGGGTAGAAGAGATGTAATGTGGGGTCATTTTTGGGACTTGGAGTTGTCCTAAATGATATTGCAGGGTCAGATACTGGACTTTTTATATCTTGCCATAACCCACTGAATATACTGGGGGAGAGTGAACTACAGAGTAAATTATTATCTATGTGAAGCAGCAGTGCTCCAAAATGTGTTTACCAAGTGCAATGAGTGTGCCACAACGATGGAGGAGGTTGTTGGGAGAGAAGTGTTGTGGGAGGTTGGGGTATATGGGAACCTCTTTATATTTTTTAATGTAACATTTTTTTTGTGATGCATTTATTTTAAAAAAATACAAATTACAAAAATAATGGGCTGAGTGGTGGGGAGTGAGGTATATGGGAAGCTCTTATGTTTTTTATGTTTTTTTTAATGTAACAGTCTTTGTGATCTATTAACTTTAATTTAAAAAGTGTAAAAAAATAATAAATAAATGAAAAAGACTTCAGCATCAAACTCCAACATCAAAACTCCAACATTAAAAACCTCAACATCAAAATGCTCCAACGCTGTCCTTTGCCATGCCAATGCCCTACTGACATGGTCCAATCAAAGCCCTAATCAGAATTTTATCATGCCTAAGTACAAACCAGTTTACAAACATAATCCAATATCTATTTTTGGAATTCATAACTGCATCAAACTGCTACGACTAGTGAAGTTGAACATTTTTTCATATGCTTTTTCACCATTTGTGTTTCTTCTTTGGATAATTGTCTATTCAGGTCTTTTGCCATTTTTTAATCAGGTAGTTTGTCTTTCTAATACTGAATTTTAGCATCTCTTTGTATATCATGGATATTAATCCCTTATTGGATATGTGATTTCCAAATATTTTCTCCCATTAAGTGGATTGCTTTTTCAACCTTTGGCAAAGTTCTTTGAGGTGCAAAATTGCTTAATTTTGAGGAAGAACCATTTATCTCTTTTTTCTTTTGTTGCTCGTGCTTTGATTATAAGGTTTAAGAAACTGTTGCCTACCACAAAGTTTTGAAGATGTTTTCCTTCATTTTCATCTAGGAATTTATGGTTATCAATTTTATATTTAGGTCCATGATCCATTTTGAGTTAATTTTTGTATAAGGTGTGGGATAGGGGTCTTCTTTCTTTCTCTTGATTACAGATACCCAGGTCTCCCAGAACCATTTATTGAATAGACTGTTCTGACTCAGCTGGGAGGGCTTGACAGTCTTTTCAAAAATCACTTGACTGTAGATGTGAGAGTGATTTCTGTGTTCTCAGTTTGGTTTCATTGGTCAATCTGTCTGTCTTTATGCCAGTACCATGCTACTTTTACCATTGTAGGTAAGTAAAATGTTTTAAAGTTGGAAAGTGAGAATCTTCCAACTTCATTCTTCTTTTTTTAAAAGACATTTCTGTCTATTTGGGGTCCCTTATCCTTCCAAATAAATTTGATAGTTGGCTTTTCCATTTTTGCAAACAAGTCTGTTAGGATTTTTATTGGGACTGCCTTGAATCTGTAAATATGTTTGGGTAGAATTAACATCTTAATATTTAGTCTTCCAGTCCATGAACATGGAATCTCCATTTAAGTTTTCTTCAGTAACTTTAAGTGATGTTTTGTAATTTTCTGAATATATGTCCTTTATGTCCTCAGTTAAGTTTACTCTTAAATATTTGTTCTTTTAGTTGCGGTTGTAAACAGAAAATTTTTTCTGATTTTCTTGTTTGCTCATCAGTGTTGTATAGAAATTCTATTAATTTTTGCATAGTAATATTGTATCCCACAACTTTGCTGAACTTATCTATTAGTTCTAGTCACTTTTTTATGGACTTTTAAGGGTTTTCTAAATATAGAATCATATCATCAGTAAATAGGGAGAGTTTAACTTCTTTTTCTATTTGGGATTCTTTAATTTCTTTATCTAGCCTAGTTGCTTTAGCTAGAGTTTCTAGCACAATATTGACTAACAGTTGTGACACTGGGCATCTTTGTCTTGCTCCTGGTCAGTGAGAAAGCCTTCAGTCTTCCATCATTGAGTACAATGCTAGCTGTAGCCTTTTTATATATGTACTTTACCATATTGAGAATGCTTCCTTCTATTCTTATCTTGTGGAATATTTTTATCAAAAAGGATATTGTATTTTGTCTAATAATTTTTATGTATCAATTCAGATTGTCATGTGATTTTTCTTCAATTTATCATTGTCATTTATTACATTAACTGATTTTCTTGTGTTGAACCACCCTTGTATACCTGGGATAAAACCTACTTGATCAGGGTGTATAATTATTTTAATGTGCCTTTGGATTCTGTTTGCAAGTATTTTGCATCTATATTCATTAAAGATATTGGTCTGTAAATTTCTTTGCTTGTAGTATCTTTATCTGGTTTGGTATTACAGTGGTGTTGACTTCATAGAACAACTTTGGTAGTATTCTTTCCTGTTCAACGTTTTGGAAGAGCTTATGAAAGATTGGTTTTAGATTGAATGATTGGTAGAATTCTCCTATGAAGCCATCTGGTCCCAACTTTGGGAGGTTTTTGATATCTGTTTCAGTCTCTTCACTTGTGACTTGCTGAGGTACTTTATTTCTTCTAGGGTCATTGTAGGTTGTGTGTTTCTAGGAATTTTTCCATCTCACCTACATTATCTAGTTTTTTGGTGTACAGTTATTCATAGTATCCTCTTGTGATCTCTTTTATTTCTACAGTATCAGTGCAGCCAGGTTTCTCTTTTAAAAATGTAATTCTAGGAATGTTAATTATCTGTTTAAACCCATTCAGTGACTTCCACTGTCTTTATAAGCATATCCGAAATACTTAAAATAACATATAAAGACCCCATGTAACCTTGGGAGCCATTTCTTACTCCTCAGACTTCAGTTTTCTTTTCCACCTCTTATATCCCCTTCTTTTTTGTACCTCACATTTCTTACATTTTCTCATACCCCAGTAGAACTGCATGTGCTATTGACTCAGTTGGTAATTTTCTCTTTTGCTGCCCTGGCGATTTATATTTAGGTCACAATTTTAACATCACCTTTTCACCAGAGAGGCATTTTCTGTCTCTTAGATATTAACTCACCTTATAGTTTGCACCGTAAACCTCACTTATTATAATGTATATCTGTCTCTCAAATAGTCTCTCTTAAGACTTCCTTAGGTAGAACAGCTCCTACAATCTCCTATTTTATTAGGAATCTTGAAGAATGTTTCAAGCTAATAATATCATGCAGACAATTCAAATGCTTTTTCCTCTCATCTGCCAGTAGTGCATTTTATCATTGAATACAATTTTGATGATGCTACCAACCACAAAACTATTAAAAATTTTATATACCCTTTAACTCATTTACTTATTTGGTGGTGATAACTGAGAAATAATTATTATATTCATGTTGAGTGCCTGATCTGTGAGACACAGTAATGATCAAGACAGACAGCTCATTTCTTCAGGAAGCCCATATTTTAATGGGAGGTCTAACAGTTAAATAGTTATGATAAATGGATATATCTACCTTGTGAGGGAAATGCAAGAGCCTCTAGGGCTGCATGGAAGAAAGGAGTGGGGGTGATCTAGAGGATTAGGGCTTTAGTCATTGAGACATTGTTAGAGTCATACATACCTCAGTTTGGATACTTGATCCGACATTAGCTCCCTTTCTGACCTTGGAAAAGCTACTTAACCTTAAGCTTCAGTCTCATCACCTGTAAAATAGATATCTTAATATCTTCCTCATGGCATTGTTGTGAAAATAAAATGGGATTATGCATGCAAAGCATGTATCACATGTTTGACATGTGAAAGTGAGCAATAATTGTTACTTAAGTTATTTTCTTGAATCTTGAGTCATGATAAAAATATCACAAATATTTCCATATATGATTATTTTAAAGGCTTCATATGTTGTTTAATGAGTTGACTAGCATTTGTATGTTTCTCCTTATTTGTATTACAAACAATGCTATGATAAACAATCTTGTATAGGATATCAGCAAAATGGTGGATTAAGAACCTCTGATAATTTACCCCAGCATAAAAGCCAAAAAAAGCCCAGCAAAAGTTGTCAGAGTCAACATTTTTAGAATTCTGGAAGTTAACCAAAGACTTTCAATGAATTTTAAAATGATATGTGTTCTGTGGAAGACATCTTTGACACTGAGGGGGAAAGTAGGATCCTAGAGAAACTGCTGCTTGTATTGGAATGGGTAGTTTTAGTGGTAAATAACACAAATCAACCCCAAAGCAGTGTAATTATTGGATCACATTGATTAAATGTCAAAAGGTACTGATAACTGAAGTTGTGACTTGATCTAGTTCCTCAGGAATGTTGTAAGGATCTATCTACTTCTCTCTGAAGCTTACATCTATATTGGTTTCTTTCTAAGGCAGGAAGTACCCAACATCATCAGTTCTAAGAGTATCAATTTCCAGTTTAGCAACAAAAAAAAAATTGGAGACTCTATTTCTCTGATCAAATTCCCCTGTGCTCTTGCTCACTTTTATGGTTTTGTTTCTATTTGTATCCCTGTTGCAGTTACATATACTTTGACCAGTCACCCTTGGAAGGTATCACCACCCTGGAGCCACATGTGGAATAAACTGACTTAAACCATGTCAATTTAGAGTTGGAGGGGGTGCTCCCAAAAGATGAATATAAGGCAATACAAAAAGGGAAAACCAAAAGACAAAAAAAAAAAAGCCAAGAAATGATGATGTATATTTTATAATAGTAAAGGATGCAATCCATAATGAGTATTTAATTGAATATTTCAAATAACACAATATGCATGTAGTAATAAAAATAAATATGTAATAAAAATAAAGACAAAAAGTATAATAGAAAAGAAAACTCACTAATTATAGAAACCTTAAATAAACCCAAGAGTATAATAGGGAATTACTGGAAGCATTTGTTTTAAAATCAGAAACACATCCTTGTTGTATATTATGAGGAGGCACTAATTAATATAGATAACACAAATAAAAATGATATCTTGTTGGAAAAAAATTAAAGGGCTTAATAACTAAAGCCAAGATAATTCTCTTATGTTAAACAATACTGAGACCAAGCCAAAGTAGTGTAAATGGATGCTCCATGAATACTTGCTCTTGGAAATTAAAACTGTGAAAGATCTAAATGGTTTAAGAATCAAGACAAAGAGCTTGCCCCTGAAGACTCTCTTCAAGAAAGTGTCCTTGCTACACTCCCCAATCTAAATAATTTCTGCCCATATCCACACACTCCTCTGCTTTGTAAGAGCTGTCTTAAAATCATTCAACTCATGCCCTATAATTTTATAAATATTATTCTACTAAATATCTCATGTTGTATTATTTTATTCATATGAACTGTCCAAAAGAGGTGTAGTTATGGGGATAGAAAGCACTAAAGTTTACATAGGACTAGGGGACTTGGAGAGAAATGGGGAGGGACTGCTAATTGATAGAGTTTCTTTTAGTAATAAGAATGTTCTAAAATTGACAGTGATAATGGTTGCACACCTCTGTGACTGTATCAAAAAGAATGAATTTTACAATTTAAATGAATTGTATGATATGTGTCTTAGTTTTCACAGCTGCTATGACAAATACCACAGAATAGGTTGGCTTAACAACAGGAATATACTAGCTGAACATTTCAGATGTTGGAAGGCTTCCTCCTCTGAGAGTTTGTAGCATTCTGGCTGGCTGGCAATCTGAAAATTCTTGGGATCCTTGGCTTTCCAAGCCCAAAAGTATATTCTCTCTTTTCATATCTGGGTGTTCCTGCTGACTTCCTGCTTCTCCCCAAGACTTTGTCTTTATAAGGCTTTCAAAAATAGGATTAAGACCCATCCTGATTCAGTTGCCCACATCTTAATAAAAAATAACATCTTCAAAAGGTGCTATTTACAATAGGTTCAGGCCAACAGGACTGGTATTAGGAATGTGGTTTTGTTTTTCTGGGGTAGATAATTCAATCTATGACAGTATGTGAATCATAAATAAAATATAAATCGCAATAAAGCTGTTATACATACTCTAGAGAAAGGAAATGAATGGGTTCAGAAAGATGAGTGAAAGTATTGCACACTTTAAAAACTGATTCCTGTAATTTATTTAACAATTATTTATGGGCCCTTGCTCCTATCAGAAACTACTCTTGATGCTGGGTAAACAGGGATAAATAAGGCAGGTGCTTCCCTGAAATCATGGGACCTAAATGCAGGATAAATATGTTGTCCATGTGGAAGCATTTTTCATGTGCCTGATAGACTTCTTCCAGAATACCTTTTAAGAAATGCAGACATACAGAAATGTGACAAATAAATAAAGGTCACCACATGATGAATTACTGTTCAGGAAACATAGGCCTTTCTAGTAAGTAAAATGGATTAAGTTGTATATTATTGATAAACACATCCCATGTTCTGATGTTTAAGCAAAACAGCACACAGAAGCTATATGAACTTTGTTTTATTAATTATGCAAATTTTATAATGGTGATTTCATTAATGTTATAACCAGAGGGTATTGACTCCTTGATATACAGAAATAAACATTCTCATATGAAACTCTACTACAGCTGATGTTACAAATGACAAGCTAAACTTACCGAGAAATAAAATTAAATAGAATAGTCTAAACAATATTTAAATAGAACAGAATAAATTTATAGATTCATATTATATAATACAGTTATGAAATATACTAACAGCTATAACTTATCAAATATCCAATTACGCCATTTTTATACTCTTAATAGAGTAAGACTAAATGAGAAAAAATAAAATGTATCCATTGAGACAAAAAGGTCTTGCTGTTGTGGGTCTTCAAAGTAGACTCGTTGGAATCAGGATCCACACAGCAGGTGCTACATTTGTTTCCAGGTTATATAAACAGAAGCTGGAGTCAAAAGGTTGGTGTTGATACATTGTTGTTACCAGTGGAGATTAATGTTGAGCCAAGGAATTCTCTTAGTAAATGGACTCTTGGGGAGTTTCCTCCTCACTTTCCAGAATAGGGGGAAGCACAGCATATCATCTTCTCAGGACATTCCTCCTGGGACTCCTTCTTAACCTCTGACATTTGTCAGGATGGCAATGTGGAAGAACAGAGCCTGGGTTGGTTGCTCCCCTATCATGTGAGAGGGTTGAAGAAGATTCTATTGAGCTGCTTCTGCTTGTGAGAGGAGCTACAAGACAAGATCTGTCTTGACCTCCTGTGGCACCTGCTGACTGGATGGGGTGGACCCAACTTCAGGGACCCCAGGGTGTGGTAACTGGTTGACACAGGGCATGGCTTTACCATTTCAGCCTGATGTTCCTCCTTCCTTGGGAAACTGTTGATCCAGAGAGTTCCTGGTTGTGGTTCCAGGACTCTGCCAAGTGCTCCATTTGAAACACGAGGGGTGGAATGATAATTTTCAGAAACTTTATGTTTTCCCTTGATTAGTTTTTGTGCCATGGATGTGTTTTATTTTCTTAGTTGAAATAGGTTTCTCCCAGGTATCACAGCTCTTATTTCCATATCATGAGCTTTATGCCTCTGGGAAATAAGGCTTTCATAATACTCAGTGATTCTATCAACTTTTTCTGCAATGATTTCTGCTTGAATTTTATAAGTTTTCAGCTTTTCACATCCATTGCTGATGTCTTTATTTGCTTTGGAAAAATATTCCTCCATCTTTATGGGGTAAATTCTCTTTAACTTGACAATTCAATTAAAACTTGTCTCCTTTTCTTGATGCGGATGGACTTGAAGTTTCTGTTGGAGCTTTTGCCTCTCCCTTTCCAGTTAGGAGAGTTCTACCTGGAGCAAAGCTTTTTCAGTTTGGAATCTTCCAACATGATTTTCAAGTTCACTGATTATTTTAATTTCTTCTTCTAATTTTGCATGCATTTCTTTTCTTTTTCCTTAAGACTTTGTAAGTAAGTGTTTAACTCCACAGCATCAATCAACATTCCTTTGGATTCTCCCACTATGAGGTCTCCATTTTCTGATGTCTTCAGTATATCCAATTCCATGTTCCCAAGATCTATATTATTTTCCTCAAGAACAGCAGCTGCATCACAAATCTTAAGCAAATGCTCATCTGGAGGTTTGATTTGACCCACTTTATTACTAAGAACTGGTTCCATAGGTAGTTTAGAGTTTCCTGAGATTTTTCTCTCTTTAGTAAATGTGCCCAGCTTACACTGTGGTTTTTGAGATTCCTGTGATAGAATTTTATGCTTCTTTCAAACCTGGAATTTTCCTCCAAAGCTCCTGTCACGGATGTGGGAAGCTGTTCTATATTTGCCTGAGAGATTTTGAAGGATGATTTGTTTGGAACTACTTGATGTTGGATTTGCCTTGTTGAGTCTTCTAAGGTCAGAGTTTTGCTTATAGTGTCAACCATCAGGTGAACTTCTTGTAAACATTTAGATGTCTCTCCTTTCCATGACTTTCTAGACTCGTCTACTTTAAGTCCAAGTAAAGAGTTGTAGATTTCCAGTTCTTTATTCATGGGTTTCACATATACAATTTATGATACTTCGTTCATGAATTTGTCTTATGTTATAGCTGAGTTAAGGTCTCCAAATTATTTTTCAATGTAGTGAAATATCAACAATTTGTTGTGTTCCCTCTAGAAGAGTGTCGCATGTGGACTTGCCCGGAGGGCTGCTGCAGGGGCAGTGTGGGCTCGGGCGGAGGGCTGCAACACACGGAGGGGCCTTCCGAGAAGGCGCTCCGGGGCCGGCAAGGTGCGGAGGACGTGCGGTAGGAAGAAGACTACCGAGGAGACCAGGATCTGTGTGCAAGTCTGATTTATTCAGAAGTACAGCGGTTAATATAGGGCGAAGATGGGGGAGGGGCAGGGGGCATGGCTGGGGGGCGGCAGACGGCTGATAGTTTCGTGCAGGGGTGCATCACTGGTTGCAGGCAGAAGACGGGGTAGCCAGGGTTCTCGGCAGCAGTGAGGTGGGGCTGTCATGGCGCGGCGGTGGCCCTCGGGGGAGGGGCGGGGTTAGGCCACCGAGGGGGAAGCAGGTGCAGCTGGGCAGAGGGGCGGGCAGTACGCCCGAACCCCAAGCGGAGGGCCTTAACGCCACCCGGGTCCGACTCGCACCGGCGCCTGGAGACGAGCCAACCCTTGCTGTCGCCGCGCTCCCACACGGTGCCACCCTACAGAAGAGCAGAATTGTCAGTGGCCAGTTTTTTGTCTCTCCTCCTATCATAATAAGATTTAATAATAAAAATCCCCACTATAACTATCCAAGCCACCAATTTCCACAGCATTCCCTGGACATCTAGGCTTTGTATAAGGTCCTCTAGCAGAGCTGCCAACACCAGGCACAAGGTCACCAAGATCAGGATTGCACAGAGCATCATGACTATGAGCAGACCATACAATGCTCCCAAGGCCTCTGCTGAGTCACCTCAGGTTGCCAGGAACCTGTTCCCACAACAAAAGATAGAACCCCATGGTGAGCATCCTGCCCAGAACCTCCAACTGCCTGGCAACCAAGGCAGACCTTTGAGGAGGTGGGGGAGGGGTATAGAAAAACAATGCCTCCATTTTTCCCACACCTTGACCCACAAATCAGTGATCGCATCTCATGACCCAGGGGATATGGACTAAGCTCTGTAGGTTGGCAGGGATGGCCACCCTAGATTTTTCCTGACTGCCTTAGAAAAGAAAGAGGTAAGTGTCTTCCCATACCTGTAGCCATCTGAATTATTTGTTGGGAGGTTTCATGGTAGAGGACTTGCAGACCCCCAATGCTGGCCACAAAAACTTTTCATTTTGTGGCCTAGCACACCTAAGCCAACCCATGGTGATCAGATGAGACTCCAACTGTCAGTGCCCTCCTTAATTTGTGTCTGCCTGGCCTTGAATGTGTGTGTTATGAGTATGACAGGGGTTATGACAGGCCCTGCACAGAGGTTCAACTCACTTTACTAATTTCATCTTTAAAAACTAACTTAGAAATATTGGAATATTAAAGTCTTTAGATTTCAAGGATGTACATTCTGTCTGTATGATCTTTGGATTCATTCTCATCTTTCTCTTGACTGTTCACACAAGGGCTGCATTGATCACAAGGATTGCTAGCTGGCATCTGACTCTTTAGCAACATACTATTTTTTTCAAACTTTTTATTTTGAAATAATTTCAAATCTACAGGATGGTTGCAGAAATAATACAAACCCCATACAGAGAAATCCAACATAATCCCACACTCAAATTACCCAGATACCCAGATCCAAAAATTTTAACCTTTTTTTTCCATTTTGGTCATATCATTATATTATCTATCTATCTATCTATCTATCTACCATCTGAACATTTGAATGCAGGTTGTACATATAATCCTCAAACACAATGCTTCCTTTTATGTCTCTTAGGAAGGATATTCACTTATTTAATCACCTTAATTAGACTCAAGAAATTTTAGTGACATAAACCTCACACTCTAAATCTAAATGCTTACATTGAAAAAGAAAAAAATACTTCAAATCTGTGACCTAACCTCAAAAGTAGAAGAAGTAGGGGAAAAAAGCAAACTAAACCCAAAGTAAGCAGAAGAAAGGAACTAAATATGAGAACAGAGATAAATGAAACAGAAAACAATAAGAGATAGAATCAACAAAATCAAAAGTTGGTTCTTCAACAGGAAGTAGCTACAGAAGAATAACCAATGCTCCCCAGAGTTCCCTTAAGAATAAGGGCATGAACTCTCTGAGGAAGAAGTTGAGGCAAGTTAGTATAGTGAAAGGGCAAAGGCAGCAGGCCCAGCAGGCAACCTGGCTGACAGACAACATGGCAGTGAGAACCTACCAACACCTTGACCTTGACCTTATGGTCCGAGAATTGAGAGGGGTCCTGGATATTCCAAACAGGCCACACCATTGACCCCCACCACTGGTGAGGTAGTCAATAGCATCTGAGGCCCCTCCCCTTAGCATTAGCAAGGGAGGAATAATTAATAGCTTAAAAGGTGACCACACATGTCAAAACCCACTCCCTGCCTAGAAGACCCTGCATCAAATCTTGAGTATTTCATCCTTCTTTTCCATTTCTCAGCAAGCTCTGTTCTTTTCTCCCATTTCCCAATGAATTCTTTTTACTAACAAAAAAAGTTGGTTCTTTGAAAATATCAATAAAAGAAAAAAAGGGAGAGGATACAAATAATGGAAGTCAGAAATGAAAAGGGGAACAGCGCTTCCAACCCCATTGAAATAAAAAAAGGACTATAAGTGGATACTATAAATAACTGTATGCCAATAAATTAAATACAATAGATGAAATGGAAAATTCTTAGAAATGTAAATTACCTACATTGACTTAAGAAGAAATAGAAAATCTCAACAAATCAGTAATTAGTAAAGTGACTGAAACAGTAAGCCTCTCAACAAAGAGAAGGCCAGAACCAGATGGCTTCACAAGGGAATTCTACCAAAGATTCCAAGAAGATTTAATACCCATTATGCACAAATTCTTTCAAGAAATTGAAGAGAAAACAGTTCTTAACTCATTCTACAAGGCAAACCTCACCCTCATACTGAAGCCAGATAGATACCACAGGAAAAGAAAACTAAAGAATATGTCTTATGAATATAGATGCAAAAATCCTCAAGATTATACTAGCAAACTGAGTCCAACAGTGTATTAAAAAGAATTATACACCACGATCAAGTAGGATTTATGCCTGATATGCAAGGTTGGTTTAACATAATAAATTCAAATAATGTAATATACCACATTAAAAAATGAAGGGAAAAGCACATGATTATCTCAATTGATGCAGAAAAGGCATTTGACCAAAATCCAGTACCTTTTCTTGATAAAACTATTTAAGACAATAATAGAAGGAAACTTTCCCAGCATGATATAGGGCATATATGAAAAGCTGACAACCAACATCCTGCTTAATAGTTTAAAAGACTGATAGCTTTCCCTCTAAGATAAGGAACAAAACAAGGATGATCACTGTTACCGTTGTTACTTAATATTGTACTGGAAGTTCTTGTTAGAGCAATTAGGCAAGAAAAAGCAACAAAAATCATCTAAACTGGAAAGGAAAGAGTAAATCTTTCCCTATATGCAGATGCTGTGATCTTATATACAGAAATTCCTGAAAACATCCACAGTAAAGTTCCTAGTGCAAATAAATGAATTCAACAAAGTGGTGGGGTACAACACTCAAAATTAGTAGTGTTTCTATACACTAGCCATGAAAAATCAGAAGAAATCAAGAGAAAACCCCATTCATAGTAGCAACTAAAAGAATTAAATATCTAGAAATTAAACTTAACAAACATTTAAAGGACTTGCATGCAGAAAACTATAAAGGCTAAAAGAAATGAAAGAAAACCTAAATAAATGGAAGTGTATTTCCTGTTTATCGATTTGAAGACTGAATAAGTTATGTTGCCAAGACTACCCATAGCAACTTGTGGATTCCATGAAATCCCAATAAACTTCCTATAACTTTATTTGCAGAAATGGAAAAGTTAATCATCAAATTTATATGGAAGGATAAGTGTCCTAAATAGATAATGCCATCTGAAAAAGAAGAATGAACTTGGAGGAGCTCCATTTCCTGACCTAAAATATATCACAAAACCACAGTAATCAAAATATCCTGGTACTGGCATAAGGATAGACATATGAACCAATGGAACAGAATTGAGAGTTCAGAAATCAATGCTCATATTTATGGCTAACTTATTTTTGAGATAGGGCAAAACCACTCAATTGGGAAAGAACACTTTCTTCAAAAATGAAAAAAAAATTAAAAAGAAGGAGGAGGAGAACCCCTACCTCCCACCATATGCAAAAATCAAATTAAAATAGATCAAAGACCTAAATATAAAAGTTACAGCTATGAAACTCCTGAAGAAAAGGAAAGGTAGCATCTTTAGGATCTTGCGTTAGGCAATGTTTTCTTAGACTTTGTACCCAAAGCACACAGAAGCAACAAAAAGGAAAAAAAAAGACATATGGGACTTATTAAAATAAAACCTTTTGTCCTCAAAGATTTTATCATAAAAGAAGACAAACTACACAATGGTAGAAAATATTTGAAACCCATATTTGATAAAGGATTCATATATAGTGTGTATAAAGAAATCCTTCAACTTAACAACAAAAAGACTAAAAACCCAATTTAAAAATGGGCTAAATACTCTAAAGAAGATATAAAAATGATCAGAAAGCATATGACAAGATGCTCAACATCATTAACCCTCAGAGAAATGCAAATCAAACCCATAAGATACTATTTCAGCAACATTGGAATGACTACTTTTTTAAAAAAAAATAGGAATAAGTATTGAAGAGCATGCAGAGGAACAGGAACAGGCATTCATGATTGGTAGCAATGTAAAATGGTGCAGCTGCTGTGGAACACAATTTGGCAGTTCCTCATAAAACTAAATATAGAACTACCACAGGAACTGACAATCCCACTACTAGATATATTTCTGAAAGAATTGAAAACTGGGACTTGAACAGATATTTGCAAACAATATGTTCTTAGAGGTATTATTCACAATTGCCAAAAGACTGAAGCTACCCAAGTTACCACTAACTGATGAACGGATAAATAAAATGTGGTATATACATACAATGGAATATAATTCAGTTGCTAAAAAGAATGAAGTCTTGATACATGTGTCGACATGGGTTAGCCTTGAAGACCTCACATTGAATGAAGTAAGTCAGACTTAAAGGCCAAAATATTGTATGAGCTATCTGATTTGAAATCACTAGAATAAGAAAGCTCCTAGAGTCAGAATCTAGAATATAGTTTACCAGGGGATAGAATGTAATAGGGAATGGGAAGTTAAGTCTTAAACTGTACAGGGTTCCTATTTGGAATGATGGAAATGTTTTGGTAATGCATAGTGAAGATGGTAGCACAATGATGTGATGCAATTAACAGCACTGATACATGTATAAGAATATGATTAAAAGGGGAACTGTTAGATTTTATCTATGGTAACAGAAGAAAATTTATTTTAAAAATCTAAGGAGGGAAGCAGACTTGGCCCAGTGGATAGGGCATCCGTCTACCACATGGGAGGTCCAAGGATCAAACCCCAGGCCTCCTTGACCCATGTGGAGATGGTCCACACTCAGTGCTGATGCATGCAAGGAGTGCCCTGCCATGCAGGGGTGTCTCCCACATAGGGGAACCCCACACACAAGGATTGTGCCCTGTAAGGAGAGCCACCCAGAGTGAAAGAAAGTTCAGCCTGCCCAGGAATGGTGCTGCAAACATGGAGAGCTGACACACAAGATGATGCAACAAAAAGAAACACAGATTCCCATGCCACAGTAAAGTCACATTTAGAATATATAGGATTCCCATATACACAACATCAAACCCTTTTCCCCCTTCCCTAGCAATGATCTTTTTACACATGGATGTCACATTTGCTGCAACTGATGTACAAATATTGATACAAAGTTACTAACCATGTTTTCATTATGGTTTACATTTTAGACTATACACTTTTATAAATTTTTGGTGACATTTAACATGGCCTGTATCCATCATTGCAGGATCATGCAGAATACTTCCATTGCCACCAGTTACCCCCTCTTCCATTCATTATATTCCCTTTCCATTGGGGCCCACAGTGACAACCAATCTTCACTGCTTGAAAGACAAGATTGATAGATACTTGCACCAATGCTGAGGGCTTGACACACTAGTCTGTCCTCCCCCATTGGGAGCCACCCATGCTCTCAAGAGACACCCTCCCCTCTGTTTGAGACTATCAGGCCTACCCAGGATGGGGTTATAACACCTTTCCATTCATTGTACTGGTCTCCACCCACTGATATAACACAGTATGGCAAAATAAGCACTCATATACTCCCTAGAAGCCTGCCCCAGGTGAACCCTGTGCCAGTTGCCCCTATCAAGCATATATAAAGAAATACTGTATTTTGAAAATAAAAAGACAACCCATTTTAAAAATGGGCAAGAGATTTGAACAGACATTTCAACAAGGAAGAAATACAAATGGTTAAAAAGCACATGAAAAGATGCTCAACATCACTAGCTGTTAGGGAAATGCAAATCAAAAGTACAATGAGACACCGTCTTGCACTCATTAGACTGGCAGCTATTAAAAAAACAGAAGACTATAAGTGCTGGAGAGGATGTGGAGGAATGGAAACCCTCATCCACTACTGGTGGGAATGTAGAAGGATCCAGCCATTCTGGAGGACAGTTTGGTAGTTACTCAAAAAACTAACTATAGATTTGCCATATGACCCAGTAATTCCACTGCTGGGTATATACCTAGAACTGAAAACAAAGACATGAACTGATGCATGCACACCAGTGTTCACAGTGGCATTATTCACTACTGCCAAAAGTTGGAATCAACCCAAATGCCCATCAACAGATGAGTGGATAAACAAAATGTGGTATGTTGGAAACTGAGGCACAATGGCCTCTCAAGGAAAGACGTGCTGTCTCCATGCTCGTGCTGTCTCCATGACTATGCTTGCAACCTAAGGAATGCAGTGATTGGGAGTTCCCAGCAAATGGGCTGAAGCCTTTAGGCTAAAGGAAAAGATGAGCTCATACCTTTTGTAATGTATAAAACACTTAAATTTTGCATCTTGAGATAAGATTTTTTTAAAAAAGAAAATTCTTTAGACTATAGGTAATGTTGATTGTTAATACATGTTGCTCCTTGATGTCACGTACACTATGTTAATGCTAATGTTTATGCTTAATGGCATGTAGGCTGCTGTGGGCCTGCTTGTAGACATGTACACTGTGGTGTATAAAGAGCCCCTTGTAATCAATAAAATTTTCTGATGAGCTTGAGAAATCAATGCTCTCAGATCCCCTGAAACCAATCTTACTTTGCCTTTCATTCCCAATACCCTCGGGTCACTGATTAAGACTCTGACAGTTGGTGCCCAGACATGGGGCCCGAGGCAGAGGATTCATCAAGACACTGCAGCGTAGGATCTTCCACCTCTGGATCAGGAACACAGAAAGCTGAAAAGCCTTTTTTAAGGTAAGGAGCATCAAAATTAATTAACCCGGGTAGTTTGCTGCTTCATATTATTAAGTTTTGCTTTCCACTAGCATCAGGGTATGGGTAATCAACCAGGACACTTGGAAGAATATTCGCAGGTTTTAAAAACACTGCTGCACAGTGTAGGCGCCACAGTTAAGACTGCAGATTTGTTAGAATTGTTTGCTTTGGTTCAAAAGCATTGTTATTGGTTTCAACCACAAGGAAAGAATTTGAAGAATGTTAAGCAGTGGAGGCAAGTAATGAAAGCATTGCAGAGAGCATATCAGAAAGGAGAGAATATACCTATATCAGTTTGGGCTTTAGGACAGCATTATTGCTGCATTAGATCCTTTGCAGTCTGACGAGGAAGAAGAGATTGTTCTTTTCTCAAGGGAGGAAACAGCTATGAATGATATGGGTTAAAACAGGAATTTGGAGGAGGATCAGGAAGAAGAGGAGTTATTTGAAGTTAAAGACACAAATCCGTTCTTAACTAAATCCATGTTGGAACTAAATATTTCTAAGGCAAACATATATCCTAATTTGACTCATGAGGTTCCTTCTGCACCTCCAGAACCTGGAAAAGTACCTAGTGGACTTTTCTCCATGGACCTTCCTTATGTTCGTAGCAGCTTTAAGCAAAATCCTGTGCCTTTTACTCCATTAATGAGATGTCTATTACTAGGATCTAGTCAAGGTGAGCCTCTGGCTATGCAAGCTGTAACAGCTTTTCCTGTAACTATTCAATAAATTCCTCCTGATGCTCAACACCCACAAGGGGGAATTTATGCTCATCATGAACCTCTTTCTTTTAAAGTATTGAAGGACATCAAACGGGCATGTACTCAATATGGCACTCAGAGTCATTATACTATTGGATTGGTGGAAGGACTTGCAAATACCTACAGGTTAATACCTTGGGATTGGGACATGCTGACTAAAACAGTATTGAGTGCTGCTGAGTTCTTACAATTTAAGACTTGGTGGACAGATGAAGCTGCTATGAGAGAATGACGAAATAGGGTTCAGAATCCACCTGTTAATATTACTGCTGAACAACTGTTAGGCTCTGGAGACTGAACAGGTATTGAAAGGCAGCTTCATTATGAAGATCAAGCTGTTAATCAAGTGAGGCAGTCATGTTTGGCTGCATGGAGAAGGATTACAGCTCCAGGAAAACCTACATGGTCTTTTGCTAAAGTGATTCAAGGTGTTAATGAACCTTATGTGGAATTTATTGCCAGACTGACTGATATGCTTACTAACACTATTGAAATTCCTGAAGCTAGAGAGTTAATCCTGCTCTCACTTTTGATCAAGCTAACAGTGAGTGTAAGAAAGCTATCCAGCCTCTTACGGCTGCAGGTGGGTCTGTCCTTGATTATATAAAAGCTTGTCAGGACATTGGTTCAACCACCCACCAGATGATAGTGTTAGCTTCAGCTATGAGAGGAGGAAATAACCCAAAAAAGAAAGGAAATTGTTTTAAGTGTGAAAAATTTGGACATTTTCAAAAGAATTGTTGGTCCATGGTAATCAAGCAGGAAAAGGACCTCGTACTCCATCAAAAATTTGTCCAGTGTGCCATAAAGGATATCACTGGGCTAATGAATGTAGATCAAAAATAGACTGGACAGGCACACCTTTAAAATTGGGAAACCACTTTGTGGGCCTAGCTCAAGGCCCTTAGACCAAAAATATGAGCCTGGCTGACCAATTTCCTGTCAGCAGCGGTTAGTATCATTCATCCCAGTCTCAGAATTAAGAGCAGCTACTCAAGGTAGTGCTGCTGTTGATCTTCCATCTACTGAGACTAAATTGATAACTTCAGAGGCAGAAATTCAAACAATTTCAACAGGAGTAAAAGGGCCTTTACCTAACAATACAATAGGCATTATAGTTGGAAGAAGAAGTTTAACTATGAAGGGATTTTTGGTGCAAGTAGGAATTACAGATAGTGATTTTACAGAAGAAATAAAAATAATGGTTCAAGCTGTTAATTCTATTCAAATACAAAAAGGACAACAAATTGCTCCATTCTTATTGCTTCCTTATAATAAACCAGCTACTCTTCCTTTTATAAAGAAAGGGGGATTCAGATCAACTGGAAAAAATGTGTATTGGCAAACTTTTGTAAATGATGATAGACCTGAAACTACAATTACAATTAATGGAAAAATGTTCTTTGGCTTAATAGATACAGGAGCAGATGTATCTATTATAGCTAAATGTTATTGGTCTCAATCCTGGACTTTGCAGAAAGTACCTACAGTTTTTACTGGAGTTGGTACAATGACTGATGTTTATCAAAGCACTAATATTTTTGATGTCTTAGGCCCTGATGGACAAAAATCTACTTTACAACCTTATGTGGCTGATGTGGGAATTAATTTGTGGGGCTGTGATTTGTTAAGTCAATGGGGTGCTTTCATTCATATTCCTACCTTATCGGAGCAGGCTAAAACATTATATATGGATATGCAATATAATACTAGAAGTAAAGGAAATAGGAAGGGAATTGAATTTACTTCCAGTTCATCAGATCCTGAACAAGCAAATTTATCTTAGGGGCCATTGAAAGAAAGAAAGGGCAGTCCCATACCAATTACTTGGCTTACTGAAACACCGGTATGGATAGATCAATGGCCCCTAACAGTAGAAAAATTAAATGCCCTACATTGTTTGGTTAAAGAACAGTTGGAGCAAAAGCATATAGAACCTTCTAATAGTCCCTGGAACTCTCCAGTATTTGTTATTAAAAAGAAATCTGGAAAATGGAGACTCCTGGTAGATTTAAGAGCTATAAATAAGGTCATGAGTCCTATGGGATCACTACAACTGGGAATTCCCCAACCATCTATGATTCCAAAAGATTGGTCTCTTATTATAATTGATTTAAAAGATTGTTTTTTCACTATTCCTTTGCATCCTGCTAATAAGGTAAAATTTGCTTTCTCTGTGCCTTCGTTTAATAATCAGGCACCTATGCAAAGATATCAATGGTGTGTTTTGCCTCAGGGTATGATGACTAGTCCAACCATGTGAAAATTATTTGTGCACCAACCTCTTCAAAAGTTATGTGATCAATTTCCTGAAGCAATGATTATCCATTATATGGGTGATATATTATTCGCTCATGCTTCTGATGAAAAATTACAACAATTATTTGTTATGGCAGAAAAAATTTTACCGGAATATGGGTTACAAATAGCCCCAGAAAAATTTCAGAAAGAAGCTCCATTCTCTTACCTAGGCATGAAATTGTCTAAAGGGTGTATTATGCCTCAAAAGGTGCAAATTCATAGAGATAAATTAAACACTCTTAATGATTTTCAAAAACTTTTAGGGGACATTAATTGGATTAGGCCTATGTTAGGAATTCCTAATTACATGTTAACTCATTTATTCCAAACTCTGCAGGGGGATTCAGACCTTACTGGTGCACGTTCTTTATCTACAAAAGCAGAACGAGAATTAAATTTAATAGAGGAAAGAATTTCACAAGGACAATTGACACGAATTGACCCTGGAAAAATTGTAGATTTAATTATATTTTCCACTGTGCAATCTCCCACAGCTTTACTGTGGCAGGAGGGAGTTTTGGAGTGGATTTTCTTACCTAAAAATAAACAAAAGAGATTACAAACTTATTTACAAAAGATCATTAATATATTGGCAAAAGGACGTGTGCGCTTAATGCAACTTAAAGGGTCTGACCCTGATCGCATTATTTGTGAGTTATCACAGGAAGAAATTCATCATCTATATGTAACCAACCCTCAATGGCAGACAGCTATCAGTGACTTTCAAGGTGTTATTGATAATCATTTTCCTACTTCAAAATTACTTTCTTACGAAAAACTACTTGGATATTACCTAAGATTATAAAATCTCTACCTTTAGAAAATGCGTGTACAGTGTTTACTGATGGCAGTAGTAACGGGAAAGCAGCATTTGTTACCAAAGGAGAAGAACAGGCTTGGCAGACTCCATTCACGTCTGCTCAGCGTACTGAACTTGCTGCCATCATTAAGGTGTTAACTATATTTAAGGAACCTTTAAATATTGTCTCTGATTCTGAATATGTATGCCTTACTGTTAAACACATTGAAACAGCTCATATCTTTGTTACTGATGAATTATCCCAACTTTTTGCTGATTTGCAACATCTCATTAGATTAAGACAGCATCCTATTTACATTACACATATACGTTCTCACACTTCTTTGCCTGGTCCTATGACAGCAAGTAATACTCGAGCTGATTTATTAGTGGGATGTTTACAAAATGCTCATGATTACCATGCTTTAACTCACATTAATGCTAAAGGCCTGCAAAATAAATATCAGAAGTTAACAAGACTACAAGCACAGGAAATTATTCGTACTTGTCCTACCTATGGACCACTAACAGCAATGCCTTTTTGGGCTGGAACTAATCCCAGAGGCCTGACTCCTAATCAATTATGGCAGATGGATGTTACTCACATTTCATCCTTTGGTAAACTACAATATGTTCATGTTTGTATTGACACTTATTCTCATTTCATGTGGGCTACTGCTCAAAGTGGGGAACGGTTTCATCATGTTCGTTCACATCTCTGGTCTGCTTTTGCTGTAATGGGATGCCCTCTAAAGATTAAGACTGATAATGGACCCTCTTATGTTAGTAAATCCTTTGCTTCCTTTTGTGGGAAATATGCTATTGAACATGTTACTGGCATTCCCCATAATCCTACAGGTCAAGCTATTGTTGAAAGATGCCATCATACTCTCAAAACTATGCTTTTAAAACAAAGGGGGAGATGATGGTATGCTATCACCTAAAGATCAATTGGCTAAAGCTTTATTTACCTTAAATTTTCTTAACATTTATGATTCTATGATACTGGCTGAATGTCATTTTGAACATTCTCAAAAATCCACAGAAATAACAAAATCTGAGAATCAACCAATATTTTGGAAAGACATTTTGAGTAATGAATGGAAGAAAGGCAGGGTTAAAGTATGGGGGTGAGGTTATGCTCTTATCATTTCAGAAAATGGAGAAGAAATCTGGCTTCCAGCAAAAGGGATTAAACCTAGGACTGAAGAAGTGGAGTCTCCTACACATATGGATCCTATTGATAGTGAGTGAAACCGGCAATGGTAATGGTAATTACACATATTGGGCATATATCCCTAATTCCCCATTACTTTGAGTGTTAACCTGGAAAGATCCTTCTTTTCCTGTCTATTTAAATAAAACTCATATATTTCCTGGGCCCATGGATGATAGGCTACCACTTAAGCCATAAGAAGAAGGACAAAGGATTTATAATCTCCTTCTTCCATTTGATTTCCGACCTCTTTGCATTGGCAATTGCCCACCATGTATGGCTGTGAAAAATAGAACTATGATCAATTTTAGCCATAATAATACTAAATCTTTGGTAACTTTATTCTCATCCTATCAATACCAAGAATATAACTATTCAAGTTATAGTTGTCCTCAGAGGAATGCTGGAGATATGCAAAGATGGTATGAATGCCTAATGGGAAAAGGATCTGTCATTTTTAATGATTCCTATGGAATAGCTTGGGAAAGTGCCCCTATGGGGAATCCCAGCCAATATAAGGGCAGATTTATTTGGTATGGTATAAATAGCTTGGGACAACAAATTAATAATATGCAGTATCCCTTTCATGAATCCCTTGATTTGGATGAGAAAATAATTTTTACCAAAAATAATAGTGATTGGAATAATATAGGGAAATGGGTTCCTTTTCCATGGTGCAACAGCACTGGAGTCCATGATCAAAAACAAATATGGAAAGTCTTCTTAGGAGTGGAATCTACTTCTGAATGGAAAGGTAATAAAAGTATGGATGGACAATATTTACAATTAGATCAAATTCATCATTTTCAATTGTGTCAGAGATCCATATGTGTTTGTGGTAGGGAAGTCTACCATTACTGGAAATGTTTTATTTTATAAGGATGGGGCTTTGTATACTGGCTTGTCTAAGGATATTTTACAGAATGGAGATATTATCACCATGGCTCACTGAAGATGAGGAGTATGGATCCCGGTGAAAATGAATCGGATGTGGCAGTCATCTCCT
The DNA here is from genome assembly GCF_030445035.2 of Dasypus novemcinctus. NCBI lineage: Eukaryota > Metazoa > Chordata > Mammalia > Cingulata > Dasypodidae > Dasypus > Dasypus novemcinctus. The sequence goes on from NC_080685.1 coordinate 114,613,226, forward strand.
GAAAGTCATCTTTTCCACCCAGCTCAAGGACTGTTGAAATGATCTAAGAGATTTTTGGGACTTCTCATAGCTGGCATTCTTGGCCTCATTGGTGTCATCACTGCTGCTGCTACTGCTGCTGTTACACTGCACAAGACTGTGCAAACTCAACAATACATGCATGATTGGCATAAGAATGCTAGTGACTTATGGCATAGTCAAGAACATATTGATGAAGAACTAAACAGTAGAGTTAGTGACATTGAATCAGCAGTTTCACATCTTGGAGATCAAGTACATAACTTAAATCTACTTAGAGGATTGAGATGTGATTGGAATGAAAGTAACTTTTGTATTACTCCACTTGCTTATAATAATTCTATGTTTGGGAAAAAATTAAAAATCATTCAATAGGTCATAAAGATAATATGTCAATAGAAATAGAAGAATTACAGAAAAAGATATTAGAAATGTCTCTTAATCAGATTAATGTAGCTGATAATGAGGATGTCTTTAATGATTTGATTTCTCATTTCAATAAGTTTAATCCAGTAAATTGGTGGAAATACAGCATTTCCTGTCAGCTTTAGGAATAGGGCTAATCATATTTGTTCTGTTGCTCATGATTCTCGCCTGTGCCGAACAGTGCTTTCGAAGAAAATTGCAAAGTGTAACAGCCATGGGATGAGCAAATAATCTGGTGCTAGCAAAAGCACTTCAATAATTTCCCCAAGTCGAAGAGCTTGGCTGGTAGTCAATGATGGGTAAGACCCTCAGAGGAGGGAAACTTAAGACAGGCATGGTCACCTTGACTAAAACAAAAAGAGGGAAATGTTGGAAACTGAGGCACAATGGCCTCTCAAGGAAAGACGTGCTGTCTCCATGCTCATGCTGTCTCCATGACTATGCTTGCAACCTAAGGAATGCAGTGATTGGGAGTTCCCAGCAAATGGGCTGAAGCTGTTAAAGGCTAAAGGAAAAGATGAGCTCATACCTTTTGTAATGTATAGAACACTTAGACTTTGCACCTTGAGATAAGATTTTTTTTAAAAAAGAAAATTCTTTAGACTATAGGTAATGTTGATTGTTAATACGTGTTGCTCCTTGATGTCATGTACACTATGTTAATGCTAATGTTTATGCTTAATGGCACGTAGGCTGCTGTGGGCTTGCTTGTAGACATGTACACTGTGGTATATAAAGAGCATCTTGTAATCAATAAAGTTGTCTGACGAGCTTGAGAAATCAATGCTCTCAGATCCCCTGAACCCAACCTTTCTTGTCTTTCATTCCTGATACCCTTGGGTCACTGATTAAGACTCCGACAGTGGTATATATGTACAATGGAATACTACTCAGCTGTAAGGAGGAATACAGTACTAACACATGGGATAACATGGATGAATCCTGAGGACCTTATGTTAAGTGAAGCAAGCCAGGCACTGAAGGACAAATACTACATGACCTCCCTGATAGGAATTAAGCAAATCAAGTTGTCTCAGATAGCTAAAGAGTGGAAGATAGGCTTACAGAAAATACGGGGAGAGAGAAAGGTTGTGAGCCAATGCCCACACAGGCAAAATCTATGATAAAGTGGAGGTGAATAGTGGTGCAATGAAGGAATAAGACAGGGGCATAGGGATACTATTGGGTTGGGCTTTGCAGGCTTCAGGGGAGCTATGGTTGGGAGGATGGGTCAGATGGTCCATGGAATTGGGGGAAGGATTAAGGGGTAGCAGGTGAACACAGGAGATTGTTGGGTATGTGGTTGAAACTATAATGTTGAAAAAAACTCTTCAGAAAATATAAGTGTTGCTGGTTTAAGGCATGTCCTATTTCTTTTTTTAACATCTCCTGGGAACTCATGAAAGACCTTCACTGGAACCCCTGGTTTGCTGCCTGCCCTGAAGAATTTGGACTTATACATTGCCATGCTTGCATGAGGCAATTTTATAAAACCTCAAACTATTTACAGATATCCTCTGTTGGTTTTGTTTCCCTAGAGAATCTAATACAGGCCTATACAATTTTCATTTTTGGAACCTTTACTTAAACATGGGGACTTCATGATCTAAATCTCTTTTCTTCTTTCCTGAAAAATTCTCTAATAACTCTTTTCTCACTGTGGTACCAGTTCATATTTTTTTCTGAATACATGGGTGAATCTTACCAAGGGTGACTTGAGTTTGCAGTGGCTACTTGAGGAATGTTCGAATTAACCAAGGACAACCATTTGAGGTATGCACTTGAAAAAGAAACTCCTGGTCTTTAACAAATTAGGGAGTGCATATTTGATTGATATTCAGAAGTTTGAAAAGGCTTAGTGATTCAAAAATAGCATCTTTAAAAGATTACTTATAATGTGCTCTTAGAAGTTTATGGTAGAAAAAAATAAGTTTTAACCTAACGAAAGGGAATCAAACTTTGATTTCAACAGTACTTGAGTTTCGTATAAATTGTCAACTTTAAGACAGAGCCTAAGATCTGTTGATACCTTAAAACCTTAGGCTTATGTTAAATTGAGCTTGCATGGTGTAGCAGTTTGATTTAATTGATGAATTCAAAAAAGAAATATTGGATTATGCTTGTAATCTCATCTGTACCTGGGCATGATTGAGTTATGATTAGGACTTTGATTGGCCACATCATTAAGGCATTGAGTCCCCACCCCTTGGTGGGTGGGGATTCATGGATAAAGGGCATGGCAAAGGACAGAGTTGGAGTTTTGATATGAGGGTGTCGGAGTCACGGACCTGAAGGGCATCGGGAATGAAAGACAAAGAGAGATTGGGATCAGGGGATCTGAGAGCATTGAAGCCTCAAACTCATCAGGCAAGTTTATTAATCTCAGGGGCTTCTTTATATACCCCAAGCAATCATGAAACCAGCAACTATTCTTGCTAACTATTCCCACTACCTCAACCTGTGTAACACAATGAATCAAATGCTATGATTATAATTCAAAGTATAAAACTTCAATGTTCCATTAGATTGTTGAGAAAACATACCCATAAATCTTTTTGCCCATGTTGTTCCATTCTACCTAGTCCTCATTCCACCTGAATGTACATATCTCCTTGCTAGATTTATGGCCTGCATGTATAGCTGTAGAGACAGCATGACTCAGTGGTCAAGGAAGTAACTTGCTTCCATGGAAACAACATGCCTTTGTTTCCCACATTTCCCCCTTTTTGTTTTAGTCAGAATGGCTGTGCCTGTCTTAGGTTGCCCTCCCCTGAGAGGCTTACCCATCACTGACTACCAGCCAAGCACACTGACCATGGGAACTCTTTGCCAGATTCTTGCAAGTGCCAAATTATTGGCTTGTCCCATAGCATTGGTGCAGTCTTTGGCAAACACCTCGTCCCAGGCAGGCAACAACAATGAGCAACAAGATTAACACACAAAGTCCTATTCCTAATGCAGATAAAAAATGTAGAGACTTCTGCCAATTTACTGGATTAAACTTATTGAAATGAGAAATCAAATCACTAAAGATATCCTTATCGTCAGCTACATAAATCTGATTATGAGATATTTCCAATATCTTTTTCTGTAATTCTTCTATTTCTAATGACATATTACCCTTATGACCTATCAAATAATTTTTAATCTTTTCCCAGTCAAACATAGAATTATTATAAGCAAGTGGAGTAATAAAAAAATTACTCTCATTCCAATCACATTTTAAACCTCTAAGTAAATTTAAGTTATATACTTGATCTCCAAGATGTAAAACTGCTGATTCTAGATCATTAACTCTATTGTTTAATTCTTCATCTATGTGCTCTTGACTATGCCATAAGTCACTAGCATTCTTATGCCAATCATGCACATAGTGCTGAGTCTGCACAGTATCATGCAAGGACACGGTAGCTATAGCAGCAGCTGCAATAACACCAATCAGTCCCAATATGCCAGCTATTAACAGTCCCACAAATCACTTTGAGCACTTCAGGATTTCTTGAGCCATATGGAACAGCAGTTGACTCTCAGGTGATGATTGCCAAATTCGGTTCAGTCACACTGGAATCCACACTCCCCACCGCCTTCGAGCCATTGTAATGAAATCTCCATTCTGTAAAATATTCTCAGACAAACAGGCATACAACGCCCCACTTTTATAAATCAGAGCATTCTTAGTTATAGTTTTCCAACCACAAACACATAAGGATCTCTTACACACGATTGAAAATGATGAGTTTGATCTAAATGCAAATATTGGCCATTCTATTATTCTCAATCCATTCATAGTAGGTGCTATTCCCAGAAAGCCTTCCCACAAATTCTTTTGACTATGCATAGATGTAATATAACACCATGGGGAAGGGATCCCTTTTCCTTTATATTTCCAAACGCTATTATTTTTGGTAAAAATTATTTTTTCATCCAATTCAAGGGATTCATGAAAGGGATATCGCATATTGCTAATTTGCTGTTCTTTACTATTTAGACCATACCAAATAAATCTGCCATTATATTTGGTGGGACTCCCCATAGGGGTACTTTCCCACACTATTCCATAGGAATCATTAGAAACAACAGATCCTCTTCCTATATGACATTCTTGTCATCCTTCTTTATCCCCAATATCACTTTGCAGACAGTTATAGGTAGGTTCTTTAGTCACCATATAATTGTAAGAAGGAAATAACATCAATAAAGATTTAGTATTATTATTTTTGAAGATAATCATAGTCCAATTTTTAACATACATACATGGAGGATGGTTACCAATGCATAGGGGTCGAGAATCAAATGGTAATATGAGATTATAGATTCTTCATCCTTCCTCATGGGACGTAATTGGTAACCTATCATCAATTGGTCCAGGGAATATATGGGTCTTATTCATATAAATAGCAAAGGATGGATCTTTCCAGGTTAACACTTTCAGTAACAGGGGGTTAGGTGTATAGGCCCAATAGGTGTAATTACCCATGGCTTCCTCATTACTTATGATCACCATCATCAGAAGTTGTAGGAGACCCCATCTCTTCATTCCATGGTTTAATCCTCTTCACAGGTAGCCAAATTTGCTCTCCATTTTATGAAGTACAAGAGCATAGCCTTGCCCCCATACTTTAATCCTGCCTTTTTTCCATTCATTGCTTAAAATATCTTTCCAAAATATTGGTTGATCTTCATTTCCAGTGTCCACTGTAGATATTTGACATTTTCCAAAGTGACATTCTGCAGGTGTCAGTGAATTATAAACATTAAGAAAATTTAAAGTAAATAAAGCTTTTGCCAATTGATCTTTTGGTGTTGTAATTACATCATCTCTCCCTTTTTGTTTTAAAAGCATAGTTTTTAGGGTATGATGGCTGTGTTCAACTATGGCTTGACCTGTAGGATTGTAAGGAATACTAGTAACATGCTCAACAGCATACATAGAACAAAGGGAAGCAAAAGGCTTACTCGTGTAAGAAGGGCCATTATCAGTTTTAATTTTCAAGGGGCATCCCATCACAGCAAAAGCAGACCACAAATGGGAATGAACGTGATGAAAACATTCACCACTTTGTGCAGTAGCCCAGAAAAAATGAGAGTAAGTGTCAATACAGACATGGACATATTGTAATTTACCAAATGATGGTATGTGAGTAACATCCATCTGCCACAGTTGATTAGGAGCCAGGCCTCTGGGATTAGTTTCAGCCTGAAAAGGCACCGTGGCCAAAGGTCCACAGGTGGGATGGGTGTGAATAATCTCTTGACCTTGATGTTTTGTTGATTGAGGAAATTTATGTCTAAGTCCCTTAGTATTAATATGAATTAATGCATGATATTTAGTTGCATCCTGCAAACATCCCACTAACAGATCATCTTGAGCATTTTGGGTAGCTAGAGGACCAGGAAGGGAAGAAGGAGACCAGATATGAGTAATATATATGGGCTGACTTCTTTGCCAAATGAGGGCTTAGTAAGGTCAGCAAAGAGTTGAGACAATTCATCGGTAATAAAAATATGAGCTGTTTCAATATGAGGTACAGTTAAACACACATATTCAGAATCAGAGACAATATTCAAGTGCTTCTGAAACATTTGTAAAACCTTAATGATGACTGAAAGCTCTGTGAGTTGAGCAGATGAATAAGGAGTCTGCCAGACCTGTTCCTTTGAAGAGGTAACATATGCTGCTTTTCCATTACTACTATCATCAGTAAATACTGTACATGCATTTTCAATAGGAATGATTTTCACATTTTTTGATAAAATCCAAGTGGCTCTTCATAAGAACGTTAACAATTTGGAAGTAGAATAATGATTATCAATAATGCCTTGAAAATTACTAATAGCAATTTGCCATTGAGGATTAGTTATATATGTGTTAAATTTCTTCATGAGAAAGATCACAAATAATCCTGTCTGGATCAGACCACTTTAATTGTAACAATCTAACACAGCCTTTTGCTGGGATGGAAATAATTTTTTGGAGATATGTCTGCAATCTCTTTTGTTTATTATTAGGTTAAAAAAAAAAAAAAAACCAAAAACCCATTCCAGTATACCTTCTTGCCAAAATAAAGCTGTAGGAGATTAAGGGGTGAGAAAATAAATCAACAGATTTGTCAGGTTCTATTTGTGTTAATTGCCCTTGAGAGATTTGATCCTCTATCAATTCCAGTTCTTTTTCAGCCTCTACAGACAATGTTCTAGGGCTAGAAAGATCTACATTCTTTCTGATAGTGACTAGGCTTCCCACATTCAAAACAATTTCCTTTCTTTCTCTCCTCCTTCAAGCTATCTTTAAAGGCTACAGCCAAGACCACCTTTTTACATTCATTGTTAGCCTGATCAAAAGTAAGCGCTAACAAAATTAACTCTCTTGCTTCTGGTATCTCAATTGTTTGAATCAAAATGTCAGTTAATCAGGCTACAAATTCCACATATGGTTCATTAACTCCCTGGATCACTTTGGCAAAAGATTGAGTAGGTTTTCCAGGTACACAAATCCGTTTCCAAGCTGCCAAACATGAATTGCACACTTGTGTTATGGCCTGATCATTGTATTGGAGCTGTCTTTGAATTCCAGACCAATCACCAATACCCGATAATTGTTCAGCAGAAATAAGAATGGGAGGCTTCTGTACTGTGTTACAGTGTGCAATCATATTGGCTTAATCTGTCCACCAGGTTTAAATTGCAAAAACTCAGCCGGGCTTAAAATAGTTCTAGCCAGCATGTCCCAATCCCAGGGGATAAGTTGGTCAGCTTGAGCCAGCCCCTGCACTAAGCCAAAAGCGTAAGGACTATTAGTTCTAAATTGTGCACAGGCTTGTTTAAGTTCTTGCAGAATTTTAAGTGGCAGGGGTTCATGATGAAAATTATATCCTCCTTGAGGGTTGTTTGCCTCTGGGGAAACTTGTTGAATATTTACCGGGAAAGCTCTTAGTAATTGCATTCCTTCAGGATCCCCCTGTCGAGATCCTTGCAGCAAACAATGCATTAAGGGAGTAGTTGGAACTGGATTCGGTACTAATACATTGTTAGTGTAGGGCCTGGTGTCAATGGCATCAGTAAATACTCCCGGGCTGTAGGCATTGTAACCGGTGGGACTGTAGGGGCTACATTACACAAATTAGGGTAAATGCTGGCTTTAGAAATATTCAGTTTAGACATCTGTTTAGGCAGAAAGGGGTTAGTTTCTTTCTCATTGGGGGGCTCATCCTTGTCCTTGTCCTCTATTTCCTCCCATGTCATGGGACTCCCTGGAAAAGATGGTAATTTCTTCCTCCTCTGCTTCAGACTGCAGCGGATCTAAGGCTGCTGCAATCTGTTGCCCTACAGCCCACACCAACAGTGGTATAGTCTCTCCTTTTTGGTATGATCTATGTAGCACCTTCATTACCTGTTTCCACTGTTTAAGATTTAAAAGATTTTTTCCTTGTGGCTGAAACCAATAACAGTGTTTTTGTACTAGAGCAAAAATTCAAGTAAATCAGCAGTTTTCACTGAGACTCCAACAGTATTTAAAAGAGTTTTTAGTCCTGTGAATATTCTTCCAGATGTCCTGGTTGATTCCCCATACCCTGATGCTAGCAGAAAACAAAATTAATTTAAGATTCTCACCACTGTATTGTCAGACTTGAATCACCTTTCAATGGATGCCTCAACCTTTCAGGAAGGTTTTCAGTTTCCATATTCCCAATACTGCTATGGAAGAATCTCTGCTGCAGTCACTGCTTTCAGCCCCACATTGGGTGCCAGATGTCAGAGTCGTGGACCTGAAGGGCATTGGGAGTGAAAGTTAAAGAGAGATTGGGATCAGGGGATCTGAGAGCATTGAAGCCTCAAGCTCATCAGACAAGTTTATTAATCTCAGAGACAGACAGGCAGGCAGGCCGGCAGGTGGGCGGGCAGGCGGGTGGGCAGACAGATGGACAGGCAGGCAGACAGATGGACAGGCAGGCAGACAGATGGACAGACAGAGTGACAGGAGGACAGACAGACGGACAGACAGACAGACAGGAGGATGGACAGACAGACAGGAGGACGGACAGACAGGAGGATGGGCAGACAGACAGGAGGACAGACAGATAGACAGGAGGACGGACAGACAGACAGGAGGACAGATGGATGGATGGACAGACGGACAGATGGACAGACAGAAGGAAGGACAGATGGAAGGACGGATGGACAGATGGATGGATGGACAGACAGATGGACGGACGGACAGACAGACAGACAGATGGACAGATGGACAGATGGACGGATGGACAGACAGATGGACAGACAGACAGATGGACGGACGGATGGACAGATGGGCGGACAGATGGACAGACGGACAGACAGACGGGCGGATGGACGGACAGATGGACAGACGGACGGACGGACGGACAGACAGATGGACAGACAGACAGACAGACAGACAGACGGATGGATGGACGGATGGACAGACAGATGGACAGACGGATGGACGGATGGACAGATGGACGGATAGACGGACAGACAGACAGACAGACAGACAGACAGACAGACATGCTCCATACTTGTAAAACTGAAAGTTCAAGAGGTGTCAAATACCTTGCAAAAAGGACCCTTTAAACATCTTTAAATGTACTTTATATAATCTCTACCACCTCCAACTTTCACATTATACCCAATTACAATTAAACTTATCATTTCAAGTTTATGAAAATCAAAATATAACTATTAAAAGCCCTCACTGGAGACATGGGGAGTGTTGGAGATTTGGGCCTGAAGGGTATCGGGAATGAAAGAAAAAGAAGAATGGAAGAAAGTGAGAGAGCTGGGATCAGGGGGTCCATTAGTAGAGACTCATCAGACAACTTTATTGTTTACAAGGGGCTCTATATATACCTCAGTCTACATGAGAACAAGCAGCAACATTCAGTTAACTATCAGCATTACTCATAGTCTAAGGAATTCAAAAAATCTTATCTCAAGGTACAAAGTCTAAGTGTTCAATTTACTACAAAAGGTATGTGCTCATCTTTTCTTTCAGCCTTTAACAGCTTCTTCCTGTTTGCTGGGAACTATTTATTACCGAATTCCTTAGGTTGCAAGCATAGCCATGGAAATAGCACGTCTCTCCTTGTGAGAACACTGTGCTTCAGTTTCCAAAATTTCTCTTTTTGTTTTATTATTTGTTTGTTTAGTTATTTATTTCTCTCCCCTTCCCCCACCCCATTGTCTGTTCTCTGTGTCTATTTGCTGCATCTTCTTTGTCCACTTCTGTTGTTGTCAGTGGCACCAGGAATCTGTGTTTCTTTTTGTTGTGTCATCTTGTTGTGTCAACTCTCCATGTGTGTGGAACCATTCCTGGGCAGGCTGCACTTTCTTTCACACTGGGTGGCTCTCCTTATGGGGTGCACTCCTTGCACATGGGGCTACCCTATGCGGGAAACACCCCTGCATGGCACGGCACTCCTTGCATGCATCAACACTGCACATGGGCCAGCTCCACATGGGTCAAGGAGGCCCAGGGCTTGAACTGCGGACCTCCCATGTAGTAGACGGACACCCTAACCACTGGACCAAGTCCACTCCCCCCCTTTTTGTTTTACTTGAGGTGACCATGCCTGTCTTAGGTTGCCCTTCTCTCAAAAGTCTTACTCATCATTGACTACCCACCAAGCTCTTTGACTTAGGGAGATTATTGAAGTGCTTTGGCTAGCACCAGATTATTTGCGTGTCCCATGGCTGTTACACTTTGCAATTTTCTTTGAAAGCACTGTCCGGCACAGGCAAGAATCATGAGCAATAGAACAAATATGTTTAGCCCTATTCCTAAAGCTGATAGGAAATGCTGTGCTTTCCACCAATTAACTGGGTTAAATTTTGTAATATGTGAAATCATATCTGAGAAAATATCCTTATCATTTGCTACATGAATTTTTTTCTTTTTTTAATTGATTTTGTGAAAATATTACATTAAAAAAAAATGAGGTCCCATTCAACCCCCCCCACCACTCCCCCCCCCCCCCCCCCAGCAACTCACTCCCATCATCATGACACATCCATTGCATTTGGTAAGTACATCTCCGGGCATCTCTGCACCTCATGGTCAATGGTCCACATCATGGCCCACACTCTCCCCCACTCCATCCAGTGGGCCCTGGGAGGACCCACAATGTCCGGTTATTGCCCCTGAAGCACCATCCAGGGCAACCCCAAGTCCCAAAGGCACCCCCACATCTCATCTCCTCCTGCCACTCCCCACACCCATCAGCCACCATGTCCACTTTTCCCACTCCAATGCCACCTTTTCTCTGTGGACCTTGGATTGGTTGTGTCCGTTGCACCTCCCTGTCAAGAGGAGGCTCAGATTCCACATGGATACTGGATGCAATCCCCCTGTTCTCAGTAGTAGGCACTCTAGGCTCCATGGTGTGGTGGCTGTCCTTCTTCAACTCCATCTTAGCTGAGTGAGGTGAGTCCACTAAATCAGATTGTAGGAGCTGGAGTCTGCCGAGGCTCAGGGCCCGGCCATCACACTGTCAGTCCAGAGATTCAAATTCCCTAAATATATCTTAAACCCCAACACCAACTGCAATTCCAGTAAAGTAGCGTGAAAGTCTTATGAAAAGAGATCCCATCTGAGTCCAGTTTTATCACGCAGAAACACCAGCTCCAAAGAAGGGCCATCTGACATGGCAGTGAACCCCATCTGCCATGACCATAGAACCCATGGGTCTCTTTAGCCCTCCAAGGAACCAGTACCTGGGGATTGTATCTACTTTATCTGTCTCTTAGACTCTGCTCAGTTGTGCATAAGGGCAATCCTTCTGACAGCCTCCAGACTCTTTTTTAGAGACCCGTAGCCATAGAAACTCATTTCTCCTTTCCATTTCCCCTTTACATTAGGTCAAATAGCATTTTAAAGTCATGTTATTATATGTAGACAGGGATATTCTGCTGATCCACATCGAACCTTTAATTAAAGGTCATTTTCCAGTTGCATCATCAGTTGGTAGTTAATAGTGATCCCTCGGTGCCAGGGAAGCTCATCCCCAGGTGTTATGTCCCACGCTGGGGGGAAGGCATTGCATTTATATGCTGAGTTTGGCTTCGAGACTGGCCACATTTGAGTAACATGAAGGCTGTCAGGAGGAAATTCCCAGGCACAGTGCTGCTCTAGGCCTTGTTCTTATTATAGGCATATAGGCTCACAAGCATAGTCATTAGTATCAGGGGCTCACTGTTGGACCCTCATTCCTTCCCAGTCCTTGCCGCTGCACCTGGGGGACTGCCGCTGCTCCCCTAGGGACCACGACAGAGTACCCCTGGCCAGGAACCCAGTACCCCCCCAGCTGTAGTTTTTAATTGTTGCCACTATGAGTTTATCCAAACATTACCATGCACCCTGGACATATGCCCTGTATAGCTCCCTGTCAGCCATATATCACCTGTCAATAGTATCCTATACCACTATTCCTCCGCTGCCACTGTTGAACCACTCTGTGATCCAGAACTTCCTGAAAATTGAAGCCCAATATAATGTCAGGATCCCTTACTAACAAAATGGCATATAGCGATAGGTTTAAAGGTTAGATATAGAATATGTGTTGACTTGGAAAAATTCGACATCCTATCCTTTTCTTTTTTTTTTTCCTTCCCTAATTATTGAACTTCTCTTCACAGGAGCCCTAGACCACAGCAATTCATATATACAATATACAGTACTCCCACAAATCCACCACAGAACCTTTTCCCTTCCACAGTGATACTTTTACAACCTATTCACATCATATTTACTTAAAGTGATGTACAGAGTCTGAGACAATAGCTTTCAAACAAGGTGACATCTGTGCTTACATTGTGGTGCATACTTTAGGACACACAGTTTTCTAAATTTCTAGTTATCCTATGTTTTACATTATGGTTTACATTATCAGTCTGTCATCCCCTATATGTTTATGGTGTAATATTTCATGTTTTATATCCATCCTTGTGTACTCTCACGAAACTCCTCTCTTACCCCACATTTACCTTGGGTCCACATATTTAACATCCATTTTCCCATCCCTGGTGCCCACAGTAACAGCCAACCTCCGTTTCCCGAGGAGCCACGTCCAGAGATACTTGAACAGTGTTCAGGGCTTAACTTGCTCAACTGCCCCAATTCCCTGGGAGCCACCCTTTCTCTCGAGAGATACAGTTCCCTCTATTTGATGGCATTAGTCCTCCCCAGGATGTGGGTCCACCCCCACTCTCACTACTTGGGTCTCTACCCAATGGTACCACCCACTCTGGCAAAATGAGCATTCAGACATTCCCCAGGAGCCCGTCCCGCATCAGACCATCCCCTCCGAGCATCCTAAACAGGTAACCCTCTTAATTATATTTTGATACGATTTTCTCAGCATTTTACTCTCAACCAATACCTGACACTCTCCTATGTTCGTATGCTACCCCTCCCTCCCCCCCACTATTGAGCAATATTACCCATCCACCCATCCCCAGCCCCCATCAAACCCGCAATGCCTAACCCAAAGGCAACCCCTTGACCCCATTTTATCTATTCTTTGTGTTCAAACTTACCGCCAGCTCATCATAAATTCCACCCCTGCAAACATCAGCTCATATCCTTCCTCCACCCCCCGATTTCCTGTAAGCCTATCGTTCAGTCTCTAGCTCTCTGAGGCATTTGCTTATTTCATATCATTGAGGTCATGTAGTATTTGTCCTTCGATGCCTGGGTTGCTTCACTCAACATAAGGTTCTCAAGATTCATCCATGTTATCAAGTGTGTTTGTAGTGTATTTGTTCTTACAGCCAAGTAGTATTCCATTGTGTGTATATACCACATTTTATTGATCCATTCATCTGTTGATGGGCATTTGGGTTGATTCCAACTTTTGGCGATAGTGAACAATGCTGCTATGAACATTGGTGTACATATATCGGTTTGTGTCCTTGTTTTCAGTTCTGCTGGGTATATACCCAGCAGTGGTATTGGTGGGTCATATGGCAAATCTATGGTTAGTTTTTTGAGAAACTGCCAAACTGTCCTCCAGAATGGTTGGATCCTTCTGCATTCCCTCCAGCAGTGGATGAGTGTTCCCCTTTCTTTACATCCTCTCCAGCATTTGTATTCTTCTGTTTTTTTCATAGCTGCCAATCTTATGGGTGTAAGATGGTATCTCATTGTAGTTTCGATTTGCATTTCCCTGATAGCTAGAGATTTGGAGCATTTTTTCATGTGCTTTTTAGCCATTTGTATTTCTTCTTTGGAGAAGTGTCTGTTTAAATCTTTTTCCCATTTTTTAAATGGGTTGTTTATCTTTTTATTTTCAAGATTTATGAGTTCTTTATATATGGAAGTTATAAGTTTCTTATCAGGTATATGGGTGCCAAATATTTTCTCCCACTGTGTGGGCTCCCTTTTTACTTTCTTGACAAACTCCTTTGAGGTGCAGAAGACTTTAATTTTGAGGAAGTCCCATTTATCCATTAGTTCTTTTGCTGCTCGTGCTTTTGGTGTGATATTCATGAATCCATTTCCTATTACAAGGTCCTGTAGATGTTTCCCTACCCTGCTTTCTAAAGTGTTTATGGTCTTGGCTCTTATATTTAGGTCTTTGATCCTTCTTGAGTTGATCTTTGTATAAGGTGTGAGATGGTAATCCTCTTTCATTCTTCTACATATGGCTATCCAGTTCTCCAGGCACCATTTGTTGAATAGGCCACTCTCTCCCAGTTGAGAGGGTTTGGTGGCTTTATCAAATATTATATGGCTATATATGTGAGGTTCTATATCAGAGCTTTCAATTCGATTCCATTGGTCTGTGTGTCTCTCCTTATGCCAATACCATGCTGTTTTCACTACTGTAGCTTTTTAGTATGTTTTGAAGTCAGGTAGTGTGATTCCTCCAATTTCGTTTTTCTTTTTCAATATGTCTTTGGCTGTTCGGGGCTTCTTTTCTTTCCAAATAAATTTCATAGTTAGTTTTTCTAGTTCCTTAAAGAAGACTGTGTTGATTTTTATTGGGATTGCATTGAATGTGTAGATCAGTTTTGGTAGGATAGACATCTTAATAATATTCAATCTTCCTATCCATGAACAAGGAATATTCTTCCATTTATTTAGGTCTTCTTTGATTTCCTTGAACAGTTTTGTATAGTTCTCAGTGTATAAGTTTTTTTTACCTCTTTAGTTAAATTTATTCCTAAGTATTTGATTTTTTTAGTTACTATTGTGAATGGTATTTGTTCTTGATTTCCTCCTGATCTTGCTCATTATTGGTGTACAGAATTGCTACTGATTTTTGTGCATTGATCTTATAACCTGTGACTTTACTAAACTCATTTGAGTTCTAGAAGCTTTGTTGTAGATCTCTCAGGGTTTTCTATGTATAGAATCATGTCATCTGCAAATAACGAAATTTTGACTTCTTCGTTTCCAATTTGAATGCCTTTTATATCTGGTTCTTCCCTCAGTGCTCGAGCAAGTACTTCTAAGACAATGTTAAATAGGAGCGGAGACAATGGGCATCCTTGTCTTGTTCCTGAGTTTAGAGTGAAGGATTTTAGGATTTCTCCATTGTAAACAATGTTGGCTTTAGGTTTTTCGTATATACTCTTTATCATGTTCAAAAAATTTCCTTGTATTCCAATCTTTTGGAGTGTTTTAATCAAGAAAGGGTGCTGTATTTTGTCAAATGCTTTTTCTGCATCTATAGATATAATCATGTGATTTTTTTTCTTCAGTCTGTTTATATGGTGTATTACGTTGATTGATTTTCTTATGTTGAACCATCCTTGCATACCTGGAATAAATCCCACTTGGTCGTGGTGTGTAATACATTTAATGTGTTGTTGAATACGATTAGCAAGTATTTTGTTAAGTATTTTTGCGTCTAGATTCATTAGAGAAATTGGTCTGTAATTTTCCTTTTTTGTGGTGTCTTTGGCTTTGGTACTAAGGTAATGTTGGCATCATAGAAGGAGTTCAGCAATGTTCCTTCTGTTTCAATATTTTGGAATAGATACAGGAGGATTGGTGTTATTTCTTTCTGGAATGTTTTGTAGAATTCACCTGTGAAGCCTTCTGTCCCTGGGCTCTTCTTAGTTGGGAGATTTTTAATGACTGATAATATCTCTCTGCTTGTGATTGGTTTGTTAAGATCATCAGTTTCTTCTTTTGTCAATATGGGTTGCTTATGTGTTTCTAGGAATTTGCCCATTTCCTCTAAATTGTCATTTTTGTTGGAGTATAGTTTTTCAAAGTACCCTTTTATGATAGTCTTTATTTCTGTGGGGTCAGTGGTAATATCGCCTTTCTCATTTCTTATTTTGTGTATTTGCATCTTCTCTTTTTTTCTTTGTTCATCTCGCTAAAGGTTTGTCAATTTTGTTGATCTTCTCAAAGAACCAGCTCTTGGTCTTGTTTATCTTTTCAAGTGCTTTCTTATTTTCTATTTCATTTAGTTCTGCTCTTATCTTTGTTATTTCCTTCCTTCTTCTTCCTGTTGGGTTACTTTGTTGTTTTTTTTCTAATTCCTTCAAATATGCAGTAAGTTCTTCAATTTTTGCTCTTTCTTCTTTTTTGATATATGAATTTATGGCTATAAATTTCCCTCTCAATACTGCTTTTGCTGCATCCCATAAATTTTGGTATGTTGTGTTATCATTATCATTTGTTTCAAGGTAGTCATTGATTTCTTTTGAGATTTCCTCTTTGACCCACTGTTTTTCTAAGAGTGTGCTGTTTAATTTCCAAATCGTGGTGTGAAACCTGGACCTCTGTCCCTTGCAAATTTCCAGCCTGACTCCACTGTGGTCAGAGATATTGTTTTGTATGATTTCAATCTTTCTGAATTCATTCAGCCTGTCTTTGAGGCCTAGCATATGGTCTATCTTGGAGAATGATCCATGTGCGCTTGAGAAAAATATATATCCTGCTGTGTTTGGGTGTAATGATCTATATATGTCTATTAGATGCAGCTCCTCTAATATACTGTTCAAATGTTTTGTTTCTTTAGTGATTCTCTTTTGAGATGTTCTGTCCAGAGTTGATAGTGGTGTATTAAAATCCCCCACTATAATTGTAGATGCATCTATTGTTTCACTTAGTTTTTCCAGCGTTTGCCTCATGTATTTAGAGGGACCCTTTTTAGGAGCATAAATATTTATGATTGTTTGATCTTCTTGACAGATTTTCCCTTTCAATAAAATGTAGGTATCCTTCTTTGTCTCTCACAATTGTTTCACATTTAAAGTCTATTTTGTCTGATATTAATATAGCTACTCCTGCCTTCTTTTGGTTATTGTTTGCTTGTATGATTGTTTTTCAGCCATTCACTTTCAATCTCCATGCGTCTCTGGGTCTAAGATGTGTCTCTTGTAGACAGCATACGGATGGGTCATATTTCCTTATCCAATGTCCCAGTCTGAATCTTTTGATAGGTGAGTTTAATCCATTTACATTCGTGTTATTACTTTCAAGGAATTATTTGTGTTAGCCATATTCTGATTGGATTTGTGGTTGTCATATTTTGTTTGTATTTTTTTCCCTTCTATTTCTGTCTTTTTTTGTTGCTCTTATACTCTCCTCCAACTCTGCCTGTCCTGTTTTTTCCTTTCTTCCTGCAGAACTCCCTTTAGAATTTCTTGAAGTGGAGGTTTCTTGTTGGTATACTCTTTCAGTTTCTGTTTATCTGCGAATATTTTGAACTCTCCATCATGTTTGAATGCTAGTTTAGCTGGATATAGTATTCTTGGTTGGAATTTTTTTTCCTTTAATACCTTGACTATATCATACCACTGTGTTCTTGCCTCCATGGTTTCAGATGAGAAATCAGCACTTAATCTTATGGAGCTTCCCTTGTATGTGATGGTTTTCTTTTCTCTTGCTGCTTTTAGGATTTTCTCTTTGTCTTCAGCATTGGATAATTTGACAAGTATATGTCTTGGGGTGGGCCTGTTGGGATTTATGACCAGTGGAGTGCACTGTGCTTCTTGGATATGTACGTCTGTCTCTTTCAGTAGATTTGGGAAGTTTTCAGCCATTATTTCCTGCAACACTCCTTCTGACCCCTTTCCCTTCTCTTCTCCTTCTGGAATGCCTATAATATGTATGTTCGAGCGTTTTGCATTATCATTCAGGTCCCTAAGTCCTAGCTGGATTTTTTCTATCTTTTTATCGACCACTTCTACTATCTGTTTGATTTCTGATGTACTGTCTTCCACATCTCTGATTCTCTGCTCTGCCTCTCCTAGTCTGCTGATATTTGCTGCAAGTGTATTTTTGATTTCTTGAACTGTGGTGTTCATTCCCATCATATCTGTTATCTTTTTGCGTATGTCTGCAATTTCCCCTCCAAGTGTTATCTTTATGTTGTTAACTTCTTTCATTACTCCATCAAATTTGTTGATGAGAAAAGTTCTGAGATCTTTCATTGCTTGTGCTTAGTTCTGCACCCCTTCCTGATTTTTGGTTTGTTGATTGGATTCAGCCATGTTTTCCTGATTACTGGTTTGGTTTGTAGATTTTTGTTGCTGTCTGGTCATCATATTATCTTGACAGGTTTAATCAGTTCCTTAGCTTCTTTGTCTACTCTTGGAGATTAATTAGCTGTTGTTTTTGTGTAAGTGTTATATCTTCTCTTTGTCACTTTGTTCTTCTTATTCTAATTTCTTGTTGCTGGTTAAGTTCACTTTAAAGGAAAGTATTAGTGCCGGGTAAAGGCAATTGTGTATGCAAGGAAAAAGTGTACAGTAGTATTGGTGATATATGTTAACAAAGCAAGAATATGAGATCTGGGAGGATGGAGGTTAGATTCATGTAAATTGTGTAGAGTTATAGCAGTAGGTAGAGTACCTATTATGAGGTAGATGACTGAATATGGGAGGAATATGGTATGAGCTAAAAAGCTATTGTTTTCATGAGAGAGGTAAAGAGAAGAGAAAGGTAATAGTTTCAAGAGTGTATAACAAACAGAAAACAAAACGAAGGTATTAGAAATTAAGAGTTAGACACCTTGTGGATCAAAGAAAGGGAGGTGGGAGGTGGAATATAGGAGAGACAGTAGATGATGGAGGATATCAAGATGTAGGGGATAAGGGATAGTGTAGGTAGCCTAAATCAGTTCACACAGAAATGAGGCAGTGGAGGATGACAAAACCCAGCAAATGTGAGGTGCTCCCTGCTGCATCTATCGTATAATTGAGTTAAAATAAAATAAGTAGAAAATGAGGGACAAGAGGGAGAGAGAAAACAGAAAAAGAAAAAAGAAAAAAAAAAGAGAAAGAAGGGAAGAAAGGAAGAAAGAAAAAGGGGGTGGGCAAGGGTAGGGAACAGGTAGGGGAAAGCAAAAAACAGATATACATGAAACACAATTGCAACACCAACTACAGCAACAACAACAACAAAACAAAACAAAACAAAAACCCTAAATAACTGAATAAAAAAAGACTTTGGGGGATACGCTGGGACAAAAGACTAGGGGATAATGCAATCAGGGCATTAAAAAAAGTAAAAAATAAGATAAAATGAAAATAAAAACTAAACAAAATTAAGCGATAAAGAAAAAATGCAAGCATTGTAGGCTAGGGCATTCAAGTACCTAAGATGGACCTCAGGGTGTGATGGATTCAGGGTGGAAAGTCTGAGATATTGAAGGCTCAAGAGGTGTGAGACTCTGGGGTTTGGGCCACCAGAGTTTAGGGGATTCAGACCCAGCAACCTCAAATCTGGTCAACAGGAAGCCTAGGAGCCCCGCAGTGTAACACAGGGATCCCTGCAGCTGGGTGCCAGCCCTATGGGGGAAGTCAGATCTGCAAACTCTATATTATGACTGAACCCCGCAATTCACTTACTCACTAGGGTTTGTTTATATCATCAATTCAGCCTTTGGACAGCTCCTACCCTGTGATCCCAAAAAAATGGCCACCTGAGGGTGCCTCTACACCGCAGCCAATTTAATGATGCAGATCCGAAGCGCGGCCCATGGGTTGGGCTCAATTTGGAAATGCCGAAAATGGGTTCCAAACCTGGAATTCCCAGGCTTCGCAAAATATTCCCCAGTCGGCTTCCAGATGTGCCCCCCTCCCTCGCTGCACCCTGTAACAACTTCCCAAGTACGTCCCTTTATTGCCAACAATCTAAATCCATTGCAGATCAGTAGCCAGGCTTGTGGGGGTGGGGCTCAAGGCAGAAGTGCTATTATTTGTGTCCGCAATCAAAAATTCCCCCGCTTCACAACAAAACACTGTCTGTCTCCCCAAATCGATCTGCAAAGGTGTTCCATCCCATCAACCCCCCAACAGCCCACCCAAGACTCACGAACTCCCCAGCACCACAGAGCCACCAAAAAGTAGAGCCGCCATGCCGGTACCATGGCTTCACCCACCCCCAAAGAGCATGCAACCCATGTGCAGGTCTCACCTCCAGGCAATAGAACCCAAATTATATCTTATAGACCAATCCTCTCTGTTACCTTTCCACCAAATCAATGTCCAGACACTTCCTGCCCTGCAAAAATCCCGAAATAGCCCGGCCTCAGAGAACTTCCAGCGGTGCCCAGCTGCCTCTTCCCAGGGGAGACCACAAGGCAAGTTCACTCAGCCACCATCTTGCTTCCTCCCTGCTACATGAATTTGATTATGAGACATCTCTAATATTTTCCTTTGTAATTCAATTATTTCCAGAGAGATATTACTTTTATGGCCTAATAAATGATTCTTACTTATTCCATACTATATCTGATGTATTATATGCAATCAGAGTTAAACAGAAATTGCTTTCATTCCAACCACATCTCAACCCCCTTAACAAATTCAAATTATACAATTGATTTCTAATATGTAACACAGTTGATTTCAAATCATTAACTCAATTATTTAACTGCCCAGAATCTATATGCTCTTGACTATGGCACAAATCACTAGCATTTTTATGCTAGTTATGTACATATTGTTCTGTTCATACTTTCATGTAAAGCTATTGCAGCAATAGCAGCAACTGTAATGATACCAGTCATCCCCAAAATGCTTATAATAAGCAGTCCAAGAAAGCATCTAGTCCATTTCAAGAATTCTTGTGCCATATGTAAGCAATAACTGACTTTCAGGAAATGACTGCCAAATTCCACATCATTCTCACAGGTATCCAGATGCCTTTTCTTCTTCTGGCCATCACTATTGTTTCTTCATTGATATTCACCTTTACAGTGGAGCCAATTTTTCCTTTTCTCAGGTTTCAGTGGTAGGGCCCTGGATCTTTACAAAGGCATCTGTGTCAACAGTCCTGAAAGGGGTGTTAGTGGAGCGGGCAGGGACATGACAGCCACCTGTTAGTACTAGCAGGTATCCCAGGTGCTTTTTCATAATCTGAGGGTGATTTACAACAGTCCATCAATTCTGTCTTGCTTTTAGTATTTGCAATCCACCCCCGGATAGGGATGGCAGTCTTTAGAGTTACCAGACCCTATTGGTTTAAATCTTTCACTTTTAGCAGGACCTCCCATGCTGCACACAATTGCTTTTTTATATTGCACTTTTGGCCTCTTTCCAGAATTGTGATTAAAATCCAAGGGATACTTGTTTAGAATTTTGCTTTTGCCACAAATTCCACCCAAAGCCAATATTGGTGCTTCCCACATCCAATTCATAGGCTAAGTTAATGTCCACAGTTTACTTTCCTTTTATTATTATTTAAAGCAGCTTGCTGGAGATTTTCCTACTTCCATGAAGGACTTTTCTCTATTAATACATACAATGGTTTTAATATTTGAGCTAAGTGAGGGATGAAAGATTTTCAGTATTTCAACCATATTACAAACTACATTAACATGAGAAAACATTGTACTTTATCAATTACAGCAGAGGTTATAGTTTTGTTTTACCCAACTAAACAACATTGAAGAATTTATTAGAGCAGCAGGGACCTCACAGTCCACCCCAACTGTCTGTCCACTCCAAGCTCTCAAGATAAGATACCATTGTTTCTGCTGTTTCTTTAATTTTGAAAAAAGGATTACTTATTAACATAATGTCATCAGTAGCATTTTTTTTAGCCACAGATTTCTTCTGCACAGCCAGATTCTTTGCCACAAGGCCAGGGCAGATGGTTGGGCTATATACACAGCCTTGGGGAGGCACTGCAAAAGTCTATTGTTGACTTTTCTACAGGTAGGAGAATGCAGGCTGGCTTGACTTGCCTAAGGAAATACTAAAGAAAGTCTTAGCACATTTTAAAACAAAGTGATAGTGGCATAGTTGGATATTAATTTTTTGCAACAAACTAGCAATATTTGGTACTGCTCCATACTACAATGAATGGTATTACTGCAATTTATGATAAGAAGTTGTTTCTATGACACACACCTTTTTATATTAATTAAAGCCATAATTAATCATATTGTACTTTTGTTTAGTATTATGTTGAAATATTGGTAAATTTATACACTCTTAAGCATTCATATGAACCTTTTACTCATACAACTTTAGTTAACAGGGTTTAAAAATCTGGTTAATTTTATAACACTTTTAAACACCTTCCATTCAACTTATAACATATTAAATGAACTCTATTTAATTTTTCTTTCAAGGTAAAAAAACAAATCTCTTGTAATTAGTTTGGAATAAAAAGCTACTTTTCAGGATCTGATTTTGAGAAAGCAGTTTTGAAAATTAATTTCCTTTAAAAGAGATGAGACCTTTTTTTCTTTGAACACTGTGGAAATGATGAGGTTAAAGCACAAGAAGCTATTTTGATAAAACAGACTTTCTTTGTATACTGATTATTCAAGACGAAAACTTTTTATAAACTTTTACCATAACAGGCTAATGACTTGAGAGACGTTGAGAAAGAAGAAAATTTTAACTTTGCATTAGTATACTACTTGGTTCTAAACTTTTTAAAACTTTATAGACAGACCCATCAAATCTTGCTTAACTTTAACCATAAAAATTTATTTTCCATTAACCTTCTACACTTTCAGTATTCATTCAGGTTTTGTCACACATTTTATTCTTTCTTAATAATCATTTTTCTTAGGACAAAATCATCTCCTGTTTCATTAACAATAAAAAAACACATTCCGTAT
The DNA here is from genome assembly GCF_030445035.2 of Dasypus novemcinctus. Taxonomy (NCBI): domain Eukaryota; kingdom Metazoa; phylum Chordata; class Mammalia; order Cingulata; family Dasypodidae; genus Dasypus; species Dasypus novemcinctus. Next base: position 114,635,725 of record NC_080685.1, read on the forward strand.
ATCCCACATACATAAGTTACCAAAACAATTTTGGAAACTTTTCAGGCAACCTTTTTCCAAAATATAATTACTATCAACACTAAACAAACTTGTTAAAATAATGAACTTTTCTTCATTTTAAATACTTAGTAGCATGTAATACCAGAAATAGTCTTTTAGAAGCAGGTTGGAAGGGGAGGCTGCTGCCAACAAGTTTTCTTGTTATAAAATTACCTTTTATTATTATTATCATCAATTCAGGTTTTGTTTAATAATGACTTTTTGCAATTATCCATTTAAGTACCTTAATTAAAACAATGCTTTGTTAAACTTCTTATAATTATTTGTAACTATATAGACTACAATTATATTATTTTAAAACAAATTTTACCTTCACAGGACACATTCCCTTACCCAAAGTTACTACAATACACTTTATAACTTACCACATGCATTCAAGTTCTGTTCTGCATATGTTCTTTCTGATTTTATGAAGACCAGCTGTCTTATTTTAGGACAAAATACACTTTTTTAAACAAATGTATCAACTTTTAGTTAGCACTTCTATAAAATTTTACTTTTCCAAATATTTATTCAAGTTTTACTTCCTTTATTTTGTGAATAAAAATATTCATTTCAACTTAGGCAAGAACCATTTTTTTAATGAAGAGACATAGTAATTTCATTAATTAAGACTTACTTTTTTTATCATTGTAGAGATCCCATTAACATTTATTTAATTTTTAAATATTTATTTATTTTTAAAAATTACATTCAAAAAATATGAGGTCCCATTCAACCCCACTGCCCCCACCCCCCACTCCCCCCACAGCAACACTCTTTCCCATCATCATGACACATCCATTGCACCTGGTAAGTACATCTCTGAGCATCACTGCACCCCTAGTCAATGGTCCACATCATAGCCCACACTCTCCCACGTTCCATCCAGTGGGCCCTGGGGGGATCTACAATGTCCCGTAATTGTCCGTGAAGCACCACCCAGGACAGCTCTTCATCCCAAAAACGCCTCCCCATCTCATCTCTCCCTCCCATTCCCCAAACCCAGCAGCCACCATGGCTACCCTTCTCACAACCATTCCACATTTTCTCTGTGGACATTGGATTGGTTGTGTCCATTGCACATCTATGTCAAGTGGGGGCTTAGATTCCACATGGATACTGGATGCACTCCTCCTGCTTTCAGTTGTAGACACTCTAGGCTCCATGGTGTGGTGGTTGACCTTCTTCAACTTGATGTTAACTGAGTGGGGTAAGTCCAATAAATCAAAGTGTAGGAGCTGAAGTCTGTTGAGGCTCTGGGCCTGGGTGTCATTTTATCAGTCCAGAGATTCAAATCCCCTAAATATATCTTAAACCCCAGCACCAACTACAATTCCATTAAAGTAGCATGCAAGTCTTGTGAAAAGAGATCCTCTCTGACTCCAATTCCATCATGCAGAAACACCAGCTCCAAAGAAGGGCCATCTGCCATGGCAGTGAACTCCATCTGCCATGACCATAGAACCCGTGGGTCTCTTTATTCCTCAAAAGAACCAATACCTGGGGGTGTATCTACTTTATCTGTCTCTCAGACTCTGCTCAGTTGTGCATAAGGGCATTCCTTCTGACAACCTCCAGACTCTTTTTTAGAGACTCATAGCCTTATATTCTCATTTCTCCTTTCCATTTCCCCCTTACATTAGGTCAAACAGCATTTTGAAGTCATGTTATTATATGTAGACAGGGATATTCTGCTGATCCATGTTGAACCTTTAATTCAAGGTCCTTTTCTAGTTGCATCTTCAGCTGATATGTGGTAGTGATCCCTCGGTGCCAGGGAGGCTCATCCCCAGGTGTCATGTTCCACACTGGGGGGAATGCACTGCATCTACATGCTGAGTTTGGCTGTGAGAATGGCCACATTTGAGCAACATGAAGGCTGTCAAGAGGAAACTGCCAGGCACAGTGCTACTCTAGGCCTTATTCTTATTGCAGGCGTATAGGCTCAAAAGCATAGCCATAAGTATCAGGAGCCCACTGTTGGGCCCTCCTTCCTTCCTGGTTCTTGCCGTTGCACCTGGGGGACTGCCGCTGCTCCCCCAGGGTCCACGACAGTGACCCCCCAGCTAGGGGCCCAGTACCCCCCCCAGCTATTGTTTTTAATTGTTTCCACTATGAGTATATCAAGACATTACTATATAACCTGGGCATATGCCCTGTATAACTCCCTGTCAACCATATATATCCTGTCAATAACATCCTATATCAGTATTCCTCCGCTGCCATTGTTGAACCACTCCGTGATCCAAAACTTCCTGTAAAGTCAATCCCAGCATAATGTCAGCTTCACAAGAGTCTTAGATCACCGAAATTCATATATACAATATACAGTACTTCCCCAGATTCACCATAAAACCTTTTCCCTTCCACAGCGATAATCTCTTAACTTGTTCATATCATATTTCCTGAAACTGATGTACAGATTCCGAGACAATAGCTTTCAAACAAGATGACATCTGTGCTTACTATGTGGTCCATACTTTAGGTTGTACTGTTTTCTAAATTTTTTAGTTATCCTATGTTTTGCCTTATGGTTTACATTATTAGTCTGTCGTCCCCTATATGTTTTTGGAGTAATATTACATGTTTTATATTCATCTTCATGTACTCTCACAAAACTCCTCTCTTGTCCCCATATTTACCTTGTTTCCATCCATTCCACATCCATTTTGCCCTCCCCTTGGGGCCCACAATGCCAGCCAATCTCCATTTCCTGAGAAGCCATGTCCAGAGATACTTGCAGCAGTATTCAGGGCCTGACTTTCTCAACTGCACTAATGCCCTGGGAGCCATTCTTTCTCACGAGAGATACAGTTCTCTCTATTTGATGGCATTAGTCCTCCCCAGGATGTGGGTTCACCCCAACTCTCACTTCTTGGGTCTCTTCCCAATGGTGCAACCCACCTTGGCAAAATGAGCCTTCAGCTATTTGCCCAGAGTCTGTCCCGCATCAGAGCATACCCCCTGAGCATCCTAAACAGGTAACCCTCCTACTTATACTTTGATACGATTTTCTCAACATTTTGTTCTCAACGAACACCTGACACTCTCCCATGTTTGTATGTTGCCCCTCCCTCCCCCCAATTTTTGGAAATATTACCCCTCTGCCCTTCCCCAGCCCACAAAGCCCCACCCGAAGGTAACCCCTTGCCCCCATTTTGTCCCTTCTTTGTGCTCATACTTACCGCCAGCTCATCACAGATTCCACCCCTAGAGACTTTAACTCACATTCTTCCTCCACCCCCCGATTTCCTGTAAGCCTCTTTTCCGGTGTCTAGCTCTCTGAGGCAGTTTGCTTATTTCATATCATTGAGGTCATGTAGTATTTGTCCTTCAATGCCTGGGTTGCTTCACTCAACATAAGATTCTCAAGGTTCATCCATGTTATCACGTGTGATTGTAGTGTATTTGTTCTAACAGCCGAGTAGTATTCCATTGTGTGTATATACCACATTTTATTGATCCACTCGTCTGTTGATGGACATTTGGATTGATTCCAACTTTTGGCGATAGTAAACAATGCTGCTATGAACATTGGTGTACATATATCTGTTTGTGTCCTTGTTTTCAGTTCTGATGGGTATATACCCTGCAGTGGTATTGCTGGGTCATATGGCAAATCTATGGTTAGTTTTTTGAGAAACTGCCAAACTGTCCTCCAGAATGGTTAGATCCTTCTGCATTCCCTCCAGCAGTGGATGAGTGTTCCCCTTTCTTCACATCCTCTCCAGCATTTGTATTCTTCTGTTTTTTTCATAGCTGCCAATCTTATGGGAGTAAGATGGTATCTCATTGTAGTTTCGATTTGCATTTCCCTGATAGCTAGAGATTTGGAGCATTTTTTCATGTGCTTTTTAGCCATTTGTATTTCTTCTTTGGAGAAGTGTCTGTTTAAATCTTTTTCCCATTTTTTAAATGGGTTGTTTATCTTTTTGTTTTCAAGATTTATGAGTTCTTTTTATATGCAAGTTATATGCCTCTTATCAGATATATGGTTGCCAAATATTTTCTCCCATTGTGTGGGTTCCCTTTTTACTTTCTTGACAAACCCCTTTGAGATGCAGAAGGCTTTAATTTTGAGGATGTCCCATTTATCTATTTGTTCTTTTGCTGCTCGTGCTTTTGGTGTGAAATTCATGAAGCCATTTCCTATTACAAGGTCCTGTAGATGTTTCCCTACACTGCTTTCCAAGATCTTTATGGTCTTGGTTCTTATATTTAGGTCTTTGATCCATCTTGAGTCGATTTTTGTGTAAGGTGTAAGATGGTAATCCTCTTTCATTCTTTTACATATGGATATCCAGTTCTCCAGGCACCATTTTTTGAATAGGCCATTCTTTCCCAGTTGAGAGAGTTTGGTGGCTTTACTGAATATTATATGACTATATATATGAGGATCTCTATCAGCTCTCAATTCAGTTCCATTGGTCTGTGTGTCTCTCCTTGTGCCAATACCATGCTTTTTTCTCTACTGTAGCTTTGTAGTATGTTTTGAAGTCAGGTAGTGTGATTCCTCCAATTTTGTTTTTCTTTTTTTTTAATTTCAAGATACTTTTATTTTTAAATCAGGTCACAACGTTAAGCTTTTGGCCCATTCTGATGTTATAAAAGCTACAAATGCTTGCTCAGCAGGTCAGAGGCATCCCTTAGAAGTATGTTTGAAAGTGAATAAAAATCCATACAGGGAAACGGACTTGGCCCAGTGGTTAGGGCATCTGTCTATCACATGGGAGGTCTGCGGTTCAAACCCCGGGCCTCCTTGACCCATGTGGAGCTGGCCCATGTGCAGTGCTGATGCACGCAAGGAGTGCCCTGCCACGCAGGGGTGTCCCCCGCATAGGGGAACCCTACGCGCAAGGAGTGTGCCCCATAAGGAGAGCTGCCCAGCCCGAAAGAAAGTGCAGCCTGACCAGGAATGGCACCGCCCACACTTCCCGAGCCGCTGACGACAACAGAAGCAGGTAAAGAAACAAGACGCAGCAAATAGACACAGAGAACAGACAACCGGGGGAGGGGGGGATTAAATAAATAAATAAATAAATACTTTTTTTAAAAAATCCATATAAAACAAAATAATCAACTACTTTCCATAGGAACACAGATAAGTGTATCCCCATCTCCTAGTCTTCCTTATTGCTGTGCCTGTGCCAATCCTACTCTTAGAAGGACATTTCAAAACTAGCAGTAATTAAGTTAAATGATCCCCCATTCAAGCTAAACTCACAGTTAGCAGCTACAAAAATGGTATTTACACATTAATACTAGCTGGAGCACAAGTGGCCAGGTGGTGCTTCATCCCACTTTCCCAAGCACAGGAAAAAGACAGAGCACTGGCATCTTGCTCCTCTACTTTGGGTGGAAACCCCCCGATCTCGATTTGTTGCATGACTTGCCATGCAGGCCCTGACATCACGTAGTAGATGGTTGGCCTCTGGAACCCATTGAAAGTGGAAGCAGTAGCTACAGTGTAAGCCCCCATGTTCTCAAACAGCATCCAGTCGCCCACGTGCATTTCCGGCAGGCCACAGCACTCAACGATCCGATCGAGGCCATCACACGTGGGTCCCCATATGCTAGATGAGTAATACTTCTCATCTGGTTTGCATCTCTTCTGCAGAAGAGGCTTTACATGCTCATGACCATAAAGGATACAATTAAATGATCCATATACTCCATCATTCACATAATACATAAAGGTTTGTTCACTCGATTCATCTTCATCACCAGAGCCTGTGTTCCTTAAATACAATTTTTTTGGCAATGATATTCACTGCAAGTGTGAAAGCTGAAGCAACATAATATCGGCCTGGTTCAGCTATGATTCTCACTCCAGAATCTAATGGGAAATACTTGCCTAATGCTGGATTAATGACACTGGTTATCTCTCCAAATTTAAGCATCACATCATCAGTTCTGGGAAAGCCATCATCAATATCAAGCAGATACATGCTGAAACCAACCTCAGCTCCCATGTCAAAGACACAGTGGGCATCAGAGATGGCCTGCACAAAAGTTTCAGGATCAGTATAGCCACTTCCCACATGGAAGCTGACATCAATGACATCAATATCGAGCTTTTTAGCCCATTCCAAAAGAAGCCTGCTGGTTTTGTGTGTGGCTCCAAATTTAACACTGAGTGGCAGACTGCTTTGGAGTCATCGGTGGCAATCCACAAAACCAACTTTTGCCTTTGGATGTGCCCTGGCCACTTTCATCAACTCAACCTCGCTGTCAAAAGTCATCATCTCAACACCATTATTGGCGGCATACTTAATTTGAGACACTTGTTTACAAGGGTTTGCATAGATTATCCTCTCTGGTGGCACCCCAAGACTCTGCACCAACTGGATTTCAGTCTTGCTAGCTCAATCAAATCCTGTCCCTATGGAAGCCAGGGTCTTCACTATGGCTTTACTGTCATTACATTTGACTGCAAAGAAGGGGGTGACACGAGGAAGAACTTTTAACCATCTCAGATGTTTCTTTAGAATGTCTCCAAGGTCCGCAACATAGAAGGCATCTTTATCATCATCAGAAGAAACTTCATTAATTTTTTGGTCCAGAATGTCCTTGGCAGTAAAACCTTCATCAAGGAAATGGCAGTCAAACTCCTCATTACTGAAGTTGTTCATGGTTTCTTGATGTTCCACTGAAACACAACAAAATGGAAAACTAAGAGACAGAATTTAAAGAGATTTCTTTGAGCTTTTCAGGAAGGCAATTCTCCAGGAATTCCAAATCTTGCTGAATTATAAGACTTGTGCCCTTGATGCAGCAGTGGAAATGTTCTCCTAGCACTTGGGTGCCGGGACCACCCCCCAAGGAGGTCCTGCAGGCTGCAATGCTGCCAGCACCGCCGCCCACCTCGCTCCCTCCGCCGGAGGACTGCTGGCCCAAGGAGGCACCAGAGCTGCTGCCAGAGGGTGGTCGGTGGCAGGGCTGCAGGGACCTGACTCATTTTTCTTTTTCAATATATCTTTAGCTTTTTGGGGCCTCTTTTCTTTCCAAATAAATTTCATAGTGAGTTTTTCTAATTCCTTAAAGAATGCTGTGTTGATTTTTATTGGGATTGCATTGAATGTGTAGATCAGTTTTGGTAGGATAGACATCTTGATAATATTTAGTCTTCCTATCCATGATCAGGGAATATTCTTTCATTTATTTAGGTCTTCTTTGATTTCCTTGAACAGTCTTATGTAGTTTTCTGTGTATAAGTTTTTTACATCTTTAGTTAAGTTTATTCCCAGGTATTTGATTTTTTTATTTACTATTGTAAATGTATTTGTTTCTTGATTTCCTCCTGAGCTTGCTCATTATTTGTATATAGAAATGCTACTGATTTTTGCACATTCATCTTATAACCTGCAACTTCACTAAACTCATTTATGAGTCCTAGAAGCCTTGTTGTAGACCACTTAGGGTTTTCTATGTATAGGATCATGTCATCTGCAAATAATGAAATTTTGACTTCTTCCTTTCCAATTTCAATGCCTTTTGTATCTGGTTCTTGCCTCAGTGCTCGAGCAAGTACTTCTAAGACAATGTTAAATAGAAGGGGTGAGAGTGGGCATCCTTGTCTTGTTCCTGATCTTAGAGGGAAGGATTTTAGGATTTCACCATTGTAAAAGATGTTGGTTGTGGATTTTTCATATATACTCTTTATCATGTTCAAAAAATGTCCTTGTATTCTGATCTTTTGCAGTGTTTTTATCAAGAAAGGGTGCTGTATTTTTTCCAATTCTTTTTCTGCATCTATAGATATAATTGTGATATTTTCCCTTTAATCTGCTTATATGGTTTATTACATTGATTGATTTGCTTATGTTGAACCATCCTTGCATACCCGGAATGAATCTCACTTGGTTATGGTATATAATTTGCTTAATGTGTTGTGCAATACAGTTAGCAACTATTTTGTTGAGGATTTTTGCATCTAGGTTCATTAGAGAGATTGGTCTGTAATTTTCCTTTCTTGTGGTGTCTTTGTTTGGCTTTGGTACTAGAGTAATGTTGGCATCATAGAAGGAGTTAGGTAATGTTCCCTCTGCTTCAATTTTTTGGAAGAGTTTCAGCAGGATTGGCATTAGTTCTTTCTGGAATGTTCTCTAGAATTCACCTGTGAAGCCATCTGGCCCTGGGTTATTCTTAGTTGGGAGGTTTTAAATGACTGATTCTCTTTACTTGTGATTGGCTTGTTGAGATCATCAATTTATTCTTTCATCAATATAGACTGCTTATGTGTTTCTAGGAATTTGTCCATTTCCTCTGAATTGTCATTTTTGTTGAAATATAGTTTTTCAAAGTATCCTCTCATTATAATCTTTATTTCTGTGGGGTCAGTGGTGATATCTCCCTTCTCATTTCTTATTTTGTGTATTTGCATCTTCTCTCTCTTTTTCTTTGTTAGTCTAGCTAAGGGTTTGTCAATTTTATTGATCTTCTCAAAGAACCAGCTTCTTGGTTTTGTTTATCTTTTCAAGTGCTTTCCTATTTTCTATTTCATTTAGTTCTGCTCTTATCCTTGTTCTTTCTTTCTTCTTCCTGTGGGGTTACTTTGTTGTTGTTTTTTTACTAATTCCTCCAAATGTGCAGGTAGTTCTTCAATTTTTGCTCTTTCTTCTTTTTGGATGTATGAATTTATGGCTATAAATTTCCCTCTCAGTACTGCTTTTGCTGCATCCCATAAGTTTTGTATGTTGTGTTATCATTTTCATTAGTTTCAAGGTAGTTATTAATATCTTTTGAGATTTCCTCTTTGACCCACTGTTTTTCTAAGAGTGTGCTGTTTAATTTCCATATCTTGGTGTGAAGTCTGGCTTCACTCCACTGTGGTCAGAGATATTATTTTTTTATGATTTTGATCTTTCTGAATTCACTGAGCCTTTCTTTGTGGCCTAGCATATGGTCCATCTTGGAGAATGATCCATGTGCACTTGAGAAAAATGTATATCTTGCTGTATTCGGGTGTAATGATCTGTATATGTCTATTAGATCCAACTCCTCTAATATACTGTTTAAAGTTTTTGTTTCTTTAGTGTTTCTCTTTTGAGATGTTCTATCCAAAGTTGGTCGTGGTGTATTAAAATCTCCCACTATAATTGTAGAGGCATCTACTCTTTCACTTAGTTTTTCCAGTGTTTGCCTCATGTATTTGGAGGCGCCCTCATTAGGAGCATAAATATTTATGATTATTCATTCTTCTTGAGAGATTGTCCCTTTCACTAATATGTAGTAGCCTTCTTTGTTTCTCTCAATTGTTTCACATTTAAAGTCTATTTTGTCTGATATTAATATAGCTACTCCTGCCTGTTTTTGGTTATTGTTTGCTTGTAAGATTGTTTTCCAACCATTCACTTTCAACCTACATGAATCCCTGGGTCTAAGATGTGTTTCTTGTAGGCAGCATATAGATGGGTCATATTTCCTTATCCAATGTCCCAGTCTGAATCTTTTGATAGGTGAGTTTAATCCGTTGACATTCAGTGTTATTACTTTCAAAGAACTTATTTATGTTAGCCATATTTTTATTGGACTTGTGTTTGTCATATTTTGGTTTTTTTCTTCTCTTTTTGTCTTTTTCGTTGCTCTTACACTCTCCTCCAACTCTTCCTGTCCTGTTTTTTCCTTTCTGCAGAACTCCCTTTAGTATTTCTTGAAGGGCAGGGTTCTTTTTGGCATTCTCTTTCAATTTTTGTTTATCTGTGAATATTTTGAACTCTCCATCATTTTTGAATGCTAGTTTAGCTGGGTAGAGTATTCTTGGATGGATTTTTTTTTCCTTTTAGTACCTTGACTATATCATACCACTGCCTTCTTGCCTCTGTGGTTTCAGATGAGAAAGCAGCACTTAATCTTATGGAGCTTCCCTTGTATGTGATGGTTTTCTTTTCTCTTGCTGCTTTTAGAATTTTTTCTTTGTCTTGAGCATTGGATAATTTGACAAGTATATATCTCGGGGTGGGCCTATTGGGATTTATGATGTCTGGGATGTGTTGTGCTTCCTAGACATGTATATCCATCTCTCTCAGTAGATTTGGGAAGTTTTCAGCCATTATTTCCTCCAACAGCCCTTCTGTCCCCTTTCCCTCCTCTTCTCCTGCTGGGATGCCTATAAAAATATGTTTGTGCATTTTGCATAGTCATTCAGGTCCCTAAGTCCTAGCTGGATTTTTTCTATCTTTTTATTGATCAGTTCTATTATCTGTTTTATTTCAGATGTAATGTCTTCCATGTCGCTAATTCTCTCCTCTGCCTCTTCTAATCTGCTGCTATATGCATCAAGTGTATTTTTCATTCCTTGAACTGTGGTGTTCATCCCCATCATATCTGTTATCTTTTCGCATGTCTGCAATTTCCTCTCCAAGCATTTTCTTCATATTGTTAATTTCTTCCTATACTTCAGTAAGCTGGTCTCTAATATATATTTTGAGATCTTTAACTACTTGTCTGATGTTCTGCTCCCTTTCCTGGCTTTTAGTTTGTTCATTGGATTCAGACATGTTTTCCTGATTATTGGTTTGGTTTGTAGTTTTTTGTTGCTGTCTGGTCATCATTTTATCTTGATGGGTTTAATTAGTTGTTCTTGCATAAGTGTTATGTCTTCTCTTTGTCACTTTGTTCTTCTTGTTCTATGTTCTTGTTGCTGGCTAAGTTCACTTTGAAGGAAAATATTAGGGCCAGGGAAAGCAAAATGAGTAAGAAAAGAAAGTGTGTAATGTAGTATTGGTAATAAATGTTAACAGAGCATAAATGTGAGATATGGGAGAGTGGATATTAGACTCATGTAAGTTGTGTTGAGTTATAGCAGTAAATAGAGTACCTATAATGAGACAGTCAACTGAATATGGGAGGAATAGAGTATGAATTAAAAAGCCAGTGTTTTAATGAGAGGGGGAAAGAGAAAAGAAAGACAATAATATCAAGAGTGGATAAAAGACAGAAAACAGAACAAAGGTATTAGAAATTAAAAGTCAGACAATTTTGGGGTCAAAGAAAGGGAGGTGGAATGTAAGGGAGACAATAGATGATGAGGATAACAAGATGTGGGGGAAAGGGGATAGTGTAGGTGGCCAAAATCAATTCACACAGAAAAGAGGAAATGGAGGATGAGGAAACACAAATGTGAAGTGCTCCCTGCAGCTCCTATTATATAAACTAAATATATTAAATAAGAAGAAAAAAAGAGAAGAAAAAGAGGGTGGGCAAAGAAAAGGGAGGGAAAAAAGCAATAAAAAGAAAAGGAGAAAAAAACTAAATAAACAAAAAAGAACCTTGGGGGATAAAATGGGAGAAAAGACCAGGAGATAATGCAATATTAACAACCAAGACAAAAAAAGGACAAGAAAAAAAAATGCTGAGGGCTAGCATAATTAAAGACCTCAGTGGACCTCATTGTGTGGTGGATTCAGGGATGGGAAGTCTTTGATATTGCAGACTCAAGGTGTGTGAGTCTCTGGAGTGTGGGCCACCAGGGTTTAGGGGACACAGACCTGGGAACTATGCGTCCAGTTAACAGGGGGCCTGGGAGCACTGCAGCACAACACAGCCTTCAGGGATCCCTGCAGCTGGGCACCAGCCCTAGGGAGAGGGGCCCCACCTGCAAACTCTGACCTCTGTGTCAGAAACCCAAAATTCCACCTCTTACAAGAATCTCTTCTGTCACTGTCTCACCAAATCGACATCCAGGCACCTCCTGCCCTGCAAGCCTCTGAAACAGCCTGCTGGGTGTGCTGCTGCACTACAAAGAGTTCAGGGACCACCCCAGACAGGCTGCCAGCCCTAGGTGGAAGGGTTCCTCCTAAAACTTCTGACCTCCATGTCAGAAACTGAAAGTTCCACATCTTACAAGAATCTTTTCTATCACTGTCTCACCAAATCGACATCCATACACCTCCTGCCCTGCAAGCCCCCAAAACAGCCTGCTCAGGTTTGGGAACACCCCACACAACAAAGATCCCAGGGATCACCATGGCCCAGCCGCCAGCCCTAGGGGGAGGGGCTCCAGCCAGAACCTCTGACCTCTGAATCAGAAACCCAAAATTCCACCTCTTGCAAGAATCTCCTCCATCACTGTCTCACCAAATCAACTTCCAGACACCTCCGGCCCTGCAAGCCCCCAAAACAGCCTGCTCAGGGCTTGGGAACTCCCCAGCAAAGCAAAGCCTCCAGGAATCACCACCACTGGGCTGCCAGCTCCAGGGGGAAGGGTCCCCCTCACAACCCCGACCTCCATGAAAGAGACCCAAAATTCTACCTCTTCCAAGAATCTCCTCTGTCACCATCCCACCAAATCTATGTCCAGACACCTCTTTCCCTTCAAACACCCAAAACAGCCTGGTCTAGCAGGACTCCAACCCTACTCAGTCACTTCTTTGCAGGAGAGATTATAAGGTGCACTCACTCAGACGCCATCTTGCCTCCTGCCCACAACTATCTTTTTAACATAGGGTAAAGCATCTGCCATATCTGAAAAGATTCCAGGTGTTGATGCTGGGGCAGCCATAATTGCTGGCTCAACAGGTGCATTAGGTTGAACTGGATATAAGCTAGGAATAAGACCTGAATGGCATATGGAGACTGCATATTTCATTAGAGTAGACAGTTATTTTCTTAACTATAAAAGGGTTAGGATTAGGACTAGGCATAAAGCCAGGAGACTCTCCTCTGCCTTTAGGCTCATAATTTATTTCTTTCAAATGGCCCTCCACTTTCTGTGTGTCTATGGGTTTTGAAAATATAGTAATTTCCTCTTTGTCATCTTCCTTTGATTGTAAAGGATCTAAGGTGGCAGTAATTTGCTGGCACAAAGCTTACACAGATAAAAGGAATGGATTCCCCTCTTTGAATTGCTCTCTATTAAGCTTTCATTACACATCTCCACTGTTTCAATTTTAAAACATTATGCCCCTGAGGCTGAAACCAACCACAATGCTTTTGTATTAAAGCAAACAATTCAATTAACTCACAACTTTTTACAGGCACCCCACTAGCTTTCAACAGTTTTTAACACTTGCAAATATTCTTCTACACTTCCCATTTGAATATCCATTACCCTGATGACTTCGTGGAAATGTTACTTACCTAAAAGAAGTCTTGAGTCACACTGCTTTGGACGTCATTCACGTCCCTCGTAGGAGTCCTTTCCATGGGTCTCAATACTGTTTTGGAAGAATCACTTCTTTGGGCCCTGCATTGGGCACCATTTGTTTGAGATTTGGGCCTGAACGTTATTGAGAATGAAAGAAAGAGAAAAAGAAGAATGAAAGAAAGAGAGAGCTGGGATCAGTGGTTCTGTGAGTAGAGACTCATCAGACAACTTTTTGTTTACAAGGTACTCTATATATACCCCAGTCTACATGAGAACAAGCAGCAACATGCAGTTAACTATCAGCATTACTCATAGTCTAAGGAACTTAAAAAAAAATCTTATCTCAAGGTACAAAGTATAAGTGTTCAATTTACTACAAAACATATGTGCTCGTCTTTTCTTTTAGTTTCTAACAGCTTCCTCCTGTTTACTGGGAACTCTTTATTATCACATTCCTTCGGTTGCAAGCATAGCCATGGAAACAGCATGTCTCTCCTTGTGAGACCACTGTGCCTCAGTTTCCAAAGGGAAAAAGCTATAGAATATTCCAGTCTGTAATTGGATGCAGAAGTTATACCATACTCAGTCATGAAAGGATAGTAGCTGCGGTTGCAACATTACATGAGGTGTCAGCTGACTTGGGCAGGGGGCGTACTTTTCAGTTAATAGAGCTCATGATCTCAAGAAAAACCTAGCATATGTCAACTAACAGACTGACCTTTTTTGAAATCATATTGCTCACTCCTTAAAATATCCAAATCCTCTACTGTGATACTTTAAATCCAGTGCTCTGTTGTCCATTCCTGAAAAAGATAATTCTCAAGATTGTGAGGTTCCTGTTTCTCAATTATTATCCCCAGGACCAGATTTTCCAAAAATAAAGCAAAACGCACACAAAAACAAAACAAAACAAAACAAAACAAACATCAACATAAAAATTCTTGCTAAACCTGGGTTACATCATATTTTAAGATGTGTCTTACCATAAAACAGAAACAGATATTATGAGGCAGACTATGAAGTAACCACTACAGTAGAAGCAGTTACTGGTCAACAAGCCCCTAGCCTCACCATGTCCTAGTGAGCTGTGGTAAAACTTTTAAATAGAGAAGGTCATTTAGCTAAAAGGAAATCACAATATTTATACTGACCGTAGATATGTGTTTGGAGTAATTCATGATTTGGGAAGTTTATGAAAACAAAGGACTCCCTGAAGTCATTAGGAACCAAATAAAGAATGGTAAATATCTGAAATAATAGATGTATTTCTATCACCTAAGGAAAAGGTAAAACAAAGAAAAAATGTTGTGATAAAAATGGAAGCTCACACTCACAAAACTTAGAAGAAAAACACCAACCTAGCAGCTCAACAATATGTGGAGACAACAAAACAGTTTCCCTATACAATGTACCTCATAAGCCCTCTCCAAATGAGTTAGCTCACAGTTAGGAAAGTGTTTTTGTATTTGAAAAAGAAAAATAGAGTCAGTAGGGTCACCAATTAAATTCTGGGGATAGAATCTAGGAAGTGCTGGATAGTGCCCTGTTTGCCCTAGAGTCCCTAGAAGAAACTACATGTGAGCTCTACATGAAATTACCCATTACAGAATGCAAAAAATGAAAAAGGACAAGGAAATATATTGGTGGGCAGTCTTTGATAAGGTACTTTAAAAAATCTGTAACCAGGATCATACGTGACAGGCTTGTAAACTAGGCAAAATTTATTAAGGTATGTATCTCCATAAACTTAACCTCCAAAACTGGACTATTTGAACATCAGCTGAAGGGCTTTACCAGCCAGTTCTTTCAATGGATTATAATTATATATAGTTTGTGGCTTACAGGTATTAAGAATGGGTTGAGGCATTCTCTTGTCAAAATAAGAATGTTTTAACTGTAGGGGAAAAAAAAATGGTTTTCCAAAGCAGGGAGTACCCTTTGAACTCTCAAGCAAGCTTCAAACTCACTTCACTGGAAAGGTTATAAAAAAGTGTGTCAATAAACATTTATGTAATCTAAATATCTTTTTAAAATATTATATATATATATATATATATATATATTTTAAGTTTGGTTCAAGTGTTTCCCATCCAGCAAATCATCCATTGCCCATACCATCCAACACCTAAGGTAAGGTAGAATAAATCCATGAGATATATAAATTAAAGCTTAAATATTGACTCACTGGTGCTGTCTTGGCCAAAACATTCCCTTTGGTCCTCATGGCCCTGAGGTCTATGCCATCAGGCAAACACCACTGATCCCAACAGAGGTAATTATAGGGCAGCCCATGTATGGGGAACAGTTCACTAGAGAGGATCTGTAACAGTTTGATGCTGGATGGATCCCAGAGAATCATGTCCTTAGAGCCAATCCATTCCTGTGGGAGTGGACCTATTGTAAATGGGACTCTTTGATTAGATTACTTCTGCAAGGCATGCCCCAGGGTGGGACTTAATCCTCTTACTAGAGTCCATATGGAAAGAGACAGACGCAGGTGCTCAGAGTGAAATGCTCAGAAGCTGAGAGAGAAACCAGAAACTGAAAGCGACAGAGTTCAGAGGAGAAAGCAGAGACTGACAGATGACACCATGTACCTTCCCATATGACAGAAGAGTCCAGGATCACCCACAGCTGATCTTTGAGGAGAGAGCATTGCCAGAAGATGTCTTGATTTGGACTCTCTTCTCAGCTTCACAACTGTAAGCTTGCAAGTCAATAAACCCCCTTTGGAAAAGCCAACTCATTTGGGGAAATATTGTTTTCATCAGCCTCGGTTAACTAAAACAGGATCCAATGATAGTGAATGGAGGTTTTTTCAGTATTGTAGGAAATCAGTGGAATATCCTCAGGGATTTTTTTTTTTAAGTTACTGAAGATTTACTGACCCTCTACCACCTAAAGACAACATCCCACCACCTGCAAACTGATGACATTATATTCTGGAAAAGAAAACAATGAAAAACCAATCTCTGACCTACTTGAAATAAACTTATCAGGTGTTAATAACTTCACATATAGCTGTCAAATTAGAATGAAATGAGACTTGAGTACAACACATGCAGCTAAAACTGATGTCACTTCCAAGGTGGGTATATGAAATGGTACACGATTCAAAATTAAAATTAACCAAAATAATCCAGAAGCAGTTGACACTGTGTATCTGATGTGGACAGGTACTGCCAAGATCATGGAACAAGAACCCATTCAGCCAAGTGTTTTGTAGATTATGGGGAAGTTTTTTCAGTGATGAGGTACAAACACAGATACCCAGCAAGATAGCATGAAATGAGAGGTTCATAACATCAAAGAATCTGGAGGGGGAGAATGGAGAATCTTGGCATGGCAGGTCCCAGCTTACGTAGCCTAGGCTCCTGTGAGGGTTCATGGAAAGGCAGGTTGGAGCACATGTTTATTCCAGGCTCTTGTCTTTACTGTGACCCAGATGGGAAGGATCCAATGGATCCTGGGCCTGGCAGCTTCACAATATATGGTACAAAAAGCAGATGTGACTAAGGCCATGTGGAGAAGCTGAAAACAGCTTCTTTTTTTTAAATTATTTATTTTTAAAAATTACATTAAAAAAATATGAGGTCCCATTCAACCCCACTGCCCCCACTCCCCACTTCCCCCACAGCAACACTTTCTCCCATCATCGTGACACATCCATTGCACCTGGTAAGTACATCTCCGAGTATCACTGCACCCCTAGTCAATGGTCCACATCATAGCCCACACTCTCCCACGTTCCATCCAGTGGGCCCTGGGGGGATCTACAATGTCCCGTAATTGTCCATGATGCACCACCCAGGACATCTCCTCGTCCCGAAAACGCCTCCACATCTCATCTCTTCCTCCCATTCCCCAAACCCAGCAGCCACCATGGCTACCCTTCCCACACCCATTCCACATTTTCTCTGTGGATATTGGATTGGTTGTGTCCATTGCACATCTATGTCAAGTGGGGGCTTAGATTCCACATGGATACTGGATGCACTCCTCCTGCTTTCAGTTGTAGACACTCTAGGCTCCATGGTGTGGTGGTTGACCTTCTTCAATTCGATGTTAGCTGAGTGGGGTAAGTCCAATAAATCAAAGTGTAGGAGCTGAAGTCTGTTGAGGCTCTGGGCGTGGGTGTCATATTATCAGTCCAGAGATTCAAAACCCCTAAATATATCTAAAACCCCAGCACCAACTACAATTCCATTAAAGTAGCATGCAAGTCTTGTGAAAAGAGATCCGCTCTGAGTCCAATTCCATCATGCAGAAACACCAGCTCCAAAGAAGTGCCGTCTGCCATGGCAGTGAACCCCATCTGCCATGATCATAGAACCCGTGGGTCTCTTTATTCTTCAAAAGAACCAATACCTGGGGGTGTATCTACCCTATCTGTCTCTCAGACTCTGCTCATTTGTGCATAAGGGCATTCCTTCTGACAACCTCCAGACTCTTTTTTAGAGACTCATAGCCTTATATTCTCATTTCTCCTTTCCATTTCCCCCTTACATTAGGTCAAACAGCATTTTGAAGTCATGTTATTATATGTAGACAGGGATATTCTGCTGATCCATGTTGAACCTTTAATTCAAGGTCCTTTTCTAGTTGCATCTTCAGCTGATATGTGGTAGTGATCCCTCGGTGCCAGGGAGGCTCATCCCCGGGTGTCATGTCCCATGCTGGGGGGACTGCACTGCATTTACATGCTGAGTTTGGCTGTGAGAGTGGCCACATTTGAGTAACATGAAGGCTGTCAGGAGGAAAATCCCAGGCACAGTGCTACTCTAGGCCTTATTCTTACTGGAGGTGTATAGGCTCAAAAGCATAGCCATAAGTATCAGGAGCCCACTGTTGGGCCCTCCTTCCTTCCTGGTTCTTGCCGTTGCACCTGGGGGACTGCCGCTGCTCCCTCAGGGTCCACGACAGTGACCCACCGGCCAGGGGCCCAGTACCCCCCCCAGCTATTGTTTTTAATTGTTTCCACTATGAGTATATCTAGACATTACTATATACCCTGGGCATATGCCCTGTATAACTCCCTGTCAACCATATATATCCTGTCAATAACATCCTATATCAGTATTCCTCCGCTGCCATTGTTGAACCACTCCGTGATCCAAAACTTCCTGTAAAGTCAATCCCAGCATAATGTCAGCTTCACAAGAGTCTTAGATCACCGAAATTCATATATACAATATACAGTACTTCCCCAGATTCACCATAAAACCTTTTCCCTTCCACAGCGATAATCTCTTAACTTGTTCATATCATATTTCCTGAAACTGATGTACAGATTCCGAGACAATAGCTTTCAAACAAGATGACATCTGTGCTTACTATGTGGTCCATACTTTAGGTTGTACTGTTTTCTAAATTTTTTAGTTATCCTATGTTTTGCCTTATGGTTTACATTATTAGTCTGCCATCCCCTATATGTTTTTGGAGTAATATTACATGTTTTATATTCATCTTCGTGTACTCTCACAAAACTCCTCCCTTGCCCCCATATTTACCTTGTTCCATCCATTCCACATCCATTTTCCCCTCCCCTTGGGGCCCACAACGTCAGCCAATCTCCATTTCCCGAGAAGCCATGTCCAGAGATACTTGCAGCAGTATTCAGGGCCTGACTTTCTCAACTGCCCTAATGCCCTGGGAGCCTTCCTTTCTCACGAGAGATACAGTTCTCTCTATTTGATGGCATTAGTCCTCCCCAGGATGTGGGTCCACCCCAACTCTCACTTCTTGGGTCTCTTCCCAATGGTACAAGCCACCTTGGCAAAATGAGCCTTCAGCTATTTGCCCAGAGTCCGTCCCGCATCAGCCCATACCCCCTGAGCATCCTACTTATACTTTGATACGATTTTCTCAACATTTTGTTCTCAACGAACACCTGACACTCTCCCATGTTCGTACATTGCTCCTCCCTCCCCCCGATTTTTGGACAATATTTCCCCTCTGCCCATCCCCAGCCCCCCTCAAACCCACAAAGCCCCACCCGAAGGTTACCCCTTGCCCCTGTTTTGTCCTTTCTTTGTGCTCGTACTTACCGCCAGCTCATCACAGATTCCACCCCTGCAGACGTTAACTCACATCCTTCTTCCACCCCCCAATTTCCTGTAAGCCTCTTTTCCAGTGTCTAGCTCTCTGAGGCAGTTTGCTTATTTCATATCATTGAGGTCATGTAGTATTTGTCTTCAATGCCTGGGTTGCTTCACTCAACATAAGATTCTCAAGGTTCATCCATGTTATCACGTGTGATTGTAGTATATTTGTTCTAACAGCCGAGTAGTATTCCATTGTGTGAAAACAGCTTCTTATCATCCAAGCCATATGGAAACTGATGCCTTGCAAATAAATTACACAGCAGGAAAGAGCTGCAGTGGCAAGGGGGCAATTGAAAAGAAGTGGCAGAGGCTGATCATAGAAGCTGAGGTTAGCTCTTATCATCCATACCTGTGAAGGTGCAGGTGTTGCTAGTTGTGGTTATACCCAGGGAAGTGTTAACTCAGGTGGTTGCTCAAAATGAGTAAGTCAGGACAAGGTGAAGATGTGTTGAAATAATTTATTTCATTACACCAAAATTCTATTGTTTAATTGACACCCTTGTGCTTTTATCTATATTTACAATTTTGTTTTTATGCTTTTGTTATCTTCCTCAAAAGCCGATTTTCCATACTTTCTCTAGCCATCAAGATAAAACCCTTAGTTTAAATAACACTATTAGGAGCAGATGTGGCTCAGGTGGTTGAGTGTCCACTTCTCACATTGGAGATCCTGGATTCAGTTGCCTCATGCCTCCTAAAAAATTAAGAAAAACAAACAAGAAAAACAAAAGAAAAAATCAATTCAGTGAAGCCTATGTGGCTCAATGTTTGAGCTCCAGCTTCCCACATAAGAGGTCTCTGGTTCAAACCCTGGCCTTGGTATGTCAAACAGACAGCAAAAACAACAACAAAAATCCCAAGGGGACTGCACTTCATCAGTCCAACAGTGGTTTATATGGAATAATATCCAGGTAACCCTTCCCAGGAGAACAAAAGGCAAGTCAGCAAAGCCAGCATCAGGTGACCAAGGGTATTGGCTCTTCTAGGTTTGAATTTCCTAGTCTGAAAAGGCAGACTGTGCTCAGCACTCATTTTGTTTTGCTTAAAAAAAAAAAACTTTCTCCTGAGAAAGGAAAAAAAAATCATACTTTCTCTCATTTTTAAAAGCATAACTACATAAAATTATGGGTTTGCAAAGTAATAAAATTTGACATCCAAATAAAATAGTTTTTCTCCCAGGAATTTCTCAAACTCTTCTTGTGTCATATATGATGCTAACAAATATAAAGCAGGTAATCTAAATTTCAGTTTCATGACAAAATGCACAGAAAGCTCACCTAAACACTTGGGCCCTGAGAGAGTGGGTTTTAGGGAGCAAGCTGGGCACCCCAGCAGCCTCTGGGGCTGAGGTCCAAAAGCAGAACCCCCTGTGAGTGGGAACTGGACCATGAAGGCAGCAGAGAGGCCACAGGAGCCCAGAGGCTTGGTGGGAAATCTCAGTCACCATTCAGCCAAACCAAAGGCACCTGGGTCACTGTATGAGGAGAGTGATAAAAGCACCTGGGGAAGTGGCTGCCTTCAGGGAGAAGACCAGGCTGGGGGAGCTCTCATTTACCCCCACAGAGCAGGGAAGAGCCTGAGGGCCATAAAGGACCACCTGCTCACAGGGCCTCTATTCTCTAAACCCTGAGCTCAAGCCCTTGCCAACCACATCCCTCCAGTATAAACCAATTGTCTCTTTCTGACTGCACTCACCACTCGGGAGGCATTACTACTGCCCATGTGCAGAGAATGGTTTGTCAGGTCAAATCCTCCAAAACTGTAGGTTCTCTGTGTGAAGGAGAGGTGGACAGGAGAGGAGTTACCCTGAAGTAGCTGGCAGAGCAGCACACCAACCCTAGACCCCACTTGCAGGGTGTCACTGAGCCACAGATGTGTGTGCAGGTGGAAGTGATGGGGGAGAGGGTGCAGGACTCAGGTTCCCAGGAACCTCTTGCCTAAACAGAGTTCCACAGTGCCCCTGACATACAAACGCCATGATCATCACAAAGCCCACTGCATATTCTGTGCCCTAAGATTCCCAGTCTTGTCATGACCCAGCCTCCCATTCAACCTCCCTTATGTCAGTGACAAACAAAATAAGGGCTATTAATATAGGGTCATGAGCTCAGCAGTTTTAGAAGAGAAGACAGAAGCCCAATGGCTCCAGAGAGCTTTCTAATGGACGTCTGCGTAGTTTAAATCACTCAGAAAGGAACGAGGCTATGTTTATTGCAGGCTGACAGGCAGGCTCATGCACTGGTGTCTCCTAACCACAGCCACAACTTTACCAACCTACTTAAATATGACCCTTTTTCTAAACATGTAAAGAGAAAAGACCACATTTCCCCAGAAAGAAAAAGTTGGATAAACAACTGTCTTCAACCACACTCTTTAATTTCATCAGGAAAATTGCTGAAGTTTTATAAGGAAGAAGAACTTCAGTGTCCTTTTAGCTTGTTTCAAACTTCATGGAATGCCTTTATATTAGGTAATATAAGGCAGTAATTTTATATTTCCAGAACTTGATTTGAATACACTTTTGACTAAAAAACTAAACAATACCTAAACTTCTAAGAAAATAAGTGAACGCAAAAACACCCTATTTTTGGCAAAGCTGATTATCTTTTTAAGTAGCTGTAATAAGATGTGAACAGCAGATACATGTTTCTCAAAGGACTATAGTTAATATTATGTGTACTAGAACAGCACAATGAATATTAGAAATGCTGCTTATTTAAAATAGGCATGCTTGCTCTAAATACTTTAATTAGCTGACTGAGAAACACCCAGGAAGGGAAATTCCAGACACTGGGCTCCCAGATGTGGACTCAAATCCTGTGTCTGTCCTATGCAGTGTGATGAGTGAAGTGCTTAGAGTCAGCTCTGGTTCCCCAGCAGCAACACTTATCATGGACTGAAGACTGGATGGCAGGTGCTCAGTGAGGGCCACTGCACTCAGGACAGCCACCAGTGCCTCCTGACCACTGTGACCCTGAAGTTGAGGCTCAGTCAATGCCACAACCATGCAAATGAAGAGCTGGAATTCATTCTGTGAATTTCCACTCAAAAAGCAAAGCACACCGGGGAGGAATGGAAGGGCTGGATGTGGTAGTTTTGTCCAAAGAGGAGCAGGCAGCAGCCTTTCAAGGTGGCAGGTGATGAGGACATAACAGAATCTTCTCCCTCAGCGAACAGCTGCTGCTGCTCTGAATAATGTAGGGTGGATGCGATCTCCAATGGGACATTCCTAATTTATAGTAATTTAATGGGATATCTGACTTCCTTTATAGTCAACTTGGCTGGACCTCGATCTACTCTGTAAAAAGAGAAAGACTCACATGCAAAAACGTTCACCAAACCACCTAAAAAAGCAAATGGTGTTGCACCCACCCTTCAAGGCTGATTTTTAATATTAGCTTTCCCTTCCCACCTTATAAGGCTAAGTAAAGGTTCTCATGTTCACAAAGGCAATGATTTTATTTCAGTTCCTTTCCCCTGACTCGGGCTTCATGACAGTGTGGGGTCCAGATGCCACACTTGGTAGCATCTGCACATCCTTCTTTAACCAGCAGCAGCTTCACAAGACTGGAGCCCAGCTTGTTATTTCTAATGCACATGAAATAGCTGACAAAGAATTTATGAGGAAACTATGGCTGCAATAAGTTAAGCACACATTTAAGTTTCTAAATTCCTGCTTTTATTCCTGCATTTATTATTAAAATTGAAAGCTTAAAGCTAAGAATGGACTGATTTTCTTAAATACCAATTAAGACCTCATCCTAAGATAAGATAAGCTATCTGGAACAATTTTTCTTTCAGTCAGTGGGGGATTGACAAGGAGTATAACAATAAACAGTCCTCAAACTAATCTCCAACTTTTTCTGTAATACCACATAGTTCTTGAAGCAGCACTCCTTAAATGGAGAAAATAGCTTGTAAACATTAAAAGAAAAATAACCCAATCTTTGATTTTGTGATATAAATGAAGCTATGTACTCCTTGCATCTTCTGTACAATTATAGAAGTGTTTCAGCCATACTTGTGGAGAGGGTAGCTAGTAAGTGGAATATGCCATACAGTTGCCATGCATGTCTCTTCCCCCAAACAAAAATTTAATGACCAAATAAAATAAAGACAAGTGACACATCCAGTGTGTATGAGGCATTATCATTTCCCTGAGGTTTCATTAAGCAAATATGGCATTTCTGGAAGACAAAAAGATCAAGGTTGAAGAATAAAGGACAGCTTTTGGTAAAATGAAGGAAATATATGAAAAGGAGAATGCAAAAGAACTTTAGAAATAAATAGAGCAAACAAAATAATCCTAACACCCTGAAAAACAACAAGAAAAATATCTCATTTCTCAGTAAAACATTGTTTTACATTACTTTCTCTGGATAATTAGAAAATTTAATGTTGTTTTCCTTATTGTACAGTAAAGAAATGTGCACAAATATAATTGAACACTGAACACATTTCAGCAAGTGCTAATCTGCCCAGTGCTGCCCTAAATTCATAGTACCTTAAAAATATTTAGACTTGGGCTGAGATTTGTGGCAGAGATTACATACATTGCTATCATTATGGGGCAAAATAAATATTTTCTTTTAAAAAATGGTGCTTGAAAACAACCTTGTCTGAGGTCTACATGATGCCTGTGGAATCAGCTCCTGACCCCCATGTTAGCACAAATCTGAAAAAAAGAACTTTCAGAGGGATGTTCTTGATGAAGTTACATTGTTATAAATGATGACATATGCAGTCTACTATTTAGGTATCATATTGATAATGTATCATCTTATGTTGTGAACCTACATATATCATGAATACCATGAGGGTCATATGAACAACTGAATGTACTCAATTTGGGAAAATTGTCAGTGTCACATAATTTAAACCCACAAGGTTGGTCAGCCAATTAGGGAAGTGGGCTGTTTTATCATGGCCATGAGCTGGGAAGACACTGGTGTGCTGAGCCTGTACTGAGTCTGGCCATGGTATATTATACAGAACAGATGCGAGGCTGACTGAGCAAGAAAGAGAACTGTTATTTCAGCACAAAAACAAAACCCAAACAAAAAATACCACACTAGAAAGGAAGAGAAAACTTTTGCTACATAGTAATAGCATTAAAAGAACCACAAGATTCCTTTTTAGAATCTTTTAGAATGGAGAAGGGTGTTTCACATTGGTGCTGACCAGACAAGGACCTGGTGACATATAAGTAGCACAGCCTTGGGCTGGGGAGGATGGCAGGATGGAGGGCCACTGTCACCCTGAAGAGCGGGGTGGGAGCCCCGGGCTTCTCCAGGCTCTGGGCATTCATACAGACCATGTGCCAGCTTCAAGGGGACAGACACATCCTCTTACCAGTCTAACCACACAGTAGTAAAACTGAGAAGCATTTTATTATCTGTAAGCAACTGCTTCATTTCTGGCTACATAGAGGAGAATATACAAGATGTGTGTGTACATTTCCAAATGCTGCTGCTTTTGTTTAAAAAGATAAGAGCATCTAAGAGCTTAAGTAAAACAGAAGAGCTCTAATCTTCTTCCCTTTTAGTTAGCAGAGACAACAAGCATGTCTCTCAAGGCATCAAAGCAGAACGCTCTGATCCATATGGGTTCTCAGGAGGTTGGGGGGGCCTCCACACTTAGCTTCCCAGCCCCAGTGGCCTCCCACTAGCAAGAGGGAAGAGGGAAGAGGGGGGAGCATGGCTATTAGCAACCTTTGTTCCTTTTGTTTGGGGCTTGTGTTGCCCTGTGTGACTGGAAGGGGGATGGAGCAAGAAGCTGAGTCTTTTTCTGGTCAGAACCTCTGACTCAGGTTCTGATGCTTTTGCCTCAAGGGATCTCCGACTCCCAACCTAATGTGTTGGAATACAATAGTGGAGTGAAATTAACACGAAGGCTTCCATGTGCCCCATGAACAGAACTGGGGAGCCTCAAAAGGTCCAACTGTAGGCACGAAAAACCCTGCATGGCAAATGTGCAATACCAAAAATTATCTGTCTACTTTTATGTTATGAGCACCTCACAGTTTCCTGTTTCAGAACCAGAGACCCTGGTTAGAACAAAACAATCATTACTGAAGTTGCTAAAGTCTGTTGGTGCACAAAGGGTCACACAATGAAAGACATTATATTTTATCTTGGCCACTATATTATGACCAAGTGATGAGAAACAACAATATATTGTATATTGTTCAAATTATCTTCTAGGGGAGTTGTTTGTAGTGCCAAGCTCCTCTGTGAAAGAACATAGGAAAATGTCTACAGAAACTTGGTAGTAGTCAACCAGCAGGAACCATCAGATTCAGGTGCATCTCTAAGTGAAAACAGGTGTCACCTTCAAGATGGCAGCCATCAGGAAGCGGACTTGGTCCAGTGAATAGAGTGTCCATCTACCACATGGGAGGTCTGCGGTTCAATCCCGGGTCTCCTTAACCCATGTGGAGTTGGCCCATGTGCAGCAATGATGTGCACAAGGAGTGCTGCCCCATGCAGGGGTGCCCCCCATGTAGGGGAGCCCCATGCACAAGGAGTGTACCCCATAAGGAGAGCCATCCAGCATGAAAGAAAGTTCAGCCTGCCCAGTAATGGTGCCACATGCACATAGAGCTGACACAACAAGATGATGCAACAAAAAAGAGACACAGATTCCCATGCTGCTGACAACAACAGAAACAGACAAAGAACACACAGCAAATGGGCACAGAGAACAAACAACTGGGGCAGGGGAGAGGGAAGGGGAGAGAAATAAAATAAATCTTAAAAAAAAAAAAAGATGGCAACCATCAAAGGGACCCTGTGTAAGAGGTGTAGGAGGAGAAAACTTCATCCTCAAATTTGATTTTTAGACCTTCATCTAAAGGGAGAGTAATTAGTGAGACAGAAAATTCAGAAGACTTAGCTGGTGGACAACAGAGAAAGCACCACAAATCTGCTAGCATTTACCTTTCCTCTGATGAAAGTCTTGCTCTATGTATAATAAGGAAGATATGGTGTAAAAGATTCTGTGGGAGTGAATCAATGGAGACTGTCGGATCTGGATCTTGATGCTGGTATAAG
Source organism: Dasypus novemcinctus (assembly GCF_030445035.2). Taxonomy (NCBI): domain Eukaryota; kingdom Metazoa; phylum Chordata; class Mammalia; order Cingulata; family Dasypodidae; genus Dasypus; species Dasypus novemcinctus. The sequence continues at coordinate 114,662,010 of NC_080685.1, forward strand.
TGAACTTTCTGGTGGTTGGTTGAATCAGGATTCAGTTTCAGTTAAATTCAGTGTATAATTTGAAGTTGAATCTCTTGATTCAGAAGATTAGTGAAGAAGGACAAGAATTCTCATATGAAGATGATCAGGCTTATCAAGTTACTGTTTATCAAGCAGGGGAGAGTGATACAGACTCATCTGAAGAAGATCCTAAAATTTCCTTAGCTCTCTGTGGGAAATGTACTTCATGCAATGAAATGTATCCTCCCCTTGTGGAAATGCATTACAACAGATGTGAGAATTGGCTTCCTGAAGATAAAGGAAATGATAAAGGGAAAATACCTGGGAAAGCCATACTAGAAAACTCAACACATGTAGAAGAGGGCTTTAATATTCCTGATTTCAGAAAAATGACATAGAGGAAAATAATAAAATCACACAAGCCTCCCAATCCCAAGAAAATGAGGGCTATTCTCAGCCATCAACTTCTAGTAGCAACATTTATACCAGTAAGAAGACGTCAGCCATCTGCCCATTGGGATTTAAGCCCCCTCTCAAGTAGAAGCAGAGTGGGATCACCATCCCGAAATCCTCAAGACTGGGGAGTGAACAATGGACTAAAATAGACTTAGTATTATTCTATTGTAGACTTAACATTATTCTAGCAATGGAAGAACTTTTATCATTGATGTAAAGGTGGTGGCCACCAGAGGTTCTGAGGCAAGGGAGAGGGAAGAATAGGTATACTATGGGGACATTTGGGGCACTGGAATTGTCCTGCATGACATTGCAATGACAGGTACAGACCATTACATTTGGTCATAACCTATAAAATTGGGTAAGGCAGAGTGGAAGCTATAATAGAAACTAAGTATATTGTTAATAACAATGCTTCAATATGTGTTCTTCAATTGTAGCAAACTTACCACACTAATGAAAGATGTTGCTAATGTGGGAAAGTGTGGGAGGGTTAGGGTGAGGAGTTGGGGAATATGGGAATACCCTATATTTTTTATTAAGCATTTATATAATCTAAAGCTTCTTTAAAAAATAAAAAATTAAAGCTGTCAGAGAGTTTGAGAAGAATGAAACACAAGATAAAGGAAAATGCATGGAATCTAGTTTCCATCTTTGTGCCATTGAACCTTGTGACCTAAAATTGACTGTATCATCCATGACAAAAAAAGGACATCTTATGGCTTGTTTTACGTGTTCAAAAAAGCTAAAAAATAAACAAAAAACAGAATAAGGCCTGCCCAATATGTAGGCAGCCAGTTCAAATGATTATGCTAACTTATTTCTCCTGGTTGACTTGTTTGTAAGAGTAGAATTATATATTTCTAACTATGTAACCCTAAAAACTCAGACAGTATTTTGGCAACATTAAATTTATTTTTATGTTTTTATACATATTGAAGTGTAAAAGTATCTCAGTCCATGTAGAATTCTTCTCCTTAATGTAATTTACCTATTTGGGGAGGGGATGGGGTTTAGTGAATTTTCACTTCATTTTAGGAAAATTTCACTTCTTTTTATAGTTCATATTTAGGTTTTAATGTAATTTGAATTGGCTATATAGCTGGTTATTTAATTCTATCCTTCATATTTTAATTCATTTCCACCTTCACTTAAATAAAAAATCTGATTTTTCAAAATATAAGTAGGGTATTCACATGTAAGTTATTTAGTATCTTTCTCTTAAGGAGATAAATTTTGTGAGAAAGATTTATTATTTAAATTTTAGATACTTTTAAATCTTCTCATTCATAGTTACTCTGCTCTTTCAGAGTCTCTTAAAATATTCTTTACAGGGAAGCAGATTTGGCCCACTGGTTAGGGTGTCTGTCTACCACATGGGAGGTCCACAGTTCAAACCCCAGGCCTCCTTGACTCGTGTGGAGCTGGCCCATGCGCAGTGCTGATGTGTGCAAGGAGTGACCTGCCACGCAGGGGTGTCCCCCATGTAGGGGAGCTCCACGTGCAAGGAGTGTGCCCTTTAGGGAGAGCCACCCAACATGAAAGAATGTGCAGCCTGCCCAGGGATGGCACCACACACATGGAGAGCTGACACAGCAAGATGATGCAACAAAAAGAGACACAGATTCCCATGCCACTGACAACAGAAGCTGACAAAAACAAGAACACGCAGCAAATGGACACAGAGAACAAATGACTGGGGTGGGGGGGCGGGAGGACAGGGGGCAGGAAGGGGAGAGAAAAAAATCTTTAAAAAATATTCTTTACAGATAAATAGAAATTGGTAGTTATATTCTCTGCTACTGAAGTAAAAAATGTACCACTTGTTCTCCAGGTATAGGTGGTGACGATGTTGTCCATTGAGAGTCTTTCAGAAGAGCCAATACAACTTTTTTAAAGCTCTAGTAAAATGTGGAATTGTCCTGGGAGGTCCAATGTGACATACATTTTCAGGGTTTGGTGGGAATTGTTTGTTTCTCTCAAGTGAAAAATGGTTTAATTCACTTTGAAGTGTCTTCTTAGTGTTACACAGTCTCTATTAATTGCCTAGATATCAGACCTTTGCTTAAGACCAGTTTCAGAAACCAGTGAATTCAGGAAGTGTTATAGACTAGCAATATCGACCAGACTCAGATTCAAAAGTTCCAATTGAGAGCTTTATTAGCTGCGCAGTGACTGCCTTGTCCTAAGCAGAGGGGAGAGCAGCCCCGAGTTGCAGGGGGAGTTTGCTTATATAGGCTTTTAGTTTCAGGGCAGGGGGCAGTAGCTCAGCAAGTAAGTACGTACAGAAGCAGGTGTTTGCGGTTAATCAAAAGCTGGGAATTCTATCAGGGGAGACAAGCAGTCGGGGAGTTCTTGTTATTTACAAGGGTCTGGGTCAGGTTGGCCTTTTGGCAGGGACTGATGACACTTTCTACAAGAGGAGGCCTTGAGATAAGGTTTTACAGTCAAGCAAGCTTGTTACAGAAGCTAGATATAGGCAGTTAGGGGGCTGTGGAATTTTCCTCTTGGGTGGGGGTGGTTACAGGCTCCTGCTCCTCCACAAAAGATTAATTCATAAATTAGTTAAAAGGAAGAACTGTTCATTTTTTAAAAAATAGCTGAAAAGGTCAACATTTCTCTAAATTATTCAGAAAATATACATCACTTCCTTCAGGAATTACAGGGTCATGGGATTCTAATATTGCTGTCAAACTGCATAGATTAACGTATTGATTTATATATACATATGAGTCCTTCAGCAAAAGAGTATGAATAAACAAACCTTTAGACAAGTGTAGTTGAGTTTTAATTTAAAGTTCCAGTGTTTTGCCTCTGGTTATGACAGGTTGAGGGCAATAAAATAAACTGAACTGTGAGTTTAGAATAGAACTGAGGGACAATTTTTTTTGTTTTTTAAAGATTTATTTATTTATTTAATTTCCCCCCTCCCCCAGTTGTCTGTTCTCTGTGTCTATTTGCTGCGTCTTGTTTCTTTGGCCGCTTCTGTTGTCGTCAGCAGCATGGGAAGTGTGGGCAGCACCATTCCCGGGCAGGCTGCACTTTCTTTTGCACTGGGCGGCTCTCCTTATGGGTGTACTCCTTGTGCGTGGGGCTCCTCTACGTGGGGGACACCCCTGCGTGGCCTGGCACTCCTTGTGCACATCAGCACTGCACATGGGCCAGCTCCACATGGGTCAAGGAGGCCCAGGGTTTGAACCGTGGACCTCCCATGTGGTAGACGGATGCCCTAACCACTGGGCCAAGTCCATTTCCCCTGAGGGACAATTTTAAACAGCAACATAGTGTGTCTGTTACTAGCAGTAGATTGTTATAGATTGAAGAGTCAGAAACTGTCTGTAACAACTGTTCTGCAGCTCAGGAGGCCAAAGGAGCATTATACAGCATCCAGAGAATGGTGTATGGAAAAGGCTGAGAAATTGTGCTAAAAACTGTATGTACAACATTATGATTATAATAAAAGCCATTGATTATACACTTTGGATAGATCATAGTGTATGTGAGTACATCTCAAAAAACAACTTAATGAACTAATAAATAATTGTGCGAGAATAGCCAGAAATAGCAACTATGTACAGCAGGGGAATCAGAGAGAGGTTGAGAGGTGAGGAATTTTCTCGTTTGTTTTTTATTATTACTGAAATAATGGAAATGCTCCAATAATGATTGAAGTGATGAATGCACAACTATGGGATCATACCAAATTCCACTGTTTTTATATTTTGTATGAATTGTAAGCTTTATTAATATGTATAAATAAAATTGACTTGTTAAAAAAGAACACTACACAGTCTAATTACAATTTTATCAAGTTTAAAAAATACTGAGACACTGAAGACTCAAGAGGTGTGAGTCTGGGTTGTGGACCGCCAGAGTTCAGGGGACCCAGACCTGGCAAGCTCAAATCTGGACTATGCTTGTGAGCTGATAAACCTAAAATAAGAACAAGGCCTAGAGCAACATTGTGCCTGGGAATTTCCTCCTGTCAGCCTTCATGTTACTCAAATGTGGCCAGGCTCGAAGCCAAACTCAGCATGTAAATGCAATGCCTTCCCTCCAGCGTGGGACATGACACCCGGGGATGAGCCTCCCTGGCAACGAGGGACCACTATCAAATACCAACTGATGATGCAACTGGAAAAGGACCTTATATGGAAGGTTCAATGCGGATCAGCAGAATATCCATGTCTACATAAAACAACATGACTTTAAAATGCTGTTTGACCTAAAGTAAGGGGGAAATGGAAAGGAGAAATGAGTTTATATGGCTACGAGTTTCTAAAAAAGAGTCTGGAGGCTGGCAGAAGGATTGCCCTCATGCACAACTGAGCAGAGTCAGAGAGACAGATAAAGCAGATACAACCCCCAGATATTGGTTCCTATGAAGGCTAAAGAGACCCATGAGAGTTATGGTCATGGCCGATGGGGTTTACTACCAGGGCAGATGGCCCCTCTCTGGAAATGGTGTTTATGTGTGATGAATCTGGACTCAGATGGGATCTCCCTTCATAAGACTTTCATACTAATCTGCTGGAGGTGCAGTTAACTTTGGGGTTTAAGATATAGTTAGGGGATTTGAATCTCTGGACTGATAATGTGATAGCCAGGTCCTGAGCCTCAACAGACTCCAGCACCTACAATCTGATTTATTGGACTTACCACACTCAGCTAAGATGGAGTTGAAGAAGGACAATCACCACACCATGGAGCCTAGAGTGATTACAACTGAAAATGGGAGGATGGCAGCCAGCATCCATGTGGAATCTGAGCCTCCTCTTGACATAGAGGTGCAATGGACACAACCAATCCAATGTCCACATAGAAGAGGTGGCATTGGATTGGGAAAAGTGGACATGGTGGACGATGGGTATGGGGAAGGGCAGGAAGAGATGAGAGGTGGGGGCGTATTTGGGACGTGGAGCTGCCCTGGATGGCGCCTCGGGGGTGATCACCGGACATCGTGGATCCTCACAGGGCCCACTGGATGGAATGGAGGAGAGTATGGGCCATGATGTGGACCATTGTATATGAGGTGCAGAGGTGCCCAAAGATGTACTTACCAAATCCAATAGATGTGTCATGATGATGGGAACGAGTGTTGTTGGGGGGGGATAGGGGGGGTGGGGGGTGGGGTTGAATGGGACCTCACATATATATTTTTAATGTAATATTATTACAAAGTCAATAAAAAATAAAAAAAAATACTGAGTAGCTCACTCTGCAGTGACAGCTGGCACCCCTCCCCCATTCATGATATGGGCTATCTTAGGATCTAGTCCCTGGCTGGCTGTTGTGGGTAGAGAGGAACATGGAAGTCTAGCCTGAGAATGGTGGGGTTGAGCATATCTTTTGATCAGCAAGTTTTGATTACTGAGTTCTAGTTCTGAGCTGCTGTTTTAACTAACCCAGATAAGGACAGCCACCACCATTGACTCAACCCCACTGCTGACATGGAGGAAGGCAGTTAAAGCTTAAAGGCACAATGCCTCCTTAAGGTTGCAGGGAACAGTTTTCTAAAGGGTGCCATATTTTTGGCAGGCCAGGAATTCAAGCTTCACCGAGTTGTGAAAAAGGCTTCTGGTGTCTTACCTGTGCCTCTCTCCAGGGCTCATTGGGGCTGGCCTGAGCCCTTTTTGTGAGTTTCTGGTCCTCATTTGACTGGAAATACTAACTGCAGAAAGTCCTTTCTGAGGTGACCATCCTCCAAGATTTTGCATATCATGTAAAACAGCTGGAGGCAATGAAAGGAGTGTGTAAAAAAACTATAGAGACAAAAATAACAAAAAACAAACAAAAAAAGAACAGATCAATATTCTCAGAGAAGGAACTAGGAAAGAATCTTTTTTCTTGGGGTGAAATAATTACACAAATAGTACAATCTTAAAATTTATACCAAATATCCAGGGCTAGAATGAGATGAAGAACTGGAAAAATTTGATAAATTAAATACAGCCAATTCTAAATGTCAGAGAAGAGTTTTAATATAAAACCAATCAACAATAAAATACTAGGCAAGAGAAAGAAACTGGCCTTCATGTTGGGGCACTTTGAAACTTTATGTGGAGCCCAGGAAAGATCACATATTCTTGGAGCTAATTCATTCCTGTGGGCTTGAGAACTTGAATTGGATTCAATTTGGGGTCTTTGATTGGATTGCTTCAGTGAGACTAGGGTGGGTATTGGTCCTCTTGCTGGAGCCTTTTGTAAATGGAGGACTGAAAGCAGCAGATGTAATATAGTCTGTGCACAAATCCAAACTTATTTTATATCCAAATATGCCTAGAAAGCCAATTGAGAAGTATAAACTCTGTAGGCTTTGGATATTCAGGGAGGATGTAAGCTGGAATGTGGTGGGGTTTAGTGCTAAACGCTGACTTGGAATGTGGGGGATATGCATTAATTCAAGCTTACCTGGGGGAAATAACCTATCCTATACTCAGATAAAACACTTGAAGAAACTAACAAAAAGTCTTTTTGCATACAAGCACCATTTGTCTCCCCACTCTTATTTTCTCTGTATAAAAGGGCCAAAAAATTCTATTTGGGGCTTGGTCTTTATTAGGACAGAAATCTGCTGAGTCTGGCTGGTCAAAATAAATCAACTTCCTTCTCAGAGTTCTTGTGTCCTGGCCTTCAACACCACATACACCTGACTTCTCTGCTACTACAATTCTGGGGGCTTGTCCAGGATTGTGTTAAGAAGGTCAGAGGTGGCAACAATTGTTTGCTCCTTTCAGATGTCTCTGAGGAGGCTGGGAGGGCCCAGGTGAAACCCAGCTCTGGGTGCCCCTGGACTTCCCTTTTAGTCCAGGAAGAGGTTGTGGTCTTCACCAGAGCCCTCCTGGAAGAACCAGAGCACCAGTGGATTTGAGAGACCCTGAGAATGAAGAAAGGAGCACCACACATCAGATGGGTAAGACCCCCAGGGGCAGGAAAAGCCCAAGTCTAAAATTAGGAGGGAGACTGATCAGCTCTCTAAAAGGGGAGGCCCCAGTACTCCTGAGAATACAGGAGGAAGCTGCCTTCTCTCCAGGCCCAAGAAAAGGAAAGGGGGGTGGTTGTGTGCATGTGATTGTGGCAACTGAGTGAGATGCAGAAAGTCACTTCTGCAGGGCAAGTGCAGAGTCCTGATCTGTGGTTCTGTGTTGACCTCATATGATCAAGGGCAGTCTGTGGGGGGGAGGGTCCCTGCAAAGGGACCCTCTTCCAAGTCAGGGGCTTATACAGACCCGCTAAAGTTAAGAGGTGCTGAAAGTTCCTGTGAGGGTTGCAGCTGGAGAGGGACTAAGTGTAAGGATTGAGTGACTGTTGTGTACCATCAGCACAGGGTGGAAACATGGGAAACACACAAAGTAGGATCCTGTTAGGTTGTATGCTGAAAAACTTCCCCCGTGCATTCTGTGAAGATGTATACAGCATAAGGTTCCAACCAGGAAAGCTTAGGATGCTTTGTGAATTAGAGTGGGCAACTTTCAGCATGGGCTGGCCCCAGGATGGCATTTTAGATCCCTGGAGTATCTATAAAGTCCATGGTGCAGTAACTGGAAACGCAGGACACCCAGACCAATTCCCCTACACTGATGCTTGGGAAAACACGGAGCCAAAATCCACCTTGGTTAGGGTAGTGCATGACTAAGGAAGCTAGAATTTGCCTAATACAGAAACCAAGGAGTGCTGTCCCAGGGACCAGACCAAACAATCACTGTTCAAAGGGCCCAGAGAAAGTGTGCCCCAAGTCCAGAGCCAATCTGCCCATTTTAGAAGGGCCATATGAACATGAGTTTCCACCACCTTATGTGATGACTCCTGTCCCAGCAGTGCTAAGGAATGAAAATGAGCTAGTCTCCCTAAGCAGTACCCCATTGCCATTATCCACATGGGGAAGTGTGATGCCCATACCATCCCTGCCGCTGCTTTTATTACCATCAGAGAGGGCACCTATACCATCCTTGCAGTTGCTTTTATCGACATCTGCACCAGAGAGCCCTACACCATCCCTGTAGAAGCTTTTGCCATTTCCTCAGTGGTCTTTGGCAGCTTCTGCAATGGAAAATACAGATCAGCTTCTTTTACAGCCCATTGTCCCTGGCAATGCTGCTGCAGTGCTGCCAGTCAGTCAGGGGAGATGCTGAGAAGTGGCAACTTAAACCACAGGAAGCACTAGGGGCAGAGGAAGCAGAGAGAAAGCCTGCCTACCAGCTACCTTTCCATGAAGGCTGGACCCCAATTTTTTACGATGCACATGGCTAGGTTTGGGGGAAACTGGATATTCATCTATCAGCCCTTTACCACAAGGGACCTTTTTAACTGGAAAAGCCACACCTCACCATTCTCAGAGAAGCCTCAAGCCATAATGGACATTTTCCAGTCCATCATACAGACCCACAAACCCACCTGGGTTGATTGTAAACAATTTATGACTTTATTAAATTTTGAAGAAAGAGTGCATGTCATGCAGGGAGTGCTAACCTGGCTTAGCACCCACCTGAGGAAAGTTTGGACAGTGACCAATATGCCCACTTGCAGTCCCCAGTGGAGCACCCCCTGTGGGATCCAAAGAGCACAACCAGGCTCAACTGACTAGAAACTTTCCATAGGGCCTTAGTTGAATGATTCAGGGCGGGGAGCCATAAGACAGTAAATATGGGAAAAACTACTCAAATTCTACAGGCTCTGGATGAGAGTCCAGCTCAATTCTATGAGAGGCTGTGCAGCATGTTTTGTGTATGCACACCCTTCAAACCCAGATGCTCCTGAGTGCCAAACAATGGTTAACGCAGCATTCGTTTCCCAATCACAAGCTGACACCCAAAGAAAACTGCAGAAGTTGGATGGGTTTCCTGAAATGAATATCTCTCAGCTCATGAAAGTAGCTACTAAGGTCTATGTCAACCATGATGTAGAAACGAGGGAAGAAAGTCAGAAGATGAAGAAGAAGGCAGATCTTCTGACAGTGGCAATCATGGAAAAATCCATTCCTGTGTCAAGGAGAGTAAACTGAGAATCCCCTGCCCCAAGGAGAGGGAAGGGCCTATGCTAAGGCAAAATTAATGTGTGTACTGCAAAGAGGATGGGCATTGGAAACAAGAGTGTCCCAGCTGGCCACTAGACCCTGCCTCTGCAGCCAAAACATTAGCCAGGAAAGCTAGTGGGGCATCACAAACCAAAACCTGGGTCCAAAAAAGTTCAGGAAAAAAACCCTGCAAATCAGATAATTGGGCTGGCAGGAATAGAGGACTCTGATGGAGATTATTAGGACAGACCAGGCTCCTATTCTCCCAGCCCTGCAGAGCCTATGGTCAGAGTCCAAATTGGGGGCCGCACCATACATATGATGGTTGATGCTGGGGCTCAACATTCTGTAATGACCAAGCCAATTGGGCCTCTCTCAAAAAGACAGGCCACTGTCATAGGTGCAACTGGTAAATGTACCCAACGGCCCTTCCTGCAATCCAGGACCTGCAACATTGGGAGAAAAGAGGTCACTCACAAATTCCTTTATCTTCCAGAGTGCCCAGTCCCCCTCCTGGGTTGTGAACTGCTGTCTAAACTGCAGCTCAAATTACCTTTGATGTCATGGGGCAATCCACACTGACACAGGGGCCACAGGACCCTCTGAGAATAGTGCTAACCCTTCCTCTGCAGGAGGAATGGAGACTGTTTTGCCTCAGTGAAACTGGCCAGTCCATGCCCATGCAGCTCCCTTTTCGAAGATGTGCCTGAAGTATGGGCAGAGGGTAACCCAATGGGGATGGCACATGACATTCCTCCAATTATTATTGAAATAAAGGCCACAACCAGTCCAATAAGCATAAAGCAATATCCAGTACCATGTAAAGCACAAGCAAATGTCCAGCTACTTATTCAGACATTACTGAATGAAAGCATATTGAGGCCATGCCAGTCTCCATGGAACACCCCACTCTTTCCAGTTAAAAAAGCTGATGGGGATTACCGCCCAGTCCAGGACTTACTAGCAGTTAATTCGGCAGTAATAACATTTCATTCTGCAGTTTCTAATCCATATTCTTTTCTCAGCTTAATACTCTCATTGGCAATCTATTTTTCATGCCTAGATCTTAAGGATGCCTTCTGCATTTGGGTAGTGCCCTGAAGCCAGCCAATTTCCACGTTTAGGTGGGAGAATCTGAACTCAAATGAAAAGCAGAAGCTAACATGGATGCGACTGCCTCAGGGGTTTAAAAATGCCTCCATTATTTTTGGACAAGGTCTGGCTAGTGATCTCAAATCCTTTAAACCAGAAAACCATAACTGTTTTCTCCTCCATTATGTAGATGACCTCATTCTCAGAAGTCCCACCTACCAAGACTGCACTGGTGGAACCCATGCTCTTTTAAAGCATCTACAGCAAAAAGGCTATCGAGTGTCTAAGAAAAAAGCCCAAATATGCCTACCTCAGGTCAAATATCTAGGTTATAAAAATAATGCAGGGGTACTGTGAATTGGGACTTGAAAGAAAGAAAGCAGAGTTCTTTCCGGAGGGCGGGGCAAGATGGTGGCTGAGTAAGCTTACCTGACAGTTTTTCCTGCAAAGAAGCAGCTGGGCAGCATTGGAGTTTCTCTGGGACCAGGCTGTTTTGGGATTTTTGCAGGACAGGAGGTGTCTGGGCATTGATTTGGTGGGAAGGTAATGGAGAGGATTAGTCTATAAGATATAATTGAAACTCTATTGCACAGAAGTGAGAGCTGCACATGGGACACTCCCTCCTGGGGTGTGTGGAGCCGTGGAACCAGCGCTGCTGCCGTGCTTTTTGGAGGCTCTGTGGTACTGGGGAATTCACAAGCCCTGGGCGGGCTGTTAGGGGGTTGACAGGACGGGATGTCTTTGCAGACCAATTTGGGGAGACAAACAGGGGTTTTGTTGCAAAGCAGGGAATTTTTGTTTGTGTACACAAGTAATAGCTCTTCTACCTGGAGCCCCGCCCCCCCAAGCCTGGCTGCCGATCTGCAGCAGACTTAGATTGCTGGCAATAAAGGGACATAACCAGAGGCTGTTACAGGGTGTAGCGGGGAGGGGGGGGAACACATCTGGAAGCCGATTGGGGGAATATTTTGTGAAGCTTGCGAATTTCAGTTTTGGATTCTGTTGTCAGTATTTCTGGCTGGAGCCCCACCCCTGGGCCTGGCTTCTGATTTGCGTCATTAAATTGGATGCAGTGTAGAGGTGCCCTCAGGTGGCCATTCCAGGGGCTTACAGGGTGGGAGGTGTCCTGAAGTCGAATTGATGATACATCCACAGAATAGACCCCAGTGAGTGAGTGAATTGTGGGGTTCAGACACATAAAATAGAGTTTGCAGATCTGACTTCCCCCATAGGGCTGGCACCCAGCTGCAGGGATCCCTGAAGGCTGTGTTACCCTGTGGTGCTCCCACGCTCCCTGTTGACCAGATTTGAGGTTGCCAGGTCTGAGTCCCCTAAACCCTGGTGGCCCACACCCCAGAGACTCACACCTCTTGAGTCTTCAATATCTCAGACTTTCCATCCCTGAATCTATCATGCCCTGAGGTCCATCTGAGGTCCTTGAATGTCCTAGCCCTCAACATTTGCATTTTTTATTTTTTGTTTCATTTTGTTTTGTTTTTATTTTCATTTTATCTTATTTTTTATTTATTTTTTTAAATGTCCTGATGGCTAACATTGCATTATCCCCTAGTCTTTTCTCCCAGTGTATCCCCCAAAGTCTTTTTTTTTTTTTTCAGTTATTTAGGGTTTGTTGTTGTTGTTGTTGTTCCTGTTCTGGTTGGTGTATATCTTTTTTTTCTTTTCCCTACCTGTTTCCTGCACTTTACCCACACCCTTGTTCTTTCTTCTTTTCTTCTCTTTTTTTTTTTCTGTTTTTTTCTCTCTCTCTTGTCCCTCATTTTCTTCTTATTTTATCTTAATTATACAATAGGTGCTGCAGGGAACACCTCACATTTGCTGGGTTTCCTCATCCTCCACTGCCTCATTTCTGTGTGAATTGATTTTGGCTATCTTCACTATCCCCTTTCCCCTACATCTTGATATCCTCCATCATCTACTGTCTCTCCTATATTCCACCTCCCTTACTTTGATCCACAAAGCATCTAACTCTTAATTTCTAATACCTTTGTTTTGTTTTTGGTCTGTTATCCACTCTTGAAACTATTACCTTTCTTTTCTCTTTCCCTCTCTCATGAAAATACTAGCTTTTTAATTCATACCATATTCCTTCCATATTCAGTCGACTACCTCATTATAGGTACTCTACCTACTGCTATAACTCTACACAACTTACATGAATCTAATATCCATCCTCCCAGATCTCATATTGTTGCTCCATTAACATTTATCACCAATACTACTTTACACATTTCCTTGCTTATACAATTGCCTTTCCCTGGCCCTAATACTTTCCTTTAAAGTGAACTCAACCAGCAATAAGAAATTAGAATAAGAAGAACAAAGTGACAAAGAGAAGATATAACACTTACACAAAAAAAAGAATAGCTAATTAATCCCCAAGACTAGACAAAGAAACTAAGGAACTGATTAAACATGTCAAGATAAAATGATGACCAGACAGCAACAAAAATCTACAAACCAAACCAGTAATCAGGAAAACATGGCTGAATCCAATCAACAAACTAAAAATCAGGAAGGGGAGTAGAACTTTGCACAAGTAATGAAAGATTTAAGGAACATTTATCACTGACAAATTTAATGAAGTAAAGGAAGAGGTTAACAACATGAAGACAACACTTGGAGGGGAGGGGAAATTGCAGACATACGCAAAAAGATAACAGATATGATGGGAATGAACACCACAGTTCAAGAAATCAAAAATACACTTGCAGCAAATATCAGCAGACTAGGAGAGGCAGAGCAGAGAATCAGTGATGTGGAAGACAGTACATTGGAAATCAAACAGATAGAAGAATTGGTCAATAAAAAGATAGAAAAAATCCAGCTAGGACTTAGGGACCTGAATGATAATGCAAAACACTCAATCATACATATTATAGGCATTCCAGAAGGAGAAGAGAAGGGAAAGATGTCATAGGAGTGTTGCAGGAAATAATGGCTGAAAACTTCCCAAATCTTCTGGAAGAGACAGAAGTACATATCCAAGAAGCACAGTGTACCCCAATCATCATAAACCGCAACAGGCCCACCCCAAGACATATACTTGTCAAATTATCCAATGCTCAAGACAAAGAGAAAATTCTAAGAGCAGCAAGAGAAAAGAAAACCATCACATACAAGGGAAGCTCCATAAGATTAAGTGCTGATTTCTCATCTGAAACCATGGAGGCAAGAAGGCAGTGGTATGATATAGTCAAGGTACTAAAGGAAAAAAATTTCCAACCAAGAACACTCTATCCAGCTAAACTAGCATTCAAAAATGATGGAGAGTTCAAAATATTCACAGATAAACAGAAACTGAAAGAGTATGCCAACAAGAAATCTCCCCTTCAAGAAATTCTAAAGGGAGTTCTGCAGGAAGAAAGGAAAAAACAGGACAGTCAGAGTTGGAGGAGACTGTAAGAGCAACAAAAAAGACAAAAAGAAAAGGGGAAAAAAAGCAAACAAAAAATAACAAACAGAAGTCCAATCAAAATATGGCTAACACAAATAATTCCTTGAAAGTAATAATACTGAATGTCAACAGATTAAACTCACCTATCAAAAGATTCAGACTGAGACATCTATATGCTGTCTACAAGAGACACATCTTAGATCCAGAGACTCATGGAGGTTGAAAGTGAATGGCTGGAAAACAATCATACAAGCAAACAATAACCAAAAAAAGGCAGGAGTAGCTATATTAATATCAGACAAAATAGACTTTAAATGTGAAACAATTGTGAGAGACAAAGAAGGTTACTACATTTTAGTGAAAGGGATAATCTGTCAAGAAGATCAAACAATCATAAATATCTATGCTCCTAACAAGGGTGCCTCTAAATACGTGTGGCAAACGCTGGAAAAACTAAGTGAAAGAATAGATGCATCTACAATTATAGTGGGGAATTTTAATACACCACTATCAACTCTGGACAGAACATCTCAAAAGAGAATCACTAAAGAAACAAAACATTTGAACAGTATATTAGAGGAGCTGGATCTAATAGACATATATAGATCATTACACCCAAACACAGCAGGATATACATTTTTCTCAAGGGCACATGGATCATTCTCCAAGATAGACCATATGCCAGGCCACAAAGAAAGGCTTAATGAATTCAGAAAGATTGAAATCATACAAAATAATATCTCTGACCACAGTGGAGTGAAGCTGGAAATTTGCAAGGGTCAGAGGCCAAGATTTCACACCATGATTAGGAAATTAAACAGCACACTCTTAGAAAAACAGTGGGTCACAGAGGAAATCTCAAAAGAAATCAACGACTACCTTGAAACAAATGATAATGATAACACAACATACCAAAATTTATGGGATGCAGCAAAAGCAGTACTGAGAGGGAAATTTATAGCCATAAATTCATATATCAAAAAAGAAGAAAGAGCAAAAATTGAAGAACTAACTGCATATTTGGAGGACTTAGGAAAAAAAACAACAAAGTAATCCAGCAGGAAGAAGAAGGAAGGAAATAACAAAGATAAGAGCAGAACTAAATGAAATAGAAAATAAGAAAGCACTTGAAAAGATAAACAAGACCAAGAGCTGGTTTTTTGAGAAGATCAACAAAATTGACAAACCTTTAGTGAGACTAACAAAGAAAAAAAAGAGAGAAGCTGCAAATACACAAAATAAGAACTGAGAACGGAGATATCACCACTGACCCCACAGAAATAAAGCCTATCATAAGAGGATACTTTGAAAAACTATACTCCAACAAAAATGACAATTCAGAGGAAATGGACAAATTCCTAGAAACATATAAACAGCCCATATTGATGAAAGAAGAAATGGATGATCTCAACAAACCAATCACAGGTAAAGAGATAGAATCCATCATTAAAAACCTCCAAACTAAGAAGAGCCCAGGGCCAGACAGCTTCACAGGTGAATTCTACAAAACATTCCCGGAAGAACTAACACCAATCCTGCTGAAACTATTCTAAAAAATCGAAACAGAAGGAACATTGCTGAACTCCTCCTATGATGCCAACATTACCCTAGTACCAAAGCCAAACAAAGACACCACAAGAAAGGAAAATTACAGACCTATTTCTCAAATGAACCTAGACGCAAAAATACTTAACAAAATACTTGCTAATCGTATTCAACAACAAATTAAATGAATTATACACAAAGAACAAGTGGGATTCATTCCAGGTATGCAAGGATGGTTCAACATAAGAAAATCAATCAATGTAATACACCATATAAACAGACTGAAGAAAAAAAATCACATGATTATATCTATAGATGCAGAAAAAGCATTTGACAAAAGACAGCACATTTTCTTGATAAAAACACTCCAAAAGATCAGAACACAAGGAAATTTTTTGAACATGATAAAGAGTATATATGAAAAACCTACAGCCAACATTGTTTACAGTGGAGAAATCCTAAAATCCTTCCCTCTAAACTCAGAAACATGACAAGGATGCCCATTGTCTCCCCTTCTATTTAACATTGTCTTAGAAGTACTTCCTCAAGCACTAGGCAAGAATCAGATATAAAAGGCATTCAAATTAGAAAGGAAGAAGTCAAAATTTCATTATTTGCAGATGACATGATCCTATACATAGAAAACCCTGAGAGATCTACAACAAACCTTCTAGAACTCATAAATGAGTTTAGTAAAGTCGCAGGTTATAAGATCAATGTGCACAGACCAGTAGCATTTCTGTACACCAATAATGAGCAAGATCAGGAGGAAATCAAGAAACAAATACCATTAACAATAGTAAATAAAAAAATCAAATAGGAATAAATTTAACTAAAGATGTAAAAAATGTATACACTGAAAACTATGCAAGACTGTTCAAGGAAATCAAAGAAGACCTAAATAAATGGAAGAATATTCCTTGTTCATGGATAGGAAGAATAAATATTATTAAGATGTCTATCCTACCAAAACTGATCTACACATTCAATGCAATCCCAATAAAAATCAACACAGCCTTCTTTATGAAACTAGAAAAACTAACTATGAAATTTATTTGGAAAGGAAAGAGACCCCGAATAGCCAAAGACATATTGAAAAAGAAAAACGAAATTGGAGGAATCACACTACCTGACTTCAAAACATACTACAAAGCTACAGTAGTGAAAAGAGCATGGTATTGGCATAAGGAGAGACACACAGACCAATGGAATCGAATTGAAAGGTCTGATATAGAACCTCATATATATAGCCATATACTATTCGATAAAGCCACCAAACCCTCTCAACTGGGAGAGAATGGCCTATTCAACAAATGGTGCCTGGAGAACTGGATAGCCATATGTATCTCACACTTTATACAAAGATCAACTCAAGATGGAACAAAGACCTAAATATAAGAGTCAAGACCAAAAAGACCTTGGAAAGCAGTGTAGGGAAACATCTACAGGACCTTGTAATAGGAAATGGCTTCATGAATATCACACCAAAAGCACGAGCATCAAAAGAACTAATAGATAAATGGGACTTCCTCAAAATTAAAGCCTTCTGCACCTCAAAGGCGTGTGTCAAGAAAGTAAAAAGGGAACTCACAAAATGGAAGACAATATTTGGCAACCATATATCTGATAAGAGACTTATAACTTGCATAGATAAAGAACTCCTATATCTTGAAAATAAAAAGATAAACAGCCCATTTAAAAAATGGGAAAAAGATTTAAACAGACACTTCTCCAAAGAAGAAATACAAATGGCTAAAAAGCACATGAAAAAATGCTCCAAATCTCTAGCTATCAGGGAAATGCAAATCAAAACTACAATGAGATACCATCTTACACCCATAAGATTGGCAGCTATGAAAAAAACAGAAGAATACAAATGCTGGAGAGGATGTGAAGAAATGGGAACACTCATCCACTCCTGGTGGGAATGCAGAAGGATCCAACCATTCTGGAGGACAGTTTGGCAGTTTCTCAAAAAACTAAACACAGATTTGCCATATGACCCAGCAATACCACTGCTGGGTATATACCCAGCAGATCTGAAAACAAGGACACAAACCGATATATGCACACCAATGTTCATAGCAGCATTGTTCACTATCGCCAAAAGTTGGAATTGACCCAAATGTCCATTAACAAATGAGTGGATCAATAAAATGTTGTATATACATACAATGGAATACTACTCGGCTTTAAGAACAAATACATTACAAACACACCTGATAACATGGATGAATCTTGAGAACCTTATGTTGAGTGAATCAACCCAGGCATTGAAGTACAAATACTACATGACCTCAATGATATGAAATAAGCAAGCTGCCTCAGAGAGCTAGAGACTGGAATATAGGCTTACAGGAAATCAGGGGGTGGAGGAAGGATGTGAGCCGATGTCTGCAGGGGTGGAATCTGTGATGAGCTGGCGGTAAGTATGAGCACAAAGAAGAGCTAAAATGGGGGCAAGGGATTGCCTTGGGGGGGGCTTTGTGGGTTTGAGGGGGGCTGGGGATGGGCAGATGGGTAATAGTGTCCAAAAAATTGGGGGGAGGGAGGGGCAACATACGAACATAGGAGAGTGTCAGGTGTTGGTTGAAAGTAAATTGCTGAGAAAATCGTATCAAAATATAATTAAGGGGGTTACCTGTTTAGGATGCTCAGAGGGGATGGTCTGACATGGGATGGACTCCTGGGGAATGTCTGAATGATCATTTTGCCAGGGTGGGTTGTACCATTGGATAGAGACCCAAGTAGTGAGAGTGGGGGTAGACCCACATCCTGGGGAGGACTAATGCCATCAAAAAAGAGGGAACTGTATCTCTCGAGAGAAAGCATGGCTCCCAGGGCATTAGGGCAGTTGAGCAAGTCAGGCCCTGAACACTGTTGCAAGTATCTCTGGATGTCGCTCCTCGGGAAATGGAGATTGGCTGTCGCTGTGGACCCCAAGGGGAGGGGGAAATGGATGTTAAATGGACGGAACCAAGGTAAATGTGGGGGTAAGAGAGGAGTTTCATGAGCATACACAAGGATGGATATAAAACATGTAATATTACACCAAAAACATATAGGGGACGACAGACTAATAATGTAAACCATAATGTAAAACATAGGATAACTAAAAATTTAGAAAACTGTATATCCTAAAGTATGGACCACAATGTAAGCACAGATGTCACCTTGTTTGAAAGCTATTGTCTCAGAGTCTGTACATCAGTTTAAGTAAATATGATATGAATAAGTTATAAGGATATCACTGTGGAAGGGAAAAGGTTTTATGGTGGATGTGTGGGAGTACTGATATTGTATATGTGAATTACTGTGATCTAAGGCTCTTGTGAAGAGAAGCTCAATAATTAGGAAAAAAGGAAAAAGATAGGATGTAGAATTTTTCCAAATCAATACGTATTCTATATCTAACCTTTAAACCCATTGCTATATTCCACTTTACTAGTAAGGGAACCTGACATTAGGAAGTTTTGGATCACAGAGTGGTTCAGCAATGGCAGTGGAGGAATACTGGTATAGGATGTTATTAACAGGTGATATATGGTTGACAGGGAGTTATACAGGGCATGTGTCCAGGGTGCATGGTAATGTTTGGATATACTCATAGTGGAAACAATTAAAAACAACAGCTAGGGGGGTACTGGGTTCCTGGCCAGGGGTGCTCTGTCATGGTCCCTAGGGGAGCAGCAGCATTCCCCCAGGTTCAATGGTAAGGACCAGGAAGGAATGAGGGTCCAACAGTGAGCCCCTGACACTAATGACTATGCTTGTCAGCCTATATGCCTGAAATAAGAACAAGGTCTGGAGCAGCACTGTGCCTAGGAGTTCCCTCCTGACAGCCTTCATGTTACTCAAATGTGGCTAGTCTCAAAGCCAAACTCAGCATGTAAATGCAATGCATTCCCCCCAGCGTGGGACAAGACACCCGGGGATGAGCCTCCCTGGCACCGAGGGATCACTACCAAGTACCAGCCGATGATGCAACTAGAAAATGACCTTGAATTAAAGGTTCAACGCAGATCAGCAGAATATCCCTGTCTACATATAATAACAGGAGTTTAAAATGCTGTTTGACCTAATGTAAGGGGGAAATGGAAAGGAGAAATGAGTTTATATGGCTATGAATCTCTAAAAAAGAGTCTGGAGGTTGTCAGAAGGATTGCCCTTATGCACACCTGAGCAGAGTCTCAGAGACAGATAAAGTAGATACAACCCCAGATATTTTTTCTTTTGAGGGCTAAAGAGACCCACGGGTTCTATGGTCATGGCAGATGGGGTTCACTGCCATGTCAGTTGGCCCTTCTTTGGAGCTGGTGTTTCTGCGTGATGGAGCTGGACACAGATGGGATCTCTTTCCACAAGACTTTCATGCTACTTTACTGGAATTGTAGTGGGTGTTGGGGTTTAAGATATATCTAGGGGATTTGAATCTCTGGACTGACATTATGATAGTCAGGCCCTGAGCCTCAACAGACTTCAACTCCTACACTCTGATTTATTGGACTTACCCCACTCTGCTAACATGGAGTTGAAGAGGTCAACCACCATACCATGGAGCCTAGAGTGCCCACAACTGAAAGCAGGAGGATTGCATCCAGCATCCATGTGGAATCTAAGCCTCCTCTTGACATAGATGTCCAATGGACAGAACCAATCCAAGGTCCACAGAGAAAATGTGGCACTGGTGTGGGAAAAGTGGCCATGGTGGCTCCTGTGTGTGGGGAATTGGAGGAAGAGATGAGATGTGGAGGCATTTTTGGGACTTGGAGTTCTCCTGGGTGGTGCTTCAGGGACAATTACCGGACATTGTAGATCCTCCAAGGGCCCACTGGATAGAATGTGGGAGAGTATGTGCTATGAAGTGGACCACTGACCATGAGGCGCAGCAATGCCCAGAGATATACTTACCAAATGCAATGGATGTGTCATGATAATGGGAGAGAGTGTTGCTGTGGGGGGAGGGGTGGAGGAGGGGCGGTGGGGTTGAATGGGACCTCATATTTTTTGAAGGTAATATTTTTTAAAAATGAATTTAAAAATTTAAAAAAAAGAAAGAAAGAAAGAAAGCAATCTGTAGTCTCCCTGAGCCCAACAGCCACCGGAAGCTGCCAGTTCCTCAGTGCGGCAGGATTCTGCCACAGTTGTATCCCCAATTTTGGGGTCCTCACGTGCCCTTTATATGAAGCCACAAAGGGGAAGATTATGATTCCCTGCTCTGGGAAAGCCCACAGAAAAATGCTTTCATTGCTCTCAAACAAGCTCTAATGGAAGCACTGAGCCTCAGGCTTCCAGATCTCAGTAAACCATTCTACCTCTGTGTGCACAACTGCCAAATGATCACAGTAGGGGCACTCACTCAATACCTCAGTTCCTGGCAAAGACCCATAGCCTATCTATTCAAGCAACTGGATACTAGCCCAAAGACAGGCTCTCATGTCTGCAAGCTGTAGCAGCTGCAGTCATTTTTACACTAGAAGCTGTAAAATTAACTCTTGGCAGCCTTTAATTGTCTGGGTTCTGCATGCAGTAATCATAATCTTAGAAGCCAAAGGAACACACCAGCTAACTAACAGCTGCCTGGTTAAATATCAAACCCCATTATGTGAAAATCCATCCCCTCAACTGGAACTTGTAAAAACCCTAAATCCTGCCACTCTACTACCCATGGAGCTGGGGTTTCTAGCCCATAACTGCCTGAAAACATCACAAGAAGTATGTTGCAGCAGGCCAGACCTCCAAGACCAGCCACTGGCAAATTCTGACATGGGGTTCTTCACAGATGGGAGTAGTTTTATGCAGGGCAGCAATCAGTGAGTGGGATATGCTCTGGTATCAGGAGACCCAGAGCCTCCTGGATAGCAAATCAGCACAGAAAGCCAAACTTATTGCCCTCACCCAAGCCCTACAACTTGCAGCTGGAGCAAAGGTTAACATCAACACAGACTCCAAATATGCCTTCTTTACCCTGCATATGCACTGAGCCTTATACAAACAAAAAGGACTCATTAACTCAGGAGGAAAGAGCATTAAATATGGCACACAGATTCTGGAACTACTAGAAGCAGTTTGGGAACCTACCAAAGTGGCTGTAATGCACTGCAAGGAACACCAGACAAGCCACAGCCCTGTCACCCAGGGAAATCAGAGGGCAGATGCTGAAGCAAAAAGAGTGGCATGGGAAGGATCCCTATCTAAAAACCTGGCCACTGCTCTCATTCCTTAACCTTTTAATTATCAGAAACTCCAGTATACACTGCCTGCTCTTGTCCCACACCTCTGAATCACCAAGAGCTGCAATACACTCAAGCCAAGAGATAGTGGATACTCTCTGAGGGTGGGATAAGGAGAAAATGGATGGTGGACATTGCCCGATCACACAATAGTTGTGCCACAAATATTAGCCACAACTTTAGTTCAACACTACCATGAGAAGACACACTTGGGAAAAACCCATCTTAAAGAAGACTTAGAAAGATTCTTCAGGTGGCGGACTTGGCCCAGTGGTGAGAGCGTCTGTCTACCACATGGGAGGTCTGCGGTTCAAACCCCGGGCCTCCTTGACCCGTGTGCAGCTGGCTGATGCACAGTGCTGATGCACGCAAGGAGTGCCCTGCCATGCAGGGGTGTCCCCCGCATAGGGGAGCCCCATGCACAAGGAATGCAACCAGTAAGGAGAGCCACCCAGTGCGAAAGAAAGTGCAGCCTGCCTAAGAATGGTGCTGCCCACACAGAGAGCTGACACAACAAGATGATGCAACCAAAAGAAACACAGATTCCTGTGATGCTGACAACAGACGTGGACAAAGAAGATGCAGCGAATAGACACAGAGAACAGACAACCGGGGTGGGGGGGGGGAATAAATAAATAATAAATCTTTTTTTTTTAAAAAAAGGAAGATTCTTCTACATCCCAAGTCTAGCTGCTATCACCCATGCCATATGCCAGTGGTGCATCACAAGTGCAAAAATAAAACCTTTGGCAGGGGGCCTATGGGAGTCCCAGGAGTCCAAAGAATTGACAATATGCCTCTTGAAGATCTAGTAGTTGATTTCACTGAAATGCCACACTCTGGCAGTTATAAATATCTCCTAGTCCTTGTTTGCACCTTTTCTGGCTGGGTGGAAGCCTTTCCCACTTGAACAGAAAGAGCTGAAGAAGTAACCAAAGTTCTCAGGGAAATCATTCCTAGATATGGGCTACCCCTCTCAATTGGCTCTAACAATGGACCCACCTTCGTCTCTGAAATCACTCAAAAATTGCCAAAGCACTGAGCACCTGATGGAAACTGCACACCTCTTCCCATCCTCAAAGCTCAGGAAAGTAGAGTGAATGAACCATACAATAAAGACTTATATTGCCAAGATTTGCCAAGAAACTGGGCCAAAATGGGTGCAAGTACTTCTGAGTCCTCTTTTCCAAGTTTGGGCAAGCCCACGCTGAAAGCCAAGCCCAACCTCCTTTGAAATCCTCTTTCAGAAACCACCCCCTTAATCCAAAATATAGAAGAGGATCTCAGAGAAAGAGGAAACTTATCAATAGCTGAGCAAATGATCTGCTTATGAAAAACCTTACAAAACCTGCAACACTAGGTCCAAGAAAGAGCCCCCATTAGCTTAAGCAACTACATACACCTGGAGAAGCCAGAAGATGCAGTCTGTGTCAAAGACTGGAAATCAGCTCCACTAATCCCTCTATGGTGGGGACGCTATCTTGTCATTTTACCCACCCCCAGTGCAATTAAAGTAGCTGAAAGCACCCCATGGATACACCATAGCCGGGTCAAGCAAGCTGCCCCAGAGTCCTGGACCTGTATTCCAGATGCCCACAACTCAACCAAACTCATCTTGCAAAAGAACAAAACACCAAGCCCTGCTCCAGTCACACCCCAGAAGGTGACTGGTCCATGCATGGCTGAAGGTTGAGGATGGGACACCGAGCTCTGCTCCAATCACACCCCAGAAACTGATAGGTCTGTGTACAGTCAAAGAATAGGAATCCGTTTAATCCCAGTTACAATGCCCCTTTGGTTATTCTCCCTACTCCTAGCCCTGACCCTCCCCTGGTCCCAGGTTGGCATCACAGAGTGTGAGCCATTATCCAAAAGTTGTGAATGGGGGCCCATGTCAATACCACATTAATATATCATAACCATTACACCTGCAAGGGCCATATAGCCGCCTGCCAGTTTCAAGGAATCTCCTATAGTGTCTGTAATATATCTGGTCAAATAATCTGCTATGACCCCAAACCTCCAACAGTCTCCTGTAAAGGGGAAATAAGGGTGCTTAATCAAAATGGGGAGCTACTTAGCTCTACCCCAGCCACTAGCCAGAACCAATGAGTGTACCTGCTATTTGATGTTTGCCAAGTTACAGACTCTGGGATACCATGGAACACCAATTGTGGAGGGCTTAGCAGGGAGCAAAAATATACTCATAACAATAAGTATATGTGTGCTCCAGAAATGAAAAGTGCAGTCCAAGGGGGGCCTTCTGGTGTAAATTCATAGGTGCATACTACTGCCCCTACTGTCACCTGGGCCACGTGGAACACAGATGCAACTAAACAGCCATCCTCACCAAAAGAATGGCCCTGGCTGTTTATGCTGTCATTGTAACCACTTAAACCTCACCATCCTTAAACCTGAATCCCGACAGACTCAGGGAGTCCAAACGAGTCTCTGCATTGATGGTAGAGGAATAGACCCAGGAGACTACATTGGGTTGGGTATTGGGAATACCCACTCACAAGTAAAGCCCATTCTGTGTTCCACTCCTTCTATGAAGAAATGGAAAAGCCCTTTTCCATTCTACAAGGAGTGAGAAACCTCTTCATAAGGCTAGCTGAAATAGTAGGGGCAGCTTAAATGTCTCCTTGTGCTATGTATGTGGAGGTACTAATATGGAAGACCAACGGCCCTGGGAAACTAGAGAACACAATTACAGCCAAACATATAATGAAACTGGCCTCTCAGCTGTCCCCTGAGATAGCATGTGGCCCTTGTAAACTTCTGTCATAGGAAAATATTGTGCTTCAAGGGCCTGCCTAAACTCTTCTATATCTGTTGGAAACCTAACATGTACAGGGGGAACATTCCAAAATTATACCACCAATATAACAGAGCCTTGGGGAACATGGAATGAATCTGACCTCACTCTCATAAATTGTACTTTGCCCAAATTAATCACAGTGTGAAACTCCACTGCAAAAGGCTCCTTTAATGCCCCAAATGGTCTGTACTGGATTTGTGGGAAAGTTGCATTCTGAGAACTTCCCCAAAACTGGTGTGGTACTTGTATGCTCAGTACAATAAAACCCTCCTTCTTCCTCATTCCCTTAATGGAAGGGAAAGAGCTAAGCTAGCCAGTATATCAAAATATAAGAAAGGGCTGTCATTACCTGGAGAGGTGGAGAATGGCCCCCTGAATGTGTAATCTGGTACCATGTGGGCCAGCATCTCAGGCAGAGGATGACATGTGAAGTTAATGAACCCTTATCTATATGCTAAACTGAATCATTCACTTGCAAGCCATGGTGGAAATAATGACTAATGAACCTGCCCATGCTCTAAACCTACTAGCCCAACAGCAAACTAAATTCAGAAATGCTATCTGTCAAAACCATCTCACCCTAGACTATCTCCTGGCAGCTAAAGGGGGAGTTTGTGGAAAATTCAATCTCTCTAACTACTACCTTGAACTAGACAGCACTGGAAAGGTTATTGATGAAATTACAAGCAAAATGGTAAAAATTGCTCATGTTCCAGTCCAGAGCTGGAATGGGTGGAATTTAAGTAATCCCATTGGAAGCTGACAGCCAATAGTAAACAATTCCAAGTTTCTACTGGGAGTAATTGCCTTCATCATAGGAGGATGCACCATACTTCCTTGCCTCCTCCCTTTTATCATAAACAGAATGTGCACCCTAATAAATGATATAGTAAACAGGCAGACAGCTGCCCATCTCATGGCAGTATATACATACCAGTCAGTCCAGAGAGACTCTGACAATAGTGATGCCAAAGCTTAATAACCTTAAGCAGGCATCAAAGGAAGGAAATAATACTGCCTGTACATAGATTCAAACTTATTTTATATCCAAATATGTCTAGAAAACCAATTGAGAAGTATAAACTCTATAAGCTTTGGATATTCAGAAAGGATGCAAGCCAAATGTGGCAAGCCTACCTGAATGTGGGGCATGTGTGTTAAATCAAGCTTACCTGGAAGAAATAACCTATCTAATATGTAAAACACTTGAAGAAACTAACAAAAAGTCCTTTTGCATACAACCACCATTAGACCCCCCACTCTTATTTCTTCTGTATAAAAGGGACCCAAAAATTCTACTAGGCACTCAGTTTTTATTAGCACAGGAGTCTACCAAGTCTAGCTGGTTGAAATAAACCACCTTGCTTCCCAGAGTTCTCATGTCCTGGCCTTTGATACTGCATACACCTGACTTCTCTGCTACTACACCTTCTTGCCAAGGACCAGCTGAGTAGGTACAACCACAGGTACTGGTACTCCTGAGTGCTAAGGAGACACACAGTCTACATTCACATCTGATGACTCCAGATTTCAGTGCCCTGCCAGTGGGTCCTACTTTGGAATTTGTGCTCCTGAGTGTGTTGGAGTTGGACTCAGATGTGACTTTCTACACATGCCTCTTCTGTCACTTTGACTGAAGCTGTGTTTGGCACTGGGGTTTGTGTATACTCAGGAGTCTTGAATCTCTGGACTGCTCATGTGCCAGCTGGGTCCTGAGCCTCAGCAGAGTTACAAAACCTACTCTCCAGTTCATTGGACTTACTCAGGTGAGCTAAGAGGAAGATGAAGATAGTCATCCATCACACCAGGGAAGTGAGAGTATCACACCTGCAAGCAGGAAAATGACATCCCCAACCATGTGGGGTCAAAGCCCCCTCTTCACTGAGAGTTGGAGTGGACATAACCAACCCAGGGTCCACAGGATGGAGGAATAAATTATACGTTAGAGTGGACTTACTGGTATTCTACTATAGAACTACTGTGACCCTAGCGATGGAAGTTTCTGGTTTTCAGTTTTTGGTGTTTTAAAGGATGTTTACTGCTTTGTGCTTTTCATTGCTTTCCTTTTTTTTTTTTTTTTCGTAAAGACATAGTTTATTTCCCCTTGAAATTCCAGATAAACTTTACTAAGTTGGCACATGATATATTAAAGGAACAATTCAGAATAGACTAAAGAATTTTACAAGCTGGAGTGTCTAGAGCTTGCAACAGCCTTCAGGATCAAATGACCATGACCTCCTCCCAGATCTGAATCTGCAGCACCGGCTCCTCCACGCACTCCAGCAGCTCACCGATGGAGTAGATGTTGGGCTGGGCCAACTCAAAGGGCAGGATCTTGGTTGGATGGGAGCCAAGTTGGCCAGCTGCTGCTGGTCGTTCACAGCGCCAGCACCATGCCCAGACTCACTCTCCCACAACCACCGCTGCCACAGCCCCATGCCCCAAGGCATGCAGGCCTCCGAGCCTGGTGCTCTGCTGCCAGGGAGTTGGCCCACTGGTGGTGGGCTTGAGAGGCACCAGAAGAAAGATGTGGACCAAGCAGTTGCAGGGCAGGCTCGCAGGCTCTGTTTATGGAGGTGCTGAGTGCCTGTCGAGGGAGCAGGCCCAGGCCAAAGAGAGCATGCCCCCATGGAGCATGGCTGTCCAGGAGGATCATGGGCTTCTTCCTCCACTGCCACCATATGGCCCTAGTGCTACCCTACAGAGCAGCCAGGACAGACCAGGAGGCCACCTGGCCCCAGCGTGGGGTCCGCGGCCCCAGGCACTGTGGCTCTGCTCCCTCTGCTGCCTCTGTTCTGGGCGGCCAGCCAACACATGAGTCCGCGCAGTGCGTGCTGTTCTGCCCTAGCCTGCCGTGAGACCCCGCGGAGCTGGGAACAAGCCGCCAGCGCCCAGCCAGCTGGGGATCCTGCACCCACCTTCTCCCTCACTTGCAGAGCCCCGCACATGTCGGACCCATCCCGGATCCGCACCCTCCCGCCCTTGTCCCATGACATTGATGTGGGGAGACACTGGCCACAGGATTTGCTGAGGAGAGGGAATGAGAAGAAATGTGAGATGTGGGGGCATTTTCTGGACTTGGAGATATCCTGAACCATATTGCTGGGATGGGTGGGAAACATCATATATCCTGCCCTAATCCACTGAAGGAACTGGGGTCGAGTCTAAACTACAATGGAAAATAATCCATGCAGGGTAGCAGGACTCCAAAATGTATTCACCAAGTGCAATGAATGTGTCACAGTGATGAAAAATGTCATTGATGTGGGAGGAGTATGTTGGGTGGGGGCTGGGGTAGAAGAGAACCTCATATTTTGTCATGTAAAAGTTTTTGTGATCTATGTATCATGAAAATAAGACAGAAAAATAAAAATGAAAAAGAAAGCAACTCCATTGCAGAAAGTAAAAGCAAAAAGCCACCACTAGGTGCCACTGTTGGATAAGAATTGTTCCTCACACTTCCTGGAGGGCAGGGGGCTGGATTTTAAAGCAGGAGGAGGGGACAGGGGCCCTTCAAATAGGGGCTGGTGGGCCCCTGGGCCTGATCTGTGACTGCTGTGAGAACTTCTCTCCAGCTGAGAGCTCACCTGGCTCAAGCCAAGAGTTATGGTTCAGCCAGGCTGCCAGGTAACTCTTAAGAGAGGGAATACTGGTAAACAAAATTTCCATGACTGCCACAACCTGCACAGTTCAGTCACAGCCAAACATGTTCCACGCAGTCCTGACTAAGGGGAGGTGAGTGGGTCAAGAAATGAAAGACACAAAATAGCAAAGACCAGCTGGGCTTTGAGGAGACTGCAGTAGTGTGTCAGCTACCTCAGGCACCCAGTTTAAGCAAGCATGTTATTTTATACCTTAAGTGACAACAGCACATTCAGCAGTTCTCAGGGGAAGCTCTTGTTTTTAGGTCACTACAAATACAATACTTATTCTTCTTTTCAATAGCCCTCTGATAACTGTTCTCCTGGAATTCTTATCCACAGTTAGCATATTTTGTTCCACACATAACCTTGCCCAGGGGCACCTCCTTCTTTATCTACATTCCTCCTGTGAACTTTCAAACCTGCTTTGCAGGTTTCTGCATGTATCCCCAATTCCTCTTATATAATGAGAAAAAGGCTGACAGCTATGATTGTGCCTGTCTTAGGTTGCACCCTCTGAGGCTTTTACCTGTCATTGACTACCAGCCAGTGAGGACAGCATGTTGGTCCTAAGCAGCTCTTTTTCATGGGGGCTGTTCACATCTTATTTTGCCACATGGCCTTTTGAGTTCAATGTATTTGGGTGCTTTCAGTTTGTACATGGTTTATTTGATGTAGAATTTGGCCACGTTATGGGCAATAACCATCAGAGAAGTAGCAAAAGGCAGGCCAGGGCTAAGAGATACCAAAAGCTGTGACAGAGGAGGACCCAAGGATTGAAATTTTGCAAATTGCTTAACAGACTATTAGAAATAGCTTCAGGATTTAAGGTAGCAAGATGAGTTAATTGGAGGGCCAGGCTCTCATCATGTAGGTTCCATAAATCTATACTAATATGTTCATGATTCCAAATCCCTTGTAAATGGAAATGGCCAGCAGTCCAATTCCATATTGTATCATTAAATAATATGGGGGTAACACAAACAAAAGCATATTGAAGATGACACTGTAGGTGCCTCTGACAATGTAAAGCATCAAGTGATTATCCAGGGAGATAACAATTTCCTCTAAAGCATTTAGTCAAGGGTTGATTAAGTGTGCAGGAGGCATAACAAAAGTAGGCTGATGAGCTATCAAAAGATCATCACCCCAATTACCAGTAATAACACATTAGTTAAATTACAATGCAAGCAGTATACATAAAAATACCCTTCTACTTTTGTAATTTTCAGGCCTCCCCTGCCCCAATACCAAACAGATAACAGATGACAACAAACACCCACCCTGTCCTTGATTCAACAGGATATACTAGTACCTGTGCAATCATAAATGAAACTTGTTGTTTTTACATTAACAGAACTGGTCAGGTAAAAGAAAATCTTAAAATCCTAAGAAAAATATAGAAATCATTCAGAAAACCTGAAATAATAACTATGAAAATCAATCATGGCTATCCTCATTCCTTTTTTATTTTTCTTCACCCATAAAATCAACACTTTTACCCAATATAACATCATTATTAACAGTATTGCTGCTGCTTCTTTTTTTTTTCTTTTTTTTATTAAAATTATTTATTTTTACAAATTACATTAAAAAAATACGAGGTCCCAATCAACCCCACTGCCCCCACCCCCCACTCCCCCCACCGCAACACTCCCCCCCACCATCACGACACATCCATTGCACCCAGTAAGTACATCTGTGAACATCACTGCACCCCGTAGTCAATGGTCCACATCATAGCCCACACTCTCCCACGTTCCATCCAGTGGGCCCTGGGGGGATACAACTGAGCAGAGTCTAAGAGACAGATAAAGTAGATACAACCTCAGGTATTGGTTCTTTTGAGGGATAAAGGGACCCACAGGTTCTGTGGTCATGGCAGATGGGGTTCACTGCCATGGCAGATGGCCCTTCTTTGGAGCTGGTGTTTCTACATGATGGAATTGGACTTGGAGGGGATCTCTTCCCACAAGACTTGCATGCTACTTTATTGGAATTGTAGTTGGTGCTGGGGTTTAAGATATATTTAGGGGATTTGAATCTCTGGACTGATAATATGACACCCAGGCCCAGAGCCTCAACAGACTTCAGCTCCTACACTTTGATCTATTGGACTGACCCCACTCAGCTAACATGGAGTTGAAGAAGGTCAACCACCACACCATGAGCCTAGAGTGTCTACAACTGAAAGCAGGAGGAGTGCATCCAGTATCCATGTGGAATCTAAGCCCCCACTTGACATAGATGTGCTGCTTCTTTTTGATCCTTGTCTCTTACAGCTTCTTGTCCAATTCATACACCAAATCATACAGTCAATAACCCAGGAATATGTAAATGGTGTCTCTCTGCTATGTGAACAACAATATCAATGCCTATAGGACCTAAAACCACAGCCTACTATACAGGATGGATGAGAACTTCTTTTCTCTGCCCCTTGGCAGCAGGAAGTAGCCAGACAGAACCAACACCCCAAATCCCCTCACCCTCCGATCCTGCGCAGTACCATATACCCCAATACCCAGTTCCCATATATATATATATATATATATATATATATATAAAAACAAAGAATTAGGAATGTTAGAGATTTGCAATAATTAACAAGCTGTAGCTCAGTTTCCCCTGATATGCATTGGGAAAAGGCAAACCCCCTCCCCTGGGTCTGAGGGCATAGCATGGCACTTTCCCACAGGTTAAAGAAATCTCATAGAGACAGGAATAAAGGGAGATAGAGATCTTCACCATCTGCATATCAGAGGTAGATGGAGATCTTTACTATCTCTACCTGCATATCAGAGGGAGAGGGAGATGGAAGTCTTCATTATTTACATATCTTTTAATCCCTACAGATGAAAAAAAAAATCTGCTCCTGCAGCATTCCAAAAAGCCATAAACTCACTCAACCCTTTCCCACTACCACACTCAGACCCTCAATCCCCCTCCCACGAACTATTATTTCCCCTCCTAGGAAAGTTCTGTATAAATTCAAGTCCCCCCCCCCCTTCCAGGATTGCACTGAAGCCTCTCTTCAGACCCCCACCAAGTTGGTGGGGGAGGGCTGAAGTCTGTTTTTCAGACCCCCTC
Source organism: Dasypus novemcinctus (assembly GCF_030445035.2). Classification (NCBI taxonomy): domain Eukaryota; kingdom Metazoa; phylum Chordata; class Mammalia; order Cingulata; family Dasypodidae; genus Dasypus; species Dasypus novemcinctus. Next base: position 114,693,313 of record NC_080685.1, read on the forward strand.
TGTTGGGAGAGCTTCTCAATAAATTATTTTTCTGCCTGTGGTCAGTCAGTCTCCATGTCCCAGTGAATGCCATTTTTCTCCAACAGTAATATTAACAGTTCCTTCTATAATAATATAAGGAGTCACACAGGCCTGAAGTCCATAAGTAGACTCAAACTGCTAGTTTGCAGTTCCAGGATCTGTAATGTGAATAATATGATGTGTGGCAGCTACCAATTGCCACAGTTCTCAATGAAGTATTTTAACCTCCAACCATAACTACATATTTCTCCCTCTTTGTTTTTGCAAAGTACTGAATATAGCTTGGGTGGTTTCTTGTATTATTCTCCAGAGGGTTTGTAGCATGCTGCTGAGGGCTCATCCCTTTCAAGACCAGGAGGGAACCAATGTCATAGTCACTGAAGTGAGCATGAAGAACACTCATGGATGATGTTTATGAGTTGTTGGTAGGTAACAGCCAACAGGAATTCCTGGGCTAGGCACCATAAGGTTTGGTACTCATGATGTTCACCTTTTTGGTGGAGCCACTTTGTCTCTTCTCAGGTTTTTTGCCACCAGGCCAGGACAGATGGTTGAGCTATGCACACAGCCTTGGGGAGGCACTGGAAAAGACCATTGTTGACTTTTTTACAGAGAGCAGAATGTGGGCTGACTTGATTTCCCTAAGAAGATATTAGTAAGTTTTTAAAAAAGTAATAATAATATAACTGGATATTAATTTCTTGAAACAAACTAACAATATTTGGGGCTGTGGTATACAGTAGTGGTATTATTTAATTTATGATAAGGGGTTGTTTGGTGACACATACTATTTTTAATAATAATGAAAATGATGACTAACCACATTATAATTTTATCTAATATGGTAAAACACTATTAAATTTGCAGGAATTCTATATACTCATTAAGTATTTACATGAACTTTTTACTCATACTGATGTAGGCCATGGATGGGGGGGTCTATTCATGTCTTTGTAGATAATCTGTGTGTATGTGTCTTGAGCTATGGATTTGGGACAGTGAGAACTGCACCCCTACCCTTGGTAACCATGACAACTGCAGTCCCAAAAAACAATTTAGCAATGCAAACTCTACAAACTTTAAATACACAGGGAAAAGAAAACCATATGTGCTAAAAGCTTACCTGGAAAGTATGAAGTCCATGTTAAAAGCTTATCTAAGATGTGGAAGACATGTATTAATACAAGCTTATTGATCACTGAAACAAAGGACCATTTGGCACTCTGAGGCACACAGCCAGAGTTAGGCGATGCACACTTGCAAGCAATTTGCAGATAAAAAACACTGACTCAGAAGTTTGCTGAGGCAAAATGGGGGGTATCCATTCCTGCCATTATAAGCCCGGTCATACAAAGGATTATACTCAGCTCTTATGATTAGATTTGAGTTTTTGTCAATAAAAATGTTTTAATTTTACATAGTACCTGCTGGCAAAATCATATGTTTTGAAAATGCTGAAATTTGAATACTCGGCACTGTGTGCCATCTACTCAAAGAATGGCATAACCTAAAAAGAGCTGAGGCTTGAACCCAGTTGGACGCGGCAGGATCCTGAGTGTATTCGAAGCTAGGAAAGCAGCCAGAGAGAAAGCACAGAGATGCTGAAGGTGAGGTGTCAGGGATGGAGATCTGACTGATAAAGCAGGGAGGCCAGAGGGCCCTGCCTTTCATTAAGTTATGCATGCTCAGGTGGCCACGGCCAGGGAAACCAGGGCAGCTCTGTCTCTCCCCATCACCGAGTCCCTCAGCCACATGGTGGTGACTGCCAGGGCGGGGCTGCAGCCCCACCTTCCCAACTGTTCACTTGGCACCACTGCTGCCCACCTGCCTCCATGTCCCAGTGTTCCTGGAACCTGCCTCCTCAGGGCACCAAACCTCCAACCCTCTCCCTCAGACAGGCCAGAGCAGCCTGGGGCTAAGGAGAATAATAAGGGCAAGGAGAGGTGTGGAGGCTCCACCCTGTGAGGTGGGAGGCCTCGGGGCACACCTTGGGCTGACCTGGGCCTCAGGGCAGATACTGCCAGAGAAATGGGGGCAGCTCTGTCAGCCCTTCAGCACTCAGGGCAGCAGGGCAGCATGACAGTGGCTTCCCATAATTCCCCGAGGCCGCAAGCACCACCAGCACCTGCAGCCACTGGGCACTAAACCTCTCTCTCCCTTTGGCACAGCAGTCATCCCCGTCCCTCAGCCCACCAACAGACTCTGTGGTTACCAACTCCCAGCAGGTCAGTGGCTGGATGACCTGTGCTCCTCACTGCTCAGCCCTTCGGCCCCAAATGCCAGGCCTTCTGATGGGCTACAACCAAGCCCATATGTGCTGTGACCACTTCAGGCAGGCTGTCCTTCCCAACAGCTCTTAGGACAAGGGAGGCCTGCGCAGATGGAGGGCAAGTCATGAGAAGAGGCTGAAGAAGAGTCGCTGCCTGCAAAGAGGTGGGAGCAGCCCAGGATGGCCTCGCCAACACGGTGCAGGACAACCTGCCCTAGACTGACCCAGCCAGGGGTGTGCTGCTGAGGAGGAATCTCCTCCAAGCCTGGACAGCCAAGGGGGCAAGGCCTCCTCACCAGTTTCTGCAGGGTCAGCTGCAGCCCAGAGGCCTGGGAAAGGTCCACTGAGCACTGCCATCCTGCTGACAACCTCCTACAGGCAGAGTCAATGTGCTCCCTGGCCCATTCCCCTTTCACGGCAGCTTCACCGAGATGCCGGGTGCTGATGTGAGACATTTCATCTACCTGCAGAAGGGAAATTGTGAGGACATTGTTTTCTGGGTCAGGAGCAGCTGGTGACCAGGAGACCCTCCTAGCTACACCTCCCTGCTGCCATTTCCCAAGGGCACACTGAAAAGGGAGTACAGGCCCATGCCTGCAAAGGCCTCCACCTGCCCCTGCTGTTCCTTGGGCCTGGTCCAGGTGACTGCATCAGGACTTTAACAACTTGCAAAAGGTAATCAACCCAGCAATCCCAGGAATTCCCCATAAGCAAACCTGGATGTCATGCCCCGGGCTCCGGGTGTGTTGGTAGGAGCCTGAGGCACTGAGAGGATTTGACTTTGTTGTTCGGAGGTGTTCATAAAGCCAAGGAGCAGCAACCAGAATCCCTACAAGGCCTGCCGCCCAGCTCGGGGAAGAACAGGCCAGACTCGAGCATTTTCCATCAGTCAATGGGAACGTTAGAAAATGTTAGGCAGCATCATATGCCCTCAGCTGAGGGCCACGGAAAAGGGGATTGGGCTACATCGCATAGGAAATTCCGCCTGGCTGGAAGGTCATGGCTTTCGAAGTGTGACAGAAGTTTCCCGGTGTCTCATCAGCAGATTGCCAGCTGAAGCGATGCAAAGGCCTAGAGCACTTCCCAAAAGGCCACGCCTTCCACCAGGAGGGTCCAGTGTAACCCAGGAGGGGAAGAGCTCTCCGATGAAAAGCACTGTGTGGGAGCACTCCATCCTGAGCAAGGCATCCAAGCTCTGCCCAGCAAGAGGACATGGAGAAGTCTGCAGCCCTGCTCTTCCCCAACACCCCGCTACCCCTTCATTGTCCGCTCCTCCCACAACCTTGACCCTCTGAGGCAAGCTCATGGTGACCGCAGAGCCAGAAGGTGGCTCTATTCTGAAACGAAAGCCCTAGCCCAGAAAAAGCCCCAATCATGAACCCTCATCTCTACCTTATGACACGTTACTTCTACACTACTTTTCCAATAAAGTAAAAAAAGAAAACCGAAAAGGGAAAGAAGGTATTTGGAAAACCTATTTCTGCTAAGAGCATAATGTACAGGCCATGAAGAGAATGACTGTAACTCCATGAAAGCACAAACAGCTGCAGCCATAAATGAGGAAAGGGCTTGAATAGACAAAGCTGCCAAGAACACATACAAATGACCGAAAAGCACTTACACAGATGCTCACCATCATTAGCCAATGAGAGAAATGCAAATAAGATACCAAAGATAAAGATGAGGTGCTACTTACTACACACACACTTGAACGCTGCTGTCAGGGGGAAAATGGCTGAGAAGGTGTGGAAAAATGGGCCCCTTGGCCACTACGGGTGGGGAATTAAAATGCTGCAGCCAGAAAGTTACAGATAGAATTATCATGGCAGCTGGCAATTCCACCCCTAGGTATACACACCAAAGACTGAAGGCAGGGCCTCAACCAGCTAGCTGTATGCCAAATGACAGCATCATTCAGGGGAGGAGTTGCGAAGGGAGGGAACTGGGAGTTATTGCTAAAGGGGCATGAGGTCTGGGTGGGATGATGGAAAGTGTCCGAATAGAGTGGTCAAACTACCCAGTATTGTCAATGAACTCAATTGATGTCACCACGTGTCCCACTCACAAGGATTACAATGATTTTCATGCTAGGAATGCTTTTCCACAATTGGAAGGAAAAAATCAAGTATGGTCATGACCACATTTATAGAATGAAAGATACAAGCCACATGATCCCCTCAGGTGACTCAGGAAATGGCTTCTGAAAAATCCCCACACCCGCTCAAGATAAGGAATCATTCAGAAAGGTAGGAGGAGACGGCAACTTCCTCCATATGATAAAGGATATAGATGAAAAGCCGGCTGTCAAGATGAAAAGACCTGCTCAGGAAGGAAAGACTTTCCCCTAAGATCACAAAAACAGACTCAGCAGACTTAACAGCTTTTCTGCATGAAAGTCCATTATCAAGAAAGGAGAGAGGGAACTTCCTGAAGAAAGGACAAAACACTTGAACATCGTGTGTGGTGAGAGTTTAATAGGCCAAGCCTGTAGGCTTCTGAAAGTCACAAATAAGAGGAGAAATACTGCCATTAAAATAGGGGCAAGTGACTGGACCTTTTCCAAAGGAGATATACTACTGAGAAAGAAGTACCTGAGAAGGCACTAAACATCCCGAGACATCAGGGAAATACAAATAGCAAAGGAAGTGCTACCACTTCCTTAAAACATGTTGGATAACTACTGAAGTGGATATAGAGTCATCAAAACACTCACACATTGCAGAGGGAAAGATGAAACGGTGAAGCCACCATGGACTCTGGTTTGGTGATGCCTCGATTAGTTAAACATAGAGTTTCCATAGGACTTAGCAGTTGCACTCCGACTTTTACACCGAAAGGTCAAAAGAGGTATTCAAACCAAACATTACCCAGGAATGATATCAGTGTCTTTACTTGCAATAGCCAAACGTGGAAGCAACTCAAATGTCCATCAACGAATGAATCAACTAAATGGTATACAGAGGCAACAGAGAACTCTATAGCTGTAAAAAGGAATGTAGTTCTGCAAAGAGCTGAAATATGGACGAACCATGAAAGCACTGTGCTAACTGAAGTAAGCACAAGGAAAAGCACCGCAGAACTGCACCAAAAGCAGCTGAGTAAATGGTGAACTCCACAGAGACAAAATATCCATGACCACATGGACTCGGGACAGGCAACAGGCAGTAAAGGATTTCCGTTTTGCATGATGGGACATGTCTGGTAATGGTGGAAGGGGAAAAGAGCACGGCATTGTGAAGGTTAACAAGGTGACAGAGTTGTGTGCTGTACTGGTCAGCCAAAGGGGGGGTGATACACAATTCCACAAGCCTGCTAGTTCCCACAAGAGGAATTGACTTCCGGTAGGAGCTTACAGATACCAGGCCGTAATGCCTAAAATACTTCCCTCAACAAAGTCTGCTCTCACGTGTTGGAGCAAGAGGACTGGCCACATCAGCCATGGCACAGGCTTCCTGGCTTCCTCTCTCCCCAAGTCTTGCTTCTCTCTGGGCTAAGAGCCTCTGTTTGCTCCACAAGGGCAGCTGTAGGCTATGAGGATCTCTAGGCATTGCCTCTCTGCACACAGTCAGCTGGAGACAATCAGGTGAACGGCTCTGCCTCTCACTCACCGCGGGGATTCTGCTCCATTGAAGGAGCTGTTTCTGTTCCTCTGTGTTCTTCCCCTGCCTCAAGTCCTGTCTTCCTGAGGCTTGCTTCTCTTTCCTCCCTGAGCTTACTTCCCAGGATTCCAGCTAAGGCTTCAGCATCAAACTCCAACTTCAACTCTGTCCTTTTCCTTGCCTTTTCTCTGCCAGTCACCACTGCCCGTGGGATGGGGTCTCCATGTCCTAGTGATGTGGCCCATTCAGAGCCCCCCTTATAGCTTAGTCTTTCCCAGGTACGGATCAGATGACAAACACATTCTGATATCGATTTTTGGAATTCATCACGATAGCGAACTTCTACGTATACTGAAAATTGGTTCAAGTGGAGGGAAACGAAGGCAACGGATTATAAGGGGCTTTCTCCTGTTGAGGACAGACTGCTTAGTTGAGCTTATCAAAGTCTAAGAGCTCGGGGCTTCCTGCCAAGGTCAAACTGGTGGAAAACCACCCTCTCTGCATAGATTGCACAGAAGGTATTACAAAACATTACTGTAAGACAGGTAAGAATATATGGAAAGATATGGATAAAACACTAACTTAGGATAACCTGAAGTGGAATCTGCTCACATGGGACAGCTGTTTTGGTGGAAAAGTTTGTGACAGGCAGCCAAAAGAGAGTCAGACAGTGCAGGTGGCTGCTGGAAATGTAAGTCGTTTAACACCTACGGGTTTTTTATCCCATTATTCAGAAGATGGTATTGGAGCGAACTCTTTAAACCTCTCATGTATTAAAGAAGGATAGGGTCCCATGAACATTCCTCTTATCTAAGTCTCCAAGCCAACATTAGGAGATGCACATTTACAAGCAAATCACAGACAAAGGACACTGACTTGGAACTCACTTAAAGGAACCGGTTCTATTAATTCCTCTCATTCCCGCTATCCCTCACTCTGGTGCCCGCCAAGCCCAGACCAAGCCACCAGTGCCCCACCAGCTGTGGTGGCTGCACCCACCTCCTCCCTGGCATGCAGGCCCCCATGTCCCTGCACACATTAGAGTTGCCCCACTCCTATCCCTCCTCCTTGCTTTGGAAACGTTGGCCACCGGAGTTGCCTAAGGCAGGGAGTGCCAAGACATTTGCGATGTGGGGGCATTTTCTTGACTTGGACTTATCCCCCATGATAGTTCCAGGACAGATGTGGCCATTATGCATCCAGCTGAAGCCCACTGAATGGACTCAGGGAGCATGTCGAGTGCCATGGAAACTAATGCATTGCAGGGGAGCAGTGTTCCAAAATGTACTCACCACATGCCATGAGTAGGCCCCACGGTGATAAAAGAGATCACTGACATGGTAGGAGTCTGCTGAGTGGGGCCTGGGGTTGAAGAGAATCTCTTCTATTGTGTCTTGTACTGTTGTTTTCTAATCTATGTATCATGGAAACAAAAGAGACAGAAGAAGAAACATGAACAAGAAAACTACTCCATTGCAGAAAGCCAGAGCCAAACGCCACCCCTAGGTGCCACGTTGGATAAGAAATGTTCCTTCCTCACACTTCCTGGAGGGCAGGGGGCTGGATTTGAAGGCAGGAGGAGGGGCAAGGACCCTTGCAGAAGGGGCAGTAGGGGACCCCTGGGCCAAATCTGTGACTGATGTGAGAACCTCTCTCCATCCGATAGCTCACCTGGTCCAAGCCAAGAGTCTGGGTTGGGCCAGGCTGCCAGGTCACTCTTCAGATGGGGATTCCTTGCCAACCAAAGTTCCAAGTCCTGATCAAATGGGCCTATCTAGGGCCAGCGTTGCACTGCAGGTCTCTCCCATGGCAATGGTCATAGACATGCTGTCTCCAATTGTATCACCTCCATCTTTTTTAACTGAAAACCTGGCCTTTTCCACTGGTTGCCTGAGGGCTCCTGCCTTGGCTCCCTGCCAGCCAGCCCCTCCCCACCCCCCCACCCTCACCCCCTCCCCCAGAGGCCTGTCCCCCAGAGAGGAGAGGCTCAGAGACTTTCCTGTTCCTTGTCAATTCCCTCTCTTTCTCTGTGTTTCTTTTCTGAGATGAGAGGGGCCCCTGAGGACCTATCTGACTCTTAGAAATGAGCCTGCCCTTTCTCTTCTCACCCTGCTTTTTGGTACAGTATTAATGAACCTTTTTATTTTCTCCAGGTTTGGGGGACCCAAAACGAAGCTGTTTACATACCTGGTTGTGAGACTTTTCAGTGGAAATAATTTCTGCTCACTTGAGTCACTATGGTCAAGTGGGATTACAGGTCCTTGTGTTCCATGCATGAGGTACATTATAAGAAGCCATTGTGACCGTCAAAACTGGTTGTATGGGTTGTTTTGGCATTGATTCGAGTAATAATGATCAGTTTCTGAAAAAAGAAAATGAAATAAAAACCGGAAGCACATTTTGCTTGGCCAGACCACGCAATGCAACCAGGTGATTTTCCTACTGCTTGTTGTTCAAAGCCACCATAGCAGGTGATTCAACATGTATATTGCCAAGATTTCCAAACTAAAGCAGACTACCTTCTTGTTGAGGAGCAGCTGAGTAGGTAAAGCCCCGGGTACAGGTCCTCCTGAGGGCTGTGGGGACACACAGGTCTACATTGATGGCAGGTGGTTCTGAGCTTCAGTGCCCTGCCAGTGGGCCCTACTTTGGAATATGTGCTCCTGAAGGTGATGGAGTTGGATTCAGATGGGACCTCCCTACACATGCCTCTTCTTGCACTTTGGCTGAAAATTAGTCTGCAGATTGCCACCTGAAGCGATGTAAGTCATAGAGAACTTCCCAAAAGGCCAGGCCTTCTGCAAGAGGGTCCAGTGTTCCCAGGAGGGGAAGAGCTCTATGAGTGAGAGCACTTTGGGGAGCACTTCATCCTGAGCAAGACATCCAAGCTCTCCCCAGCAACAGGACATGGACAAGTCTGCAGCGCTGCTCTTCCCCAGCAGCCCTGCCACTCCTTCATTTTCAGCTCCTCTCACAACCTTGACCCTCTTAGGCAAGCTCCTGGGGACCACAGAGAGAGAAGGTGGCTTGAACCTGAAATGTAAGCACTGGACCAGAATATCCTGAATCATGAACCCTCATCTCTACTTACTGACATATTACTACTCTACTACTTTTCAAATAAAGTAAAAAAGAAAACCAAAAATGGAAAGAAAATATTTGGAATCCCTATTTCTGCTAATAGCATAATGTACAGAACACAAGAAGAATTACTGTAACTCTACCAAAGCACAAAGAGCTGCAGCAATAAATGGAAAAAGGGCCTGAATAGACATATCTGCCTAGAATACATTCAAATGACTGAAAAGCACATAAACAGATGCTCAACATCATTAGCCATTAGAGAAATACAAATAAGATACCAAAGATAAAAAATGAGGCACTACTTTCTACACACTCTTGAAAGCTGTTGTCAGGGAAAAAAATGGTTGAAAAGATGTGGAAAATGGACCCCTTAAACACTATGAATGGGAATTTAAAATGCTGATGCCCAAAAGTTAAACACAGAATTACCATGGCAGCTGGCAATTCCACTCCTAAGTATACACATCAAAGGAATGAAAGTAGGGTCTCAACCAAATACATCTATGCTATTATTCATAACAGCCTCATTCAGAAGAGGAGTTGTAAAGGAAGGGAGTTGGGAGTTATTGCTAAAGGGGCATGAAGTCTGGTTGGGATGATGGAAAGGGTCTGAATATAGTGGTCAAAGCTACAAAATATTATCAGTGAACTCAATCAATGTCACCATGTGTCCCACTTACAATGATTAAAATGATTTTTATGCTATGAATGTTTTTCCACAATTAAAAGGAAAAAATCAAGTATGGCACTGACCACATTTATAGAATGAAAGATACAAGCCACATGATCCCCTCAATTGACTCAGAAAATGCTTTTGAAAAATTCCCACACCCGTTCACGTTAAGGAAACATTCAGAAAGGTAGGAAGAGATGGCATCTTCGTCCATATGATAAAGGATACTGATGAAAAACCAGCTGTTAAGATGAAAAGACCTGCTCAAGAAGGAAAGACTTTTCCCTAAATCAGAAGAAAAGACTCATCAGATTTAAAAAACTTTTCTGCATGAAAGTCCATTATCAAGAAAGGAAAAAGAAAATTTCCTGAAGTAGGGACAAAACACTTGAACATCATCTGTGTGATGGGAGTTTAATATGCCAAGCCTATAAGCTACTGAAAGTCAAGAATAAAAGGAGAAATACCACCATTAAAATAGGGGCAGGTGACTGGACCTTTTCCAGGAAGATATACTAATGAGAAATAAGCATATGAGAAAGTGCTAAACATCCCGAGACAACAGGGAAATACAAATAACAAAGGAAGTGCTACTGCTTCTTTAAAAATGTTGGATAACTACTGAAGTAGATGTAGTGTAATCAAAACCATCACACATTGCAGAGAGAAGGTTAAAATGGTGAAGCCAACTTCGATTCCAGTTTGTTGATACCTCAATTAGTTAGCCATAGAATTTCCATACGACCTAGCAGTTACACTCCTACTTTTATACTGAAAGATCAAAATAGGTATTCAAACAAAACATTATCCAGGAATGATTTTAGTGTCTTTATTTGCCATATCCAAAAGTGAAAGCAACTCCAATGTCCGTCAATGAATGAATAAACTAAGTGGTATATATAGGCAACAGAGAACTGTACAGCTATAAAAAGGAATGCAGTTCTCCAAAGAGCTGAAATATGGACGAACCATGAAAGCACTGTGCTAACTGAAGTCAGCGCAAGGAATAGCACTGCAGAAGTGCACTGAAATCAGCTGGGTAAATGGTGAACTCCACATGGACAAAATATCAATTAGCACGCGGACTCGGGGCAGGTATCAACAGTAAAAGATTTCAGTTTTGCCTGATGGAACATGCCTGGTAATGGTGGGAAGGGAAAATAGCACAGCATTGTGAATGTTAACAAGATGACAGAGTTGTGTGCTGTACTAATCATCCAAAGGGGTGCTGATGCACAATTCCACAAGCCTGCTAGGCTCCACTGAAGGTACTTCTTTCTCATAGGAGCTTACAGATACCAGGCTGTAATGCCTAAGTTACTTCCCTTGACAAAGTCTATTTGCACGTCTTGGAGCAAAATGACTGGCATCATCAGCCAGGGTGCAGGCATCCTGGCTTCCTCTCTTCCCAAGTCTTGCTTCTCTATGGGCTAAGCTCCTCTGTTTGCTCCACAAGGGCAGCTGTAGACTATGATGCTCTCTAGGCTTTGCCTCTCTCCACAAGGTCAGCTGGAGACAATCAGTTGAAGGACTGTGTTTCTCACTCACCCTGGGTATTCTGCCACATCTAAGGAGGAGTTTCTATTCCTCTGTGTTCTTACTTGCCTCAAGTAATGTCTTGATGGGTTTGCTTCTCTTTCCTCTCTGAGCTTACTTTCAGCTAAGGCTTCAGCATCAAGCTCCAGCTTCAAGAATCCTCAACTCTGTCCTTTGCCTTTTCTCTGCCAGTCCCCTCTGCCTGTGGGATGGGGCTCCATGTCCTAGTGACATGGCCTAATCAAAGCCCCCCTCATTGCTTAGTCTATCCCCGGTACAGACCCGATGATGAACACACTCCAATAACATTTTTTGGAGTTCATAACCATAGCAAACTGCTATGTATACTGAAAATTGTTTCAAATGGAGGGAAATGAAGGCAAAGATTATAAGGGGCTTGAGATTAGACTGCTCAGCCGAGCTTCTAAAAGATAAGCTCAGTGTTTCCTGCCAAGGTCAAGCTGGTGGAAAATCACCCTCTATGCATAGATCATACAGAATGTATTACAAAAGATTACTGCAAGACAGGTAAAAATATATTCAAATATATGGATAAAATACTCACTTGGGATAATCTGAAGTGGAATCTGCTCACATGGGACACCACTGATGGTGGAAAAGTATGTGACAGGCAGCAATAAGAGAGTCAACAACTGCAGGTGGCTGCTGGAAATACGTCATTTAACATTTTTTTTTTTATTTTTTTATTTTTTATTGACTTTGTAATAATATTACATTAAAAATATATATGTGAGGTCCCATTCAACCCCACCCCCCCACCCCCCCTCTCCCCCCCCCAACAACACTCGTTCCCATCATCATGACACATCCATTGGATTTGGTAAGTACATCTTTGGGCACCTCTGCACCTCATATACATTGGTTCACATCATGGCCCATACTCTCCTCTATTCCATCATGTAGGCCCTGTGAGGATTTACAATGTCCGGTGATTACCTCTGAAGCACCATCCAGGGCAGCTCCATGTCCCGAAGACGCCTCCACCTCTCATCTCTTCCTGCCTTTCCCCATACCCTTTGTCCATTATGTCCACTTTTCCCAATCCAATGCCACCTCTTCTATGTGGACACTGGATTGGTTGTGTCCATTGCACCTTTATGTCAAGAGGAGGCTCAGATTCCACCTGGATGCTGGATGCAATCCTCCCATTTTCAGTTGTAATCACTCTAGGCTCCATGGTGTGGTGGTTGTCCTTCTTCACCTCCATCTTAGCTGAGTGTGGTAAGTCCAATAAATCAGATTGTAGGTGCTGGAGTCTGTTGAGGCTCAGGATCTGGCTATCACATTGTCAGTCCAGAGATTCAAATCCCCTAAATATATCTTAAACCCCAACATTAACTGCACCTCCAGCACATTAGCATGAAAGTCTTATGAAGGGAGATCCCATCTGAGTCCAGATTCATCACACATAAACACCATTTCCAAAGAGGGGCCATCTGCCCTGGTAGTTAACCCCATCGGCCATGACCATAACTCCCATGGGTCTCTTTAGCCCTCAAAGGAACCAATATCTGGGGGTTGTATCTGCTTTATCTGTCTCTCTGACTCTGCTCAGTTGTGCATGAGGGCAAACCTTCTGCCAGCCTCCAGACTCTTTTTTAGAAACTCGTAGCCATATAAACTCATTTCTCCTTTCCATTTCCCCCTTACTTTAGGTCAAACAGCATTTTAAAGTCATGGTATTTTATGTAGACATGGATATTCTGCTGATCCACATTGAACCTTCCGTATAAGGTCATTTTCCAGTTGCATCATCAGTTGGTAGTTGATAGTGGTCCCTCGTTGCCAGGGAGGCTCATCCCCGGGTGTCATGTCCCACGCTGGGGGGAAGGCATTGCATTTACATGCTGAGTTTGGCTTCGAGACTGGCCACATTTGAGTAACATGAAGGCTGACAGAAGGAAATTCCCAGGCACAAAGTTGCTCTAGGCCTTGTTATTATTTTGGGTTTATCAGCTCACAAGCATAGTCATTAGTATCAGGGGCTCACTGTTGAACCCTCACTCCCTCCCGGTCCCCACCACTGTACCTGGGAGACTGTCGCTGCTCCCCTAGGGACCACGACAGAGCACCACTGGCCAGGAACCCAGTACCCCCCCCTACTGTGGTTTTTAATTGTTGCCACTATGAGTATATCCAAACATTACCATGCACCCTGGACATATGTTCTGTACAGCTCCCTGTCAGTCATATATCATCTGTCATTGGTATCCCATACCAGTATCCCTCCATTGCCATTGTTGAAACACTCTGTGATCCAGAACTCCCCGAAATTTGAAGCCCAATATAATGTCATGGTCCCTTACTAGGGAATGGCATATAGCGATGAGTTTAAAGGATAGATAAAGAACTTGGATAAAGTTAGATAAAGAACTTAGATAAAGAATGTTGACTTGAAAAAATTCCACATCCTATTTTTTTCTTTTTTTCCCCCCCCCCCCCTAATTATTCAGCTTTTCTTCACAGGAGTCCTAGACCACAGCAATGTATATATATAATATACAGCACTCCCACACATCCACCAGAAAACCTTTTCCCTTCCACAGTGATACTCTTACGCCCTATTGTCATTTAACATTTACAGCTTTTTTATTCTGTCATTCACCAGCCGGTATTTGAGAGAACTCTTTAACCTCTCATGTATGAAAGAAGGGTAGGGTCCCATGAACTTTCCTCTGCTCAGAGGCACACAGCCAGCATTAGGAGATGCACATTTGCAAGCAATTTGCAGGTAAAGAACACTGACTCGGAAGCTGGCTTAAGCAAAATGCGAGTATCTATTCCTCTCATGATAAGACCTGTCATACAAAGGATTATACTCAGCTATTGTTTTTAGATTTGAGTTTCTGTCAATAAAAAGTTGTCATTCATGTTTTAATTTTATGTAGTACTTACTGGCAAAATAATATTTTTTGAAAATGCAGAAATTTGAATACTCGGCACCATATACAACCTATTCAAATGATGGGATAACCTAAAAAGAGCTGAGGCTTGAAGCCAGTTTGATGCAGCAGGATTCTGAGTTTATTGGAAGATAGGAAAGTAGCCAGAGAGAACGCACAGAGGTGATGAATGTGAGGTGTCAGGGATGGAGCTCTGACTGACAAAGCAGGGGGGGCTGGAGGGACCCACCTTGCATTAAGTATGCATGCTCAGGTGGCCATTGCCAGTGAAACAAGGGGAGCTCTGTCTCTCCCCATCAGCCAAGTCCCTCAGCCTTGGTGGGTGCCTGCCAGGGTGGTGCTGCAGCCCTACCTTCCAACATCCACATTGTTCACTTGTCACCACTGCCCACCTGCCTCCAAGTCCCACGTTTCTGGAACCTGCCTCCTCCCTGTGTCTTGTCCAGGTGACTGAATCAGGAAGTGAACAGCTTTCAAAAATTAATCCACCTAGCAATCCCAGGAAGTCGCCATAAGCAAACTTGGATGACTTGCCCTGGGCTCCCACTGAGAGGATTTGAAAAATTTCCAAGGTGTTCATAAAACCAAGGAGCAACAACCAGTATTCATACAAGATCTGTGGTCCATCTCAGGGAAGAAAAAGCCTGACTCAAGCATTTTCCATCAGTCTACATGAACATTAGAAAATGTTTGGTGGCATCATATGCCCTCAGGTGAGTGCCACAGAAAAGGGGTTTGGGTTGCACTCTAATAGGAAATTCCATCTGACTGGAAGGTCATGACTTTAGAATTGTAACAGAATTTTCCTGGAACCTCATCTGCAGATTGTCAGTTGAATTGATATGAGTCATAGAGAACTTCCCAAAAGGCCAGACCGTCCATCAAAAGGGTCCAGTGGTTCAGTTGGCCATTTTAGGTGGTCTGCAGCGGCGCCATTTAAGTGAGGAGATGGCAAGAGGGGCCACCACTGCTTCTTTTTCTTTTTAAGCGCAGCCAAAAAAGAGCAGGAGTGCATGCCACACGATAGTGGGAGGTGAGGGGACAAGCCAGGGAGAGGCGCAGGAGCTTTTGCAGCATGCATGCTTCCTCTCTGTCTTGTGTGTCTCGCGAGGTAGAGTGGGTGCGCAGCAGCAGCAGGGATTACTTTGCTGCTAGTTTCAGTTCAGGACAGCGGTGGGTCTAGTCTCAGCAGCGGCGGTGGAGGCAGTAGCAGGATGTCAGAGGAGCAGTTCGGAGGGCCGGGTCGGTGGTGGTGGTAACAGCGGCGGTAGGCGCCTCGGCGGGTGAGCAGGAGGGAGCCATGGTGGCGGTGGAGCAGGGGGCAGCAGCAGTGGCAGGAAGCAAAGCTGGAACCGGGGGCGGAACTGTGGCCAGAGGCACTGAAGGGGGCAGCGCCGAGTCGGAAGGGGCAAAGATCGATGCCAGTAAGAACGAGGAGGATGAAGGGAAAATGTTTATAGGAGGCCTTAGCTGGGACACTACAAAGAAAGATCTGAAGGACTACTTCTCCAAATTTGGGGAAGTTGTAGACTGTACTCTGAAGTTAGATCCTATCACAGGGTGATCAAGGGGTTTTGGCTTTGTGCTATTTAAAGAGTCAGAAAGAACATAAATTGAATGGGAAGGTGATTGATCCTAAAAGGGCCAAAGCCATGAAAACAAAAGAGCCTGTTAAAAAAATTTTTGTTGGTGGCCTTTCTCCAGATACACCTGAAGAGAAAATAAGGGAGTACTTTGATGATTTTGGTAAGGTGGAAATCATAGAGCTCCCCAAGGACAAGACCAATAAGAGGCGTGGATTCTGCTTTATTACCTTTAAAGAAGAGGAACCAGTGGAGAAGATAATGGAAAAGAAATACCATAATGTTGGTCTTAGTAAATGTGAAATAAAGTAGCCACGTCAAAGGAACAGTATCAGCAACAGCAACAGTAGGGATCTAGAGGAGGATTTGCAGGAAGAGCTCGTGGAAGAGGTGGTGATCAGCAGAGTGGTTATGGGAAAGTATCCAGGTGAGGCGGTCATCAAAATAGCTACAAACCATACTAAATTATTCCATTTGCAACTTATCCCCAACAGGTGGTGAAGCAATATTTTCCAATTTGAAGATTCATTTGAGGGTGGCTCCTGCCACTTTGCTAATAGCAGTTCAAAATAAATTTTTTTCTATCAAGTCCTGGAATGGAAGTATGACCTTGGATCCCTCTGAAGTTTAACTCTGAGTACTCATTAAAAGAAATTTGCTTTCATTGATTTATTTCTTAATTGCTATGCTTCAGAATCAATTTATTTTATGCCCCTTCCCCAGTGTTGTAGAGCAAGTCTTGTGTTAAAAGCCCAGTGTGACAGTGTCATGATGTAGTAGTGTCTTACTGGTTTTTTAATAAATCCTTTTGTATTAAAAAAAAAAAAAACCCAAAAGGGTCCAATGTTCCCAGGATGGGAAGAGCTCTCTGATGAAAAGCACTGAGTGGGAGCACACCCTCCTGAGCAAGTCATCCAAGCTCTGCCCAGCAACAGGACATGAAGAAGTCTGCAACCCTGCTCTTCCCCAGCAGCTCAACCACATGTTCATTTTCTGCTCCCCTTGCACTCTTGACCCTCTTAGGCAAGCTCATGGGGACCACAGAGCAAGAAGGTGGCTCTAAACTTAAATATAAGCCCACTTATTGTATGAGTCTCCAGAAGTCAGAAAGAGGACCTAATCCCAAAATTTGAACCATGAGCTCTACTTAACTACTTTACTACTATACTACTTTTCCAAAAACTAAAAAAGTAAACCTAAAAAGGGACAGAAAATATTTGGAAACTCTGTTTCTGCTAATAGCATAATATACAAAACATAAAGAGAATTACTATAACTCAACAAAAGGACAAACAGCCCCATTAAAAAATGGTAAAATGGCTTGAATAGACATATCTGCCAAGAATATATACAAATGCCCAAAAAGCATGTAAACAGATGCTCAGCATCATTAGCCATTAGAGAAATGCACATAAGATACCAAAATTAAAAATGAGGTGCTACTACACACATGCTTTAATGCTGATTTTAGGGGAAAAAATGGTTTTGAGGATGTAAAAATGGAACCCTTGTAAATTATGGGTTCAAAATAAAATAAAAGTCACACAACCCACTTAAAAAATGGTCAAGAAATTTGAACTGACACTTTCTCAAAGAAGAAATTCAAATGGCCAAAAAGCATATGAAAAGATGCTCAAAATCACTAGCTATTAGGGAAATGTAAATCAAAATGTCTAGGAGATACCATGTTACTCCCATCAGACTGGCAGCTATCAAAAAATAGAAGACTACACGTGTTTGAGGGGATGAGGAGGAATGGGAACACTCATCCAGTGCTATTGGGAATGCAGTAGAATCCGGCCATTCTGGAGGACAGTTTGGCAGTTTCTCAAAAAACTACCTGTAGATTTGCCATATGACCCAGCAATCACTCTACTGGGTATATATGCAGAAGAACTGAAAACAAGGACACAAACCTATGCATCCAATGTTCATAGTGCCATTTTTCATTATTGCTAAAATTTGGAATCAACCCAAAACCCATCAACAGATGAATGGATAAACAAAATGTTGTCTATACATACAATGGAATACTACTCAGCTATAAGAAGAAATACAGTACAAACAAATGGGAAAACATGGATTAATCTTGAGGACCTTATGTATAATGAAGCAAGCCATGCATTGAAGTACAAATACTACACGACCTTTCTGATATGAAATAATCAAACCAAGCTGTCTCAGAGAGCTAGAAACTGGATGATAGGCTCACAGGAAATTGCAGGGAGAGGAAGGTTGTGCACTGATGTCTACATGAGTGAAATCTATGATAAAGTGGAGGTTAAGCAGTTGTACAGGGAAGGGATAAGATGGGGGCATAGGGATAATATTGGGTGGGTCTTTGCAGGTCTGAGGGGGTCTCGGGTGGGAGGATGGGTCAGATGGCCTAAGGAATCAGGGGGAGGACTGGGGGAACAATTGAACATGGGAGATTGTTGGGTATGTGGTTTAAACTATAATGTTGAGAAAACTCTTTAGAAAATTTAATAAAGGATTACCTGGTTAAAGTCCTTAAGGTGGGGGCATCTGCTACAGGGGCAGGCTTCTAGGAAGTGTGTGAATGCTCATCTTCTCATAGTGTTATAGTGTGTTATATCATTGGGTGGAGAGTCATACAGTAAGTGGGACGGTGTGCCCACATCCTGGGGAGGCCTGATCTTCTGAAATAGATGGAATTGTGTCTCTCAAGGGAATTGGTGGCTCCCAATGGGGGAGGACAGTCTAGTATATCAAACCCTCAGTATTGTTGTAAGTATCCGTGAATCTGGTCCTTCAAACAGTGAATATTGGTTGTCACTGTGCGTCCTTTGGGGAGGGAGAGAGAGGACTAGAGTAGATGGAAGCAGGGTAACTGGGGGTCAATGGAAGTGTTCCATAAGCTCATGCAATGATGGATATAAGACATGTTAAATTATACCAAAAATGTATAAAAGTCTATAGGTTAAAATGTAAACCATAATGTAAAACATAAGGTAACTAAAATTTTAGAAAATTTGGGAAGTGGATTTGGCTCACCTGATAGAGCATCCATCTACCACATGGGATGTCCAGGGTTCAAATCCTGCACCTCCTGACCCACGTGATGAGATGGCCCACATGCAGCACTGATGCACACAAGGAGTGCCATGCCACACAGGGGTGTCCCCCATGTAGGGAAGACCCATGCACAAGGAGTGCACCCCATAAGAAGAGCTGTCCCTCATGAAACAAAGTGCAGCCTGCCCATGAGTGGCACAGCACACATGGAGAGCTGATGCAGCAAGATGATGCAACATGAAGAGACACAGATTCCCAGTGCCGGTGACAAGAATACAAGCAGACACAGAAGAACACACAGCAAATTGACACAGAGCAGACAACTGGAGGAGAGGGGGGAAGAAATAAATAAAAATCTTGAAAAAATGAAAATAAAAAATAAAAGATTAGAAAAATTGTACTGTCTAAAATATAAACCATAATGTAATCCAAAATGAAACCGTGTTTGATAGCTATGTTTCAATACCCTTACATCAGCTGCAGCAACTATAACATGAACATGTAAAAAGATCATTGCTGGGGAAGGGTGAAAAGGGTTTGATGTTGGATGTATGGGAGTCCCCTATATTTTATGGGACTTTATGGGTGAAAAGGGTTTGATGTTGGGAATATGGAAGTCCCCTATATTTTATGGGACTTTAACATGATCTAAAACATTTTTGAAGACAAAATTAAAAATTAGGGGAAAAAAGAAAGGATGTAGACACTGAGGAAGAAGTGAAAGAAACTGCCTTGCCACTGTACATACATGGCAACACCTATTAGAGTGATGAAAGGCAAAATGTCAAAACAAAGTTTTATGATATTTTGCACTTTTTAATACCCCAATTTATTTTTACTCTATTTTAGTATCTCTAAAATAGTATGCAATCTACTACTAATCTTTAAACCTATCACTACTACTTCATTTTCATATTAATTGAATTTGGCTATATATTAGGGTTCATTTTTGAAGATGTTTTGGACCACAGAGGGGCCCAGCTATGGCAGAGGAGGAACTCTGGTGTGGGGTGTTACTGATGGGGGACACAGGGTTGGGAAGGAGTTCTCCAGGGCATGTATATAGGGTACATAAAATATTTGGATATATTTTGGGTATAGTCATAGTAGTTACTGTTACAAATGACAACTGAGGGATTGCTGAGTTCCTAGCCAGGGAAATGTGTCACATTCCCCAATGAAACAGCAACAACATCCATGTGCAAGGGCAAAGACCAGTGAAGAAGAATGATCCAATGATGAGCCCTTGATACTGAAGTCTATGCTTATGAACCTGTGCACCTGAAATTTGAACCAGGCCCAGAGCTGCAGGGTGCCTAAGAGTTGAACCTCCATGTTGCTGAAATTTGACCACTGTCTAAGCCAAATTCAGCATGTAAACATTTTACCTCCCCTCCCCCCCATGGGACATGACTCCCAGTGATGAGCATCCCTTGCACTGAAGGATTATTACCAGTCACTAGCTGGTGATGCAACTAGAAAAAGACCTTGAATAAAAGGGGGAAATGGTAAAGACAAATGAGTTTAGATGGTAAAGAGCCTTCAAAAAAAGTCAGAAGGTCATCAGAGGGGTTGTGCTTATGCATGACTTAGCAGGATTCCAGAGATAGCCAAAGCAGCTAAAACCCCAGGTACTGGTTCTCCTGAGGGTTATGGAGACACACAGGTTCTATGGTTTAGGCAGTTGGCTCTGGAGTTCAGTGCCTTGTCAGTGGGCCCTACTTTGGAATTTGTGTTCCTGAGTGTGGAGTTGGACTTAGGTGAGACTTTTCTACACATGCCACTTCTGTCACTTTTACTGAACCTGTAGTTGGCACTGGGGTTGGTGTATACCCAGGAGACTTGAATCTCTGGACTTGCCATATGCCAGCTGGGCCCTGAGCCTCAGCAGAGTTGCAATTCCTACTCTTCATTTTGTTGGACTTACACAGGTCAGCTACCAGGAAAATGAAGATTGTCAACCACCATACCAGGGAACCAAGAGTGCCTACAACTCTAAGCAGGAGATTCACATCCATCAACCATGTGGGATCTAAACCCTCTCTCAACATAGAGGTCGAATGGACATCACCAACCCAGGGTACACAGGATGGATGAATAAAATATGGATTAGAGTGAACTTACTGGTATTCTACTAAGAACAATTGTGACTAGTAATGGAAGAAACTATAGCATTTATCTGGAGAAAGTGGCCACAGGAGCCTGGAAGACTAATGGGCAGACCTATAGGATGGAAAAGCAGGGCTGACAAGAGGACAGTGAGGCAGTGGATGTATCCCAGGAGGACCTTGCCAAGGTGGTGCATGACCACCTGCCCTGAATTTACCCATCCAGGTGTGTGCAGGTGTATAGGGGACAGTTCCCATCCTGGACAGCCAGGGTGCATGTCCTCCACACCTGGTGCAGAAGAGACCACTGCAGCCCAGTGGCCTGAGGAAGGTACCTTGGGACAATATCTCCAACCTGAAAACCCCTTACACACAAAGTTTAGGTGTGTTCCTCTTTAGGACAAGTTCATTGAGACCCCAGGAGCTGAAGGGAGACTTTGAATGTATTTTCAAAAGGGCACTAAAGCCAGTAATTTCTGTCAGGAACAGCCAATGATCAGGAGACACTCCCAGCAAAGGTCTCCCTGCCCAGCAAGGGCTGTTGCCAGCTCCCTAAGGGGTCTTTGACAATCTTAGAGAGGATGGCTGCAGAAAAGATCTCCACCAGCCTCTTCTGTTACCTGTGCTTTGTCTAGGTGACTCGAGTGGGACTTTCAGGATGCTAATCCACCTAGTTATGCCACAGATTACCCTCAAGCAAAACTGGATCACTCTTGGGGATTCCATGAGTGCTGGCATGAGAATGACACCATAAGAGGATTGAACATTTTTCAGAATGGCCATACAACCAAGGAGCATCAACCAATATCCAAGCCAGACCTGCAGTGCCATCTCTGAGCCCAGAAGTCAGAGTCCAGCAGTTTCCATCACAAAATGTGAATATTAGAAATGTTATGAGCAATCACATGCCCTCAGATAACAAAAGAGCACTGAAAAGGATTTTGGATTATCCTGTCACAAGAAATTCCACCTCTCTTGAAGGAAATGGCATTAGAAATGTGACTGAAAATTCCCGGCTGCTCCACTGTGGATTTCCAAGTGAAATGTTATGTTGTATAGACCTTGCCCAAAGCCCACAGACCTGTACCAGTGTCACAGGAACAATTTCAAGACACAGGTTCATATCTGAACAGGTACCTTCAGAGGAGATTTTGAGGAAAACTATTTCTAACCATCACCCTAACCACAACTTTGTCCTTACCTCTCTAACTATAAACTTAAACCTCAATGTCTCTCAAAGCTTAACCCTCAATCTAATTCTGAAGGTGCACACTGGAATCTCCTGAGTAGTCCACAACCTTGACAATATAAATGCTCAGCTACTGCCACCCAGACATCTATGGAAAAACATCATTTAGAATGTCCTATTGACTTCCAAGACAATAAGCAATCTGACAGTTGGAACTTGAAAATAGGCCTGAACTGCTGTAAGGGCACATGAGCTATGAGACTTTTCTTGGCCAGGGCAGAGAGAGACAGCTGTTTTTCCCCAGGCCATATCAGCCTAAAGGGTCCAGCAGGGCAACATTCCAGCCATTGAAGAGGGCCTGGGAGAAATTTTTCATGTTACCCTTGGAATCCCTGTCCCACCACTGACAGCTGCTGCTCAGGGCAAAGACCCTGGGAACTCCCTAGCAAGCTGACTTGGTTCTGGCTGTGGGACCATCTTCCAGAAACTTAGACCATCTGGGGGCTGCCTCATGGGGCCTCCAAACAGATGGCTGGTCCTGGCAGATGCTGGCTGGGTGGTGTGGATGTGCCCCTTGGACGACTGTCTGAAGCCTCAGCAAAGGGTAGAAAGGAGGCTCCTGTGTCAGGTAAAGTAAATCTACTGCTCAGAGCCCTGAAGCAAGCTGGTTCTGATCTGTCCTCTGCAGTGAATTTGGAGAATTTGGTTGATGTTCACCCAAAAAGGCATCAAAGGGTACACTGGGTGGGAAAACAAGCCTCCCCCCATGGCCCTGCAGGCCATCACCAGCAATTCCTTGTCTCCAAATGGAGACTTAACTTAGTTTTGGGGGAGGCATAAACTGCCAGGTACAAGTGTGAGCAAGGTCTTGCATGGATGGCTGGAGGCTCCTGACATGAAATGACATTGAGCATGGCTTTGGGAGACCATGAAAAGGCTATATATGTGGGGAGGAAACTCCGACATCATTGTTAATAAAGGGTAAAAATATCACAGACACAGAATCTCAACAGTGTTTAATAACATTGACCACAAATGAAGAGCAATAATAATGCATGATACCAGGAAGTGGGCTTGGCCCAATGGATAGGGCATCTGCCTACCACATGGGAGGTCTGCGGTTCAAACCCCAGGCCTCCTTGGCCCGTGTGGAGCTGGCCCATGCACAGTGCTGATGCATGCAAGGAGTGCTGTGCCACACAGGGGTGTCCCCTGTGTAGGGGAGCCCCATGCACAAGGAGAGCACCCTGCAAGGAAAGCCGCCCAGCATGAAAGAAAGTATAGCCTGCCCAGGAATGTCACCACACACAGAGGGCTGACATAACAAGACGATGCAACAAAAAGAAACACAGATTTCCGGTGCTGCTGATAAGGCTAGAAGCGGTCACAGAAGAACACACAGTGAATGGACACAGAAAGCAGACAATGGGGGGGGGGTTGGGAAGGAAGGGGAGATAAATAACTTTTAAAATATCTACTAAAAAATGCATGATACCATTACTAAGACAATCCTAGTAAGATTTCTTACAGAGATGAGACTGTGACCCAGGTTTGAGGTTGAATTCACTGGTGTCAGGATGCACATTAAGAAACAATTCTTTCTAAGTAAGCTAGCACATTGTCTGATTGCTATTCACTGCTTTTGAGACCACTGAGGAACCAGAACTAAGGGCAGCCATTGTTCCACACCCCTCAGGTGAAACTGGCAGAGATGTCTTGAAACAGGGCTTTTTATTCCTGTTATCTTTTTATGTCCAGGAATCAACAAAAAGTTACAAGACCAACAAAAAGGGAAACTATAACCCATTCACAGAAAAAAAATGTTTGCAAGAAAACATTCCTGAGGAAACTCATAAAATAGAGCAATTTGTTTAAGATGTTAAATGACTTATCTTAAAAATATACATAACCTAGATGAATCCATATGGAAAGAAATAAAGGAAAGCAGGAAAACAGAAAACTCACAGAATAAACTAGAGATAGAAATTATAAAAGAAGAGAAATTTGGAGCTGCAAAAGTACAGTAATTGAATTTACTCAAGCAAAGAATGTAGTGAAAGGATGCAAAAATATTTCCACACAGTTATTAGCCAAATGAGAACACAAGCGGATATAACAATATTGGATAAAATTGACTCATTCAAATGTCTTACAAAACAGAATACACACATACATAGGTCACACTACACTGTTAATACTAACTTAAACCATGGACTACAGTTAATAGTACAATTATACGAATATGATATCATCAATTGTAACAAATATTTCATACTAATGCAAGGTGATAATAACAGAGGTACATGGGAATCCTTAATTTTTTGGATGAGTATGCTCTAAACCATCAACATCTCCAAAAAACAATTAAAAACCAAAATCAGTTACAAGACAAAACAGGAGGCTACCTATTAATGAAAGGCACAGTAAAACAGGATGAAATAAACATTTATGCATTTAAAAATAGTGCCCCAAAATACATAACTTAGAGATATAAAAATTGTTTAAAGTCTATGTTAACAGGCATGCAACATACAAAGATGTAATCTAAGACAGTAAGAACACAAAAAAAGAGGTGGAGTATTGTGGGGATAGGCTGTTTATTACCGAGATGAGGTTCGTACTAGTCTAACTAGGTTTTTTATTTTAAGCAGTTATTGTTAATACAAAGGTAACCAATAATAACATAAAAATATAAAGAAGAAAAGGGAAGGAAATCCAAATAGTACAGAGCAGAAAGCCACAAAAAGGAAAAAAAATAACATTACAGCCACCACTGAGGAGCAATAAACATACATGACATGCAGAAATCAAATAGCAAAATTGAAAATATATTTTCTTCCTTCTTCTATTGTCTTAACTGTCAAAGGATTAAACTCCCCTATTAAAAGAAAGAGATTGATAGACTGGATGAAAAACCTGATCCTGCTAAATGTGGTCTACAAAAGACTCACTTTAGGTACAATCTCAAAAAGATGTAAATGAAAAATAAGGAGAAAAATTATTTCCATGAGAATGGTAATCAAAGAAGCCCCAGAGGCTATATTATTTTCAGAAATAGAGTCTTCAGGTATAAAAATTTTTACATTAATAAAAGGTCCAATCAACAAAGATATAATGGTGATAAGTAATCTGCCATATATACAACCAATAGCATCAGAGTACATGTGTACAATACATATGGAAATTTTTCCAGGGTACACCATATATTAGACCATTTATAAAATGAAAATAATATTTAAAATATTGGAATCATACAAAGGATCTTCTCAAAAATCAGTAGCAGAGGAAAACTGGAAAATTTACAAACATGTAGAGATCAAACAGTATATTACTAAACATCCAAGGAGTTGAAGAAGAAATCTCAAGGGACTAATGAAGTATCTTGAGATATTGAAATATAAAGCATTGCTGAAAGAAATTATTAAAGACCTAAACAAACTGGGTATACATCCAGTGTTCATGAATTGAAAGACAACACTATTAATATATCAATATTGTCAAAAGAATCTACAAGTTCAATGCAATCCCTATCAAAATTCCAGTAGCATTTGCAAAAATGCTAAAGATGATTGTCAAATTCATAGGCACTCTAAGAGATATTGCATAAGCAAAACAAACTTGAAATAAGGAAAAATCTAAAGGAATCAGACTTGCTGATTACAAAGCTTGCTATGAAGCTACAGGAATAAACACTGTGTGGTACTGGCATATGAACAAATATACCAATGGACTAGAATTTAAAGTCCAGCCTAAAATCCATACATCTATGGGCAGTTAATTTTTGACAACTGCCCAAGTTTGTTCAATGGGGAAACAATAAATAATCTCTTCAAAATATGGTACTGGGACTACAAGAAATCCATATGAAAAGAATGAATGTGAATACCCCCTTATCATTATATGGAAAACTTCATTCTAAATAGATCAAAGATCTAAATATAAGAGCTAATCCCATACAACTCCTAAAATAAAAGAGATAACTAACTTTAGCACCTTGAAGTAAGCACTGATTTTGTATTTTACAACAATGCACACAAACAGAAAATGAAAAAAACAGCTACACTGGACTTGATCAAATATACCTTCTTTTTTTAAAGGCTTAATGAATTTTACTACCTACTGAACACTGATAAGCATTCAGAATGGTATATCTCACTTCTTTCACTGCAACATCATTTAGCAGGTGTGTCTATGTCACAGATGAAGCTGAAGAGCAGACTGACCATCTGTGCAAGAGCAAAAGGCAGCAAGGGAAGGGCAGGGATCCACAGGCTGAAGCCCAGTTCCAGACACTGCCTTCCCTTCATCACAGTTTAACTCAAACAATCCCAAACAATCCACAGCCATTCAATTTTTTCCCTCTAGGAGTACTCAAAAAAAAAAAAAGGGTATTGAGAGTAGGGTAATAGTATGTAGGTAATAGCTATTGAGAATGGGATACTGAGGACAGAATGTGAAAGTAGGGAGTGAGGCCTTCTCCAAACCCCAGCTCCACCAAGGGGAAGTGTCTCTGCTGCTGTTGGGTGATCACACAGCCCTCACTGCCTACCTGTCCTCCTAGTACTGCCCCAGTGCTCTCAAATGGCAGGTGTGCTGTCACCCAGCCTGAGATTCCCTCCCTGCCCCAGCCACATCTCCAGCCTGACACCACCACACTGCCACTGCCCAGGGCCTAGTCGCTCTTCCCCTTGTACCTGTCCTTGTGCATCTTGTCATGGTGCTTCTTGACATCCACAGCTTGTGCTGCTTGGCCACCTGGCTCTGGTCTTGCCACAGCCCTCAAAGGTACACATCTTGCTGGCCACACTTCTGCCACCGCTGCTTCCCCCTGCTGGGACCTCCTGCTCCTCCAAGATGGCCATGCCACCTCTGCTGCCACCCCCACACCCACCAGGGCCTCCTGCTCCTCCTGCTGGGGCTGGCCCCTCCTCCTGCTCCTCCAAGATGGCCATGCCCTCTTTGCCCAGTGGGCCCAGATGGCCAGTGACTCTGCCTCATCTTCACCACCCATGCCATGCATGGGGCCCCCACCATGGCCTTGCAGGACTGCATCAGGAGCAGGGTGAGTGGTGGGTGACACCCTGGTAGCCCCTGTGCCTGTGTGCTGCTGGAACATGCAGGTGTCCTTGACACTACCTCTCCCCAAACTGCAGCCCAAAGTCACATGTGCATTGAGGCTCTGAACCTGAGTGGAAGGCTGCTGGGGGTGCACAGGCCTCTGGTGTGCCTGCAGGGTGCCACCTCATGCAAGAGCATCTGTGCATCTGCTGGGGACCCATGAAACACAATTTCTGAGAGACAAAGGACATTATCAAAAATGAAAATAAAATGTACAGAATGGAAGAAAATATTTGGAATGTATTTCTGTTAAGAGTATGATATACAGAATATTTAAGGTATTACTAAATCTCAACAAAAAGCCAAACATCCCAACTTAAAAACTGTAAGGAATTACATTAATTATATTTTTCACATGTATCACTCTATTCTTAGCATCATGTAATAGTGACATTATTTGTGGTAGTTCATAGAAAAGCATTCTTTTTTTTTTTTTAAGGCTTAAAAATGTCTTTTAATTTATGTTATTTCTACAGTTTGCTTTACTGGGAAAAGTAAAATATTATAAATGCACCCTACAAAAAAGCAAAAAAACTCACTCAACAAAAATAACCTTTAAGGTCTTTTTATACTACATTTAAAAAATGTCCTTCAAGTTTCTCTAGTAACAAAGTATTTTTTTATTTAATTCATTTTTTTTTAAAAATATTACATTTTAAAAATATGAAGTCCCATTCAACCCCACCGCCCCCACCCCCCACTCCCCCCACAGCAACACTCTCTCCCGTCATCATGACACATCCATTGCACCTGGTAAGTACATCTCTGGGCATCGCTGCACCCCATAGTCAATGGTCCACATCATTGCCCACACTCTCCCAAGTTCCATCCAGTGGGTCCTGGGGGGATCTACAATGTCCCGTAGTTGTCCATGAAGCACCACCCAGGACAACTCCAAGTCCCCAAAATGCCTCCCCATCTCATCTCTTCCTCCCATTCCCCAAACCCAGCAGCCACCATAGGCCACCCTTCCCACACCAATGCCACATTTTCTCTGTGGACATTGTATTGGTTGTGTCCATTGCACCTCTATGTCAAGTGGGGCCTTAGATTCCACATGGATACTGGATGCAATCCTCCTGCTTTCAGCTGTAGGCACTCTAGGCTCCATGGTGTGGTGGTTGACCTTCTTCAACTCCATGTTAGCTGAGTGGGGTAAGTCCAATAAATCAGAGTGTAGGAGCTGAAGTCTGTTGAGGCTCAGGGCCTGGCTATCATATTGTCAGTCCAGAGATTCAAATTCTTATATTTATATTATTAACCAATATTCTCATTAACCTCTGGGTTCACTATGTTATTCAGGCCCTAGATTACTCTCCAGCTTTCTTTCAATCAAGATTTCCATGACTAGACACCCCTTTCAGTCACAGTAACTTATGGACTATATTTAAAAGCAATTTTATGATACTCTTGGATCAATGTCAAAGAAGGTACTATATCAATGCTAAGGGTCAAAATATGGTATTTTTTTCTTTGGGACTAAAGAAAATGTTAGCTTTATTGAGGGAATGACTGCACAATTCTGTGATGAAAGTGAGAGTCACTGAGAGTACACTTTGGATAGAATGTGTTGTACATGGAACTGTATAACACAGTGAACCATGTGGTTAACAGTACAAATAGGAGAGTGTTCTCTCAATACCAGAACAAATGCACAATACTAATACATAGCATTAATATAGACTGCATGGAAAAATATACCAAGTGTACACTATGGACTATCGTTAGTTGTCATAGTCTGTGTCCTTTCATAATCTGTAACAAATATAAGGTGCCAGTTGAGAGGTGATATATGGGAATTCTATACATTATGCATATTGTTTTATAAGCTCACAAGCTCTCTAATAAAACAAACAAAAAAGTAATGTACCTTGGGTGGAATTCTGAGATAGGAAAAGTTTATTAAGATGAAGGGAATGCAAATAAAGTATGGAATTTGGTTCATAATAGCATGGCAATATTTGTTCACTATAGTACTGTTTAAATGTAAGATGTTAGAGGAGAGGGGCAAGATGGCGGCTGAGTGAACTTCCCTGTTGGGGACTCCTGTGCAGAGTCGGCTAGGTGGGGTTGGAGATGCTTTGAGACCAGGCTGTTTCAGGGGTTTTTGTTGGTCCGAAGGTGTCTGGACACCGATCTGGAGGGAAGGTAGCAGAGAGGATCCGTCTATGAAGTGTACAGGGAGGTCCCAGCTGCGTGTGGAGGATTCCCTCCAGGGGTAGGTGGAGCCGAGGCATCTGGGGTAGCCGGGCGGGCCGGGCCACAGTGGCGGCGGCAGCGGCGGTGACCGGGGTAGCCGGGCAGGCCAGGCCGCAGGGGCGGAGGCCGGGGTAGCCGGGCGGGCAGGGCCGCAGCGGCGGCGGCAGCGGCGGCCGGGGTAGAGGGCAGGCCGGGCCGCTGAGGTGGCAGCGGCGGTCGGGGTAGCCGGGCGGGCCCAGCCGCTGAAGCGGCAGCGGGGTTTCTGTTCTTTGTATTTTTTTTTTTTCTTTCCTTAATCCTCTCGCTCTTGTCCCGGATCTTCTTCTTATTCTATTTTAGCTTAACAATACAATAGGTCCTGCAGGAAACACCCCACATTTGATGGGTTTCCTCATCCTCCACTGCCTCATTTCTCTGTGAATAGATTTAGGCTATCTACACTATCCCCTTTCCCCTACAACTTGATATCCTCCACCATCTGCTAATCTCCTATATTCCACCTCCCTTTCTTTGATCCACAAAGTGTCTAACTCTTAATTTCTAATACCTTTGTTTAGTTTTTCATCTGGTATCCGCCCTTGAAAGTATTACCTTTCTTTTTCTCTTTCCCTCTCTCACGAAAATAATAGCTTCTTAGTACGTACCATATTCCTCCCATATTCTGTCGTCTACCTCATTATAGGTACTTTCCTACTACTATAACTCTATGCAATTTACACGATCTAACCTCCATCCTCCCAGAACTCATATTGTTGTTTTGTTAACATATATCACCAATACTACTTTACACTTTTTCCTTCCTTACACAATTGCCTTTCCCAAGCACTAATACTTTCCTTTAAAGTGAACTTAACCAACAATAAGAAATTGGAATAAGAAGAACAAAGCGACAAAGAGAAGATATAACACTTACACAAAAACAACAGCTAATTAATCTCCAAGACTAGACAAAGAAGCTAAGGAACTGATTAAACCCGTCAAGGGAAAAAAAAAAAAATGATGACAAGACACCAACAAAAATCTACAAACCAAAACAGTAATCAGGAAAATATGGCTGAATCCAATCAACAAACTAAAAATCACGAAGGGGAGCAGAACTTCACACAAGCAATGAAAGATCTCAGAACATTTATCACCGACAAATTCGATATAGTAATGAAACAGGTTAACAATGTGAAGACAACACTTGGAGGGGAAATTGCAGACATGTGCAAAAAAATAACAGATAGGATGGAAATGAACACCACAATTCAAGAAATCAAAAATACACTTGCGGGGAGGAGGAGGCAAGATGGTCGCCGAGTGAACTTGCCTTTGTGGTCTGTCCCGGGAAGAGACGGCTGGGCGCAGCTGCAGGTTCTCCAAGGCGCGGCTTTTTCTGAATTTTTGCAGGGCAGAAGTGCCTGGACATCGATTGGGTAGAAAGGTAACGGAGAGGATTGGTCTAGTAGATATAATTTGGGTTCTATTGCCCGCAGGTGAGACCCCCACACAGGTTCCTCCCTATTGGGGGTGGGGGGAACCGCGGTCCAGCCCAGCAGCACCGCTTTTAGATGGCTCTGAGTTGCTAAGGAGTTTGCGAGTTCTGGGTGAGCTATTGGTGGGTTGATGCGACGGGTCGCCTTTGCGGATCGATTTGGGAAGATAGACGGTGTTTTGTTGTGAAGCGGGAGAAACTTTTGATTGAGAGCACAAACAGTAGAGCTTCCGTCTGAAGCCCTTCCCCCAAAAGCCCGGCAGCTGGTCTCCAACCCAAATAGGCTGTAGGCAAAAAAGGGACATAATTGGAAAATTGTTTTAGGCTGCGGCAAGGGAGGGGGACACGCCTGGAAGCCAATTAGGAAATATTCTGCGAAGCTTGGGAATTCTGGTTTTTGGAATCTGTTTTCGGCATCACAGGCCGGGCTTCGGATCTGTACTAGTAAAGTGGCTGCAGTGTAGAGGCGCTATCTAGTGGCAGTGGTTTGGAATCACAGGACAGAAGCTGTACAAAAGCTGAAGGGAAAGATACACGTACTAATGAGCCCAGCTAAGTAAGTGAATTGCAGGGTTCAGTCACAATATAGAGTTTGCGGATCTGATTTCCCCCATAGGGCTGGCACCCAGCTGTGGGGATCCCTGAGGGCTGTGTTACACTATGGGGCTCCCAGGCTTCCGGGTGACCAGATTGGAGGTTGCCAGGTCTGAATTACCTAAACTCTGGTGGTCCACACCACAGAGACTCACACCTCTTGAGTCCTCAATATCTCAGACTTTCCATCCCTGAATCCATCACGCACTGAGGTCCATCTGAGGTCCTTAAATGCCCTAGCCTTCAACATTGGCATTTTTTCTTTATTGTTTCATTTTGTTTTGTTTTTATTTTCATTTTGACTTATTCTTTCCTTTTTTCAATTTCCTGATTGCTAACACCGCATTATCCCCGAGTCTTCTCTCACAGCGTATACCCCAAATTCTTTTTTTACTCAGTTATTTAAGGTTTTTTTTGTGTGTGGTAGGTGCTGTGTAGTGGGTGTTTTAATTCTGGTTCGTGTATATCTGTTTTTTTTTTTCTTTCCCCTACCTGTTCCCCACCCTTTGCCCACCCTCTTTTCCTTTCTTCCTCTCATCCCTTCCCCCCCCCTTTTTTTTTTTCTGTTGTCGCTTCCCCTCTTGTCCCTCATATTCTACTTAGTTTATTTTAACTCAATTATACAATAGGTGGGGCAGGAAACACCTCACATGCTGGGATTTCTCATCCTCCACTGCCTCATTTCTGTGTGAACTGACTTAGGCTACCTACACTATCCTCTTTCCCCTACATCTTGATATCTGCCACCATCTACTGTCTCTCCTATATTCCAACTCCCACCTCCCTTTCTTCGATCCATGAAGGGTCTAAGTCTTAATTCCTAATACCTTTGTTTTGTTTTCTGTATGTTATCCACACTTGAAACTAGTACCTTTCTTTTCTCTTCCCCTCTCTCACGAAAACAAGAGCTTTTTAGCTCATACCACATTCCTCCCATATTCAATCATCTACCTCATAATAAGTACTCTACCTACTGCTATAACTCTACATAATTTACATGAATCTAACCTTCATCCTCCCAGATCTCATATTCTTGCTTTGTTAACATAAATCACCAATACTACTATACACTTTTCCCTTGCTCACACAATTGCCTTTCCCCAACACTAATATACATTCCTTTAAAGTGAACTTAACCAACAACAAGAAATTAGAATAAGAAGGAAAAAAGTGACAAAGAGAAGATATAACACCTATGCAAAAATAACAGCTAATTAACCTCCAAGAGTAGACAAAGAAGCTAAGGAACTGATTAAATCCATCAAGATAAAGAGATGACCAGAAAGCAACAAAAATCTACAAACTAAACCAGTAATCAGGAAAACATGGCTGAATCCATTCAACAAACCAAAAATCATGAAGAGGAGCAAAACTTTGCACAAGCAATGAAAGATCTCAGAACATTTATCACCGACAAATTTGACGAAGTAATGAAAGAGGTTAACAACATGAAGACATCACTTGGAGGGGAAATTGCAGAGATACGCAAAAACATAACAGATATGATGGGAATGAACACCACAGTTCAAGAAATCAAAAATACACTTACAGCAAATATCAGCAGACTAGAAGAGACAGAGCAGAGAATTAGTGATGTGGAAGACAGTACATCAGAAATCAAACAGATAGTAGAAGGGGTCAATAAGAAGATAGAAAAAATCCAGTTACGACTTAGGGACCTGAATGACCATGCAAAACACTCAAACATACGTATTATAGGCATTCCAGAAGGTGAAGAGAAGGGAAAGGGGTCAGAAGGAGTGTTGCAGGAAATAATGGCTGAAAACTTCCCAAATCTACTGAAAGAGACAGATGTGCATATCCAAGAAGCACAGCACACTCCACTAGCCATAAACCCCAACAGGACCACCCCCAGACATATACTTGTCAAATTATCCAATGCTCAAGACAAAGAGAAAATCCTAAAAGCAGCAAGAGAAAAGAAAAACATCACATACAAGGGAAGCTCAATTACATTAAGTGCTGATCTCTCATCTGAAACCATGGAGGCAAGAAGGCAGTGGTATGATATAGTGAAGGTACTAAAGGAAAAAAATTTCCAACCAAGAATACTCTATCCAGCTAAACTAGCATTCAAACATGATGGAGAGTTCAAAATATTCACAGACAAACAGAAACTGAAAGACTATACCAACAAGAAACCTCCCCCTTCAAGAAATTCTAAAGGGAGTTCTGCAGGAAGAAAGGAAAAAACAGGAAAGGCAGAGTTGGAGAGAGTATAAGAGCAACAACAACAACAAAAAAAGACAAAAAAAAATACAAACAAAATATGACAAACACAAATCCTATCAAAATATGGCTAACACAAATAATTCCTTGAAAGTAATAACACTGAATGTCAACGGATTAAACTCACCTCTCAAAAGATTCAGACAGGGACATTGGATAAGGAAATATGACCCATCCGTATGCTGTCTACAAGAGACACATCTTAGACCCAGAGATGCATGGAGATTGAAAGTGAATGGCTGGAAAACAATCATACAAGATAACAATAACCAAAAGAAGGCAGGAGTAGCTATATTAATATCAGACAAAATAGACTTTAAATGTGAAAAAATTGTGAGAGACAAAGAAGGATACTACATTTTAGTGAAAGGGAAAATCTGTCAAGAAGATCGAACAATCATAAATATTTATGCCCCTAACAAGGGTGCCTCTAAATACGTGAGGGCAAACGCTGGAAAAACTAAGTGAAACAATAGATACATCTACAATTATAGTGGGGGATTTTAATACACCACTATCAACTCTGGATAGAACATCTCAAAAGAGAATCACCAAAGAAACAAAACATCTGAACAGTACATTAGAGGAGCTGGATCTAATAGACATACATAGATCGCTACACCCAAACACAGCAGGATATACATTTTTCTCAAGTGCACATGGATCATTCTCCAAGATAGATCATATGCCTAGGCCACAAAGAAAGACTGAATGAATTCAGAAAGATTGAAATCATACAAAACAATATCTTTGACCACAGTGGAGTCAAGCTGGAAATTTGCAAGGGACAAAAGCCCAGATCTCACACCACGATTTGGAAATTAAACAGCACACTCTTAGAAAAACAGTGGGTCAAAGAGGAAATCTCAAAAGAAATCAATGACTACCTTGAATCAAATGATAATGATAACACAACATACCAAAATTTATGGAATGCAGCAAAAGCAGTACTGAGAGGAAAATTTATAGCCATAAATTCATATATCAAAAAAGAAGAAAGAGCAAAAATTGAAGAGCTAACTGCACATTTGAAGGAATTAGAAAAACAACAACAAAGTAACCCAACAGGAAGAAAAAGGAAGGAAATAACAAAGATAAGAGCAGAACTAAATGAAATAGAAAATAAGAAAGCACTTGAACAGATAAACAAGACCAAGAGCTGGTTCTTTGAGAAGATCAACAAAATTGACAAACCTTTAGCAAGACTAACAAAGAAAAAAAGAGAGAAGCTGCAAATACACAAAATAAGAAATGAGAAAGGCGATATCACCACTGACCCCCACAGAAATAAAGACTATCATAAGAGGATATTTTGAAAAACTATATTCCAACAAAAATGACAATCTAGAGGAAATGGACAAATTCCTAGAAACACATAAGCAGCCCATATTGACAAAAGAAGAAATTGATGATCTGAACAAACCAATCACAAGCAGAGAGATAGAATCAGTTATTAAA
The DNA here is from genome assembly GCF_030445035.2 of Dasypus novemcinctus. NCBI lineage: Eukaryota > Metazoa > Chordata > Mammalia > Cingulata > Dasypodidae > Dasypus > Dasypus novemcinctus. The sequence goes on from NC_080685.1 coordinate 114,728,431, forward strand.
AATCTCCCAACTAAGAAGAGCCCAGGGCCAGATGGCTTCACAGGTGAATTCTACAAAACATTCTGGAAAGAACTGACAGCAATCCTGCTGAAACTATTCCAAAAAATCGAAACAGAAAGAACATTACCCAGCTCCTTCTATGATGCCAACATTACCCTAGTACCAAAGCCAAACAAAGACATCACAAGAAAGGAAAATTACAGACCAATTTCTCTAATGAACCTAGACGCAAAAATACTTAACAAAATACTTGCTAATCGTATTCAACAACACATTAAACGAATTATACACCACGACCAAGTGGGATTCATCCCAGGTATGCAAGGATGGTTCAACATAAGAAAATCAATCAACGTAATACACCATATAAACAGATTGAAGGAAAAAAATCACATGATTATATCTATTGATGCAGAAAAAGCATTTGACAAAATACAGCACCCTTTCTTGATAAAAACACTCAAAAAGATTGAAATACAAGGAAATTTTTTGAACATGATAAAGAGTATATATGAAAAACCTAAAGCCAACATTGTTTACAATGGAGAAATCCTAGACTCCTTCCCTCTAAACTCAGGAACAAGACAAGGATGCCCACTGTCTCTGCTCCTATTTAACATTGTGTTAGAAGTACTTGCTCGAGCACTGAGGCAAGAACCAGAAATAAAAGGCATTCAAATTGGAAAGGAAGAAGTCAAAATTTCATTATTTGCAGATGACATGATCCTATACATAGAAAACCCTGAGAGATCTACAACAAAGCTCCTAGAACTCATAAATGAGTTTAGCAAAGTCGCAGGTTATAAGATCAATGCGCAAAAATCAGTAGCATTTCTGTACACCAATAATGAACAAGATCAGGAGGAAATCAAGAAACAAATACCATTCACAATAGTAAATAAAAAAATCAAATACTTAGGCATAAATTTAACTAAAGAGATAAAGAACTTATACACTGAGAACTATACAAGATTGTTCAAGGATAATCAAAGAAGACCTAAATAAATGGAAGACTATTCCTTGTTCATGGATAGGAAGACTGAACATTATTAAGATGTCTATCCTACCAAAACTGATCTACACATTCAATGCAATCCCAATAAAAATCAACACAGCCTTCTTTAAGGAACTAGAAAAACTAACTATGAAATTTATTTGGAAAGGAAAGAGACCCCGAATAGCCAAAGACATACTGAAAAAGAAAAACGAAATTGGAGGAATCACACTACCTGACTTCAAAACATACTACAAAGCTACGGTGGTGAAAACAGCATGGTATTGGCATAAGGAGAGACACACAGACCAATGGAACCGAATTGAAAGCTCTAATATAGAATCTCACATATACAGCCACATAATATTTGATAAAGCCACCAAACCCTCTCAACTGGGAGAGAGTGGCCTATTCAACAAATGGTGTCTGGAGAACTGGATAGCCATATGTAGAAGAATGAAAGAGGGTTACCATCTCACACCTTATACAAAGATCAACTCAAGATGGATCAAAGACCTAAATATAAGAGCCAAGACCATAAAAACCTTAGAAAGCAGTGTAGGGAAACATCTATAGGACCTTGTAATAGGAAATGGATTTATGAATATCTCACCAGAAGCACAAGCAGCAAAAGAACAAATAGATAAATGGGACTTTCTCAAAATTAAAGCCTTCTGCACCTCAAAGGAGTTTGTCAAGAAAGTAAAAATGGAGCCCACACAGTGGGAGAAAATATTTGGCAACCATATATCTGATAAGAAACTTATAACTTGCATATATAAAGAACTCCTACATCTTGAAAATAAAAAGATAAACAACCCATTTAAAAACTGGGAAAAAGGGAAACGGACTTTGGCCCAGTGGTTAGGGCGTCCGTCTACCATATGGGAGGTCCGCGGTTCAAACCCCGGACCTCCTTGACCCGTGTGGAGCTGGCCCATGCGCAGTGCTGATGCGCGCAAGGAGTGCCGTGCCACACAAGGGTGTCCCCCGCGTGGGGGAGCCCCACGCGCAAGGAGTGCGCCCGTGAGGAAAGCCGCCCAGCGTGAAAAGAAAGAGCAGCCTGCCCAGGAATGGCGCCGCCCACACTTCCCGTGCCGCTGACGACAACAGAAGCGGACAAAGAAACAAGACGCAGCAAATAGACACCAAGAACAGACAACCAGGGGAGGGGGGAAATTAAATAAATAAATAAATCTTTAAAAAAAAAAAAAAACTGGGAAAATGACTTAAACAGACACTTTTCCAAAGAAGAAATACAAATGGCAAAAAAGCACATGAAAAAATGTTCCAAATCCCTAGCTATCAGGTAAATGCAAAGCAAAACCACAATGAGATACCACCTTACACCCATAAGATTGGCAGCTATGAAAAAACAGAAGATTACAAGTGCTGGAGAGGATGTGAAGAAAGGGGAACACTCATCCACTGCTGGTGGGAATGCAGAAGGATCCAAACATTCTGGAGGACAGTATGGCGGTTTCTCAGAAAACTAGCCATAGATTTGCCATATGACCCAGCAATACCACTGCTGGGTATATACCCAGCAGAACTGAAAACAAGGACACAAACCGATATATGTACACCAATGCTCATAGCAGCACTGTTCACTATCGCCAAAAGTTGGAATCAACCCAAATGCCCATCAACAGATGAGTGGATCAATAAAATGTGGTATATACACACAATGGAATACTACTCAGCTGTAAGAATAAACATGCTACAAACACATGTGATAACATGGATGAATCTTGAGAACCTTATGTTGAGTGAAGCAACCCAGACATTGAAGGACAACTACTACATGACCTCAATGATATGAAATAACCAAGCTGCCCTAGATAGCAAGAGACTGAACGATAGGCTTACAAGAAATTGGAGGGTGGAGGAAGGATATGAGCTGATGTCTGCAGGGGTGGAATTTAAGACAAGATGGTGGTAAGTATGAACACAAAGAAGAGATAGATGGGGGGCAAGGGGTTGCCTTTGGTTGGGGCTTTGTGGGTTTGAGGGTGGCTGGGGAGGGGTGGATGGGTAACATTGCCCAAAATTGGGGGGAGGGAGGGGTTGCATACGAACACAGGAGAGGGTCAGGTGTTGGTGGAGAGTAAAATGCCAAGAAAATCATATCAAAATATAATATAGAGGGTTACCTGTTTAGAACGCTCAGAGGGGAGGGTCTGATGCAGGACGGGCTCCTGGGCAATGTCTAAATGCTCATTCTGCCAGAGTGGGTGACACCATGGGTAGAAACCCAAGTAGTGTGAGTGGGGGTGGACCCACATCCTGGGGAGGACTAATGCCATCAAATAGAGGGAACTGTATCCCTCGAGAGAAAGGGTGGCTCCCAGGGCATTGGGGCAGTTGAGCAAGTTAGGCCCTGAACACTACTCCATCTATCTCTGGAAGTGGCTCCTTGGGAAACGGAGGTTGGCTGTCACTGTGGGCACCAAGGTGGAAGGGAAAATGGACGTTAAATGTGTGGAACCAAGGTAAATGGGGGGTAAGAGAGGAGTTTCGTGAGAGTATACAAGGATGGATATAAAACATGTAATATTACACCATAACATATAGGAGATGACAGACTGATAATGTAAACCATAATGTAAAACATAGGATAACTAAGAATGTAAAAAAATCTGTATCCTAAAGTATGCACCACAATGTAAGCACAGATGTCACCTTGTTAGAAAACTATTGTCTTAGACGCTGTACATCACGTTAAGTAAATATGATGTGAATAGGGTGTAAGGGTATCGCTGTGGAAGGGAAAAGGTTTTGTGGTGGATGTATGGGAGTGCTGTATATTATATACATGCATTGCTGTGGTCTAGGGCTCCTGTGAGGAGAAGCTCAATAATTAGGGGAAAAAGAAAAAAAGAAAAAGATAGGATGTAGAATTTTTTCCAAGTCAACATGTATTCTCTATCTAACCTTTAAACCCATCGCTATATGCCATTCCCTAGTAAGGGACCCTGACATTATATTGGGCTTCAAATTTCGGGGAGTTCTGGATCACAGAGTGTTTCAACAATGGCAATGGAGGGATACTGGTATAGGATACCACTGACAGGTGATATATGGCTGACAGGGAGCGGTACAGAACATATGTCCAGGGTGCATGGTAAAGTTTGGATATACTCATAGTGGCAACAATTAAAAACCACCAGCAGGGGGGGGTACTGGGTTCCTGGCCAGTGGTGCTCTGTTGTGGTCCCTAGGGGAGCAGCAACAGTCTCCCAGGTGCAGCGGCGGGGACCGGGAGGGAGTGAGGGTTCAACAGTGAGCCCCTGATGCTAAGGACTATGCTTGTGAGCTGATAAGCCTAAAATAAGAACAAGGCCTAGAGCAGCATTGTGCCTGGGAATTTCGTCCTGTCAGCCTTCATGTTACTCAAATGTGGCCAGTCTCGAAGCCAAACTCAGCATGTAAATGCAATGCCTTCCCCCCAGCGTGGGACATGACACCCGGGGATGAGCCTCCCTGGCACCGTGGGACCACTATCAACTACCAACTGATGATGCAACTGGAAAATGACCTTATACGGAAGGTTCAATGAGGATCAGCAGAATACCCCTGTCTACATAAAATAACATGTCTTTAAAATGCTGTTTGACCTAATGTAAGGGGGAAATGGAAAGGAGAAATGAGTTTATATGGCTATGAGTCTCTAAAAAAGAGTCTGGAGGCTGTCAGATGATTGCCCTTATGCACAACTGAGCAGAGTCGGAGAGACAGATAAAGCAGATACAATCCCCAGATATTGGTTCCTTTGAGGGCTAAAGAGACCCATGGGAGTTATGGTCATGGCTGATGGGGTTAACTACCAGGTCAGATGGCCCCTCTTTGGAAATGGTGTTTATGTGTGATGAATCTGGACTCAGATGGGATCTCTCTTCATAAGACTTTCATGCTAATGTGCTGGAGGTGCACTTAGTGTTGGGGTTTAAGATATATTTAGGGGATTTGAATCTCTGGACTGACAATGTGATAGCCAGGTCCTAAGCCTCAACAGACTCCAGCACCTACAATCTGATTTATTGGACTTACCATACTCAGGGAAGATGGAGTTGAAGAAGGACAACCACCACACCATGGAGCCTAGAGTGATTACAACTGAAAGTGGGAGGATTGCATCCAGCATCCATGTGGAATCTGAGCCTCCTCTTGACATAGAGGTGCAATGGACACAACCAATCCAATATCCACATAGAAGAGGTGGCATTGGATTGGGAAAAGTGGACATGGTGGCTGATGGGTATGGGGAAAGGCAGGAAGAGATGAGAGGTGGAGGCATCTTTGGGACATGGAGATGCCCTGGATGGTGCTTCAGGGGCAATCACCAGACATTGTAAATCCTCACAGGGCCCACTGGATGGAATGGGGGAGAATATGGGCCATGATGTGGACCATTGCCCATGAGGTGCAGAGGTGCCCAAAGATGTACTTACCAAATGCAATGGATGTGTCATGATGATGGGAACGAGTGTTGCTGGGGGGGGGGGGAGAAATGGGGTGGGGGGGTGGGGTTGAATGGGACCTCATATATATTTTTTAATGTAATATTATTACAAAGTCAATTAAAAAATACACTTGCAGCAAACATCAGCAGACTAGAAGAGGCAGAGCAGAGAATTAGTGATGTGGAAGACAGTGCATTGGAAAGCAAACAGATAGTAGAAGCAGTCAATAAAAAGGTAGAAAAAATCCAGATAGGACTTAGGGACCTGAATGATAATGCAAAACGCTCAAACATACGTATTATAGGCATTCCAGAAGGAGAAGAGAAGGGAAAGGGGTCAGAAGGAGTGTTACAGGAAATAATGACTGAAAACTTCCCAAATCTACTGAAAGAGACAGACGTACATATCCAAGAAGCACAGTGCACTCCACTGGTCATAAATCCCAACAGGCCCACCCCAAGACATATACTTGTCAAATTATCCAATGCTGAAGACAAAGAGAAAATCCTAAAAGCAGCAAGAGAAAAGAAAACCATCACATACAAGGGACACTCCATAAGATTAAGTGCTGATTTCTCATCTGAAACCATGGAGGCAAGAAGGCAGTGGTATGATATAGTCAAGGTAATAAGGGAAAAAAATTTCCAACCAAGAATACTCTATCCAGCTGTATATCCTCACAGGGCCCACTGGATGGAATGGAGGAGAGTATGGGGCCATGATGTGGATCATTGACTATGAGGTGCAGAGGTGCCCAAAGATATACTTACCAAATCCAATTGATTGTCATGGATGATGGGAGGGAGTGTTCCTGGCGGGGGGGGGGGAGAGGTGGGGTGGGGGGGGTGGGGTTGAATGGGTCCTCACATATATATTTTTAATGTAATATTATTACAAAAGTCAATAAAATAAAAAAATATAAAAAATTTTTTAAAAAATATGATGGAGAGTTCAAAATATTCACAGATAAACAGAAAGTGAAAGAGTATATCAACAAGAAACCTCCCCTTCAAGAAATTCTTAAGGGAGTTCTGCAGGAAGAAAGGAAAAAACAGGACAGTCAGAGATGGAGGAGAGTGTAAGAGCAACAAAAAGAGAAGGGAAAAAATAAAAATAATACAAAAAAATATAACAAACACAAATCCAACCAAAATATGGCTGCCACAAATAATTCTCTGAACATAATAACACTGAACGTCATCGGATTAAACTCACCAGTCAAGATTCAGACTGGACACTAGATAAGGAAAATAGACCCATCTATATGCTGTCTACAAGAGACACATCTTAGACCCAGAGACTCATGGAGGTTGAAAGTGAATGGCTGGAAAACAATCATACAAGCAACACAACAACCAAAAAAAGGCATAAGCAGCTATATTAATATCAGACAAAATAGACTTTAAATGTGAAACAATTGTGAGAGACAAAGAAGGATACTACATTTTAGTGAAAGGGAAAATCTGCCAAGAAGATCAAAGATCATAAATATTTATGCTCCTAACAAGGGTGCCTCTAAATACGTGAGACAAACGCTGGAAAAACTAAGTGAAAAAAATAAATACATCTACAATTATAAGTGGGAGATTTCAATACACCACTATCAACTCTAGACAGAACATCTCAAAAAGAGAATCACTAAAGAAACAAAACAATTGAACAGTATATTAGAAGAGCTGGATATAATAGACATATATAGATCATTACACCCAAACACAGCAGGATATACATTTTTCTCAAGTGCACATGGATCATTCTCCAAGATAGACCATATGCTAGGCCACAAAGAAAGGCTTAATGAATTCAGAAAGATTGAAATCATACAAAACAATATCTCTGACCCACAGTGGAGTGAAGCTGGAAATTTGCAAGGGACAGAAGGCCAGACTTCACACTACAAATTTAGAAATTAAAATAACACACTCTTAGAAAAACAGTGGGTCAAAGAGGAAATCTCAAAAGAAATCAATGACTACCTTGAAACAAATGATAATGATACACAACATTACCCAAAATTTATGGGATTGCAGCCAAAAGCAGTACTGAGAGGGAAATTTATAGCCATAAATTCATACATCAAAAAAGAAGAAAGAGCAAAAATTGAAGAACTAACTGCACATTTTGACAGAATTAGAAAAACAACAACAAAGTAACCCAACAGGAAGAAGGAAGGAAGGAAATAACAAAAGATAAGAGCAGAATTAAATGAAATACAAAATAAGAAAGCCCTTGAAAAATAAACAAGACCAAGAGCTGGTTTTTTGAGAAGATCAACAAAATTGAGAAACCTTTAGTGAGACTAACAAAGAAAAAAAGAGAAAAGATGCAAATACACAAAAATAAGAAATGAGAAGGAGGTGATATCACCACTGACCCCACAGAAATAAAGGACTATCATAAGAGGGATATTTTGAAAAACTTATATTCCAACAAAAATGACAATTTAGAGGAAATGGACAAATTCCTAGAAACACATAAGCAGCCCATATTGACGAAATAAGAAATTGACAATCTTAACAAACCAATCCCAAGCAAAGAGATAGAATCAGTCATTAAAAATCTCCCAACTAAGAAGAGCCCAGGGCCAGACGGCTTCACAGGTGGAATGCTACAAAACATTCCAGAAAGAACTAACACCAATCCTGTTGAAACTATTCCGAAAATATCGAAACAGAAGGAACACTGCCTAATTCCATCTATGATGCCAACATTACCCTAGTACCAAAGCAAACAAAGACACCACAAAAAAGGGAAAATTACAGATCAATTTCTCTAATGAACCTAGACGCAAAAATACTTAACAAAATACTTGCTAATGCTATTCAACAACCACATTAAATGGATTATACACCATGACCAAGTGGGATTTATTCCAGGTATGCAAGATGGTTCAACATAAGAAAATCAATCAATCGTGATACACCATATAAACAGATTGAGAGAAAAAAACCACATGATTATATCTATAGATGCAGAAAAGGCATTTGACAAAATACAGCACCCCTTCCTGATAAAAACACTCCAAAAGATCAGAATATAGGAAACTTTTTGATCATGATAAAGAGTATATATGAAAAACCTAAAGCCAACATTGTTTACAATGGAGAAAATCCTGAAATCCTTCCCTCTAAACTCAGGAACAAGACAAGGATGCCCATTGTCTCCGCTCCTATTTAACATTGTCTTGGAAGTACTTGCTCGAGCACTGAGACAAGAACCAGATATAAAAG